>NC_083099.1:57335697-57960697 GCF_949774975.1 Lagenorhynchus albirostris
CGCCTGCCAACGCAGGGGACACAGGTTCGTGTCCTGGTCCAGGAAGATCCCACATGCCGCGGAGCGTCTGGGCCCATGAGCCATGGCCGCTGAGCCTGCGTGTCCGGAGCCTGTGCTCTGCACTAGGAGAGGCCACAACAGTGAGAGGCCCACGTATCGCAAAAAACAAAACAAAACAAAACAAAAAAAGACGTAACAATTGACACTGTAGAAATATGAAGGATCATGAGAGATTACTACAAGCAAATATATGCCAATAAAATGGATAACCTGGAAGAAATGGACAAATTCTTAGAAAAGCACAACCTTCTGAGACTGAACCAGGAAGAAATAGAAAATATAAACAGACCAATCAAAAGCACTGAAATTGAGACTGTGATTAAAAATCTTCCAACAAACAAAAGCCCAGGACCAGATGGCATCACAGGCGAATTCTATCAAACATTTAGAGAAGAGCTAACACCTATCCTTCTCAAACTCTTCCAAAATATAGCAGAGGGAGGAACACTCCCAAACTCATTCTATGAGGCCACCATCACCCCAATACCAAAACCCAACAAAGATGTCACAAAAAAGATCTCTACAGGCCAACACCACTGATGAACATAGATGCAAAAATCCTCGACAAAATACTAGCAAACAGAATCCAACAGCACATTAAAAGGATCATACACCATGATCAAGTGGGGTTTATCCCAGGAATGCAAGGATTCTTCAACATACACAAATCAATCAATGTGATAAACCATATTAACAAATTGAAGGACAAAAACCATATGATCATCTCAGTAGATGCAAAAAAAGCTTTCGACAAAATTCAACACACATTTATGATAAAAACCCTCCAGAAAGTAAGCATAGAGGGAACTTTCCTCAACATAATAAAGGCCATATATAACAAACCCACAGGCAACGTCATTCTCAATGGTGAAAAACTGAAACCATTTCCTCTAAGATAAGGAGCAAGACAAACTTGTCCACTCTCACCACTATTATTCAAAATAGTTTTGGAAGTTTTGGCCACAGCAATCAGAGAAGAAAAAGAAATAAAAGGAATCCAAATCAGAAAAGAAGAAGTAAAGCTGTCACTGTTTGCATATGACATGATGCTATACATAGAGCACCCTAAAGATACCACCAAGAAACTACCAGAGCTAATCAATGAATTGGGTAAAGTAGCAGGATACAAAATTAAGGCACAGAAAACTCTTGCATTTCTATACACTAATGTTGAAATATCTGAAAGAGAAATTAAGTAAACTATTCTATTCACCACTGCAACAAAACGAATAAAATACCTAGATATAAACATACGTAAGGAGACAAAAGACCTGTATGCAGAAAACCATAAGACACTGATGAAAGAAATTAAAGATGATACAAACAGATGGAGAGATATACCATGTTCTTAGATTGGAAGTATCAACATGTGAAAATGACTATACTACCCAAAGCAATCTACAGATTCAGTGCAATCCCTATCAAACTACCAATGGCATTTTTCACAGAACTAGAACAAAAAATTTCACAATTTGTATGGAAACACAAAAGACCCGAATAGCCAAAGCAATCTTGAGAAAGAAAAATGGAGCTGGAGGAATCAGGCTCCCTGACTCCAGACTATACTACAAAGCTACAGTAATCAAGAAGTATGGTACTAGCACAGAAACAGAAATGTAGGTCAATGGAACAGTATAGGAAGCCCAGAGATAAACCCATGCACATATGGTCACCTTATCTTTGATAAAGGAGGCAAGAATATACAATGGAGAAAAGACAGTCTCTTCAATAAGTGGTGCTGGGAAGACTGGACAGCTACATGTAAAGGAATGAAATCAGAACACTCCCTAACAGCATACACAAAAATAAACTCAAAATGGATTAAAGACCTAAATATAAGGCCAGACACGATCAAACTCTTAGAGGAAAACATAGGCAGAACACTCTATGACATAAATCACAGCAAGATTCTTTTTGACCCAGCTCCTAGAGAAATGGAAATAAAACCAAAAATAAACAAATGGGACCTAATGAAACTTAAAAGCTTTTGCCCAGCAAAGGAAACCGTAAACAAAACGAAAAGACAACCCTCAGAATGGGAGAAAATATTTGCAAATGAAGCAAGTGACAAAGGATTAATATCCAAAATATACAAGCAGCTCATGCAGGTCAATATCAAAAAAATCAAACAACCCAATCCAAAAATGTGCTGAAGACCTAAATAGACATTTCTCCAAAGAAGATACACAGATGGCCAGCAAACATATGAAACGATGCTCAACATCACTAATCATTAGAGAAATAAAAGAAAATACAAATCAAAACTACAGTGAACTGTTACCTCACACCAGTCAGAATGGCCATCATCAAGAAGTCTACAAACTATAAATGCTGGAGAGGGTGTGGAGAAAGGGAACCCTCTTGCACTCTTGGTGGGAATGTAAATTGACACAGCCACTATGGAGAACAGTATGGAGGTTCCTTAAAAAACTAAAAATAGAACTACCATACGGCCCAGCAATCCCATTACTGGGCATATACCCTGAGAAAACCATAATCCAAAAAGAGTCATGTACCACAACATTCATTGCAGCGCTATTTACAATAGCCAGGACATGGAAGCAACCTAAGTGTCCATTGACAGATGACTGGATAAAGAAGATGTGGCACATATATACAGTGGAATATTATTCAGCCGTAAAAAGAAACGAAATTGAGTTATTTGTAGTGAGGTGGATGGACCTAGAGCCTGTATACAGAGTAAAGTAAGTCAGAAAGAGAAAAACAAATACTGTATGCTAACACATATATATGGAATCTAAGAAAAAAAAATGGTTCTGTAGAATCTATGGGCAGGACAGCAATAAAGACGCAGATGTAGAGAATGGACTTGAGGACACGGGGAGGGGGACGGGTAACCTGGGATGAAGTGAGAAAGTGGCATGGACGTATATACAGTACCAAATATAAAACAGATAGCTAGTGGGAAGCAGCTGCATAATACTGGGAGACCAGCTCGGTGCTTTGTGTCCACCTAGAGGAGTAGATAGGGAGGGTGGGAAGGAGATGCAAGAGGGAGGGTATATGGGGATATATGTATACGTATAGTTGATTCACTTTGTTATAAAGCAGAAACTAACGCACCATTGTAAAGCAATTATATTCCAATATAGATGTTATAAAAAAGGACCAAATGGAATTTCTGAAATAAAAACAGAAACACAGTATCTAATATAAAACATTCAACGAATGTGCTTAATAGCACATTTAGAATAAAAATTTCTAAAGAAAGAGTCATTGAATTCAAATATATGCTAATAGAAATGATCTGATATGAAGAAGTGCAAGAGAAAAAAAGATTAATAAGTTAATAGTTTCTCAGGAGTCTATGTGAGAATACCAAAATGTATGAAATACATATTATTGGAGTCCTAGAGGGACTTTCAGGTAACATGTTGGAAGATATAAGAGCCAAAGATCTCCTAAATTTGGTGAAAGACATATTTATAAAGATTTAAGCAGAGTAAGTACCAACAAATGCCTCCAAGTACATCAGTCATACTGCTAATGACAAAAGATAAAGAAAAAGCAAAACCTTGAAAGCAGCCAGAGAGAAATGACACATTGAATACAGAAAAACAAAAGTTCAATCAAATACTAGCTTATCAGAAAAAAACTGAGAACCAAAGAGAGCTGACATGTGCAAAAGATGGTCCAGAAACAGACATGGGAGTGAGAATAAAAGAAATACAATAATTTAACAGAGTCATAGAAGTGATAATGGAGAAAATACTGGACACTCAAGATTGTATGCTGCAAAGATGAGCATTGTATAGACAAAGATGAGATATGAGAGGAAATTTCACCATGAGTCATAAAATAAAATAGAGAATGATGCATATTATTGTGGCACATATTATCATAGGGTAATATGCATATATTATGATACAGTCATATCTGAATTTGAACTTGCACAAACTATGTTTCTCCCATATGTAGTACTGATAAAAAAGCCCATGTTTCTGCACCTACTCTGCTTCCCAAACTATACACGCACTTTCATCTATCTAATAGGAGTAGTTCTCTAATGCTAGTTCTGCTCCATTTTTATAATATAGCTGTGTATTTCAAAAGCCTCTAAAATATTTATGTGCTTTAACACAATCATTTCAATTTGATTAATTTAGTCCAAGAAAATTATGTGAAATGCAGCCAAGTATTTACACACAGGATATTCATCAGAGCTTTACCTATACAATATTTTTAGGCATAATATTAATGGCAGAAGTACAGGCTTGATTCTGGGAGATTTACAATGACTATGGGAGATTTACAAAGTGAAACAACCTACCACTAAAAAATCATGTGTGTCAAGGTTTTTCCATGATATATGAAAATGTTTATGACATAAAGTTGAATTTTAAAAAAAATTCCCGTTAACATTGTCTGAATTATGTTAAAAAAAAAACTGGAAAGAAAATGCCAAAATGTCCATACTGCTTGTCTCTGGGTTGTGGATTTATTGTTTGGCTTTGTTTAGTTCTGATTCTTTCTACTTTATGGGTAATTTGCAAATATTTCACAAGAACCATGTATTATTTTATAATTTAAAAATAAGAAGAAAGGTATAAAAAAATAAACTTGATTCCTAGAAAAACCAACAGTGTGTCCATCTGTGAGCTGCAACTGAAATAATGGGGCGTGAGTTGGAAGTTAGAGTCAGACGCAACAGTGGGTCAGCAACTAGACAGGGAATCAAAAATGCAGGCATATACTGCTAGTAATGTAAAAGTCAGGACACTCATGATTTAGGGAAAGCAGAAAACTGTCAGTCGTGGACCAAAAATATATAAGCAAAGGAAAATCAGATGGATAAAACAGGATAGGTGGTCATATATTCAAGGGGAAAGCCAGAAACAAGAAAAGAATAAAAATCGCAAGGAGAGGGCAAGGAGAGGCAGGGAGATGTTGAGGGTGAGTTTCCTCAACAAAGACTTCATATGTACTTTGGGTTAGAATAGAAACCAGTCTGAGGATGTGGCCAGTTCAGAGTCCATATAGAAAAGCAGGTAGATTAGCAAACCCAACAAGAAAGGATAAAGAGGCGGTGTGTATTTCAGTAATCTCTTGCGTAGCCTACACCAGAGAAGAAAGCGGGGAGGGGAGAGAAAGAAAAAGAGAGAGAATGAGCTTAAGGGTCCCTGAAAATTGTTGGATAAAGGAGCAAACCAGTGCAGAAATCAGGGCACTGGGACTCTACAGATCTGTAACGTAGTTTATTCATAAGCTTATGATCTAAAATGTTATTATAAATGAAAGAAGGATATGTTAAACCCTAGATTATATGTATTTAATATCTGTAGTAAATACAATGCTTACTATCTGTAAAACATTCCTTTTATTTTTCAGAACAATCTATATTCTATTTCCATTATGGGAGTGTATAGACATTTACTGTATTTTTCAGACTGCAGTTCTCTAAAATACTTCCAATTATTTCCTTGCTAACATTCTATTTTAGAAGTGCCAAGTATTAGAACTTGCTGACTACAAACTCTTGACCTATCACAAACGTCTGCTACAAATTTATCCTTTGGAAGGCTCACAATCACACAACTGAAAATTTACAATCTATTATTCACCTACAACTAATGCAAAGTGAATAAAGTATCTATAGATATTTTCCCATGTCTTCACAGCTTTTCACAAATACAGAGAGACACCCTGGCCCCAGTATTGCACCTGTAAAATACCTACTTTCCTCCTGCCAATGTTAATAACAGAATAAAGTTGCTATGACAATTTCTTTCAATTTGGAGTTTATCTCAATCAAACGTATTATTAGTTCTATTCAGTTCATTTAAAATTAACCACATCTTCTGTTCAAATGCTGCTGGAATTGACCTAGCATGTCTGCAGAGATAATGAGATTAAGGTGAATGTAGTAATAAATAGTACAACACGGCCTAATTATATACCATACCACCATTCACCTTAATTTGAGAAAAAGCAGAAACTGGATGGAATTCAAAAGGCAGCATATTGAAAATGGATAAAAAGACTTTTTATGTGGTGCATAATCAGCTTTCAGAATTCACTGCTGCAGGATATTTCTCAGGCTAAAATTTAGTAAGTTTTCAAGATAAGCATAAGAATGGCATCTGTGGGTACACTAGCTGGATGTGAATTTATGGAAGCTCTCAGTCCTCATGCTGGTAGCCATAAAATCATCACCAGCTGGTGCTGGGATGGAAACCCTCCCTGTGGTGTCCCACTGCACAATTGGCCAGATGCATGATGTGCTGTAGTTGTTGTACAAAGACAAAAGAACCCAGAAAGCCTTAGGCATTAGCCCTTGCCAAAGGAAGGATTGTGCACGTGATGGAAACTTTCAAGCCAACCATGATCTGTGTTCGTGAGTCTCACAGTACCCTCCCTTACCTGTTTCTTGATTAAATGGCATTTCCCCCATCATGGTAAAACACAATGATTCCTCTTTTCTGCGGAGTTTATTCAGTGTTATCACAGAATTAGTGTATACTTTATTTGTTAGAAATGCAAGTAATCTCTGCTGTGAATATCCAGACCACCGTTCATTTAAAAGTGGCCGGTCCCAAAATGTCACCCTTTTAAAGTGGTAACAATGGCAATGGTCGTGATTGGGGGCTTTTGTTAATGGACAGCATGGCAGGTCTATTTGTTGGCATTCTCCCTGACATCCTGAGCCCTTTAATTCTGTCTGACAGATTCAGGCCATGCTCCAGATCTCACAAAAGAGGTGAGAGAGAGTATTGATCTGCCTGTTATTGTTGGTGATTTACTGTTCCATTCCTTTAGCAAATTTAAACACACATGCACACATATAAACCCTCACCACCGGGTCACAGCTGCTAGATGGCAGAGTAATGAGTGATTATTTTTTTATCTCTCCTAAGCTCTGTAAGTAACTTCTCTTGTGCATTCATGACAGTCCTGCAGATTTAAACCAAATAAATAATATCTTCTCACTCTAAGGTCAAAGGGTTCCTAAACATGGTAATAAAGATCTGCTTAAAATAGAAACACATACATATTGAAAGCTCGCAAAATGATTTTTTGAGCATTCTATATTCTAAAACAAATGTGAGGCATGTAATTTTGGAGTAGTCTAACATGGTGTTATCAAAAGGGTAAATAATGTACAAGATATAGCTCTAAAATCATGAAACTGTTTCCTTCCCGGAGCACAGATGGTCATCATGGAGATTGCTCCTCTTAAATGGAACTACATTGGGACATACTGCTGACTCTAAGCATGTTGCCATTGTACAAAATGCTTTTGAACTTATTTCTCTCTTTCCCCAAATACCTTTTTTTCATTGTTTTATGTATTTACAGCATTTTTACCCTCGAAACATGGTATAAGCAAGTTATGTTATTGTACTAGTGTGCTCATGCTGCCATAACAAAATAGCACAGACTGGGTAGCTTAAACAACAGAAGTTATTTTCTCACAGTTCTAGAGGCTGGCAGTCTAAGATCAAGGTTCCAGCAGGGTTGGTTTCTAGTGAGGATTCTCTTCCTGCTTTGCAGATGGTCACCTTCTTACTGTGTTCTCACATGGCCTTTCCTCTGTGTGTGCACAGAGAGTGAACTCTGGTGTCTCTTTTTCTTCTACTCAGATGAGGACTCCACTCTTATAACATCATTTAATATTAATTACCTCCTTAAAGGTCCTACCACCAAATATAGTTACACTGGGGGGTTAGGACTATAAAATGAATTTTAGGGGACCACAGTTCATAGAAGCCATCTTATTTGTTTGACTTAATCTCCCCAAATTTATTTTGCCTGTATAAAAATATCAAATTTCCTCTTGACATAGATGCCACTCACTATTTAGATAAGTGTCAGTTCTTAGTAAATTAAAAAATATATTACAGGCTCTTAAGGCAATTTCAAAAGAAGTTCTGACATGTGTTGAAAAATGTAGCATTTGCCAGATTAAATAAATAGCTTCCTAAAATGACCACATTCTTATCTAGAGAGAATAAGTTATAAGAATTAATCATTTTTATTTGTTCATTTAAAAAAAGTCATACCCTACCAATACTTCATTATTCCATAGAAAAAATGTTGATGCCCCTCTGCTAATAACAACTATAAACTCTGGACAAAATACTAAAAGCAATATCTTGAGGGCTCTGGAGAAGAAATAAGGCAAGCAGATTCTGAAAAGAAGTTGTCACTAGAAAAATGGAAATAACACTGTGTATTTTTTCTGTCCCTATGGATTTGACTCAATGAGGAGTGGCTAAAATTCTAATATTCTGATAGAAAGTCCACTGTCTTTATGTCCTGAGAAATCAGGGAATAAAGCCAGAAACCAGAGATGATGGAGAATGGGAGGGAATCATGGAAAACAGAGAGCTGGACAAGGGAATCTTCAAATTGTGTGAATAAACTCTGCCCACATCTCTGGAAGATCCTGAACTGTGTATGCATGGGGAAAGCTACCAGTAGACCAGCCAAATATAAAAGAATTAAAATTAGATTTGAGATGTCACCCACTATGGTTGAGTCAGAGTTTGCAGTTTGAATCTGACCAACTTAATTACCTGCAACAACAAAAACACCAATATACTTTAAGGAATATAGCAGTATCTAGAGCTTACATTTACAATGTTTAAGATGCAATCCAAATTATGTTACATACAGATAACCAAGAAAATATGAGCCATTTTCATGGGTAAAAACAATCAACAGGGCCCAATCCTGAGATGATTCAAAGTTGGAATTATCAGACAATGACTTTAAAGCAGGTGATATAAATATATATTCAACGAGGTAAAAGAAAATACTCTTGTAATAAATGCAAAGATAGGAAAAATTAGCAGAGAAATAGAATACATAAAAAACAACTAAATAGAAATCTTAAAAACAAAATATAAGTTAGAAATTCAAATGTCACTAATTGAACTTAATAATAGAATGAAGATTACAGAGAAAAAAAATTCAGTGAACTTGAAGATAAGGCAATAGAAGTTATTCAATCTAAAGAAAAGAGAGAAAATAGGTTAAAAATAAAAATAAACAGACACACGAAGACCTGTAGTAGATAAAAATATCTAATATATGTGAAGTTTTAGTCCCCAAAGAAAAGGAGACTGAAGTGGACAGAAAAAAGTCTAAAAAATAATGATTGAAAAGTTCAAAAATTTGGTGAATGGCAGATTCTAGAAGCTCAGCAAATTCCAAGCAGAATGAGTACAAAAAAAAAACACCCACCACTCCCCACCTGCCAAGTACATCATAGTCAAACTGGTGGCAAATGAAAGATAAGAAAATCAATCTTGAGAACCGAAAACATGCATACAAACAAGGAATCGTGGTTAAAAATACCATAGAATTTTCATCAGAAACTTTGGAGGACAAAGACATTGAACAATATCTTTAGCTTATCAAAGCAAAATAAACAAACAAAACAACAACAACAAATGCAGAATTCTATATCCAGCAAAAACACTTCCCAAGAATGAAAGACAAACACATTTTATATAAAGGAAAACTAAGAGAATGAATCACCAGTAAACCTATACTGGAAGAAATTTTAAAAGCAAGTTCTTCAGGCTGAAAGGATATGAAGCTGAGGAGAAACTCAGATCTTAAGGAATAAATGAAGAGCACCAGAAATGGTAAATATCTTAGTAAATAACAGGCTATTTCTTTAGCTTAATTTCTTTAAAATACACATGACTATTTAAAGCAAATTTATAATGGAAATCAGAAGAGTAGGGAAGAAATGGTCTAAATTTCAAAGTTTCTACATTTCATGTTAGTTTTAACTCCAACTAGAAAAAATATTTTGAGTGAAAGTAGAGTTTTCCTCACTAAAATATTCATCCATTTACCAAGATGATTTTAGAAATTTCCACCCACATTTAATATATTTGTGTTTTATTTCATTTTAAAATTGTGTGTGCTCCATCAGCATATACACTAAAATTCTAGTGATACAATGGTAATTTTCCTAACTTTTGGGCAAGGATAACACATTTACAAATAATTTAATAATTTACAAAAACTAATGGAAAATATATATATATTTGGATTCTCCCAAATCTCACACACACACACACATCAATACCAGCCAGATTAAAAGCATACAAGAAGGGATGGAAATTTTCTACCTTTCAAATGAAAACATATGTCTTGTTTTAAAACGAGACACAGCACTAAAAATGAAATGAATTGAGAAATAATGGATAAACAAGCATTTAAATTAGAATGTTTTTGTATCAAAAATATGATAAAATACATAAAAGGTAATTCACAAACTAAGAGAAGAAAACTAAACCTATTCCTTAAAATCAGCAAGTAAAAGAAAAACAGTTCAAAGGAAAAGATATGAACAGATATTCATAGAAGAGAAAACAAAAAATGGTGAATAAAGGGCAAATATATGTTATTTATTAATAATCAAGGAGATTCAAATTAGACCACAGTAAGATAACATTTTATTCCCATCAGATTAGCAAAAATTAAAATACCTGACAATACCATATTTTAGTAAGGATGAAGATTAATGGAACTCACATATTGCTGTGAGAGGTAAATTGGTAAAACCACATCAGATAGCAGTTTTGCAATATTAAAGATGCAAATATGCTACTCTATAGCAATTTTATTTACAGACGTATACCTAGAAAAATTCTTTTACAAATGCATAAAGTCATATGCATAAGAATAATTATTACAAGATTGTTGATAATAGAAAAACATCATTGAAATGGATTAATCCATTATGGTATCTTCACAAAAAAAATTATATGACAGGGCTTCCCTGGTGGCTCAGTGGTTGAGAGTCCGCCTGCCGATGCAGGGGACACGGGTTCGTGCCCCGGTCCGGGAAGATCCCACATGCCGCGGAGCGGCTGGACCCGTGAGCCATGGCTGCTAAGCCTGCGCGTCTGGAGCCTGTGCTCCACAACGGGAGAGGCCACAACAGTGAGAGGCCCACGTACAGCAAAAAAATAAAAAAAATTATATGACAGTGAAAATAAAAATTAAAACAGGTGCTTTTATAGATCAACATAGGTGTATCTCACAAGCATAATGTTAAACAAAAACACAACTGTATTTATCTAAAATTTCAAAACACGTATAGTAAAACCATACAGTTGGCCGTTGAACAACATGGGCTTGAACTGCATAGGTCCACTTGTATGTGAATTTTTTTCAATAAATTCATTGGAAAAATTTTTGGACATTTGCAACAACTTAAAAAAAAACTCATAGATGAATCGGTGTAGTCTAGAAATATAAAAAAAAATTAAGAAAAAGTTAGGTATGTCATGAATGCATAAAATATATGTAGATATTAGTGTTTTATCATTTGCTACCATAAAATATACACAAATCTGTTATAAAAAGTTAAACTTTATCAAAACATGAACACAAACACAGACTGTACGTGATGCCATTAACACTCAAGAGAAGTATAAACAAGTGTAAAGATGCAGTATTAAATCATAGCTGCATAAAGTAACTGTAGTCCATACTGTACCACTGTAATAATTTTGTAGCCACCTTCTGTTGCTATTGTGGTGAGCTCAAGTTTTGGGAGTAACTGCTTATAACGTGGTGTGATGCTAACAATCTCCATGAGAGCAGTTTGTTTCTCCAGGAAATTGCATATGGTAGTAAAAAGTGATCTCTCATGGTTCTTGCATATTTTTCATTATGTTTGGTGCAATACCATAAATCTCGAATAACACCATGGAACCCATACAAAGTGCCACTAGTGATGCCAGAGTTCCCAAAAAGCAGAGAAAAATCATGACGTTACAAGAAAAAGTTGAGTTGCTTGATATGTAATATAGATAAAGGTCTCCAGTTGCGTTTGCCCACCATTTCAAGATAAATAAATCCAGTGTGAGGACCATGGTAAAAAAAGAAAAAGAAATTCATGAAGCCATCACTGTAGCTACTCCAGCAGGTGTGAAAACTTTGCATTTTTTGTGAAATACATTTTTATCTTGTATTGAAAGTGCAACATTTATGTGGGGGCAGGATTGCTATAAGAAAGACATACCTATGGACTCTAATATAATTTGAGAAAAAGTGAAGTCATTATATGACAAACAGCAAAAGGAAAGAGAAGGATATAAAGCTGGGGAATTTAATGCTACCAAAGGATGGTTTGATCATTTTAGAAAGAGGTTTGGCTTAAAAATGTCAAGATAATAGAAGCATCTTCTGTCGACTAAGAGGCAGCAGAAGAGTTCCCAGACACCATTAAAAAAATTATTGAGGACAAGAGGGGAAAGCGGGGGTGGGGGGGAGGGCAGGTGGTGGTGGGATGAATTGGGAGATTGGGATTGACATATATACAATAATATGTATATTACAATAATATGTATATATACAATAATATGTATAATGCAGATGAAAGTGCCCTATTCCGGAAAAAAAATTGCCACAAGGACATTTGTTAGTAAGGAAGAGAATTGCACACCAGGATTTAAGGCAGGAAGGGATAGGCTAACTTGGCTGTTTTGTGAACATACGGTTGGGTTTATGATCCAGACCACCCTTATCTATAAAGCTGCTAACTAATGCCTGAGCCTTGAAGGAAAAAACTAAACAACAGCTGAGAGTCTATTGGTTGTACAACAAGAAGGCCTGGACAATGAGAACCCTTTTTCTCCAATGGTTCCATTAATGCTTTGTCCTTGAAGTCAGGAAGCATCTTGCCAGTAAGGCACTGCCCTTTAAAGTTGTTTTGATATTGGACAATGCCCCTAGCCATCCAGAATCCCATGAGTTCAACACAAAAGCCATCAAAGTGGTCTACTTGCCCCCAAAACAACCTCTAATTTAGCCTCTAGATCAGGGGGTCATAAGGACCTTTAAGGCTCATTACACATGGTACTCTATGGAAAAGATTGTCAATGTTATGGAAGAGAACACTGACAGAGAGAATATATGAAATTCTGAAAGGATTACACCATCACTGAAGATGCCATCATTTTTATAGAAAAAGCTGTGAAAGCCATCAAGCCAAAACAATAAATTCCTGCTGGAGAAAACTGTGTCCAGATGTTGTGCATGACTTCACAGGATTTATGGCAGAGCCAATCAAGGAGCTCATGAAAGAGATTGTGGATATGGTATAAAAAAAAAAAGTGTGTGTTGGAGGGAAGGGTTTCAAGATATGCAACTTGGAGAAATTCAAGATCAAATAGAAATCACTCTAGTGGAATTAATAGAAGATGACTTGATGGAGATGAGGGCTTCTGAACCAGTGCCAGACAATGAGGAAGAAGATGTAGAAGAAGCAGTGCCAGAAAACAAATTGACATTAGACAATCAGGCAGAAGGGTTCCAACTATTCAGGACTGCTTTTGACTTTTCTTATGACATGGACCCTTCTGTGATATGGGCACTGAAACTAAAGCAAATAATGGAAAGAGAATTGGTACCATCTAGAGATATTTTTAGAGAACTGAAAAAGCAAAAAGTCAGACAGAAATTACAATCTATTTCCATAAAGTTATACCAAGTGTGCCTGCCTCTCCTGCCTTCCTTCCCACCTCTTCCACCTCTTCCACTCTGCCACCCCTGAGACAGCAAGACCAACCCCTCCTCTCCCTCCTCCTCCTCAGCCTACTCAGAATGAAGATGATGAGGTTGAAGACCTTTATGATGATCCACTTCCACTTACTGAATAATAAACAATTATCATGCTGTACAGTTCATAAAATTATGTCATGTATATGTGTGTCTTCATGTGAAAATCTAATAACTGTATGGCAAGAGCAGTATGAGGCATTTTTGCATCATCATCATCATCTAAGTATTCATCATGTAGAACACTGTGTGCAAGATTTGCATTGGAGTGGATAGCCTATCCTTCCATAGGTGTAAGGTGAGTGATATTTAACATAAATTAGTAATGTGTTATTTTTTGTACTGTTTAGTAATTTTGCTTTCAAAGAATTACATTACTGTACAGCATGCTTCTCTCTCTTGCAATGGAGACACTAAATATCAGCCTATCATTATAGGTAAGTGGGTTTTTTTTTTTAATGTAACAATGTTTCTAATACTGTATTCCATAAAAATTTTATAACAACTCATTCATTAATGTATAGGCTAGGCTACCATAAAATAATCACATTGCTGTTTCTTCACTGTCAATGCATGAATCTTATACCTGTAAATAAACATGAATTTCTTTTTCACATTATCTTTTCATTTTTGATGTCTAGTGTTAGTAATGCATATAACATCTATAATGTTTGTACCATGTAAGATGATATTGATGTAAGTATTGACAGACAATTCATCTTATAAACAGATGATGTAAACTTATATCAATAAATACCATACAGTATTGTAAATGTATTTTCTTTATGATTTTCTTAATAACATTTTCTTTTCTCTAGCTTACTTTGTTATAAGAATACAGTATATAATACATATAACATATAAAATACGTGTCAATAGACTGTTATCATTATGGTTTCCAGTCAATCGTAGGCTATTAATGGTTAAGTCTGGGGGGACTCAAAACTTATATGTGGACTTTCAACTGTACAGGAGTCAGCACCCCTAACCCCTGCATTGTTCCAGGGTCAACTGTATATTGTATGTGTGTCCTTATATCTATAGTAAAATTATCAACAAATCCATAAAGTTGTAATAATAAACACTAAATTCAGTATAGTGATTTTTTTTGAAGGGTGCTGATGCAATCAGGGAAGGAGTCATATCATAGAAGGGAGAATAGTCAGGAGACTATTACACCAGTCTTCACAAGATAAGATCACTTGAATTAGAAAATTATAGAGCTGAGATCTAAATCCTGCTTTTTTTCAAAAAAATTTATCAATTGAATCTAATCTGTTAGAGATCTCATACTTGATGAGCAAATGCATCACTTTTCATTATGTGAATATCCTCTGACTGAGGCTACACTTCCCTCATTATCAGACAAAAGGAGCACCTATCACCTCACCTTGTTGAAAGGCTATATAACAGCACTCACCTATCACCAGTTTTTATAACTAAACAAACCACAGAGTTATTTATGTAATGTTCACACAAAGTAGCAATGAGAAAACATATCAATGTAGTAGATTTGATGAAAGCTTAACTTTTGCTGAATATTTGAGTCACAATTTTGGCAACTAAAAAACTTTTTCTGCATGTTTTTCTTTCTCTAATATATAGCCCTGAGAAGTGAGACTTCATTAATATCATCTGTAAACTCAATATCTGGATACATCTTTTCTACCAACATTTCATTTTAAATAGCACACGTTACATCTGAAAAATTGTCTATCTTGATATGATTTCCTAACAACTATTCTCTGCACGTATTTCAGTGTGATGCCTGTCATCCTAGGATCTCAGAATATTTCAGTCATGTCAACACACTAAACATGTATATATAAATATACATATATATATATTTAGTAAAATTTTTTGCAAGATACTCAAAATTCTTTAGACAGTAGTTTACAAGTTTTCTTCCTTAGAACTGACGTTTGGGGAGAAGTGCCTCAGAATTTACTGGAGGTAAAATAGAAAAGTAAAGAGGTTTAAAAAAGAAAGCTCTTAGACTTGTTCCTTTCTCTTTATAAAGGAAAGGTTAGATATTTGATTACTGGGATTTCCTATATGCATTTGAATAAATTGATTTTCCAGTGAGAAAAAAAAAGTTTAACAACCACTACTCTGCACATGCAATTGGAGCTCCAGCTTATTAAGAGCTTATTAAGAGCATAGCATCTTGTGGGTCAAGATAGAAGCCAATAGGTAATTATCCTAAAGGAAGCTTCACTATTGGGAAAAATGTTTTGAAACTCATCCCTAAAACAAAAATTATAGAGCACAGAAGGAAGACAAATGCAGAAGAAAAAAAACCCAAAAAAACAAAACCTCACAGCAATAATTTGAAGAACTTACAACAATGGAATGGAGCTGTTATATGTATTTTAAATCCATAATTAATGAATAAATCCAAGAACACAAAATTAGATGTATAAACAAAAATAATTGGTTTTAAAAAGAATCAGTGTGAAATACAGTGGAAAAAATAGTCATAAAAATAAGACTTCAGTAGACTATACATAGGAGAATGGCACATATAAAAAGAAAAGTTATACTTGGACTAAAAGACTGAAAAAATCTTTCAAAATGCACCACAGAGAGATAAAATACTAGAGAAAAATAAAGAAAAATTTGAGCCACTGAAGATAAAAAGAGAAGTTTCAGATCCTTCTAGAGGCAGTCCCCGAACATATGAATAGAAAGAATGGGATTGAAGTAAAAGATAATATATATTAATTTTCTTGAGATAAATCAAAATATGTATCCTCAAATTGAACTGTCTTATCATGTGCCAAGCAAGACTGAACAATAAAGGAAGGAAGGAAGGAAGGAAAAAAGAGGGGCCTAGACATATTACAGTAAAACTGCAGAATTTTAAGAAAAATCTTAAAGAAAAGACATACAATCTAAAGAGAAGTTAAAATCTTGTTACATATATATTGATGTTCTCTCAGCTCCAAACTCACTCTTCATCACCTGATATGTAAAAATAGAGATAGACTCTTTAAATAGTTTTCTTTGCCAGCTGGCATGATACTAAAAGTTGTCAGTAAAGGCACTGGAGAGGTATGGCAGGAAATAGAGGTTTGCTTCCTGGTTCACTGTGCTATCTTGTCAGGCTTCTGTAGTACAGCCCAAGTCCTGCAATGCAGAGGGCTTCCGCAGAAACTGGCCCCTGCAACAGTTGCAGCTTCCCCAGATCCAAGATTCTGCAGTGCAGTGCAGGTACCTTCTTCAGTGTTGCACTCCTACATCACAGATGGCTTCACCAGCACCCAGCTTCTGCAGTGTCCAGTAGTCAGCAGCACCCAGCAGCCAGAAGCTTCCCTTGGCATGCCTCTTTCGTGGTGCAAAGTTAGGGAACAATTCACAAGACTATTCTCACTTCTGATAGCAACTGAAGAATTTCGGGCCCCCAAGACCACCCTCACTTCTTATACCAACTGGAAGTCAGTCCGGGGATCTCCAAGACCACCTTCAGATATGATCATTCACAAGAAGTACTCACAGAACTCACTAAAAGCTGTTAAACTCACAACTATGGCTTATTGCAACAAAAGGATACAGATTAGATCAGCCAAGGGAAGAGATACATGGGGCAGATTTCAGGAGAGTTCTAAACACAGATATTCCAGGGTCCTCTCCTAGTAAAGTCGTGGTCACTGTTACCTCTTCTCAGCAATGATGTGTGATAATATGCTGTGAGTATCGCCAACCAGGGAAGTTTACTCAAGCCTTGGTGACCAGAGATTTTTTTGGGTCACATAGACATAGTTGATCATCTGTGTGATTGAACTTCTAGGCTTGAAGCTGATAACACATGGCCCAAAGCCCCACCATACTTCACATTGTTAGACTATCCATTACAGTAAACAAAGACACTTTTGTCAGGCAGCACATTCTAAAGTCTTAGCCAATATATCCCAAGAACCAAGAGCAAACCAGACCTTTGGTAAGGTTAAATTTTTACTACATTGACGGTTTCATAGCAGAGTACCACTGATGACATAATTCCTATGAACAGCTTTCTCCAGCACTCAAGAAAGCAGATTTCCAGAAAGTTCCACCAATGTGGCACCATTAAAACTTCTCTGTCAGGAGTTCCCTGGTGGGATAGGGGTTAGGATTCCAGGCTTTCACTGCAGTGGCCCGGGTTCAATCCTTGGTAGGGGAACTGAGAACCTTCAACTGGCAGAGCACGGCCAAAAAAAAAAGCGCAACTTCTCTGTCATTCAATGAGTCATGGGTGTGTACATTTCAACAAAGTTCTGAATGTCAACCTAGCACTAGAAACTGCTTCTTATTTGTTATTTCGGGATTTCTTTTCTTTTTTTTTTGACTTTGCTTTTCTTCTCACTATTCAATCCCTTGATATTCCAATCCCTTGTCAAAGTTAATGATTCTTTATATTAAACTTTCCCTATTCAAATTGCTGTGTGGGTTCTGGATCCTGAGGATATATGAAGTACTGATTAAGTACAGACTACATATCTGTAATGAAAGCCTCCAGAAGAGAGTGGAAAATATTTTCAAAATGTTATTAAAATTAAAATTAGCCATCAAAGAATGCAAAGATTCTTCAATATACGCAAATCAATCAATGTGATAAACCATATTAACAAATTGAAGGAGAAAAACCATACGATTATCTCAAGAGATGCAGGAAAAGCTTTTGACAAAATTCAATACCCATTTATGATAAAAAACCCTCAAGAAAGTAGGCATAGAGGGAACTTACCTCAACGTAATAAAGGCCATATATGACAAATCCACAACCAAAATCGTTCTCAATGGTGAAAAACTGAAACCATTTCCTCTAACATCAGGAACAAGACAAAGTTGTCCACTCTCACCACTACTATTCAACACAATTTTGAAACTTTTAGCCATAGCAATCAGCAAAGAAAAAGAAATAAAAGGAATCCAAAACAGAAAGAAGAAGTCAAGCTGCCACTGTTTGCACATGATATGATAATATATAGAGAGAATCCTAAAGATGCGACCAGAAAACTACTAGAGCTAATCAATGAATTTGGAAAAGTAGCAGGATACAAAATTAAGGCACAGAAGTCTCTTGCATTCCTATACACTAATGATGAAAAATCTGAATGAAAAATTAAGGAAACACTCCCATTTACCATTGCAACAAAGAGAATAAAATACCTAGGAATAAACCTACTTAAGGAGACAAAATACCTGTATGCAGAAAACTATAAGACATTGATGAAAGAAATTAAAGATGATACAAACAGATGGAGAGATATGACTATACTACCCAAAGCAATCTACAGATTCAATGCAATCCCTATCAAACTACTACTGGCATTTTTCACGGAACTAGAACAAAAAATTTCACAATTTGTATGGAAACAAAAAAGACCCCAAATAGTCAAAGCAATTTTGAGAAAGGAAAACAGAGCTGGTGGAATCAGGCTCCCTGAGTTCAGACTATAGTACAAAGCTACAGTAATCAAGAAATATGGTACTGGCACAAAAACAGAAATATAGATCAATGGAACAGGATAGAAAGCCCAGAGATAAACCCATGCACATATGGTTACCTTATCTTTGATAAAGGAGGCAAGAATATACAATGGAGAAAAGACAGCCTCTTCAATAAGTGGTGCTGGGAAAACTGGACAGCTACATGTAAAAGAATGAAATCAGAACACTCCCTAATAGTGTCCCTAATAGTGTATTTTTATATAAAAATAAACTCAAAATGGATTCAAGACCTAAATGTAAGGCCAGACACTATACAATTCTTAGAGGAAACCATAAGCGGAACACTCTCCGACATATATCACAGCACAATTCTTTTTGACCCAGCTCCTAGAGAAATGGAAATAAAAACAAAAATAAACAAATGGGACCTAATTAAACTTCAAAGCTTTTGCACAGCAAAGGAAACCATAAACAAGACCAAAAGACAACCCTCAGAATGGGAGAAAATATTTGCAAATGAAGCAACTGACAAAGGATTAATCTCCAAAATTTACCAGCAGCTCATGCAGCTCAATATCAAATAAACAAACAACCCAATCCAAAAATGTGCAGAAGATCTAAATAGACATTTCTCCAAAGAAGATATATAGATTGCCAGCAAACATATGAAAGGATGCTCAACATCACTAATCATTAGAGAAATGCAAATCAAAACTGCAATGAGGTATCACCTCACAGCAGTCAGAATGGCCATCATCAAAAACTCTACAAACAATAGTGCTAGAGAGGGTGTGGAGAAAAGGGAACCCTCTTGCACTGTTGGTGGGAATGTAAATTGATACAGCCACTATGGAGAACAGTATGGAGGTTCCTTAAAAAACTAAAAACAGAACTACCATATGACCCAGCAATCCCATTACTGGGCATACACTCTGAGGAAACCACAATTCCAAAAGAGTCATGTACCAAAATGTTCATTGCAGCGCTATTTACAATAGTCAGGACATGGAAGCAACCTAAGTGTCCATCGACAGATGAATGGATAAAGAATATGTGGCACATATATACAATGGAATATTACTCAGCCATAAAAAATGAAATTGAGTTATTTGTAGTCAGGTGGATGGACCTAGAATCTGTCATACAGAATGAAGTAAGAGAAAGAGAAAAACAAATACAGTATGCTGACACATATATATGGAATCTAAAAAAAAAGAAAAAAAATGGTTCTGAAGAACCTAGGGGCAGGACAGGAATAAAGATACAGACGTAGAGAATGGACTTCAGGACATGGGGAGGGGGAAGGGTAAGTTGGGATGAAGTGAGAGAGTGGCATGGACATATATACACTACCAAATGTAAAACAGATAGCTAGTGGGAAGCAGCCGCATAGCACAGGTAGATCAGCTCAGTGCTTTGTGACCATCCAGAGGGGTAGGATAAGGAGGGTGGGAGGGAGATGCAAGAGGGAGGAGATATGGAGATATATGTAAATGTATGGCTGATTCACTTTGTTATACAGCAGAAACTAACACATCATTGTAAAGCAATTATACTCCAATAAAATGTTAAAAAAAATTAGCCATCAACATCAAATTCTATGCCAAGCTAAATTATATTTTGAGAATGAATAAAAATATTTTCTAACATTCAAATACTAGAAAATGTTATTAAAAATAGACTCTTACTGTATGCGCTACTAAAGAACTTACATCTATAATGAGGGAAAAAAAGCCAAAAGGAAAGACTATGATGCAAATTGCAATAGTAAACAGAAAACAATTTTATATTGTTGGTATAGTTAAGTCTCTCTCTCACTCTCTCTCTGCCTTTCTCTTTCTGTGTGTGTCATTGTGTGTGAAAATAGGCTGGAACTAAATTTGGAAACAATCTAATTCTAAAAGTCATATATTGACATAAAGGACAAAGAGTAGCCAAAACAATTTTGAAACAGAAGAACAATGTTGAATGCCTAACAACTGATTTCAAAATTTATTTTAAAATAATGATGGTAATAAAAATATTGTGATCTTGGCAAAAGACAGAAAAAAGATGAATTGCACAGAATTGAGAGTTCAGAAGTATGCTTACACATTTCTGGACAATTAATTTTTGACAAAAATAATAAATCAAATCGATAGAGGAAGAATTGTCAACTGACTATAAATAGAATATTTATATAGTGTTATAAAAAAAAATGAAGCTCAATTTATACCTCACACCATATCCAAAAATTAGCTCAAATTGGATAACAGACCTAAATATAAAATCTAAAACCAAATTTCTAGAATAAAACAGGACAATATCATCCTGACCTTGAATTAGACAACAATTTATTAAATGCAACAGCAAAATCATAATACATAGAAACTAATTGAAAATTGAACTTTATCAAAATACGAAATTTCTGCTCTTCAAAAGACTTTCTTAAGGGAATGAAAAGATAAGCCAGATATCTTACCTAGCATATATAAAACAAATGACTTCTATTCAGAATATACAAAGAACTCTCCAAAAGCAAACAATGGAAAACTAACAACCAAATTAAAAAATGGACAAAAGATTTGATCAGACACTGAACCAAAGAAGATATACGAATGGCAAATATGCACATGAGAAATTGGAACTTTCACTTCTAGGAAATGGAATAGATGGACTTTTCCCTTTTCCTTCTGCTAAGTATAACTGAAAACACTAGACATAATTTATAAAAGAAACTTAAGAGACTCTGAAAGGTGGAGAGAAGAAGTCAGACAGGCTGGGAACCTCTGGACCTGAGGAACAACATGGTAAGGAGTTCCCTGGGTTTCCTTTTTAACTCATAAAAAGTCTTGGAAGCCAGTAAACTGGAAATATCTAAAAGCCCCAACAAAAAAAAAAGCTTCCATGAGAGGCTGTTCCTTCTAACAAAAGGACAGGAAATGGATAACCTAGCAAGACAGAAAGCTTCAGAATTATAACCACTCTACTTTAAGCAAACGACACTGAAACAGCCATGTACCTACCTGCACCCTTACCAGCAAAGGCCAAGTATGAAGTTTAGACTTCTACTTGCAAGGAAGCTGTAATGAGGCACCCAATACCTTGCCAAGTTGGTATAAGAGAAGACCAAGTAGGAAGCCTGGGATTTCATCCTTTTCAGCTGGTAGCAAGGCAACATTCCCTTTCTCTAGTATCAATGGGACAATGTGGGGAGCCTAGAATTCCACCATCACCCAGGAGTAATCTGATACTCACTATGGGTTTGCGTCACAGGAAGCCTGGTGAACGGTTAGGACTTTCCCCATCACTCAGTGGTAATGAGGCCACCCTGACCACATTGTCAGTGGAGACCACCAAGGAGGCCAAAGCTCCCACCCACAGAATTTCTTAGGTATTAATGGAGGTTAAGTAGGGAATCTGCACTTCTTTTGCCATCTGACATTAATGCAATAGCACCCCCACTATAGAGACACACTCAAAAGCAATATAGATAAATGAAAATGTAATTGTAAATAATATTCAAGTTACCCAGGGTAAGACAGAAAAGAGAAAATAGAGATGAAAAGTAGAAAAAAAGAAAAAAAGCAGTCATAAGCCCTAACATCCCAATAATTACCAACGTAAATCATCTAAATACACCAATTAAAAGACAGAGATTGACAGAGCAGTTTAGAGTGACATGGCTCATCTATATGTTGTCTCTAAGAAACTCACTTCAAATATAACAATATAGGTAGGTTTAAAAGTAAAGAATGCAAAAAGATATATCACACAAACATTAATCAAAGGAAAGTAGGAGTGGCTATATTAAAACCAGACAAAGTAACTTCAGAGTATGAAAATTACCAAATACAGAGAGAGGCAGAATACATAATAAAAGTGTTAATCCACTGAAAATACATAGCAATCTTAAATCTGTATGCACCAAAAATAGAGCTGTAAAATATATGAAATAAATACCACTATAACTGGAAGGAGAAATATAAAAGTTTACAATTATAGTTAGAGACTTCAATACCCTTCACTCAAGAATTGATAGAACAAATAGAGAGACAATCAGCAAGAATATGGAATAACTCAACAACACCATCAAACAACATCTAATTGACATAGAACATTCTACCCAACAACAGCAAAATACACATTCTTTTCAAGTTCCATGGAACATATCCCAAGATAGATTATATGCTGGATCATAAAACAAATCTCAAACAAGTGTGTTCTCCAACTATCATAGAATCAAACTAGAAATCAATAAGATAAAGATAACAGGAAACAAACACTTGGAAACAAAACAACACACTCTAAGTAATCCATAGCTCAAAGAGGAAGTCTCAAGGGAAATAAAATACTTTGAATGAATGAAAATTTCAGTGTGCAGGACACAGCTAAAGTAGTGCTGAGAGGAAAATTTATAGCACTAAATGCATACATTAGACAAGAAGAAAAGGCTCAAATCAATAATCAAACCTTCCACCTCAAGAACCTAGAAAAAGAAGAGCAAAATAAAGCCAAAGCAAGGAAATAATAAACATAAGAGCAGAAATCAATAAAATTTATAGCAGAAAAATATTAGAGAAAATCATGAAACAAATGGTACTTTGAAAAGATCAATAAATTGACAAACTTCTACCAAGACTGACAAAGAAAAAAAGAGAGAATACACAAGTTAATTTCAGGAATGAAACACTACAGATTCTGCAGACAAAAAAGGAAGGCTATGAACAACTCCAAAAGGACAAAAAATGACAGAAAAGGAAGGCTATGAACAACTCCACATAAATAAATTTGACAACTTAGACAAAATGAGCCAATTCCTCAAAAAATACTAACTACTATATCTCACCCAATTTGAAATAGATAACTTAAATAGCCCTATTAAGGAAATTTAATATGTAATTTAATATGTAATACATTCATTAATTTACTTTTCATATAGAAAAGAAGTAGACAAACATGACATTATTTTTTAATGATCTTTGTTCTTTTTATTTATTTGCTTATGTATTTATTTTTGGCAATGATTTTCACAGCTTGGGACACTAGCAGTTTGTGAAAACATAACATGGGAAGTATTAATTTATATTATTTCAAATAATATACTTCTCTACCGTTAGAGAAATGGTGACCATGTGAAATAAAAAGCTCTCCTCAAAAAGAACAAAATTCTCCAACAGACAGTCTCTTCTGTGGGTCCATTCCTTTGATATTGCTTTAAAAAACCATTAACTACACCTTGTTTCTTATGGTTGCTTACTTTCACCAGCAGATGCCCTTTCAGCCCCTGTTCATGGTGAGACTGGGCTTTTGCAGAAGTCTATTATCTGGAAGCCTCTTTATCAGTGCCACAGTAAATGCCTGGACTGTATTATCATTGTCTCCAGGCTGAGGAAAAATGGTCAACAGTAACAGCTAAGTTTGAAGTTCTTAAAAGTCTTTTAAAGTTACAGGCAACCACATTCCTAAAACAAAACGTAACAGCAACCCACACATCCTTTCATATATTCTGGCAAGAATAGCAGAAACAAAATGTCATGCACTTAACCGGTATGTGGAAGCCTAGAATGTAAATATGAAAAGTGTAAGAATTTTTATAGCTTTCAAACTATAGGAGAGAAGTAATATCTTTATAATGTGAAGAGTGACATTTTCATTATCACAGGGCCTTGACAAGTAGCTTCCCACACAGCTTATCAAGCGGAATGCCACTAATACTGCCAGAATACTGATTCTGTTCATGCTTTTGTTATGTCTGAAGGGAGAATTTTATGCAGTTGGTTAAATAAATGCACTGACAACCTGATAGGTCTCCGAAATGGCTATTGATAAAAAACAAGATTGATAAACAGATTCTCAGCTTTCTGTTTCTACGTTGCTTTGGGAACACTTATTTTTCACGATGATAGGAATTATTGTCATCCCTATGTCCTTCCTGATAAAGCCACACTCCATTTTACTCTCACCAAATCATGACTTCTGACCTCAGTCTGTCCTACAAAGGAAACTCTTTCCACATATCCTAGGCCTGGTCAGGTTTAGTCAACCATAAATACCAATGTTAAGTATATGATAACCTATATTTGAGTAATGCTTGGTCCTTTACAAACTGCTTTCATGTGCACTATCCTGTCTTATCTCCCCTGCAACTGTGAACTGGGACCTATTATCTAATTTAACAGATGAGGAAACTGAGGGAGTGGAGATGTCGAGCCACTTACCTAAGATCCCACATCTCCTTCTGTGTCTTCTGTTTGTTTGCATGGTTTTCATTTCCTTGTTTTTATAGGGAGTTGCCTGGCTACAATGGGAACCTAGAAACTTTGTAGGTACAGCTCAGCCATGCTGTTATTCCACTGATTTCTTTGGTTTGCTTGAATCTAATATTTTGAACACGTCACCTTTTGACCTCATGACCCCACTTCTCCTTTCATTACAGACTTGGTCTCTATAACAATCCTGGCATACCAGAAACCCTGGATATGTGTTTGCTGAAAAAAACCCAAAAAACAAAAACAAATGGATGGATGAATATAAATATATAACAGGTAGTTCATGTGTTTATTCAGATGCTTAAGGATCAGGTGCTCTTACTCTGATTCAGTAATTACTATTTGTCCTTAAGATGCTGTTGTAGAGGTCAGTGCAATTATATGGTGAATGGTTACAGGATAACATAAAATGTTACCAAATAAAACATCATCACTTTATATAATAAAATATTTTTTTCTCTACTTTGCCAAAATCACAGTTTAGAGTAAAAGGGGGTTTGGAATTCTTATTTATTTTGCACTACAGAAGTCAAAAAGAATATAAATCATGCAAATGCACTGACACGCATGCAACTCGAACTATCCTATGTACCTTTCCATTTTCCCTTCTGAAATTGTTTCTGTCAATATTTTGATTTAGATCCAACCAAAAGGGAAGAAAGAGAAAGATTTAATCAGAGGATTGTCAAATGCCTGCATATGCCTAAGAAGTAGTGGATATTATAGTATTTTAAGTCTGATATGTATAATTCTTGGAGATATATCTTTTATAGGCATTTTTTTCTAGAAATTTCTTTACTTACAGGAATTTTAGATACAATTTCATATTTTCATCAATTACCTATTTGTGTTGTCTATGTGTGTGTGCAGTCCTTCCTGAATACCAGTCTATGGACTGAACATTAAATAATATGAAGATCTATTTAAAAAAATTAAACACCGAATTTTAAAAATGAGATTGTGAACATTACAGACATGGAACTGGACTATTTAAACAAAGCACAGGATTCTTTCAGGCTACTTGTAGGCACAAAGGTTTAAGGTTTTCATCAGTTAATGTGTATCTTAAACATTCAATTTGGCGGAATCTTGAGGGTCAGTGAGTGCCTTATCTCTAGGAAGGAGGATATGGTTCTTCCTGTGCTTAATGATGTTGACGGTAACTTCTTCTGATGACTCATTATTAAAACCTATTCCTGAAAATTGTGCCTTTAAATTGTGAGTGATTTAAAGGTTTACACAGCCTGGTTTCACATTTCCTTACCACCCTAATCTTCTTCCATTCCACATATTCACACTAAGCTCCAGCTAAACCAAACCACAAGCCATTCCCTCTGCTATCAAATGGTTAGCCAATTGTACTGTTTATTTGAGATATGTACCATTTCTCTCTACATGTCTTTCTCCAGTTATATATCTTTCTTTACCATAACACTCCGGAAGGGCAAAGGTTAGATCTATATATTTAGCTCCTTCTTTCTAAAATCTAACCTCCCTCCAGCTTAGACTAGTTATTTTAAGGTATAATAAGAGTTCAACAGTTAAGTAAAGCTCCATACATTTGTGATATATGAATAAACAAATAGGATGAATAAATTATAATTCACTATACCAGAAATGAATAAAACCTATAAACAGTTAATCTTTGGTTTCTCTTTGGAGCAGAATGGGTCAGAACAGGGCATTTAACATCATGTTCCCCATCAAGCAGGTGACTGATTAAATGTTTCCTTTTTCAACCAGTTTAATCTGCCTATTTTTATAGGGACTGAATTCTGAAAGTCAAATGATCTCTTTTCCTACTTGTCTCCTCAACACTGTCTCATAGCAGTGGTGGGGGAGAGCGATGTGATTCTTATTCTACATAAAGGAATTAATTGTTGATTTCAGAGGAAAGGGGGCAACTTGGTTAAAAAATATGATTTTGCTTCTTATTCATGAACTGAGAGTGAGGAAGTAATTCAGGAAAGGTGCTTAGGGACAAGTGAGTTGCACTGAGGCATTTTCAGCAGGTATGGATTAGAAATTGAAATTCGAATTAGAAGTGAAAATAGTTCATTACATTAAAGGGAAACAAGAAAAGGAATAGTAGGTATTTGGTTGTGTTTTACATTGTGTAAAACTATTATATGAAAATCTAAATTGCAAAACAGATAAAAAGTAGAGATCTTTACTGGCATTGTGAAATATCACTTTTAGATACCATGATGGGGTCATGAGCACAAGGATTTATTAGAAGTCAGATTGAATAAATAAGTCAACAAATATTTTTTGAGTTTTACTCTAATTATTAAATAATATTTAAATTAAATGATGCATACACACCTCAAAAATATTTTTTAAACATCATGAATCAGTTAATTTATTTGTGTTTAACATTTTTGTTTAGCTTAGATTTTGTATAATATTTATGATACAGATAATAATATTCCCTTCTTTTTTGTCTGTTGTGTATGTTATATACTTTATATATGTTTTATTTAATCTCCAGCTATCAATTCTATAAGGTAGGAGGTAAATCCTTACTTTATGGCTGAAAAAATGGACATGCAGAGATTTAAGACTCTCACTTAAGTTCATTTGACTAGTAAACATCAGATCTGGACTTGAATCCATGTTGTTCTGACCTGATTTAAAAACCAGAGTCTCTGTCCAATGTCACGTTTCCTCTCCATGGAGGAAGTGTTAGTACTACCAGATTTCGGTCACAAAGTTATATAAATACTAGTTTTAATGGTCTAAAACAGGTATGTTTGGATCAATAAATATCTAGATGGATAAAATTATTTTAAAGTAAATCTAAGGAGATGCATCTAATTGCCATAATTCTAGATGATTTGCATGTGCATATTTTCTAGTTTAAGCAATATAGTGTAATAATTACTTGGATGACAAACTTCATTAAATATGTTTTAAATAACTGGATAACATTTGGCTAGCACACTATGTAATAAACGTCTTACTGAATTTAAATTAATTCCTATTTGAGCACCAAATTTAAATTACAATCTGGCTGATGAAATAGGAAAACTTAAATTGTAATGGGCTAGCATGCAGAATTACTATATGGGATCTGAGATTCTGCATTTCTAACAAGAAACTGATGCTGCAGAGGTGAGGACAGTACTCTGAATAGCAAAGCCTTACAACTTACCTATAATTTTTCTACATGCCAGGCTCTGACTCCTTACCTTCCACAAGGGTTTTCCATGACCTCCAACTTGAATGCCCTCTATCTTGACTTCTACTTATTGAAATTCCATCCATCCATCCAGGCATCCAATCATTCATCTATCTATCCAACTATCCATCCAATTATCCAACACCATTTGTCCATGGGTGCATTTCTTGGTCATTTCTTCATAAAAATATTCATACTGACCCTAACAACTTCCTACATTTGTATGTGATTCACCTGAAAAGTCTGCTCAGTTTAGTTCCCTAGCTAATCTCCAGACTGCTCTACAAACGGGAGGTTCAGATGATGAGTTGTTCTCAGCTCTGGCTTCTTAGTAGAGTTCTTTAAAACATAAATCCAGGACCCACCCTGCAAAGTCCGGTTTAATAGCTAGGTATGGAATAAAGCACAGCCATTGATACTTTAAAAAAAAAAACTTTCACTGATTCAAATGTGAAGCCAAGATTAAGATAAATTGATTAGTCTACGTGACCACACTAATCTTGGTTTAGATTCCAGTCTTGGTGTTTGGAAAGACATTTTCACAGTAGTATATCATGGTGGTTAAGGTAAGGTTCATACACTCTACAGACATTAGAATTGTCTGTTGAGCATTTAGCACGTTCAGCTGCATGCCTGGACACACCTCTAGAGTTTACAATTTATTACATTTTGTAATAAATCAAGATTTTTTAAGTTGTTAATAAAAGTTATTTTTAAAGAAAGGAAAGGGGAGGAAAGGGCAAGACTATACCAATCCTTGCAAGAGATTACAAAATAGTACCAGCCACCTTTCTATATTATGTTATTCTGTGGCCCAGCAACGACTCCCAGACTATGAATAGCTTCCAGATTCCCTTGTAGAGTGCAGTATCTCATGGAGTTAGTCATGGAACATGGATCAGTTATCTGTCGTCTTATAGATTTCTGTGGTTAGTCATGAAATATATCTATAATATATCTATAAATGCTATAAGAAAAGAAGGGAAACTAAGTTGTAAGAGCAAGAAGGTCCAGAATGTCAGCTAGTTGATGGAGAGAAGGGAGCAGTGGAGGAGCTGGGAAGGAATTCCTGTGCTTGGGAGAGCCCATGAACACAATGAGGTGTGTGTGTGCAAGGCAGGCAGAAGGGCTCTATAGGGGTACTCCAAAGGACAAGGATCCTAGACTTGATCAAACACTAGCATCCCACTTCTAATGTACCAGTCACATCTAACCCTTTTGTCCCTGATCAATTTCCAAGTTACAATAGACAACCTAGTTCCATTGCAATTCACATTTCTGACTATTATAGCTCTACTTTATTCTGTCTTTTAAAAATGATTCTTTCCATATCTCTTGCACTGAAGTGCAAGAATAAGAAAGGGTCTATGTCTCACTCAACTTTGGATATGTCGAGGTACTTGGTTCAGTGTGTTTCATATAATTGGTGTGCCATAAACATTGTTCTGCACCTCTGTAAATATTGTATCACTATAACTTTTGATTTGGACATCTATACCTTTCCTTCCTTGTACTTTTTTTTTTTGTACATGATCTTTTTCAAGACTGAAAGGCAACTGTCCCAAAACAAAATAGAATTCTCTTCCTTCCCATTCTTGCCCGGCAAACTCTTACAGATCCTTCAAAATATAATCACATTTGTCCTCCTCTGTAAAGCCATCTCTAGCACCTAAGTTAAAATCCCTTCCCCGTGTACCACAGCTAGATCTTGGATACGCATCAATTGATGGAATATCATATTTTATGTTAATTATTTAATTATATGTCAATGTCCCACTAAGCTGTCAGTTTCTGGGGTAAAGGGACCATTTCATTCACTACTGCATTGCTAGTACCTGGCAAAATTCCTGGAATATGGTAGGTACTCACAAGTGTCTACTGAATTGAAATGAGTATCTTTGTATAAAACACACATCCAGCTCTGTGCATTGTATGTAGTGGACGCTTCATTAAAATTTATTACATGAAGCTTGGAAGAAAGGTAAAAAGTTTTAGTAATCACTAGAAAACAACTTACCCATAATTAACACATGCTTCCCTGTGTTGCTGATGTTCATTTTTGCTACATAAATAATAGAACTTTGGTTTTGCTCTTAAATCTTGACACTAATGTGAAAATGGAACAATCTCTCTATATTGTGGTTACTATAGTGATAAGATTCACGTGAAAAAAATTCTTCTAAATCAGCCAGGACATGGGCTAAGATGTATTTGCATCTATTAACTTTGGGTTAAGTTCTTTTTGCATTACTAGACAGGTGGCATCTGCTTTTGTGCTCCTCTGAATACGAATAGCTTCTAAAATTTAAATCTCAAGTGATGTTTCAGTCTTTCCTGGGTGACTGGCAGTTAACAGAAAGAAGAGTTTGCTTGCCAAAGCGTGATGGATTCAACGAAGCTATGAAGCATCTTTAAGAAGACATAGCCATTTTCCATGTCATTAGATAACTCCCTACTGCCAACAAGCATCATTTCCATCCTGCTTAGAATGGGTTGCTGACCATTTTCTTTCATAAAGATGATTCTCTTAAACAGACATAGCAATGTGAACCTACATATAAAGGAGAAATACTGAGTGAAATACAGATGAAGTTATAACCAGAAATGCCCCCAAATATCTGTCTATTTTCTCTCTTAAATGCTGGTTTTCAGGGCAGGTCTTAAGAGAAGGTGATGTGGTTATCTAAGTAGAGTGAATTCTGCATAGAAGGGAAGACACCTTTTCTCTCCAGTCTCTTTGTACCACATTCATAGTTCACACTCAATTCCCCTTTAAAAAGTGAATGGCTCTGGAAGAGGAGACAAATTAAGCCTTATTAGTGTTTTATACTTTCTTTAGGCATTACTCTTTCACACAATTTTATGAGAACTAGTCTTGATGATAAAAGTATGAAGACCATACAATCGCATCAAATTCCCAGCAAAATGAGATGAGATGAACATACTCTGCAGAGGGGAGGAAAGAGGGGGTGAAAATGTAGGAGGAGGGCTTTGATAAACTTCTACTATTTTACAATCCTACTAGCAGCCAATCTTCTTACAAACAAACAGTAACAGTAATGTGCTTTAAAATTCATTTCCTTGGAATATACTGCTTTTTCTATAAACTAAGTCGCACAGAATTCTCAGGGGGAAAGAACAAAAAAAATCCCACTTATAAAAAAGCTAAGTCATAATAAATAGCTTTCATTGAGCACTTACTTAATGCCAGGGAAAGTACTTTACATGAATCATTTTATAAATGAGTAGGCATTCATTCATGTAGTTCACCTGTTCTAGGTACCTACACTACATTAATGAGCAGAAAAGATAATCAAAAGCCCCTGCTCTTGTGGATCTTAGGTAATAAATCATTTACTTAAGTACATTATGTAGTATGTCAGAGGTAGTAGTGCTATGGAAAGAAAAATCATCGTAGAACAGGGTAAGAATGATCAGGAGTAAGAAGGAAGATTTGACTAGAACGTGAAAGAAGTGAGGGAAGAAGCCGAGAGGACATCTGGGAGAATTGTGTGCCAGGCAGAGGGAAGAGCTAGGGCAAATGTCCTAAGACAGGACATACCTAGTGTGTTGGTAAGAGAACTAGGAGGTGAGAGTGGCTGGCACAAGATGATCCGCGAGCAAGGCAGGTAGTAGGAAAGGAGGACAGTGGGAGGGGAGGGGAGATGACACAGGGCTGTGTAAGCCTTCGTAAGTAAGGGTTTTGCTTTTACTCTGCGGTAAATGGAGAACTTGCAGGGTTTTGAGCAGACACATTAACATGAACCATCTTAAGTTTTATATGAGGTGAGAGGTGATGACTTCTAGGACCAGGCTGATAGCAGGAGACATGTTTGGATCCTGGTTATATTTGAAAGTGGAACCAATATGATTTCCTGGTGGATGCAGGATAGGAAACTACAAGATGACTTCAAGGCCTGAGCAGCTAAAGGGAGGAGTTTCCGTTGATTAGATGGTGAAGGCTACAAGTTTTAGATAAAAATCAGAGTCAGTTTCGGACTTAAGTTTGAGCTGCCTACTATACACCCAAGTGGAGGTATCAAGCAGGCCGGTGAATATTCAAGTCTAGAGTTCAAGAAAGAGGGCTGGGTTGGAAACAAAAATTTGTAACTATTTCTCATATGACTTGTGTGTATACACCTATGAGGTGAGGGCAGAGAAGAGAAGAGGGCTGAGTGCTGAGTCACAAGTGCTCCATGGAGAAAGGAGAAATTAACTATGTTAAAGGCTGCTTTTGAATTAAAGTAAGATGAAAACTAAAAAATGAACTTCGTCTTTAGCATCATGGAGGTAATGGATGTCATTTTTGAGAGCAGATTTGACGGAGCAAAGGAAGAAAGCCTCATTGGAGGGCTTTAAGAGAATTCTTTCTACATTTATGGCCCATAAAGTACGCATTAAATAAAGATGTTCTTGGAATTGAAGTAGGAGGAAAATTAAGAGAGTGTTTCATTTATCCTGAGGTAGCGATCTGATCTGCATATTGTATGAGAAACATTGTAACATACTGGTTAAGGGCAGTTCCAGAGGGACCAGCTGCCAGGCTCCCCCAGGTAATGGCTCCACCACTTACTGGCTATAAACAGTAGTCAAATTTCTTTATCTGACTGATATGCTGCACAGTAACAGCACCCCTCCCACAAACATTAGCTGTAGGCAGTAGCCCATGTGCAGTGTAAGGTTTCTCTTTTGTGTGCCTTCATTAAGATTTAAGGGACAACCAATACAACTGAAATCTGTGTATTGATTTTTATCTTGCAACATTACTATAAACTTAATTATTAGTTCTAATAGGGTTTTTAAAAATAGATTTCTTAGAATTTTCTATCTAGAAGATTATATTGTATGCAAATAAAGACAGCTTTTTTTTATTTTGAAAAAAACAATTTTAAGTGGCAACCACTTCTTTACATGATGAAACTTACACAGTAGTGCTCATGCCTGTTGATATTTAATATGAAGCAAAAGGTGATCTGGGCTAGAGCTTTTATGAAAGCAGAAGTCATGAAACATTGACAGAAGGAGTTGGTGCCTAAAACAGTTCAAGTGCATATGCACATTAAACTGCAACTACATTCAGAAATCACCATATGTATGCTTTTACACTACCTTAAAAGTCTGTCTCATAGCAGCCTGCATATTAGTTATCTGTGAACTTAGGTTAAGCATTCAAAGAGAGTCCTCACATCCATTCCCAACTATATGTCCAGTATCACAATGCAAATGATGCTACTGAGATACTACTGATACACTCAGAATGGATACAAAGTAATTTAATAGGTTACACACCAAAACAAAGTATTAATATTCATCTCATTCCTTTCAAAGTTCAATCTCAATTATACTTTAAAATATAAGTTTTATTACAAATATCTCCTCTGCATAAGGAATATGGGGCTTCTGACTTGATCAACATCAGGGTCTTTCTGCATGAAGATGGTTCTTGAAAGGCTGCATTTTTTTTCTTGATAAAAGTAAAAAGCATGTTCCTCCTCAGAATGAGGCTTTGGAAGGAGGGTCAATAGATCAATCCCAGCCACACGCAATTTTCATTTAGCCTTGCCAGTAACCCTGGGTTCAAGGCTATCCAAAGACTGCCAGACTGATTTGGTGAATCTCTGTCAAGGGAGAGATTATGATTTTTACAGTTCAGCTAGAAAATAAGCCAAGTTTATTATCTCTCTATCCTGCTAGGTAACAAACTGTCTATAATATTCATCTTTCTCTCTTTTTCAATCCCTCTGTGCTGTTTTCAGTGAAACTGGTAACAAATTTCTGCTATCTGACAGTTCCTGAGTTCTTCTAATTTCAGCAAAATCCATCACCATATTACAGGGCTGGAAATTTACAGAACCATGGCATAGACACAGGCTGAATACGTGTCTTCTGAACTTCAGCATTGCTTCTGCTGTAATAGGAGGAAGAAATTAACAGTAATTACAGTCTAAATTAGTCATATAATACTGTGTGCATCTCATGAGTACATAATGTTCTGAGCAGGCAAAGAGAATAAAGTCATTCAGAAAATAGAATAGTTTTGAGGCAGGTGGGCTAATTCTGATTCATGTGACCAGGGGGAAGCAAATAAGGCAAGAGACTCTTCCTCGAGTAAAATATGTTTATTAAAAATTAGCTTAGTAGATTGTTTTGCAGTTAGTCTGGTTCTCCACTGTAGGCTCTATGCACAATGGGGATAGAATGTTCTGTCTAGTAAATTGAGGAAGTGTATGAGACATCTAAATTTTATACATTTTAAGGTCGAAGAGAGGGGAGCGGAGAACATTAAGACCTTTTAGTCCAGACTTCTCATTTTGCAGAATACTGAGGCTTGAATACTGAATTCACTTGATTATTGATTCCTGGAAATATTCTATTTTTTAGTGTCACTCAGAGAATAATAGAGTCTTGACAAATCCATTGCTTCTTAGAGAAAGAATCAGAAAATCTTTCCCCTGTTATCCTAATTCACAAATTCCTGGTATTATTTTGAATCCTTGGACCTCAAACACATTTTTGCATCAGTCTCCAGACCAGGCACCCACTCTTCCAGGCATGCACCTGAGAGATCTTACTACTCTCCTCTCTATGACGGAGAGTCTGAACCTCTATTCTATGCTTTCTATCCATTTTGTTGGCTTTAAAAACTTTCTCTATGCCAATGACTTGAAAATGGCTACCTGCAGCCCAAATATTGCCTTTGAGCTCCCATCACAGCTACTTAACTTGACATTCATTACTGCTTGGAAGTTTCACAGGCATCTCAAACTTCACATGCCCCAAACTGAGCTCCCTTTACTCCACCTTGGTTAACAGCTCTCAGAGAATCATGAATCATTACGTCCAATTTCTACATTTAAAAAAAATGAATGGTAAGTAGATTTATTCATTTGTAGCAAAATTATTTAATAAAAAGACAGTCTTTGTATTTCACATTTTTCTTTTGCAATCAGATATTCCCTCTTCAGACAATGTACAATCTTCATATCTGGTATCTCTTCCTTAATATGTTTATTGGTACCTCTTTTCTAGATCAGGGCCTTTTGTTCTTGAGTCCTCTTTTCTTTCAAAATGCATCTACTTGGGTGAGTATTTATTGAATGAATATATATTACCCTTCCAGATAGTATTCTATGAGCCACTTACAGTGCCCTGCTTGACTCTTAGGTACCTCGTAAGCCATAGTGACAATACTTTTATGTAGTATGTAGGTGGCATATTATTCAGTCCCTTAATTCATTTAATGGAAAGATCAGTCTAAATATACAGATAAAAGTGAAACTTGTTAAATGCTTCAAAGCTACAAAAAAATTCTAGAATAATCAGGGAACTTGATTCATCTGATTCTATATACCAAGAGATGAGCCTTAAAGGAAATAAGCTTTTTATGTACAGCCACATAAAACTTTCTGCTTAACCTTTAAGTGACCTTTGTATTATGCAACCATGCTCATACTCATCCAAGGATCGTAAGAAATCATTTAACACACAGAGATTCAGGAAGCATATACCAAGTCTGAGCTTCAGGAGAAAAAGTACTTCAGGTCAACATTTTTGTGGTAAAGAAAAACAAGGCATTGAAAAGTGTGGAGGTAATTAGCGTTCCTGTTTTGAACTTCGTGTTGTAAGACTCTCTCTAAACTCCATGTGGGTGGAAAAAGCAGAGGTTCAGGCTGAACAGGAACTGCAATTCTCTGCAATCCTGCACAAGAACATCTTGTTTTTCATTTCAGAATTTGGTAAACAAGTTTGCTCCTGCATTAAATAGACACTGGTGACAGTGCCTTGCAGGAATTCTGCTGCAGATGTTTGAAAACGCACAGACCTTCAAAGTCATACATAAATCACACTCCCTCAGAAACTAATAATATTGTATTACTTAGAATCATGTCCTGCTTCTTATTTCAATCTTCCTGGCCTATTGTAAGAGATGGGTGACTTTTCACGTTTACCTTACAGAGAAATAGAAGAAGGTGAAGAGGAAACTAAGCTGAGTCTTAGCTTTAAAATTGCCACCTAGAAATTGTTCCCTAGAAGCCAACTAAATACCTTAGATTAAAGTTGTTTTCTATGCTGCCCATGATAATTAGCTGAAAATGAAAATGTTGGTCAACATACTAGCTGCTTTGTTTTTATTTTGCCAGTGTTTGTTCAAAAATAAGGAGCAGCAAGATTAGCAACTGTATGTTGAGTGACTTAGCTTGCCAGGCAACACCCTTGGCATTAAATACATTATTTAACTTAATCCTCAGAATAACTTTACAGCATAAATGACAACGAAGTTTCAGAATGTGGTGCAGTAGAGATATAATGGTATCTTATGAAAATTTGCTGAACTTTTAAGAAGGCCCTTTAAACTTTTACTTGGAATAAATATTTTATAGAGAGGCTTCTATGAAACTAAAAATAAAGAGAGCATTGTTTTATCACTAAAATGTCAAGACAGTTGGGATGAGGAAATTATACTATGCCTTGCTTGATGTCAAAGAAATTTTTGAAAGCACAGAATATCATAAAAAGTTTAATAACTATCTCATGATGCTGGTTCATGAGATAAAAAGTGGAAAAAAGTGGAAAATTTTCACCCCAAACTGCCTCCTTTTCCCTTGATATTTTAAATCTTTAGTTATGTATCAGATGTTTTTTATATGGAAATGAGATAATAACTCATGAGATTTATCTCATCAATGGTAGAAAGTAAATAATAACTCATATAGGTTTTAGAAAGTATTGAAATAGGAAATCTGGCTGTACTCATGACTATTTATAGACAAAAATGTGACTAAATCATATTCAGTCTTTTTATTTTTTTAGTCAGGGGTAGGTCATGTAACAGGAAAGAAAGGTAACAAAAGAATCCAAGGGTCAGAACTCTAGAGAAAGGGAGAGCAAAAAAAGAAGTGGTACTGCCTCCCATGTGTGTCTGTGTGTGTTTGTGTGTATTCAACGTTCATATTATTAAAGAGTGTAAACCTTGGGAGTTGGTGAGATTGGTACAAACTTCAGAGTACCTTTATTGGACATTGTCTCCGCTCAAGGCTATCCATTATGTTTATGAAAAAAAAATGTCGTGGCATAGAAGTGTGTGGTGGGAGCGGGGTAATTTTCCATTATTTTTCAAATATATCATACATATTAATTATGAGAGTATACATTAGAAAAAAAATTCATTTGTAATTTTCCATCTGCTGATAACACTTATTAGTCTTTTGCTATATTCCTTCCAGTTTTATACCTTCCCTAATAGTAGATGAAGATGATAAGTAATCTTTTCATGTTTATAAATAATCACTTAAAAATATTTTAATGCACGCATAGCATTTCAATTTCAGTATGTGGGTGAACTCTAATTTACTGATTGACTCTGTTGTTAGATACTTAGATTATTTCAAATCTTTTTTATTATATAAAGATGTTCTGATGGCTAAATCTTCTTGCATAGCCATATTTGTTTCCTTAGGATAAATATGTAGATCCAACTTCACTAGGTCTGAGTATATGTACACATTAAGGTTTTATTATCTGTTGGAAATTATCTTCTCAAAATACCTAAGCTGTGAATTCTCCTTACACTGGTATGTAAGAATCACCTGCACCGATCTTCATTTTATCTACATTCCCCATACTGGTAAAATGAAACAGCGTAGCATTTGTTTTTAGTGGCAATTTACATGTAACACAGTTTGAATTAATGAATATTTTTCAATAATCTGAGAGACAAAACACACCAGACAGTACATGGACTGCAACTCGATTTGTATTTTAGCACTTTTATGGGATTGCGGCATCTTATCTGTGTTGTGACAGAAAAGAAAGTGTGTGAGACTAGAACAGGGGTCAGCAAACTTTTCTGCAAGGGGCCAAATCGATATTTTAGGCTTCAGAGGCAACATGATCTTTCTCATTCCTACTCAACTCTACCGTTGTCCTGTAAAAGCGAAGTAGCCACAGACAGCATGTATTCAAATGGGGGTGGCTGTGTTCTGATAAAATTCTACTTATGAGAAGATGCTACAGGCAGCATTTGGCCAGCAAGTCATAGTTGACTATCTCTGCAATAAAATATGGGACTCCTCATATATGAATCTCAGGGTGATGAATGACACAGCAAAATGAAACTCAAGCGAATTACTTTACTTAATATTAGATTGTGTTTCTCCGGATGTCTAGTCTCAACAACCTAGAAGGAAACACAATGTTGTCTCATGTTCTGCTCATTAGTTAGCTCTCCACTGGACTCCACCTGGATAGCTCCTCTGGGACTCAGCTCTCTACAAGTGCCTTTAAACCAAAAGCTTTAAAAAAAAAATCCTGGGCCCATGCCCACAAAAGACTGTTCAATACACCTTCTAATACAACTGTATCCTTTACTTTCACTTGCTCACCAGTCCAATTTACAGATCTCCAGCTCTTTCAGTACACTTAGTTTTAGAATTCTTCCAACTTTGCTATTTTATCTCATAACTCCCCTTGTATATTTTCCTCCACTTTTTTATTTTTTAAATGCCAGTCTTCTTAAATTTTACCATTCCATTTGTCTTGGCTCTTCATAACATAGTAACCTGCCAACACAAATTTTTGTAGAATTTAATTGAATGTAAAAAAATTATTAAGTCTCAAGTTTCCATGCTGAGGAGTAAGCTTTTATTCACTCTTTCTACAGACATTATGAGACCCCCGTGTGTGAGATCCACTGCCACCTGTACACGTGTCATGGAAATATAAGACTCAGGCCTATTCTTTGAAAGGTTACAGTCAGTGGAGAGTCAGCCAATAAACCATCGGTTAGAAGGGAATATAAGTGCCATGATATAAATATACACAAAAGCAAAAGGAAGGTGCACAAGTAACTCAAATTGGGAATTTGGGAACATTTCCTGGAGCAGAAGATGCTTAATATGACTCTTGAAGAATAAATAGGATTTAGAGTAAAGGGACTTCCAAGCAAAGGGAACTTTTAGCCCAAAGGCCCAGGAATATTAGAGAGAATGACCTTGTTGTGGGAATGAATCTGGATGATAAAGCTGAAGCAAAGACCTGTAGATTGAGCAGTAGGGTTAGTCAAGCAAGGAGGGCAGTAGTCCATCCGTGCCAGCCTGAGGAATATGTACTTTACCCCAAAGACCAAAGAGTGCTGTCTCTACTAACCTAATTAGTAAGATAAAAAAGAATTTAAGACCTTGTATTTAACTGACACAAATGGGCAAAAAGCCAAAAGTAAATTGGCTCTACACAGGTCTCGGGATATTACTGGTTCTGCTGAGCCTGCGTTATAAAAAGCTTTTCAAATCAAAGTGAACAGGAATGATTTCCTGAAGTTTTGAGTTCCCTCAGCAAACTACTACTAGCTCAAATATTTTTCATTTATCCCCCCATTAGGCTGTGACCTCTTTCAAAGCTGGGCCCAGGCCTGACTCAGAGAAGAAATTCATTAAACAGTTAGTGATTGAATGCTCTACTTCTTTCACTATTGTTTTAAGATTATTCATAATCTCTATCCACACCTCCCTCTACTCAGCAGTGTTCTTGATTTTCTCCACAATTTCTTTTTTTAAATATAAAAGGCAAGCGAAATAAAAGAAGAGGGGGGTGGATTCTAGAAGAGAATTACAGAGGTTTAGTAATTGAAGGCCCATCTAAATTTGCAGATGAGAAATTTCATCCAATGGTGTTGAGTACTTACCAAAGTTCCATGGCCAAATACAACAGTAGTGACACTTAATCATATTGTGCACCAAACACTATGTGCTACATCAACTCATTTTACACTACAACAATCCTGGCAAATAAGTGGGACATGGAGAAGTTAAGTAATTGATCTAGGTTCACAGAGCTACTAAATAGCAGAGCCAAGACTTGAACACAGTCCTTCTCTGATTCATATGTTCCTTATCTAAGCAGTGCTCTTCATGATGTGGTTCATAGACTGGCAACACCAGAAAGCTTGTTAGAGATTCAATGTCTTAAACCAAACCTCAAATGTAATGAATTGGAATCTATATTTTAACAAGATCCCCAGATGATTTCACTTGTTCACTAACATTTGAGAAACACTGTTCTAAACCACTCTACTACACAACTGGGATTCTTAGCTAAAAATGCCAAGTTAAGGAATGGATATTATAATAAAAATTTATAAGGTTTTATATCTTGATCTTGGTAGTGGTTTTATATATATATATATATATATATGTCACTTTATGCACTTTATCATGTATGTATATAAATCAAAATAATAGATCTGTCAGCATATTTATTAACTAAACAATTCTTTTCAGAGTGTGTATGCTGAAAGAGTCCTGTGCTAGACACTGAGGTTTAAGCGCTAAAGAAAGAGAGGGAGGGAGGGGGAGAAAGAGAGAGATATGGAGAAAGAGGAGGCCTTTCCTCATGGAATATATTGTCAGGAAAGGGAGAAAGGTAACACACAAAATATTATAAAACAAGTTTATAATTATAATTGGAATAAATGCCATGAAAGGAAAGAACATATAAACAGCATGTAACAAGAAATTCTAATTTAGATTGAGAGAGTCAGAAAAGGTCTCACTGAAGAAATGACATTTAAAATGAGATCTAAGATATAAACAGGAATTATCTTGATGAACAGTCTAGGAAATAATTTTTCCAGCAAAAGGAGTGACATTTTTGCGGGTGCTGAGTTGGGAGAAGGTGTGGGGCATTTGTGCACACATAAGAAGGCCATGATATGTAAAGTACAGTGAGTAACGAGAGAATGGCCAGAGCTGATGTTGAAGAGGTAGGCAGGGGACCAGCATCTACAAATGTTTGAAGATCATAATCATAAAGAGTTTAAAGACTTTTTCTAACTTAACAGGAACTGTTGAAGGTTTTTTAAAGCTGGAAAGTAATATTATATAGTTAACAGTTAAAAAAATTCACTTTGGCCACTGGCTAGAGAATATTTTGGAGAAAAAACAATAATGGAGAGGGAAGAGCAATTAAGAAGCTATGTAGTATCCTAAGCAATATTATTAGTGGCTTGAATTTGAATTAGGGTGTTTGATATAGAGATGGAGAGATCTAGATGAACTCAAAATATGTTTTGGAGGTATGCTCAATAGCTCTTGGTGATTGAATGTGGGTGGTAAGGGAAACATAAGAGTTAAGGAGCCCAAGGTTTCTGGAGTGCATTGGAAGTGGGTGAGGGGTGGAAAGTACAATTTTAGTTTGATATATGTTAAATTTGAGATGCTCTTAAGAAATCTAAGTGGAGAGCCGAGTAGACAGTTGGATAGATGAGCTTGGAGCTCAAAAGAGAAATCTGAATTGGAATATAAATTTTCAAGTTGTTAGCCTAAGGGGGGAGGGGTAATGAAGTGAAAATGGAAGAAGGCCTATAATCAATACATAGGTAAAAGTAGCGACCTCCTAACCTTTAAAACACTTTAGCTACCTGATGCATATTACCCAAGACATATGAATTAAACCAGTTAACTAGAACTCTAAAGCCAACAATCTGGCAGAGTATAAAAAGTCAAAATCTGAATCTAAGAAGAGTTTATGCATAGAATCTCTAGATTGTAGGCTTCTTGAGGACAGGCAGCCATATAATTCCCTGCATGTTTCCTTGCGTATGGTAAACTCTCAGTAAATATAATCAAACAAGCAAACTAAGAAATCTATCAATACACAACAGTATAATGGTAAATTGAAACCAGTGAGACAGGCTATCATCCTGGCATTGCTACTAATTTGGGGCAAGTCACTTAAAATGTCTGAGTCTCAGTTTCCACATTTGTAATATATTGGGAATAAACCAGAAGAGCTCTGAGATCCTGTCCAGTTATAAGATTCTATGGCTTAACAATATCCTGTGTGAATAGTGCTGCACCATATTTTCTCTCCTCCATAAATCTCTAGGACATGAGGACAGCATACACAAACTGGGATATAGGAGATAGAATATCTTAGAGCTGTCTAATCTACTCAGGAAATATGTGGCAAAGGATCAGATCCCAGTCACCCTGGTGCCTAGTCCTGGTGCTTTCTACTATCCACAGCCTGGTTGTCTTTCAAAGGTCCATTAAATAGCAATCAGGAAATTACTTTCTGGGCAGTCAGGCTCTAGGACCTGTGAAATACAGTCAGTCCTCATCATTAACAGATTCTGTATTTGCAAATTTATCTACTCACTAAATGTATTGTGACCTCAAAATCAATATGCATGAGATATTGAGGTCCTTTGCAGAAGTGTGTACAGTGGTGAAAAACTTAAGTCACCTAACTGGTACATTCCCAGGTGACCTGGGACAGGACGATGCTCTGCCTTCTTGTTTCAGCTCTTACATTGTCTATTTAGTGCCATGTTTTTCACATCCTCATGCTTTTTGTTGGTTACTTTGCTGTTCAAAGTGGTCCCCATGTACAGTTCGGTACTGCTGTCTATTGTTTCTAAGCATAAGGCTTTGATGTACCTAACAGAGAAAATACCCTTGTTAAATAACTATTCAGACATCAGTTATAGTGCTGTGTATTATGAGTTCAATGTTAATGAATCACAACTTTTATTAAATAAGGTGTACTGAAACAGAAACACATAAAACAAGGTTATATATTAATTGGTTGATGAAAACACTGTGACCAGAGTCTCTCAGGAATCTAAACCTGTATTTTTTCCAAGACCAATTTTTCAGTATCCACTAATTCGGTTTTTGCAGTGACTTTACAGAACAAAACTACTGCAAAGAATAAGAATCAACATTCCTGGGCTTCCCTGGTGGCGCAGTGGTTGAGAGTCTGCCTGCTAATGCAGGGGACACGGGTTCGAGCCCTGGTCTGGGAGGATCCCACATGCTGCGGAGCAACTGGGCCCGTGAGCCACAACTACTGAGCCTGCGTGTCTGGAGCCTGTGCTCCGCAACAAGAGAGGCAGCGACAGTGAGAGGCCCGCACACTGCGATGAAGAGTGGCCCCCGCTTGCCACAACTAGAGAAAGCCCTCGCACAGAAACGAAGACCCAACACAGCAAAAATAAATAAAATAAATTAATAAACTCCTACCCCCAACATCTAAAAAAAAAAAAAAAAGAATCAACATTCCTGTGTGCCACTCACTTGTATGCGGCATTTAACAGGTACAGGAAAGCCTCTCTAATTGTACTAGTTCACAATTCCCCCAGCAGGTTGCAGTTAGAGGTATGATTTGTGTTACTTTCCTCAAATGTATATTGAATGAATACTATGTGATATGCCCATGTGAGTCCATGGGGACTCAATTGTCATCAACACAAAGAGCATCCCTGTCTTCAAGGCACTGACAGTGTGGTGCATGATACAGACAATTAATAGGAAACCATGATAGAGTGTTGTTAGATCTAAGTCCTTGAGATGGTGAGCTATTAAGTGTGGCTACCCCAAAGGGAAATTATTTCAGCAGCTCTGCTGATGGGGGGAAGAGATCTGTTAAAAACACTGAAGGAGGAGATGAGGGAAGAGAAGCACATAGGGCAACCACAAAATTCCAGAACTGAACACAGTTTTACTTATTTCTGAAAAGTGTTTGAAGTTATTTCTACCACTAGGCCTCTAAACTACAGAAAGGGTAACTGTGAAAAAAGAATTGATCTGGGCTTTAATCAATAATTATTCTGAAGGAGACCTTCAAGATGGCAGAGGAATAAGATGTGGAGATCACCTTCTTCCCCACAAATACATCAGAAATACATCTACATGTAGAACAACTCCTACAGAACACCTACTGAACACTGGCAGAAGACTTCAGACTTCCCAAAAGATATATATATTTTTTTCCTTTTTCTCTTTTTGTGAGTGTGTATGTGTATGATTCTTGTGTGATTTTGTCTGTATAGCTTTATTTTTACCATTTGTCCTAGGGTTCGGTCTGTTTTTTTTTGTTTTTGTTTTAGTAAACATTTTAGCACTTGTTATCATTGGTGGATTTGTTTTTTGGTTTGGTTGCTCTCTTCTTTCTTTCTTCCTTATTACTTTTTAATTATATTAATTTTTCTTTTATTTTAATAACTTTTAATTAATTAATTAATTTATTTATTTATTTCTCCCTTTTCTTCTGAGCTGTGTGGCTGACAGGGTCTTCGTGCTCCAGGCGGGTGTCAGGCCTGTGCCTCTGAGGAAGGAGAGCTGAGTTCAGGACACTGGTCAACCAGAGACTTCCCAGCTTCACGTAATAACAAACAGTGAAAGCTCTCCAAGAGATCTCCACCTCAACACTAAGACCCAGCTCCACTCAACGACCAGCAAGCTACAGTGCAGATACCTTATGCCAAACAGCTAGCAAGACAGGAACACAACCCCACCCATTAGCAGAGAGGCTGCCTAAAATCATAATAAGATCACAGGCACACCAAAAACACCACTGGACGTGGTCCTGCCCACCAGAAAGACAAGATCCAGCCTCATCCACCAGAACACAGGCACCAGTCTCCTCCACCAGTAAGCTTAAACAACCCACTGAACAAACGTTAGCCACCAGGGACAGACACCAAAAACAACAGGAACTACTAACCTACAGTCTGCGAAAGGAGACCCCAAACACAGTAAGTTAAGCAAAATGAGAAGATAGAGAAACACACAGCAGGTGAAGGAGCAAGGTAAAAACCCATCAGACCAAAACAAATGAAGAGGAAATAGGCAGTCTACCTGAAAAAGAATTCAGAGTAATGATCGTAAACATGATCAAAAATTTTGGAAATAGAATGGAGAAAATACAAGAAAGGTTGAACAAGGACTTAGAAGAACTAAAGAGCAAACAAACAATGATGAATTGCACAATAAATGAAACTTAAAATTCTCTAGAAGGAATCAATAGCAGAATAACTAAGGGAGAAAAACGGATAAGTGACCTGGAAGATAAAAGACTGGAAATAACTACCACAGAGTGGAATAAAGAAAAAAGAATGAAAAGAATTGATGACAGTCTCAGAGACCTCTGGGACAACATTAAATGCACCAACATTGGAATTATAGGGGTCCCAGAAGAAGAAGAGAAAAAGAAAGGGACTGAAAAAATATTTGAAGAGGTAATAGTTGAAAATTTCCCTATTATGGGAAAGGAAATAGTCAATAAAGTCCAGGAAGTGCAGAGAGTCCCATACAGGATAAATCCGTGGAGAAACGTGCCAAGACACATACTAATCAAAATATCAAAAATTAAATACAAAGAAAAAATATTAAAAGCATTAAAGGAAAAATAACATACAAGGGAATCCCCCTAAGGTTAACAGCTGATATTTCAGCACAAACTGTACAAGCCAGAAGGGAGTGGCAGGACATATTTAAAGTGAAGAAAGGGAAAAACCTACAACCAAGATTACTCTACCCAGCAAGGAGCTCACTCAGATTCGATGGACAAATTAAAACCTTTACGGACAAGCAACACCTAACAGAATTTAGCAGCAACAAACCAGCTTTACAACAAATGCTAAAGAAACTTCTCTAGGCAGGAAACACAGGAGAAGGCCTACAATAACAAACCCAAAACAATTAAGAAAATGGGAATATGAACATACATATTGATAACTACCTTAAATGTAAATGTATTAAATGATCCAACCAAGACAAAGACCGGCTTAATGGATACAAAAACAAGACCCATATATATGTTGTCTACAAGAGACCCACTTCAGACATAGGGATACAAACAGACTGAAAGTGAGGAGATGGAAAATGATATTCTATGGAAATGGAAATCAAAAGATAGCTGGAGTAGCAATTCTCATATCAGATAAAATAGGCATTAAAATAAGGAATGTTACAAGAGACAAGGAAGAACACAACATAATGATCAAGGGATCAATCCAAGAAGAAGATATAAAAATTGTAAATATTTATGCACCCAACACAGGAGCACCTCAATAAATAAGGCAAATGCTAACAGCCATAAAAGGGGAAAGTGACAGTAACACAATCATAGTAGGGGACTTTAACACCCCACTTTCACAAATGGACAGATCATCCAAAATGAAAATGAATAAGGAAACACAAGCTTTAAATGATACATTAAACAACATGGACTTAATTGATATTTACAGAATATTACATCTGAAAACAACAGTATATACTTTCTTCTCAAGTGCTTATGGAACACTCTAGGATAGATCATATCTTGGGTCACAAGTCAAGCCTTGGTAAATTTAAGAAAATTGAAATTGTATCAAGTATCTTATCCGCCAAAACACTATTAGACTGGATATCACTTATAGGAAAAAATCTGCAAAAAATAAAAACAAATGGAGGCTAAACAATACACTACTTGATAACCAAGAGATTACTGAAGAAATCAAAGAGGAAATCAAAAAACACCTAGAAACAAATGACAATGAAAACATGATGACCCAAAAGCTATGGGATGGAGCAAAAGCAGTTCTAAGAGGGAAGTTTACAGCAATACAATACTACCTCAAGAAACAACAAACATCTCAAATAAACAACCTAACCTTACACCTAAAGCAATTAGAGAAAGAAGAACCAAAAAACCCCAAAGTTAGCAGAAGGAAAGAAATCATGAAGATCAGATCAGAAATAAATGAAAAAGAAATGAAGGAAACAACAGCAAAAATCAATAAAACTAAAAGCTGGTTCTTTGAGAAGATAAACAAAATTGATAAACCATTAGCCAGACTCATCAAGAAAAAAAGGGAGAAAACTCAAATCAATAGAATTAGAAATAAAAAAGGAGAAGTAACAACTGACACTGCAGAAATACAAAGGATCAGGAGAGATTACTACAAGCAACTCTATGCCAGTAAAATGGACAGTCTGGAAGAAATGGACAAATTCTTTGAAAAGCACAACCTTCTGAGACTGAACCAGGAAGAAAGAGAAAATATAAACAGACCAATCACAAGCACTGAAATTGAGACTGTGATTAAAAGTCTTCCAACAAACAAAAGCCCAGGACCAGATGGCTTCACAGGCAAATTCTACCAAACATTTAGAGAAGAGTTAATACCTATCCTTCTCAAACTTCCAAAATATAGCAGAGGGAGGAACACTCCCTAACTCATTCTCTGAGGCCACCGTCACCCTGATACCAAAACCAGACAAAGATGTCACAAAGAACGAAAACTACAGGCCAATATCACTGATGAACATAGATGCAAAAATCCTCAGCAAAATACTAGCAAACAGAATCCAACAGTATGTTAAAAGGATCATACACCATGAACAAGCGGGGTTTATCCCAGGGATGCAAGGATTCTTCAATATACACAAATCAATCAATGTGATAAACCATATGAACAAATTGAAGGAGAAAAACCACATGATCATCTCAATAGATGAAGAAAAAGCTTTCCACAAAATTCAACACCGATTTCTGATAAAAACTCTCCAGAAAGTTGGCATAGAGGGAACTTACCTCAACATAATAAAGGCCATATATGACAAACCCACAGCCAACATCATTGTCAATGGTGAAAAACTGAATACATTTCCTCTAAGATCAGGAACAAGACAAGGTTGTCCACTCTCACCACTATTATTCAACATAGTTTTGGACGTTTTAGCCTCAGCAATCACAGAAGAAAAGGAAATAAAGGGAATCCAAATCAGAAAGAAGTAAAGCTGTCACTGTCTGCAGATGACATGATACTAGACCTAGAGAATCCAAAAGATGCTACCAGAAAACTACTAGAGCTAATCAATGAATTTGGAAAAGTAGCAGGATACAAAATTAATGCACAGAAATCTCTTGCGTTCCTATACACTAACAATGAAAGATCTGAACGAGAAATTAAGGAAACAATCCCATTTACCATTACAACAAAGAGAATAAAATACCTAGGAATAAACCTACCTAAGGAGACAAAAATCCTGTACTCAGAAAACTATAAGACACTGATGAAAGAAATTAAAGATGATACCAAGAGTTGGAGAGATATACCACGTTCCTGGATTGGACGAATCAACATTGTGAAAATGACTATACTACCCAAAGCAATCTACAGATTCAATGTAATTCCTATCAAACTACTAATGGCATTTTTCGTAGAACTAGAACAAAAAATTTCACAATTTGTACGGAAGCACAAAAGACCCCATATAGCCAAAGCAATCTTGAGAAAGAAAAACGGAGCTGGAGGAATCAGGCTCCCAGATTTCAGACTATACTACAAAGCTAATCAAGACAGTACGGTACTGGCACAAAAACAAAAATACATATCAATGGAACAGGACAGAAAGCCCACAAATAAAACCACATACATATGGTCACCGTATTTTTGATAAAGGAGGCAAGAATATACAATGGAGAAAGACACCCTCTTCAATAAGTTGTACTGGGAAAACTGGACAGCTATGTGTAAAAGAATGAAATTAGAACACTTCCTTACACCATACACAAAAATTAACTCAAAATGGATTAAAGACCTAAATGTAAGACTAGACACTATAAAATTCTTAGAGGAAAACATAGGCAGAACACTCTATGACATAAATCACAGCAAGATCTTTTTGACCCACCTCCTAGAGAAATGGAAATAAAAACAAAAATAAACAAATGGGACCTAATGAAACTTCAAAGCTTTTGCACAGCAAAGGAAGCCATAAACAAGATGAAAAGACAGCCCTCAGAATGGGAGAAAATATTTGCAAATAAAGCTACTGACAAAGGATTAATCTCCAAAATATGCAAGCAGCTCAATATCAAAAAACAACAACCCAGTCCAAAAATGGGCAGAAGATCTAAACAGACATTTCTCCAAAGAAGATATACAGATTGCCAACAAACACATGAAAGGATGCTCAACATCACTAATCATTAGAGAAATGCAAATCAAAACTACAATGAGGTAACACCTCACACCAGTCAGAATGGCCATCATCAAAAGATCTAGAAACAATAAATCCTGGAGAGGGTGTGGAGAATTGGGAACCCTCTTGCACTGTTGGTGGGAATGTAAATTGATACAGCCACTATGGAGAACAGTATGGAGTTTCCTTATAACACTAAAAATAGAACTAACATATGACCCAGCCATCCCATTACTGGGCATATACCCTGAGAAAACCATAATTCAACAAGTGTCATGTACCACAATGTTCATTGCAGCTCTATATACAGGACATGGAACCAACCTAAGTGTCCATCATCAGATGAATGGATAAAGAAGATATGGCACATATATACAATGGAATATTACTCAGCCATAAAAAAACCGAAATTGAGTTATTTGTAGTGAGGTGGATGGACCTAGAGTCTGTCATACAGAATGAAGTAAGTCAGAAAGAGAAAAACAAATACTGTATGCTAACATATATATACGGAATCTAAAAAAAAAAAAAAAAATGGTTCTGAAGAACCTAAGGTCAGGACAGGAATAAAGACGCAGACATAGAGAATGGACTTGAGGACATGGGGAGGGGGAAGTGTAAGCTGGGACAAAGTGAGAGAGTGGCTTGGACATATATACACTACCAAATATAAAATAGATAGCTAGTGGGAAGCGGCCGCATAACACAGGGGGAACAGCTCAGTGCTTTGTGACCACCTAGAGGGCTGGGATAGGGAGGGTGGGAGGGAGACACAAGAGGGAGGAAATATGGGGATGTATGTATATGTATAGCTGATTCACTTTGTTATAAAAAGAAACTAACACAATTGTAAAGCAATTATACTCCAATAAAGGTGTTAAAAAATTATTATTCTATGAAAATTTTAAAAATTACTTTGGAGAATTATTATAAAAATAATAATTTTTTGATACATGCAAAGCACTTTGTGCCTTGCAAAGGCTTTATGGCATCAAAATAGTTTTCTCTTTAAATAGGCTTTATTTTTTAGAATAGTTTTAGATTTACAGAAAAATTGAGAACGTATTTCAGAGAATTTCCATATATTCAACACTGAGATTCCCCAACAATTAACATCTTAGATTACTATGGTACATTTGTTATAATTAGTATACCAATAATGAAACATTACTGTTAAATCCATAATTTATCCAAATTTCCTTAGTTTTAATCTAATGTTCTTATTTTGTTCCGTATCCCATCTATGTTTCTACATTACATTTAGTTTTTGTGTCTCCTTAGCTGTTCTTGGCTGTAAAAGTTTCTCAGACTTTCCTTGCATCTTATAACCTTACCAGTTTTGAGGTATACTGGTAAGGTATTCTGTAGGATGCCCCCACTATTGGAATTTGTTTGATGTTTGTTCTCATGATTAGACTGGAGTTATTGGTTTTTGGGAGAAGGACAGATTGTTTTATACATCTGTAATACATTTAGATTGTCTTGTTACACGCTGCATTCCTTCCTAAGATCCTCTGACTTCCTGCATGATTTTTTCTTAAATTGCATACATTAAGGTTCACTGTTTGTGCTGTAAAGTTCTACAGGTTTTGACAAATGCACATCATACATCCACTGTGACAGTAACATACAGAATACTTTCACCACCCTAAAAAAATCCCCTGTGTGTTACTTATGAATCTCTCTTCTGACTCCCCTTGAACCGTGGGAACTACTCATCATTTTACTGTCTCCATAATTTTGTCTTTTACAGAATGTCACATAATTGGAATCACACAATATGTAGCCTTTTCAAACTAGCTTCTTTCAGTAACAGTACACATTTAAGATTTCTCCATGTTTTTTCATGGCTCAAGAGCTCATTTCTTCTTATTATTGAATAATATTTCATTGTCTGGATATATCATAGTTTGTTTATCCATTCACCTATTGAAGGACATCTTGATTGCTTCCAAGTTTTGGCAATTATTAATAAAGCTTCTTTACAAATTTGTGTGTAGGTTTTTCTGTAGACATAAATTTTCATTTCACTTGGGCAAATACCAAGGAGAATAATTGCTGGATCATATGGAAAGACTATGTTTAATTTTACAAGAAACTGCCAAACCATCTTCCAAAGTGGCTGTACCACTTTGCATTTGCTTCAGAAATGAATGAATGTTCTTGTTACCCTTCATCCTTGTTAGCATTTAGTACTGCAGGGTTTTTTTTTTTTTAATTTTAGCCATTCTGATAGGTAAGTAGTGTTATCTTATTGCTTTAAGATTGCAATTGATTGATGACATGATATTGATCATCTTTTTATATGCTTATTTGCATCTATATATCTTTGGTGAGATGTCAAGATCTTCTGCCTGTTTCTAAATTGAGTTGTTTGGTTTTTTATCGTTGAGTTTTAAGTCTTCTTTGTATATTTTGTGTAAAAGTTCTTTATCAGAAGTTTTGTGTGCACACATTTTCTCCCAGACTGTGTCTTGTCTTTATTCTCTTAACAGTATCTTTTATAGAACAGAATTTCTTATTTTAATAAAGTCTAATATATCCATCTTATCTCTCATGGGCTATACTGTAAATTTTGTATCTAAAAATCACTGTCAAACCCCAAGTTACACACTTTCTTCTTTTTTTTCCTTCTAGAAGTTTTGTAGTACTGATTTTTATATTGAAGCCTATGGTACATTTTGAGTTAATTTTTGGAAAGTTGTAAAGTCTGTGTCAAGATTCTTTGTTCTGGGTTTTTTGTTTGTTTCTTTGTTTGGTATGGACATTCCAGTTATTCCAGCATCATTTATTTTGTTTCTGCACTGAATTTCCTTTGTTACTTTGTCAAAGATCATTTGAATATATTTGTGTGTGTATTTCTTCTGTTAGTCTACTAATTTAATCTACTAATCTAATTTATCTACTCTTTTGCCAATAGCATGCTCTCTTAATCACTGCTGCTTTATAATAAGTCTTAAAGTCAGATAGTATCTGCCCTCCATCTTTATTTTTCTTCAGTATTGTGCTATTCTAGACCTTTTGCCTCTCCATATAAACGTTAGGATAAGTTTGTCAATATCCACAAACTAGCTTTCTGGAATTTTGATTGGAATTGCATTGAATCAATACATCAAGTTGGAAAAAAACTGACATCTTGAAAATATTGAATCTTCCTAATCATGAATACAGAAAATCTCTCCACTTATTTAGATCTTTGGTTTCTTTCATCAGAGTTTTGTAGTTATTAACATATAGATTCTGTACATATTTTATTAGATTTATACCTGAGTAGTTAATTTTTCTGGTGCTATTGTAAATCATAATGTATTTTTTATTTCAAATTCCAATTGTTCATTTCTGGCATATAGAAAAACAATTAACTTTTGTATATTAACCTTATATCCTACAACCTTGCTATAATCACTTAGTTGCAGGAGTTTTTTTGTCAGTTCTTTAAGATTTTCTGTATAGACAATCTATAATCTGTGAACAAAGACAATGTTATTTCTTTCTAATATATATACCTTTTATTTTCTATTTTTGTCCATTGTGCTAGCTAGAACTTATAGTGTGATGTTGAACAGGAATGTTTAGAGGGGACTCAAAATAGTGATTTTCTTTTCCTTTTTTTTTTTTTAACAACTTTATTGGAGTATAATTGCTTTAGAATGGTGTGTTAGTTTCTGCTTTATAACAAAGTGAATCAGCTATACATATACATGTATACCCATATTTCCTCCCTCTTGCGTCTCCCTCCCACCCTCCCTATCCCAGCCCTCTAGGTGGTCACAAAGCACCGAGCTGATCTCCCTGTGCTATGTGGCTGCTTCCCACTAGCTATCAGTTTTACATTTGGTAGTGTATACATGTCCATGCCACTCTCTCACTTTGTCATATATATATGGAATCTAAAAAAAAAAAAAATTGGTCATGAATAACCCAGGGGCAGGATGGGAATAAAGACGCAGACCTACTAGAGAATGGACTTCAGAACATGGGGAGGGAGAAGAGTAAGCTGGGACAACATAGTGATTTTTACTATTTGTAACTGGAGATCCAGTATTATCTTCAGAGTTGAATTTTGAAAGATGTTATTTTAAACAATTATTTTAATAAGGGTATTACTCTTGCCAATCACTCACCGTATCTTATTTCATATATTTCTAATAAAAATTTATTTCTGAAATGATTTATCTTTTCTATTGTGAAACTGTTTTCTACCTGTGTGAATTTTCAGGAAAATGCTTTAGTTTCTTTTACAAGTCTATTCTGCTGTGATGAATTTTTCTATAGCAACTATTAATTTTGCCCAAGTCTCTTTAAAAGTCTGTTGATAAAATGATTTATGATCCTGTTACTAGATGGTATATGTGTGACTGATATTGATGCAAAAAAGTAACAAAGAGATCGAGGTGTTTGTAGGCACTTGAATGTTTTAGGAGGAAACAAAGGTAGAGATTCCAGGTCCTTTGTTTTCCTATAAAAAGTGTATTGGTCACCAATTAAATGGAATATTAAGCTACACAGAACACAATATTCCACAGTTATTTAAAAAGTTATGTACTACATTCTTAATCTAGGATAGTATCAGTTTATGATTATAAACTCTGATCAAAAACAATGATTTTGGAGATTCAACCTAAATTGTCTTTAAGAAATGAACATTGATAAAAATCTATCTATATATGAATTGAAAGAGCTGACATGATAGTTCTTTCCTGTCAGTCTGTAGCTTTATATATAAAAAAAGGATACAGCAGTTGCCATGGCAAAATTCTGGCTCTGTTGAATACTGGAAGCTGGTGTATAAGCCTAGGATTTGATGAAACTATGTAATTTTGAAACAAACAGGCATATTTTACAGTCATTCACCTTATGTTGGTTTAGATTCTAGAATGTACAGCTATTCCATTTCACACAAAAGAACAGACATTTAAGAAACACTAAATATTCTTGAAATCACAGACTTAATTTTTAATATCATGAATCTAACATTTTAGGGCATATAAATTATTGAGCAAGAATTTAAGGAAATTAACTATGCCTCTTTTCCAGAAGCTGATTTTATAAGAAAAGTCATCATCACATTAATAAAAATATAATGCTTCTCTGCATTTACATCACAGATTATAAAATGTAGTTTCAAATCTCTTTCAGTAACTTGAGGTACATTGCATATATGTCCACAGCTATCCAGTTGGGGTAACTTTTAAAGTTCTTTGGTCATTGGAATTCATTTGTATTCGTCTCAATATTCAGGAGTATAATAAATGCATGGTATTCATGTTGATGACATATACTCCATAAAAGTTTGTCATTCTGCATTAATTAAGCCTGAATTAATGAACACTTTCAAAGTTTTGCAACAGTTGGATCACCAGTTCCCATCAAGCATGACTGAAGCTGAATTAGCTCATTCTGAATGCTAAAACTACAGACACACACACACACACACACACACACACACACACACACACACACACAAGCAAGAAGAGTAATACACAGAATCTCAGTCAATTAAAATATTGAGGTAGCTGAGTGCATTGGCAGAAATGCCAAATTCCAGGCAGAACTTAAATCTAAGATCAGTATCTTTTGCTTTTACTTCTGTTGTAAGTAGACTAATTTTTTTCACACAATTTTCATCATTATGTAAAAAGTTTTGAACACTGTAGCATGAAACTTGCCTACCTTACACCATGCTGGGAAAGGTGTCTACATTAAAGGTTGAATTTCTGACCAGTTTAGGGGTGGTAGGTGAATGGGCTTGATGGGGTTAAGGATACACTACCCCAAAATATGGCATTTCAGCATAATGAATATTTTAAGCTGAAGGAATTTGAGAAATGGCATGTAAAGGAGGGACTTTCTGAACTTCCCCTGAAGCAGATTATAAAACCCTCATGTAAGAGGTGCTCTTCTTATGCCTAGAAGAAGGGAGCATCCTCATCTCCAAGGTGCCAAGAGAAATCTGAATAAACAGGCCTTGCTGTTTTCCCCAGTTTACTGCACTTAACTCATACCCTTTTATTTGTCCTATCACATTTTCCCTCAAATTTCCACTCTTTATCAAACCTAGCGTAAAAACACTCAGGCTTAACCAATTCTTTGGTTCTTCATTTCCTTATGAAGGCTCCAATGTCACACAAAATTTATATTAAATAAATTTGTATGCTCTAGCTTATTAATTTGTCTTTTGTTATGGGGCCCCTTTCTAAGCCGAGAACTTAGAATAAGTAGAAGAAAAAGATCGTTTTCTCCCCTGTATGATCTAGGATAAACTAATACCGAAATGCTAAAACCCTTTCTCATTTAATTCCAGTGCCAATACTTCAAGGGAAACATGGTTTCCCTTTCTAGAGGCATCAGAAGTGAGATTTAAAGGGGTGCAGTGACTCATCCAAGTTGCCAAACGCAGAAACAGGAAGCAGATGTAGTATTTCTTATTCTAAATGTAATCACACCCTCCCCTCTGGATAACTAATCCTGGCTTTGAATAACGCAGAAAGGATAATTGAGAATCAAAACCATCTACACAGTCTACTGTCTACATTAACATGACTTTACTATTTCATTGTCCTCATCAAGGAAGCTTTAGTATTCTAGCCAACTCTTACTCAGGAAGATAAAAGTTGTACATTCCTTTATTGTTCATTCCAAGAACTTCGAGTTTTCAATAGAAAGCAGCAACAACACTTTGTACTCTGAATCTGAGTCACTGCAATGCAAAATCCTCTTCTTCCTGTGTCTACCAATTCTGAGCTATTAGTCATGATCTTAACTGAATCCTAACAAAATATGCCTCCTCCACACCTCTTTCCGCATGGAAAGACAAGTCTTTCAATGTGATTTCAGAATAATGCACCAGACTTCAGAATCTCAGTAAATATCCCAATGCTGTTCTTCTCCCCTCTGAGATGCTACTAAAATTGTTGTGGTGGTGTTCTCCCTTACCATGGTAAGAAATAAACAATTCTGTCTTAGCAGCAGGTTATTTTGGTGATATTTTGGGCAGCTAGATTTTGACAGACAGGGGAAGTTGACTTAGATTAAACCAGAAGAAAACATGAGTTTATTTCAGAGATACTGAATTTGAGTTCCAGGTGGAACTTACAGATAGAAATGGTTATTTGCCTTTCAAAATTATCTCAAGACTGATGGAGCTTCCTCTAATCCCCTACTCCAAAACTTTATTACTCCTACCCAAGTTCTGAATTGGAACATCACCATTAGCATTCAGCGTACCTGAGGCAGGCTCTCCTGTCCCATCTCATCCTGCTGCTTCTCCCAGCCCCTAGTGATAACAATGTCCTATCTTGTCATTAAGAGCTACTTTTTAAATAAAATTTAAAATAACTTTATCATATATGTATGTCTGCCTCTATAATGTTTTTAAGTTCATTTCAGCCTGTAGAAAAGGGAATCACATGCTTTTCCTCCCTTTTACACTGAATGTGATGTTGCCAAGACTTACCTGAGCTGTAGATAGCTATAGTACTTTCATTTTTACTCTTGTTTCCATAGCATTTTTCACACATGACAGAAGAGAAACAAGTTATAATTAAGCTTAAGGTGATTGCCCTAGAAAGATAGGAATTCTTCTTATGGAGAAAAAAACTTACTTTTCTTTAGGAGGATACTCTGACTGACCTTTGTTCATTATGAAAAGAGAGACCTCTGTGCAAGATCAGGAAAGGGGAGACTGAGACAAAGGAGCTACATTACTTTGCTTGTGCTGGGATGGGAAGGTAGGGACTGTGGACCAAGGCTGGAGAGGGATAGCACCGTAGGAGAGAGGAAGTCCCCAGCACTAAGCTGCAGGCTGAGACCTGTGGAGAAAGATACCAAGGAGAAAACATCTGCAAAGCACCATAGCTCACTGTTTCCCCTTCTAGCCTTCTTCACTTCCGCCCCACTTATACCTAGCACTTGTGTAAAAGTCTGTTACTGGCAAGAGCCTGTGTTTGTAGGCCTTAGGGAAATAAAATAGGAGAGGAGAGGCAGTAATGATCACTAGGACAAAGCTGCGTGGAAACAGGACAGCAGCTTCAGGAGGGAACATGAGGTCATTAACACTTGGAGGGAATTTGGAGCAAGTACTCACCAGGTATATGAAAGAGCCCTAGGACCTCTCAAAACTGGGGGGTGAGGGGGGTGACCAAACATCCCACAGTATGCAGGATGAGGGCTGAAGCCATATTGTCTAGAGATTAGAGGAAAGTGTGAGTGAGGCTCCAAAGTGCTAGGGGAATTAGGGACTGACAATTACACAGCAAACTGAAAATACTGGGTTTTCTATCTTCCTCACTGGAACTCTAAGGACTGTTTATCCTTGCTCTCTCCTTATGTCTCTGTATTGATATATCATGAATAAATGAATGAATGAATGAGAGGAATAAATAACCTCTGGAACAGAAACAAATACTCAAGAAAGATCAAAGCTGAAGATACAGATATGGAGGTCATCTACCTAGAATTTAAAATGAGTTGCAGATAAAGAGGAAAAGGCCATACTGGGAGGAGGAAGGGGGTCTTCATGTTGGGGAAGGGAAAGACTCCGCATTCTGCATTCCCCGTACAGAACCCACCAGTTCTGGTGATTTGACCATCAGGCTGGTCTAACCTCTGATTCGTGGAAACTATTTGAATTGAGTCATTCTCCACTGAACAGATTTTCTTGGCTGCCATGGTAAGACAGGGAAGAAATATCTGAATCCAAGTGGAGCTGCTAACCACCCATTATAATCTTAGTGCCTCTACTGAGTCTTCCTGTGACCTGAATTTGCAGGTTACCAGTTCCAAATAGGGTTTGAGTTTCCTTGAAGAGTTTTCATTTTGTTTCTATTCTTAAACCTTGTTGTCTCTACATCCCCTATTCACTTTGATTCCTGAAAGAGGATTTATGATACGATCTCCTTGATCATACTACCTGGCCAGTGTCCAACTCCAAATGGAATATTCAAAATTGAAGACACATTAGAGGAATAATTACACATTATAGAGAATAAAATGTCTGCTGTCTTGATCTCCAAAGAAACAGATATTCACCTTCTGAGAGACAAAACAATCAGAATGTTCTCTAGAATATAGTCAGCTTAAGCCTTGCATTCAGACTTCGCACAGAGGAAATCTCCCCGGGTTTGCTCCCTAAGTGTGATCTGTGGGCTAGTAGCACTGGTATCACCTGGGAGCTTGTTAGAACTACTGACTCCCAGATCCCATCCGAGACCTACTGAATCAGGATCTTCATCTTTATAAAATTCCCAAGTGATTAGTACGCACACATATTTTTAAGAAGCTTTATTGCAGAGTACTGAAGAGTAACCTCAGGGCCTACCTTGGGGACAGTGAAGGCCTATGGAAGACCCCAGGCAGGGATTGATTGTCTAACTCAACACCAGAACAGTTTAGCTTTGGTCTGATTGTTTTAAGTGTTGATGTTTTATGTTAAACTTTAAAAATGTAATCTCTTGCTTAGAGAAAGTATGAAAACCATCACTCAGAACCATGGTGAGTCCAAATTCACCCTGGAGTGTTTCCCAACCTGAAGCCTGAAGCTCCTGGTGGATAGATCCAAATATATCTACACCTGTTTTGTCTAGAGTCTTGTCTAGAGTCTTGATTCTTAATAACTTACACTAATTTTAAAACATATGTAGGTGCTATTAAAATTAATGAAACACAGATTCATCTAAAAGTAGAAATTAAAAAAGGAAGAAAAGGGGAGCTAATAAAAGCATGATAATGGTCAGCAAATGGAGAAACAGAGAAGGAAAAATACTAACTCAAATCTAAATCATAGAAACTGGAAGAAGAAAGGTTTTCTACTTGCAGATGGTCAGCGGCAGTAAATATTCAGAGAGGAGAAGCAGGAAAAAATGTGTTCTAGGAGATGTTGCAATGTGACTTCTAGGCATTTCTGTAGCTGTCGGTTTATTTGTCTGTCACAGGAAGCAGTTTGGTGGATTATGTCATTTTATAGCCATAATAACGTTCTGAGACAAACCAGCTGCCTCGGCCTGTTGCTGTGACCTCAAATGCAACAGATGAGGACTGAGAAAGGAACATTAGATTTGGCAATTAGGCAGTTATTGGTGACCACGGAGAAAGCAGCTTTAATTGAGTAATAAGGATGAACACCAAACTGCTATGGGGTGAGAAAGGGAAGCTAGCGGGATGGCAAATTTAGACACTCTTTCACTCTAAAGAAAATTTGCTAAGAGAAAGAGAAAAAAAGAGTAATTCGAAGAGACACCAGATTTAAGGATGAATGTTTTTAAGGTGGTGGAAAACTAAGCAAATTTTTAAATTGAGGAAAACAAAAACAGTAGAAAGATTGAGAGGTAAAAAATAAAGGAGTTTATGATGGAACTAGTTCTCACAGGAGTTTCAATGACATGGGTGGAAAGAACAGGATCATTTCTGCTCAATTCTATGGATACCAACTACCTTATTATGAATTTAACATATGGTGAAATTGAAATAATTTTTCAGTGAATATCTGTAGACTCACCACTATTTCTACCACTAACATTTTACCCTGTTGTTTACATGGCTGTCCATCCTTCTACCCCCTCAATTCTTCCATTTGTTTTTGATACATTTCAAAGTAAATTGCTTTCCCCTAAAAGCTGTATCATGAATTTTATTGATTAAAATAAATCCACTTTGTCCAAATCCTCTCCCTTATTTGATATTTTTGGTCTTGCTGTTCAGCTGGGTGTATAGTAGTATCCCATTGTGCTGACAATTTGGGGGGGTGGGTGTTTATGTTTTGGTATCAGAAGGTAACCTTTCATAACACTCATAAAACAATATTATAGCACTTTTAACAGAAGATTGCAATTGTTAGTCTATAAATTTGTCTCTTCACCTAGCATTAACTCCTTATAGACAGGAGCCATGTTGCATTGTTCTTTATTTTTGCCTAGCATTCAGCCCAGTGACTGTGTTCAATAGATGCTGGTTTAATTTAATTGAATCAAATGTGTTCCTGCTGGCAATTCTACCAGTGTAGAAGCCAGCATGGAAGCCTCTCTCTCCCCTTCTTTTCGTTTTTTAGGGGATCAGTTGGCCAGTGACAGTATGAGTACAGAGAAGAATGACAGTCACAGTGGGGAAAAACAGCATGGTATGTTCCCACTGAAGACAGATACAGGCTGGCAGTCTACTCTGCCTAATATTTAGACATATACTGCAGAGCAAAACCTTGCATATGAGATAAAAGTTTCAAGTTGTTTTTATCAATTTTATTTCAGCCATCTAGACTTCTGCTAATAGATATTACAGACAACCATAATGTGGACAACAATCAGAAAGTAAAACACAACTTCCAGGGAATAACAAAGATTATTCATTTCCTTAAAAACAGCATGAAGCTGTATGCTAAAGGCTGTTTTATTTCTATGCAGTAATTCCCAAGAAATGTAATGAAATTCTTGAAGCATATTATTGCTCTAGCGACATATTAAACACACACCCAAATACACACACACACACACACACACACACACACACACACACACACCCCAACATAGCTTTGGCTCAGAAGCATCCTAAAATAGTCATGTGCAATGCTTCTGAATTCATTCACATAGGACTGAAGTATTCTTTTGTCAATTCACTTCCAAGAGCACTTGGATGCATAGCAAACTTCATAAAAAGGTATCAAGATGATAAATACAGAATGATTTGTGATATAATAAATCAAGAAATTATTTTGCTATAACAATGAAATGCATGGATTGTCAGAAACATTTTCAAGGAAAAATATTATTGGTATCATACATAAATACTTCTAATCCACTCCATACTAGAACAGTATTTTTCAAGCACTTCCTAGATATTCATATATACCCATGTACCAATGTCTTATACATGCCTTTCAGAATATGATGTCTAAGAAAGAAGCAACTTTGCCTAGCAGAGTGTTTTTGATGTTTCTTCTCATTCCGCTGTTAGGATCTGAAAGATGGAGTTCTAATCAGGAAAGGGGGGAAGTGGTAATGAAAAAATATTGAATGCCTCCTGTGGCAGGGTCTGTTGTTAGTCCACAAAAAGGTTTTGTTTTCTGGAATGGCCTCTGTTGATGAGACAAGGGCTGTATTTGGTAGCCTTCCTTATATCCAAGAATAAGCAGATGTTGACTCTCAGCAGAAGAATGTGAACAAAAGTGATATGTGCTACCTCCAGGCCAAGACTTCTCAAAAGAAGATAAGGCCTCTCTGCTGTCTTCTTTTCCCTAGACCAGAGTGCAGGGGATTCCAAGACCCTAAGATTGTATAGCTGCAAGGTGGAAGAAGCAAGGTTCCCAAATCACACGGAGTGAAAAGCAGCCTCTTTAACAGGAACTTGCCTTGGACTGTGAGGACTTTTATTTAGTTAAGCTCCTGAAGTTTTACCGATTATAAAACCAGTTACCTCAGTGACTCCAATAACGACCAAGTGCACACATCGAGGAAAAGAAAAGCGGGGGAGGGGACTAGGATTTTGACCCAGATTTGCCTAGCTCCAAAATCGAGACACTACCAATCCACCCCATATGTCCCTGTAAGTCGTAACATAAACATTTCACAAGTGTCATGCACTTTAGAGACAAATAAGTCCAAACTTGCTAACTTTATAAAAGAAAACTGTGGTAAGTGATTTAGCTAAGGTCACAGAGGTCTTTAAGTAACACATTTGGGAAAGTAGATCCAATATTCTTTTCGCTATACCATAATATAGAAGTGAGCAATATTTATTAAAATAATGCTCAACTCATATGTCAGTTAATGCAAGGAACCAATTCTCATTCTATTTAGAGTTTATACTTTACTTCATTACAAACATTTTGCCATTGTTCACTCATCTAGGACGGGAGGAGTTGTATATATATACTTTCTCTGTTTATCTTGTGTGTCTTCTATATTTGGATATCTTCCACTCATTTGAATCCGTTACTTTTTGCCATTAAGTTTTCATAATGCATAAATGTGGTAGAGTAAAAACAAAGCTCTTCAACACAGAATCATAAATTGTAGGCAATAGGAAAAAGTTTATAGTTCTTATGAACGCTCCGCGGCATGTGGGATCTTCCCGGACCGGGGCACGAACCCGCGTCCCCTGCATCGGCAGGCGGACTCTCAACCACTGCGCCACCAGGGAAGCCCTGAACTTCTTATTCAGATAAGGAAACTGAAGCTTAGAGATTTGAAATAATTTTTCCAAATGTATAAAACTAATTATTTACAATGCTGAAACTATATCACAAATAATATCTGCCCTTCTTTCCACTTTACAGTCTCAAGTAAAAAATAAAATACTAATTTTAGAACTTTTTTGATAACATATATACACTAAAGTCAAAATCAAGAAATTATAGAAATTGGGAGAAATAATAGGGCAGTGCTTGTCAATTTAGATATTCTTCATGATAAAGAGGAAGCCATAGTAATCAAAGAAAGTATGAGAAAAATTATGTAAAATTGGCATTAATATTCACTAACAAATGTTTAGTATAAAACTAGTTCCATTACTAACATTAAATAACACTATCTCTATTACGTTCATGATTCTGTTGTGCTTAAAGAATTTTCAAAGCTACTAAAAGAAGACTTTGTTCTATCTACTAGAAGTATGAGCCTCATTATTTTTTTCTTTTTCCTCACACAATTCCCATGAAGTATCATCAAAACACACTGTGTTGGAAAGAACGAAACCTCCCACAAGACTCTTGCTCATTGTGCAATTACCAAAAAAAATTGGTAGAATCTATGTGCAACATTTGTTTCCAATTTCAATTTAAGGAAACAGGATGTGAAGTCATAGATCATGAGCCTCCATAACCATCTTGCTGGGTGCGCATCAGCAGGACGAGTCCTGGAGTGCTCAATTAGCCCAAAGCTTCGGCTGCTTGGGATTCACATGGTTACCCAACAGTGGGTATTTGATGGGAAAAAAGGCTTTCCAGAGGCTTCTGAAAATGCCACTGCTAACACACCAAGGGTATAATAAATGCACGTATTGGTCTTCCAGACTGAAAATAAGCAGTTATTTCATCCTGTTATTGAAAGTCTGACAGATACAAAGAAACAGGCAACTATAAGAGTTCTGTGATTGGGCATGGAAAATTGGAATAGGAGAGATGAGAAAGATTTCAAGACAAAAAGGGGACTGAACTATAAAATTGCCTATCACAATTAGGCATATCTTTCTTTTCAGCTCACTGAGTTTGGTGGACCTAAAAGTGCATGTTGAAAGGCACTGTTTTTGGTGTGTTTTGTTTAAGAAATAGAGAAACTAAGTACAAAAAGGCATGAGAGTGGATATAATTAAGGCTATGAAGAGTCCAATTAAACCGGGACGGAGAATCCTCAATGAAACCAAGCTCTAACTTTATAAGGCCATAATTTGATAATTTAGTAGGGGAAAACATAGCCAAAATACCAGGGTCAAATTTGGTTGTGATCTATGCTGCAAAACGTGAGGATCCATGATCTAACTTTACTTTTCGTTGTACTGTATTTATGAAGAAGAAAGTTATTTTTCAGTCATAGCTGAAGCTAAAAACTTCTAACTTGGAACTCAGAGAGCACTTAGCTGCACCACCTTCCCAAAAGGACAAAGATTTTGGGTAGAAACAGGGCACCGCAGAATGTTCAGTAGTTACTGGTCTGGAAGAGTCAATCAGGAAAACTTGTGCTATCGCATTCTCTCACTTTTAGTTTCCTGGATTCAGGTACTTTCCTAAGGTAGGCTCTTCTGCTACTCTATATCTCTACCATGCAACACTTTTAATATCTTCTTAATACAGCTGTTTATCTTAAGGAGCGACAGAGTCTGAGGGTCCCAATCTCTACTTTCACAGACATCCCTCCTCTAATATTCAAGTTATAAATTACTTCCGTCTATCTCACATATAGTAGTTTTTTTTTTTTTTTTTAAGAAAGGGAGGAGATTTGAAACTTCAAGACCATTAGGGCATTTAGAAATTTGAGTACACTGCCAGTGACTATAAAAGGAGCAGACGTAAGGGTTCCCGAAACTTCAGAAACAATGTCTTGGCTATAAACAGAGCAATAAAAAGTGGTCTACCCAGATGTTTGGCTCCCAATGGCCATTTCAACACTTTGTGTTAAGTCATTGTTGGCTAACTACATAGCCATAGAGCAGGCCTGACTAATCACCGATTCTGACAGCGAGTAGGAATGGCAAAGGGAAAGCACCTACAAGTTATCAGTAAGCTCTTGCCTCCATTAATTAGACATCTTTCTTTTTTAATAAAGACTAAAAACAAAACCCAAAAAAATTCTGGCCTCCTCAGCTGTGTTACACACAACACCCGTTGGGAAAAAAATGAAAAAAAAATGTAGAAAAATATATCCAACATATCAATGTGATCATGAAATAATGTAATGGGAGTTGGATACTTTTACGAGTATAACTGTCCTTATGAGATGTGATTCCATGAATTTGAGAATAGAAAGTGACTGCCATTATCTTGTTAAATGCTTTGGTTAATACAAGAGGATGCTTACTTTCATCTGAGCATCACGGATTGTTTTGATGCAACATGACGCTGGAACACAGATGTCAGGCAAATTATGCCTTTAGATCTGGCCCAGGCCTTTCTAAGTTCCATGGAAATGTGGGCTGATTTTTCATTCCAAATTGGCTAGAGCAAAGCAGGGATGATTCTGAAGGAGGCATCTTTGCAAGAAGAGCGTCTCTCATGATTTAATTTCCATAGCAATTTAAGGAAAGCTTCTGGGGGCGGGGACAGGCAGGGAGTTGGTAGAATAATTGCTCAGATTTGACAGGATGTGAGAAAGCTGAAACACACAGCTTCATGTGCATAATATTAACCTCCACGCATTTCCAAAATGGCCTCTTTATTTTCAAATATATTCTCAACATCTGTGAATAGTTACTCTGAAGCTGACTGGCATCATGACAGGTCAGAAAATGCCACAGGGCATAACAATATATATTTTTCATACCTCATCTTAAGTTCCTTGTAACATCAAGTAAGGTGGTTTTAAAATATATACTGACATCTCTCAAAGATTATAAATTTGTGGTTACTTCTGCCTTCTGTTTTATTAGAAATTCAAGGTGACAATAGTCAAAATAAAATCAGATTATGGCTATACACTAAGATGAATTTTTTCTTATTTTGAAACATGGAATTCAAACATCTTAAAGATGGTGAGAATCTGGTTGTTAGAATTTAGCCTTTATAAGATAGACTTTGTCTGTCAACATGGCTGTGTGTGTTACACAGAAAATATGAAGTAGAAAATATTTCAAATAATAAACACGAGGCTGGGTGAAAAAGGGACTAAAGCGTTATCTTGGAAATCAGATGCATAGGGGTGTTGATCCCAGTTCTGCCGCTCATCAACAATGGGAATTGGGTGAATCACTTTGCCTCCTGGGATTTCATTTCTTCATCTGGAACAGCAGTAATAATATCACCTTATAAGATTACCATGAAACTCAGCAACAGCACAAGTGAGGCTTTTCTCACAGGACTAGATTATTGAATGCACTTGATAAATGCTTCCTATTATGTATTATCATCTATAAAGAACCATGTACTTTTTTTTCGTTCTGCCTACTTTGTACAGCTTGGAAAAAACATTACAATTTATTAAGTGGATCAATTTGTGATTTCCAATTTTTCTATCATAAAAAAAATTGTCAACTTTAGGTGAAATAATGTTGACCTAATTACAATTCTTAAGTTAATAATGTAACATATTTGCTGATTCACTAGCTCTTTGTGTGCTATAAACACAACCTGAATCTTTCTGAGACCAATAGCTTGAAACCTAAATTCAAAATTAGATAAAAAGGTATTTTGCTCGTTATCTTTTTTCAATAAATTTATTTTTATTTATTTATTTTTGGCTGTGTTGGGTCTTTGTTGTTGTGTGCAGGCTTTCTCTAGTTGTGGTGAGCAGGGGCTACTCTTCATTGCGGTGAGCGGGCTTCTCATTGAGGGGGCTTCTAGCGTTACGGAGCACAGGCTCTAGGAGCGCAGGCTCAGTAGTTGTGGCTCACGGGCTCTAGAGCGCAGGCTCAGTAGTTGTGGCACATGGGCTTACTTGCTCCGCGGCATGTGGGATCTTCCCAGACCAGGGCTCGAACCCATGTCCCCTGCACTGGCAGGCAGATCCTTAACCACTGTGCTACCAGGGAAGTCCCTATTTTGTTCATTATTAAATGAACATTGATTGAATAAATCAAAAGACCTTTAAAAAACAGATTCAAGGAAACAGGCTTTAAAGAAATAAAATTTTAGGTGAATGACTTTTAATTTTTGGAAGAAAATAAAGCTCAACTTGGATCACTCCACTCCTCTGGTTTAAATGGCTATAGGACTCTCCATTGCATATGGAAAAATTTGTCCAAATTCTTACCAGGACATTCAAGTCTGCCCATAAATTTGTCCCATTGGGTTTCCTACCTCTATTCCTCACAAATCGTTCATATACACCAATGTCATTCGAAATGAGCTTCTCACTTTATACACGTCTTAATTTAAGGCCTCTGTCGATGTGATAATTGTGTTTAACTTTTTCCAGAATCTCCTTTCCCATTATCATGCCATATCCACGTTTGAACCATATAAATTTCTACAATACCAGTAGAAATATCACCCTTCTCACAATTCCATACTAAATTCATATCCCTTCTCTGAACTCTTTACAGAGTTCCCTGTATCTCTCTTATGATGGACTGTGATTAGAGATTATATCTCTTTTCCTTGTGTTATTTTGTTTACTTATGTGTCTGTCTACTAAATTATGTCTTTCTACTAAGTTACTCTTTCAGAGCAGGAACTGTGTGACTGATTTTGATGTGAAGAGGTATTGTTATTTTCATTACCATATAGAGCTCCTCATTTAAAAAATGTTTTATAACAATGAATGAATAACTGAATGAACAAATGAACAAATAAAAATGAGTGTATAAACACCAAAAAATTATTAGAATACAGCCAAAAGAAAACAGAATTTAAATGTATATATAGTACTATCAACATTTACCTAGTTGTTTCATTCCCCAGTATGTACCCTTTTGTTCTGTTGAATAGTGGAAATTTTTTTTAACATTTTTAAAAAAATTTTATTTTATTATTTTTTTATACAGCAGGTTCTTATTAGTTATCTATTTTATACACATTAAGGAATATATGTCAATCCCAATCTCCCAGTTCATCACACCACCACGACCTCACCCCTGCTTTCTCCCCTTGGTGTCCATACGTTTGTTCTCTACATTTGTGTCTCTATTTCTGTCTTGCAAACCGTTTCCTCTGTATCATTTTTCTAGATTCCACATATATGCGTTAATATATGATATTTGTTTTTCTCTTTCTGACTTACTTCACTCTGTAAGACAGTCTCTAGGTCCACCCACATCTCAACAAATGACCCAATTTTGTTCCTTTTCATGGCTGAGTAATATTCCATTGTATATATGTACCACATCTTCTTTACCCGTTCATCTGTTGATCAGCATTAAGGTTGCTTCCATGTCCTGGCTATTGTAAACAGTGCTGCAATGAACATTGGGGTGCATGTGCCTTTTTTTTTTTTTTTTTGCGGTACGCGGGCCTCTCACTATTGTGGCCTCTCCCGTTGCGGAGCACAGGCTCCGGACGCGCAGGCTCAGCAGCCATGGCTCACGGGCCCAGCCACTCTGCGGCACATGGGATCTTCCCGGACCAGGGCACGAACCCATGTACCCTGCATCAGCAGGCAGACTCTCAACCACTGCGCCACCAGGGAAGCCCACATGTGCCTTTTTGAGTTATGGTTTTCTCTGGGTATATGCCCAGTAGTGGGACTGCTGGGTCATATGGTAATTCTATTTTTAGTTTTTTAAGGAACCTCCATACTGTCTCCATAGTGGCTGTATCAATTTACATTCCCACCAAGAATGGAAGAGGGTTCCCTTTCCTCCACACCCTCTCCAGAATTGGTTGTTTATAGATTTTCTCATGATGCCCATTCTAACCAGTGTGAGGTGATACTCATTGTAGTTTTGATTTGCATTTCTGTAATAATTAGTGATGTTGAGCAGCTTTTCATGTGCCTCTTGGCCATCTGTAAGTCTTCTTTGGAGAAATGTCTATTTAGGTCTTTTGCCCATTTTCTATTGGGTTGTTTGTTTTTTTAGTATTGAGCTGCATGAGCTGTTTATATATTTTGGAGATTAATCCTTTGTCCATTGACTCGTTGGCAAAATATTTTCTCCCATTTTGAGGGTTGCCTTTTCGTCTTCTTTATGGTTTCCTTTGCTGTGCAAAAGTTTTACGTTTCATTAGGTCCCATTTGTTTATTTTTGTTTTTATTTCTATTACTCTAGGAGTTGGGTCAAAAAGATCTTGCTGTGATTTATGTAATAGAGTGTTCTTCCTATGTTTTCCTCTAAGAGTTTTAGAGTGTCCAATCTTACATTTAGTTCCATAATCCATTTTGAGCTTATTTTTGTGTATGGTGTTAGGGACTGTTCTAATTTCATTTTTTTACATGTAGCTGTCCAGTTTTCCCAGCACCACTTATTGAAGAGACTGTCTTTTCTCCATTGTATATCCTTGCCTCCTTTGTCATAGATTAGTCGACCATAGGTGTGTGAGTTTATCTCTGGGCTTTCTATCCTGTTCCATTGATCTATATTTCTGTTTTTGTGCCAGTACCATACTGTCTTGATTACTATAGCTTTGTAGTATAGTCTGAAGTCAGGAAGTCTGATTCCTCCAGCTCCATTTTCTTCCCTCAAGATTGCTTCAGTTATTCAGGGTCTTTTGTGTCTCCATACAAATTTTAAGGTTTTTTGTTCTAGTTCTGTAAAAAAATGCCATTGGTAATTTGATGGGGATTGCACTGAATCTGTAGGTTGCATTGGGTAGTATTTACCCAATGTTGATTTACAACATGTTGATTCTTCCAATCCAAGAACATGGTATATCTCTCCATCTGTTTGTATCATTTTTAATTTCTTTAATCAGAAATTTCTTTATAGTTTTCTGAGTACAGGTCTTTTACCACCTTAAGTAGGTTTATTCCCAGGTATTTTATCCTTTTTGTTGCAATGGTGAATGGGATTGTTTCCTTAATTTCTCTTTCTGATCTTTCATTGTTAGTGTATAGGAATGCAAGAGATTTCTGTGCATTAATTTTGTATCCTGCAAATTTACCAAATTCATTGATTAGCTCTAGTAGTTTTCTGGTGGCATCTTTAGGATTATCTATGGATAGTATCATGTCATCTGCAAACTGACAGTTTTACTTCTTCTTTTCCAATTTGTATTCCTTTTATTTCTTTTTCTTCTGATTGCTGTGGCTAGGACTTCAAAAACTATGTTGAATAATAGTGGCAAGAGTGGACATCGTTGTCTTGTTCTTGATCTTAGAGGATATGCTTTCTGGTTTTCACCATTGAGAATGATGTTTGCTGTGGGTTTCTCGTATATGGCCTTTATTATGTTGAGGTAGGTTCCCTCTATGCCCACTCTCTGGAGAGTTTTTATCATAAATGGGTATTGAATTTTGTCAAAGGTTTTTTGCATCTATTGAGATGATCATATGGTTTTTATTCTTCAATTTGTTAATATGGTGTATCACATTGATTGATTTGTGAATATTGAAGAATCCTTGCATCCCTGGGATAAATCCCACTTGATCATGGTGTATGATCCTTTTAACATGCTGTTGGATTCTGTTTGCTAGTATTTTGTTGAGGATTTTTGAATCTATATTCATCAGTGATATTGGTCTGTAACTTTCTTTTTTTTCTAGTATATTTGTCTGGTTTTGGTATCAGGGTGATGGTGGCCTTATAGAATGAGTTTGGGAGTGTTCCTTCCTTGGCAATGTTTTGGAAGAGTTTGAGAAGGATGGGTGTTAGCTCTTTTCTAAATGTTTGGTAGAATTCACCTGTGAAGCCATCTGGCCCTGGGCTTTTGTTTGTTGGAAGATCTTTAATCACAGTTTCAATTTCATTACTTGTGATTGGTCTATTCATATTTTCTATTTCTTTCTGGTTCAGTCTTGGAAGTTTATACCTTTCTAAGAATTTGTCCATTTCTTCCAGGTTGTCCATTTGATTGGCATAGTGTTGCTTGTAGTAGTATCTTAGGATGCTTTATATTTCTGTGGTGTCCATTGTAACTTCTCCTTTTTCATTTCTAATTTTACTGATTTGAGTCCTCTGCCTCTTTTTCTTGATGAGTCTGGCTAAAGGTTTATTAGTTTTGTTTATCTTCTCAAAGAGCCAGCTTTTAGTTTTATTGATCTTTGCTACTGTTTTGTTTCTACTTCATTTATTTCTGCTCTGATTTATGTTATCTTTCCTTCCCCTAACTTTAGGTTTTGTTTGTTCTTCTTTCTCTAGTTCCTTTAGGTGTAAATTTAGATTATTTATTTGACACTTTTCTTGTTTCTTGAGTTAGGATTATTTTGTTATAAACTTCCATCTTAGAACTGCTTTTGCTGCATCCCATAGGTTTTGGATCATCGTGATTTCATTGTCATTTGTGTCTAGGTATTTTTTAATTTCCTCTTTGATTTCTTCAATGATCTTGGTTATTTAGTAATGTATTGTTTAGCCTCCATGTATTTGTGTTTTTTACGTTTTTTTCCCTGTAACTGATTTCTAATCTCATAGCATTGTGGTTTGAGAAGATGCTTGATATGATTTCAACTTTCTTAAATTTGTCAAGGCTTGATTTGTGACCCAAGATGTGACCTATCCTGGAGAATGGTCCATGTGCACTTGAGAAGAAAGTGTAATCTGCTGTTTTAGGATGGAATGTCCTATAAATGTCAATTAAATCTATTTGGTCCATTGTGTCATTTAAAGCTTGTGTTTCCTTATTAATTTTCTGTCTGGATGATGTATCCATTGGTGTAAGTGAGGTGTTAAAGTCTCCCACTATTACTGTGTTACTGTCAATTTCCTCTTCTATAGCTGTTAGAATTGCCTTATGTATTGAGGTGCTCTTATGTTGGGTGCATATATATTTATAATTGTTATATCTTCTTCTTGGACTGATCCCTTGATGATTATGTAGTGTCCTTCTTTGTCTCTTGTAACATTCTTTATTTTAAAGTCTATTTTAACTGATATGAGTATTGCTACTCCAGCTTTCTTTTGATTTCCATTTGCATGGAATATCTTTTTGCATCCCCTCACTTTCAGTCTGTATGTGTCGCTAGGTCTGAAGTGGGTCTCTTGTAGACAGCATATAGATGGGTCTTGTTTTTGTATCCATTCAGCAAGCCTGTGTCTTTTGGTTGGAGCATTTAATCCATTCACGTTTAAGGTAATTATCGATATGTATGTTCCTATGACCATTTTCTTAATTGTTTTGGGTTTGTTTTTGTAGGTCCTTTTCTTCTCTTGTGTTTCCCACTTAGAGAAGTTCCTTAGCATTTGTTGTAGAGCTGGTTTGGTGGTGCTGAATTCTCTTAGCTTTTGTTTGTCTGTAAAGCTTTTGATTTCTCCGTCAAATCTGAATGAGATCATTGCCAGGTACAGTAATCTTGGTTGTACGTTCTTCCCTTTCATCACTTTAAATATACCATGCTACTCCCTTCTGGCTTGTACACTTTCTGCTGAGAAATCAGCTGTTAACCTTATGGGAGTTCCCTTGTATGTTATTTGTTGTTTTTCCCTTGTTGCTTTTAATTATTTTTCTTCCTCTTTAATTTTTGTCAATGTGATTACTATGTGTCTCTGCATGTTTCTCTATGGGTTTATCTTGCCTGGGACTCTCTGTGCTTCCTGGACTTGGGTGGCTATTTGCTTTCCCATGTTAGGAAACTTTTTGACTATAATCTCTTCAAATATTTTCTTCGGTCCTTTCTCTCTTCTCCTTCTGGGACACCTATAATGTGAATGTTGGTGCATTTAATGTTGTCCCAGAGATCTCTTAGGCTGTCTTCATTTCTTTTCATTCTTTTTTCTTTATTCTCTTCTGCAGTAGTGAATTCCAGCATTCTATCTTCCTGATCACTTATCTGTTCTTCTGACTCAGTAATTCTGCTACAGATTCTTTCTAGTGTATTTTTCATTTCAGTTATTGTATTGTTCACCTCTGTTTGTTTGTTTTTTAATTCTTCTAGGTCTTTGTTAAACATTTCTTGCATCTTCTCGATCTTTGCATCCATTCTTTTTCCAAGGTCCTGGATCAACTTCACTGTCATTATTCTGAATTCTTTTTCTGGAAGGTTGCCTATCTCCACTTCTTTCAGCTGTTTTTCTGGGGTTTTATCTTGTTCCTTCATCTGGTACATAGCCCTCTGCCTTTTCATTTTGTCTATCTTTCTGTGAATGTGGTTTTCGTTCCACAGGCTGCAGGACAGTAGTTCTTCTTGCTTCTGCTCTCTGCCCTCTGGTGGATGAGGCTGTCTAAGAGGCTTCTGCAAGCTTCCTGATGGGAGAGACTGGTGGTGGGTAGAACTGGGTGGTGCTCTGGTGGGCAGAGCTCAGTAAAACTTTAATCCACTTGTCTGCTGATAGGTGGGGCTGAGTTCCCTCCCTGTGGGTTGTTTGTCCTGAGGTCTCCCAGCACTGGAGGCTACAGGCTCTTTCGTGGGGCTAGTGTGGACTCTGGGAGGGCTCATGCCAAGGACTACTTCCCAAAACTTCTGCTCCCAGTGTCCTAGTCCCCTGGGTGAGCCACAGCCATCCCCCACCTCTGCAGGAGACCCTCCAACACTAGCTGGTAGGGCTGGTTCAGTCTCCTGTGGGGTCACTGCTCTTTCTCCCTGGGTCCTGATGTGCACACTACTTTGTGTGTACCCTCCAAGAGTGGAGTCTCTGTTTCCCCCAGTCCTGTCAAAGTCCTGCAATCAAATCCCGTTAGCCTTCAAAGTCTGATTCTCTGAGAATTCCTCCTCCTGTTGCTGGACCCCCAGGTTGGGAAGCCTGATGTGAGGCTCAGAACCTTCACTCCAGTGGGTGGACTTCTGTAGTATAATTGTTCTCCAGTTTGTGAGTCACACACCCAAAAGTTATGGAATTTGATTTCATTGTGATTGCGCCCCTCCTACCATCTCATTGAGGCTTCTCTTATGTCTTTGGATGTGGGATATCATTTTTGGTGAGTTCCAGAGTCTTCCTGTTGATTGTTCAGCAGTTAGTTATGATTCTGATGCTCTCACAAAAGGGAGTGAGCACATGTCCTTCTACTCCACCATCTTGAACAAATTTCCCACCCTGAATGGTGGAAATTATTATGTTCAAAGTAGTTTAAGTTGAGATTTTCCCATTTCATTGTTTGGGAGCTGTGAGATAATGAAAGAAATAGGCATTCTACTGTATTGTCCGCGGGCTCTTTAGAAGTGATAACTAACTAACTACAGACTAATTTCGCTTTCTTTCAGATAATTTAATTTTTAGGTTTTTGCAATAATGAGCATTGATATCACACCATTTAAAATGCCTTGTTAATGACTTCTCATCAGTAATAAATTAAAAAATATTTCCCAACAACAGAAGGAATTGTTTCAATATATTTAGACAGGAAGGTGACAACTGCTTAACTGTAGGTGACTCAATATCAAATACCAAAATAAATTCACTTTAAAAAATACCAAATTGGGGCTTCCCTGGTGGCACAGTGGTTGAGAATCTGCCTGCTAATGCAGGGGACATGGGTTCGAGCCCTGGTCTGGGAAGATCCCACATGCCGTGCAGCAACTGGGTCCGTGAGCCACAACTACTGAGCCTGCACGTCTGGAGCCTGTGCTCCGCAACAAGAGAGGCTGCAATAGTGAGAGGCCCACGCGCCGCGATGAAGAGTGGCCCCCGCTTGCCACAACTAGAGAAAGCCCTCACACAGAAATGAAGACCCAACACAGCCAAAAATAAATAAACAAATGTGGGGTTTAAAAAAAAACAACAAAAAAAAACAAATTGTGCACAGCTAGCTAAAGTCTGGTAACTAAATATTGCCTGACAAAGATCAGTAAATTAGTAAATGGTTCTGTTAAAAGTTTTATTTCCAAGATGTCACTTATTTTAATGAACTGATGAGGACTATTATCAGCTAACATGTGTTAAATGTAACTACAAAAGTAACAAGCCTTGCGGACCAAAGATTAAATATAAGCAAAACTTTACCTGTTTACCCAACAATGTGGATGTGAAAATAGTTCTTAATGAGGGTAACTTGAGGACTTAACAACTGTGAAAATTAACCCTTCTAAAAAAAAAAATTGGTTGTGCCACTTTAAAAATGTGTAATTGTCCCCATGCTTACTATGTGCCAGGCACTATTCTAATTATCTTACACCTATTAATTCATTTAATGCTTACAACCACCTATGGAATATAGGTATTATTATTTCCATGTTAAGATCTGGAAACTGACAAATCAAGAGGATCATTTCCTGCATGAAGTCCCATGGATAAGAAATTATGGAGCTGTTAACTAATTGCTATTAATAAACAAATATTAATAATGTTCATTTTAAAAAAGGAATAAATTTTCATTGCCAGTCTAGCCTCTTGCGTTGTACACTAGTAGTCCCTTAGGTAAGATCTCTTCTTCCTGCCCATATGACCCCCAGGCTTATGTCTCATACTCCTTCCAAAACCTCCTCAAAGATTCTCTATCTGTACTGATAAATTTCTACAAGGACCCCTCTCAGGGTATTTGCATTATCAAGAAAAAGAAAAAGTGCCTGGATATAATCAGTGTCATTTTAAATACTAACAGATGAGGTAGGGAAGAGCATCCATGATTATCCATGGGAAAGGGACATTTCTAGGGCTACTGAAATCACATGCTTAACCTACAATCCTTGACCTACACATTCCGTTGGCTAACACCTCAGCTGTTACTGTGTCACACCCCAAAATAGGGAAATAATATTATAATTAAAGACGACATCTATTATTAAAAGATCATTATGACAATAAGCAGTTTCATTGCCCATGTATTTGCCTCTGACAGGGGAGTTGCCTCTATCCAGCCCACAAGTGGACGTATGAAGACAAGACACAGGAGTGTGAGCAAAGATGATTCCTGACCCAGAGTACACACAATTAAGAGCCCCTGCTGGTCAGTGCAGACCCCACATCTGGCATTTTCCTCAAAACAACCCTAAACCCGATAGATTTAATTAATTTACCTAAGAACCCACAGCTAATTTTAAGAGGCATTTAAAAACCTTGTCTAGGGGCTTCCCTGGTGGCGCAGTGGTTGAGAGTCCGCCTGCCGATGCAGGGGACACGCGTTCGTGCCCCGGTCCGGGAAGATCCCACATGCCGTGGAGCGGCTAGGCCCGTGAGCCATGGCCGCTGAGCCTGCGCATCCGGAGCCTGTGCTCCGCAACGGGAGAGGCCACAATAGTGAGAGGCCCGCGTAGCAAAAAAGAAAAAAAAAAAACTTGTCTATCTGACTTTAATACCTATGGGAACCAAGGCTTCTTGATGTCTTTCTCCAAAGTCCCTTACCTTTGATACATACCAAGATACAACCATCCTGGTGTATTAAAATAGCATAATTAGTGTGACCCTGACATATTTAGTAAGTTACATAATATTGTGAAGCTGTATTTGGGCCTGAAAAAAATAATGAAAACACTTCCTATGCTAGCACTAAATATTTCATTTTGTTCCATTTCACTTTGGTCGTATTTTCAAAGTTCTCTTGAAATTTGGGGCACTGGCTTGAAACTGATTTGATTATGGGATATACGGTTAATTGGTTTTTACATTTGAATTAATTGCATAAATGTTAAAAGAATTTTTAAAAGAATTGTGCTCAGTTAAAATTGATGCCATGGGAGACATCACAGTTTTTAACATGAACAGTATTATTGTATTTCTAAAGATATTTTCCTCGCTTCAAAACCTTTGGATATACAAGCCTGTAAAATATTCTGCTTCTCATGGTGGCTCTCAGCCAGGTAAAGCTGCATCACATGTTCTAAGGCAAATGTCTTTGTAGAGCCATTGATTGCAACCATCAAGAGTCTACTAAAAGCTGGAATGAAATAGCTATGAAATAAGATACTTGTTTTTCTTCAAGCAGACAAGTTATTGTAGCTTATAACTCTCTTTGAGATAACCATAGCATCATGCTCTAATTAATTCACCCAACTCTCAAGAACAATACATGTGACTTAAATATGAAAGGCATTATAATATCCAATTTACAGATGAAGAAACTGAGCTTTATAAATGCTGAACAACTTGTTCCTGACCATAAAACTAGTAAATGAAATGAATCTACTTATTGTATAATAGGTTGTGGACACTGGCATATAACAATCACAGTTTTAACTATTCACAGGTACTCAAGAAAAGACACAATTTGTACAAATTTATAAATTTTTTGGTTAAAACCTTGAAAACACTGTGTGTGCTAAGACAGGTGTAAGTTGATTACTAGTGATTGGACCGAGTTACTGCCCAGAAGCTGCATCTCAACTTAATATTTTATTTTCTGTTATTTGCTGCTAATTTCATAAGCCTCCAAATAAATCAAATACATACTTTGGGTCATTCATTCTCCAAAAGTAGACTCTGTACCAAGGCTGTGCTAGATGTGGGAGATGCAGTAGTGAGCAAGGCTGACTCAATCCCTGAATTGAAGGAGCCTGCAGCTAAGGGCCAGCCATTAGGTAAGAAATTAGTAACAAAGCATTATGAGAATTATAAGAGGTGATTTTCAGGGAGCTGTGAGATCTAACCTAGGTACTGACCAGGAAATTTCTCCCTTGGGAAAGCTGAGACATGAAGAATAAACAGAAGTTGGGCAGTTTAAAGAGAGGAGGGCAAAATAATATGTTTCATTTTTGGTTTTGCTTTATGGTTTTATTGGGAAAAGAACATAGTATAATAATAGTGTTTATAAATTTAGGAATTTGTGATGGTCTCAGGATGTACCATTGTGAATGTCTAGATTCTAACCTGAGCTTTCCTCTACCTACTTAACTAGATTGGTTAGAATATGATGCACTTTCAAAGTCAGAAATTTGATTGCATTCTTAAATGATGATGTTTCCCCCTGTCCCAAGTATGTAATCTGTGATCATAACTCTGTCATAAGAAAGATGGCCTAAGAGAATGTGGATGGAAGGGAAAATTTTCATTGCCAATGCTGGGGGGGAAAAATGTGTTTGAAGTACAGATGCTAGTTACATCATATACTTTTCTGTTTACCTTAAAGACATCAGCTTATTATACAGTTTATATACATACCATAAAAACACAGAGTCTTATATTTCTTTCTGCAGTGTTTGAAACAAAGAATTCATGTTAATTTGTATTGCTTCTTATAAACGTTCTAATTTATTTCAAAGTGTCACTAAGAATTTTTGCAAGTTTGCACTATATGTCTGAATATTCAGTAGTTATAATACTATATTTTACATAACATCTGTTGGAAATATTATGTAGCATAGTGCAAATCTAACTGATTAATTTTAAAAAGTCAAATTTAAACTTAAAATTTCTTTTCTGAATAATGGACAATACCAGCTCAACACCAAGGATTTCAGTCAGGGAAAGAGAGTACAGTTAACACAAATCACAAAATGGTATGTACAAAAGAAATATTTTTAACATATACCTCAAATTATTAATATTGTTCAAAATATTTGACTTAAAAATCCTAGAATGACTCTTCAGAATATCAACAAATTTGTAAAAATTATAGAATGTCAAAGTTGGATGTAACATTTTTTAAGGTCAACTCTCTCATTTTATAAATGAGAAGACTGAGGTTCAGAAATGAATGACATAACTAAGCTCACAGTACTGGTTAACAGTAATGTTGAGACAACTCACATATCTTGACTCAATATCTAGTTGTTGGGAGTCACAATACTACCAGCTTTGTGTTTCACATAAAGTTAAAAATATTTCCAAGCAGACTTTTAAATGATTCTTCCACCATTTTGAATGCATGTCTGTTTGTATAGTTTGTGTATAACAGCAGAAAGGATAACAAAGCACAACTGAAGAAAACTCAAATCATGTTGATCATTGTTTTTTTTTTTTGCGGTACGCGGGCCTCTCACTGTTGTGGGCTCTCCCATTGCAGAGCACAGGCTCTGGACGCGCAGGCTCAGCGGTCATGGCTCACGGGCCCAGCCGCTCCGCGGCATGTGGGATCTTCCCGGACCGGGGCACGAACGCGTGTCCCCTGCATCTGCAGGCGGATTCTCAACCACTGCGCCACCAGGGAAGACCTGATCATTGTTTTTGACCTTTGTTGATACGAGGATAGTTACAAAAATGTTTGAGAGTCATTGCAAAGATATCTTATGTCCCATCATTGACGAATAGGAAATGGACAAAACTGATGGGAAGTCAGAGATATCAATATTCTTGATTACTCTATGTCTATCTACCTCTCTATCTGTCTGCCTGCATGCTATAATGAGCAGTTTGCAAGGAAATGAAATTATTGTATTGCCATGTGTAGAAAAATAATTGTAATTTTCTAAACTGAGTAGTTAAATCATGTCTTTTGATGGCTATCATGAAAGCCAGAGGATCATAATTTTTGTTTTTTGGTTCTTGTTTTTGGCCATACAACATTTCAGCAGGTTATCTGGCCCATCCTTATTGTTGCATGGAATAAGTGGAAGTAGCATGGAATAAGTGGAAGTAGGAATGCAGGAAAAGGAAGACGCTGGATCTGTCCAAAGAATTGACATGTAAGTTGTTTGTAACTGCTGTTAGACAAAAGCCATCCTGAAAGTTGACATGCTAAAGTAAAAAACAACAACAAAAAAAACCTCAAGATAAAGTAGCAGAATGCCTTGCATGTGGACAGGAAGTATCGATGGAGACTTTAGCTGGCAACACTATTCTTAGAAGACCTTTCAGATAGGAGGGCAGAGCACTGCACTTGTGACAAGCATGCAGCCATAGGCCGGTCATCAGGCTGAGGGAGGGCGGAATGCAGGTCTGAACAGAGGCTTTTGTTGCACATCTAGTAAGGACTGGGCATCAGAAAGGTATAGAACAAGGTCTTAAATGAAGAGTTATGAGACAGAAGTCCAGTAACTAGAACTGCAGTACAACAATAAGAAGGGGGAGGTGACCTGAGGTTTAAGAAAAGAGGAGGGTTCCTGGCAGTAGAACTGCCTGAGACAAGCCCCAGGGCAAAGTATCTGCTCAGATAGGTGGGATTTAGCTTGCTCTACCCTCACAGCTTTGTGTCTAAATCACTGTGCCAAAGAATGGCACCCATTCATTAATCTATATCTTATACACAGGTCATGTGGATATGTGTCTGTGTATGCATTTGCACCTAGGATTACCTTTCCCTTAATCTCAATTTCTTTATATTTTTCTTTAGAGTTTTATAGGTCCCCTTTCTGTCTTATATCTGACCATAGTCACCATCTATAAACACCAATTTGAAAACTGGTTCTAAACCTATCCTGTAATTCATTTTGTGAATGGAATTTTCTTTACCCCCACTAGTTATTTGGCGAATTATATTTGGTAACTGTGTTGATATAAAAAAAATGACTGAATTCAGGATGACTATGTTTAAAATTACTCTCTACTGTGTAATATTTACTGACCACAGTCTAACAAATACCTCAGTGACATATGGCTTTAAGTAGATAAATTGTAGTATTTTTTTCTTAACATGAAAATCAGAACAAATAAACTACAACACATAGGAAATAGAAAAACATGTTTCTGAGTCATACTTTAATATGACTACATTATAATTTTAAATGTGTATGTTAGGTCAAGGATACTAACTTGTAGAAGTAATTTCTAGAGCAAGTTGGTCACACAAAGTAATATTAAGATATTTCTCCAAAGAATTCAAGGCAATTTTTTTTCACTGAACTTAACTAAGCCTTTTTCAAGAGATGTAGGAAATGAATATAAGCATTCGCACTATATGAATAAAAAGATGAAACATACAAAGTATTTATATAGTAACAAATTCCAAATCTAGATAAATGCATGAGGCTAAACCAATTCAAAATGTAACACTCAACTGCATTTTTAACTTTAATTGATTTATAAACCACTGGATCACATTGCCAATTGGAGATAAAATATTTCATGCCTTTTCCTGCTGTAGCTCAGACTCAATGTAAAGGATAAAAAGGGAGCATTTATTTGAATAAAAGAAATATTTAAAATCATATATAAAGATATCATTTTTCCTATTGAATTAGCAAAGTATTTTAAATCATAATAATGTAAGAACATGAGAAATATACACAAATACAATCCTGGTTAAAGTGTAATTAACACTTTTTTTGGAAGAGCAATATTCTTAAGTCTATAACGTTCAATCCAGTAATTTTACCTCAGGTTGTAACATTAGAAAATAATAAGACATGCAGACATGGATCTATATAAAAAGATATTCACTGATGTGTTATTTAATAACTAACACTAGAGGTTTGGTTTTAAAAAATTCTGATACATCCATGTGATGGGATATTATTAAAGCATTAAACATTTTTATGCTATGTAATAAAATGATATAATAATAACAAAAACAGGATATAAAATAGCATATGCGTGAGTTATGTTTCTCTGGCTGCAAGCAACAGAAACAAATGTTAGTTAATTTAAGCCAAAGGTTATGATGCAGAAAAGAGAGCAAGGGGGTGGGGAGAGTTGGAGAGCTAGAAGGAGGAGGAGGAGGAGGAGGGATAGGCAAAGGGAGCTAAAGAATCAGACTCGGAAGATGCAGTTTTGGAAACCAGGGAGTGAAAGCTAATTGTCAGCTGCATCTGTTTACCACTACATGGCTCAAATCATTTTTTTTTCTGTCTTTGAATCACTGTATTCAAAATGTGAGGAAAGAGTCAGATTGGTGCAGTCTGAGTCAAGCATCTATCACTTGGCTACAGAAACTTCACTGGCAGTTCTATCAATCCACTGTATTATGAACAAAGTTTTGTTTCGTTTTGTTTTATGAAACAACTGGAAACCACCCCAAAAATAAAGGAATTAATGTGATAATACTTGTTTCCTTCCTTATTTTTTCTGTTTCCAAGTTTCGTACATTGAGTATTATTTTGTTTTTAGAAAAGTAACATTAATTTATTTTAAAAGACTGGTTCATGGAACAGAGCAAGGCAGGCTTAGGTAGGAGTTGTGTTTATTCCTTGCTTTCCCTAAAACTTACCAGCCAAGCATATTCCTGAACATGGAAACCCATATTTATTATAGTCTTTTTTTTATTATTGGAGCATAATTTCTTTACAATGTTGTGTTAGTTTCTGCTGTACAATGAAGTGAATCAGCTATATGTACACATATATCCCTTCTCTCTTGGACCTCCTTCCCACCCCCCCATCCCACCCATCTAGGTCATCACAAAAGGAAACCATAAAAAAGACAAAAAGACAATGTTCAGAATGGGAGAAAATATTTGCAAATGCAAACGAAGCAACTGACAAAGGATTAACCTCCAAAATATACAAACAGCTCATGCAGCTCAGTATCAAAAAAACAAGCAACCCAATCAAAAAATGGGCGGAAGTTCTAAATAGATATTTCTCCAAAGAAGACATACAGATGGCCAAGAGGCACATGAAAAGCTGCTCAACATCCCTAATTATTAGAGAAATGCAAATCAAAACTACAGTGAGGTATCACCTCACACTGATGAGAATGGCCATCACCAAAAAATGTATTATATTCTTTTAATGATGGAGGTTATTCTTTTGTTTAAAATCAGTACTACATAAAAAATGCCTCACTAATAATTCCTTTGCCATTTCTCTTATATGTTCCCAAGCTGTTCTTTTTTCTTTTGTTTTTAATGTACAATTGAAATGTGACGTTTTATTTTGCAACCAGCATGTTAACCTTTCATTTAAAAGTTTCACTACTAAGTTGAGATACAATAAAGTACAGCTTTTTTTCATCTTTAAAATGTATCTTTTGTTAAATACCAATTGATTACTAGAATATTTCATAGAAAATAACTATTTTTAATTAACTGTGGGCAGTGCTTCAAATAATAATACTTTTTTTCAGGTTTAGCTTTGGTGTTGATTTTGATACATTTTGATCATGATACATTTGCTTTTTTCATTAAACAAGGAACACAGCAGTCAACTCAAAAACAAATTCCAAAGGCATTTGACAGGATTTGAAAACTGTTTTTGAAGTTTATTGGAAAGAAATCTCTTAATCCAGGATCACGGCCTTAGGTGATTGTGAGAAAGATGACTAGACTATGAGGAATCTAAAGAGGGAAGTAATAAAAGGTTGTTTTTCCATCTTTCGAAGGATTGGAATGGAAGGAGAAAAAATATTTACCGGGGATAAGTAATTGGAATTGATCTACATGGAACATTTTTAGAATCTATTTTTTATCTTTTAGACATATAGAATTTGCTCAAAGTCAGGAATGGGAACATTAACAGTAGTTATAGCTATCGGTTAAGATATTTTTTAACTATTAGGCATTTTTAATCATTATTTTTAATCATTAATCATAGAATGATAATTCTATAATTATAATTTTTAAACATTAAAATTCTTCATGGTATTAAGCAAGTGTTATGTTGATATGGTAGAAGTATCACAGACCAGAAGTCCAAATAATCTTATTCTTGTCATTCTGCCATTTTCTGGCTTGATCACCTTGGATTATTTACTTAATCTTGCTAATAGTTTTGTTGAGTAAAATAAATAAACTGGCTGTGCCATTCACAACTCATACAGTAATTATGTGGATCAGATGAAATGTAAATACGAAAGTGCATGAAAATCTGTAAATTTCATAGACATGTAAGACGATAATACTGTTATTGTCATTATTATGATCATTAAGTGTAAAATGGGAAACATAAGTTTCCAAATTATATTTAGTTTCTGAACTACAGACATTTAACTTTGTAGACTCTAGCACTTTAAAGCTGAAGTAATTGAGCATCAATAACAGTGTTCTTGATATCAATGAGGGAAGATATTATGCAAATATTACGAGTTTTGATTTGTATACATTTTTTAATGGATTAAAAAGCTTTCTTTCAAAAATCTATGAGATTTCGAGCAGCTTCCTATAAATTCTGTATGATTTTAGTGCTCATGAAAGGAGAGAGATTGACAGTGCCAGTAACTATTTATCTTCAGTAAAAGACATCAGCAATTAAAACTTTTAAAGGCCTTGGTGAAGCACCGCCTCACAACAGAAAGACGGTGGTCTGGTCTTCACAGGCTGTTTAATTCTGCAGGGGTGCCTAGAAAGGGCCTCATTTGCACCAGTGGTTTTCACGTCACAACCCATTAAGAGTTGAAATGGAGTCTGCCAATGTGCTTTACAGGCTGCGGGGCAATGCTGGATAGCAACAGTGAGACAGAGTAAGCCCTGGAATGGAAGGACTTCTGCCAAGTCAGGCTGCCTGGGGCTGAGGAATAAACAAGGTCATCTCTGGGGGGCCTGTCTTACAGACCGGGGGTGGCAAGCTTTTTCTGTGAAGGGCCAGATGGTAATGAGTTTAGGCTTTACAGGCAACATACAGCCTCTGTCCCATATTCATTCTCTCTCTCTCTCTCTCTCTCTCCACCCCCCACCCCTGCTGTGTATGTGTGTGTTTTTTACAGCCCTTTCAAAATATAAGAACCATTCTTAGCTAGAAGTCCTATAGAAACAGGTCATGAGAGTTAGCTCCATATGTAAATCCACTACAATACCAACCAGAACAAATCAATATTCTACCGAACAACCAAATAGAGGGACAGGTAGGAATATCTTCTGTGCATTTTTAAATGACATACTGGATGAGCCTAACACAAACCATGTAATACAGTAGCTGTCTGGAAGCTACTAGATAAGCAGAAGAACAGAGCCAGGTCATAGGTCTAAAACTGTCTCTTAGGGTAGAATTTGGCCCACTGCCTAGTCTGTGGACCCCTGTGACAGACAAAGACATTTGTCCATGTAAGGTGTGACTTAGTGACGCCCCAAACATGCTGTACCTCCCTCCAATCTCCTCAAGCCTCTTCAAACTAATGATCACAGATCCATATATTTTAATAGTTAGAGCTTCATACTTCTGGTTTCAATTTCCCTTCCTAAAGTGAAGATTGTGCATCAGTAAAAAATTTAAAACCTTCACCTTCACCTGTGATTTAAACGTATCCATTACATTTTTTTTTTTAATTAAGCCTGCTCACACCTCACTCTACCCCCGTACTGTCCCCTGGTTGGGACATAAAAGCAAAGCGAGTCACATATAACTGTTAATATCCCAGACAATCACGGAGCCCTTTTCCTCACCTCTCTGCTGGAGCCTGGAGCTTGCCTCCTTTCTCAGGTCCTGAATCCTAAAACCTTTCTTCCCATATCTGAAGCTCCTTTGATTCAGTCATCCTTTGTCTCCCATGTTTCACTTTTGGTCCTTGACTCTTGGGCTGTCTCCTTGCAATTTATCTTGTCTTCTCTGGATTTGGAATTTCCTAAAGTCCTAAGTGAGACTCAAATAGTAGAATCCACCTTACCATATAATATGGAAACTAAATGAGATCATCATAGTTAGGGGCCAGCATACAGGTATCCAAAAATCAATATTTATCAATAGGATGAAAAGAACTTCAGGGTGCCAAATGTCAGCAAGGTAGTGGTGGAGTGGTGGGAAGTTTTCTGCATTCACTCCTCCTTTGTTGGGGTGCAAAAGCAGAAGAACAGAGAAACTAATTATTTCCACATTTCTCTCAGAGTCATCCCAGTCTCTGGCTCTGGTATCCAAATTAGTACCAATAAGTTCTGTACAAAGAGTAGAAAAAGTTTGCCTAGTTGTCTAAGGAATATGAATACAAACTTTTAAAGAATCTAGAGCAGCAGCTACAATGTACTTCTATTAAAAAGGTCTTTGTTATCTCTTCCGGATCCTGATTTCAATTATTTTGGGTATATATCCAGAAGTAGGATTGCTGGATCATATTTGAGCTCTATTTTTAATTTTTTGAGGAAACTCCATACTGTTTTCCATAGCAATTGCCCCATATTATGTTCCCACCAACGGTGTACAAGGGTTCCAGTTTCTCCACATCCATACCAACCCTTATTACCTTTTGATTATTGATAATATTTATGATGTTATGGCCCTCTGTGAGTAGCAGACGACTGCCCAAACGATCTCTGTAATATCTGGCCCTTGGAGACCAATGAAGTCTGGAAAGAATCACATAAAGTTATGGTACCTTGATAGCTCCCCCACTTCCTCCACTCTAGAGGATTGAGTACAGGTGTTCCCCAAGACCTCTATGGCTCCCTGCAACCCACATTAATACATGGTCTTTAAGCTGGAGGAGTAGGTGCTTGCTGAAGAGCAGCCACTCACTGTGAAGAGAGTTTCTTATGATTCTAGTTATCACTGGGAGGCACAAGGGCAAGGGGGAGCAATTCTGGATCATTGTGAGGAACATGACTCTCAACAGACTCTCATCCCCCCTCCCCATGTGAACTGTATGAGAAGTCCAGTAAACTGTGTGTTGCGTGGCATTTGCAAAAGAGGAGCTCTTCCTCGCAAGAGATGTTAATTTATGATCAATAAAGGTAAAAGTGCCTCTTCCAGAAAGTTTAAGTGGAACTCAGTAGGTAAATCTATGCACCACTCTCTCATTTCCTGTCACAAAATGGTAAACCTAAAATACTCAGTACATTTACTACACCCTCTGCAAAGAATACTCTTCCATTTCTTAACCCTTTTTTATTTACCTGGGAAAATATTCTTCTTTTAAAGCCTAATTTAAATGTCTCCAATGTCTGAGAACTCTTTTCTGACTCTCTAAGGCAATAGTTACTCTCGTTTGTATTCATACACTGCCTTGTATCTCACTTTGCATTTTAGTTATCATAAATATTTATGTTTCCCCAACATTATAAAGCCCTCTGTGATTAAGACAACATGTGTAATAGAGATATTTAAATCTGTGTCCTAACCTAGGTCCTGACTCATTATCGAAATGCAATATATATTTAGCTTACAAATAAAATAATCTACATAAAATGTATCAAAATTGAGGAGAAACTCCCCCAAATCTCAGAGATTCAGTCAGCATCACAGAAGTCGTAAACCTCAAGGATAACTATAGTTCGCTTTCAAAAGGTTGCGTTGGCCAAGGATCCTCTTACCCCAATCACCAGCTATTGTTTTAAGATAAAACATAGCATATTTCATGATAAAATAGCTTATTTTGAGGCATGTTTATTATATAATGGAATTTCTACTAATATGAAGGTTTAGAATTGTGTTCCCATAAAATAAAACAGGACAAGGAATAAAGGACTGCGTGGTTTTGACAATGCGAGTTAATGACCCAGATTCCTTTTATTACTAGATACACAGAACTTCATCACTCAGTGAGTGCTACAGAAAGAGAAACCTGAGGAGATTTGATGCCATAACAGGTCAGCTGCCCAATGTTTCAGCTTCAAACTTTCCCCAGTATCCTTAACCAGTTCAGAGAGTGTTTAATAACACTAGTCATTTAGCACTTGTTGTCTCTAAAGCTCTTTAAAACACTAAATAATCGATCATCTCCCAACTCCCTGCAAGATGGGGAAGAATAATCATTCTGTCTTTACAGATGGAATATTTGAAATGTAGAATAGCATATTCAAGGCCAGACAGGAACTCAGCACCATGATTAAATAAAAACTCTGAGTTCCCAACATCCAAGCCTTGGCAAAGGAATTTGTCACATTGCCTTTTTATAGAGAAAGCATGGAAACCCGGGAGGGGTGTGCAGAAGAGAGAACCATGAATTTTAAAGCAATATGGAAATCTATTTCATTTAGGTTGAAGTTAATAGGTAATCAGCTCAATTCCTCCCCCTCCTGCCCATGAGTATCTGGCTGTCAGACCAGCAGTTTAGGTGACTGGAGGGACCAACATAGGCTGAATAGTGATAGAGGGGGTAAGAGAAAAATTAAGGGACAGAGAGGTGTTACATGCTCTCATCTGTGCCTTTGGGGAATTTAAGAAAAGTATTAGCACTAGCAAGGCATTTACCTACTTTGGGTTATTCTGTATACTGAGAATAGTGTTTTATGACCCACGGCAGAATTTTAGAACCGATTGAAGGAAGTTGTTCATCCAGGAGGTCTTCTTTGCTCTAGGCTCCTGGATTCACATTCCTGGTAGCATGTGCTTATGTCACTCTGACTCTGTTTAATGACTAACCAATGAAAAACGAGGTGTGTCCCACAAATCAGCCCTAGACAACAGTTTGCATCTTCCTTGCCTCACGTAAGTCAAAAGTTCATTTTACAAATTCGCCATTGAGGGAAAAGAGTTCTGATAGCAAGGACAGCCTATATCTCCAGGAAGTAATTTATCTTCCCACAGACATGCTCTAGCTTTAACAGCTGATAACAGAGCTGTGGGATAAGGAAAGCATTAGCCATAAATGAAATGTTCTCTTCTGGTGTTCCTCTTTTGGGCACTATTTAACTTTCAGTGGTTTCTGATTCTGTGACATGAAGTGGAATCACTAGAGGGGCAGAGTGAAGGGACCTGAAAGGAAGTTACAGTGGCTTTCTGTTCAGGTGATTTGCAATAATATCAAGAAGCCAGGAAGCTGACTCTCCTCAGAGTATCCCTCTCACTTGCCTGCTCACTTGACACACAGTTACTAAAGGGAGAAGTGGGTAAGATGGAGCTGTTGCCTCCAGGTGGCCAGAGGTGGGATGCTCACATAGTTATCTGACCCTTGCTGACAGATTAGATAGGGATGGCAAAAATGAGATTATGCCTTCCCTGTCTAAGAGTGTCACAGTTTGCGCAGCATATTCAGACACATTCTTGCAGAAGATCCTCCTTACAGCCCTGTGAGGGGAGCAGGGCGGGGATTATTATCTCCATTTGTTAGATGAAGAAACTAAGGCCCATTAACATTCTGTGACTTTCCCAGAGTTGTATAGGTAGTTAGTGGTTGAGCCAGGATGGAACTTCAGAACTTCCAATGACGCCATCTTGTTTCTGTGCCCAGGAATGTCTGTGCAATTAGCTATTCATCATGTTCTTATCTCCAAATCAAAGCAACCTATGCTCTATCAAATGAGAGAGCGATCTAAATGACCTCTTGGGATCGTTTCAGTGCCAGATATCCATCACCACACTGATAGCTGTAGCCCTCTGAGAACCAACATAAGAATTTAGGAAATGTGTTTCCACATCTTTTCCAGACCATTTTGGAAAGAGCAACAATTAGGGCCTTTTGGTGGGGACCAAGACATCATACTCCATGAGGAATTATGAATTGTCATAACACTCAATATTTATTTGTTTATTCAAGTACAATGTGCCAGGAGCTCACAGGAGGAGCTCACAGTATGGTAGGGAAGACAAGCACTAAATGAATAAGCGCACAGTGACTTAACTCCAAAAATGATATTTAATAAATAGCAATGCCCTGGATACTGGCCAATATGTGATGAATTTCTTATCAATAAACAAACCCCAAGTTGTTAGAGAAAATCACAAAAGAAAATATAACCCCCTTAGCGTACAATGATTTTCACTATTTGTGGAATTGACAGAAAAAAATAGTGAGGAGAGGCTATAAGCTATTTTAAAAAAATCTGAAAAAAGACCCTGTGGCCTCCATGCCACTTGCCGCTTAAGGAAGTAAGGTTTTTCCAGACCCTCTATCACACTGGACCAGTGACTGACTTATAGCTCAGGTGTGCATTTGCCTGCTTAAATCTGCCACTGTTCCAAACAGCTTGCCATGCTCTATATATAGAGATGACTTCACCCTCTATTGGAATGCAGCAGCTGTTCAGCAGTGCACACTGATATGCTACAAAGACTTAGGCCATATCTAATTGAGCACTTCAATACTGCAGAGATAGGCGCCTTGGAAATATTTAGATAAAATGCCTTTAGCCAGATGGAAGCTGGCCAGGACACCAGGATAAAATCTTCATCTCACAGAGCTGCCAGTACATCTTGGCAAGGGGGGGCTCCATGGAGGGAGGTGGCATCAGGAGAGATGCTGCTCTGTCCCATCCACCCCTCCTGCTATAAACATGACATAAAGAATAACAGGGGATAGGAGAAATTGAAATTCTCCTATCCCATGGCAGAAATTCTCCCCATGGCAGACCAAACAGAACTTACCCTCTGTGAAAACAATCTGAATGGTGATGGTGCCCACATGTCAGAAAGGTGCCCAGTTTTAAGATTCCTCCACAAGACTGTGCCCCTTCCAGCTTCCAGACTGCCAACTCTGGAAGTTAATTGGTGAATATTATTAGATCAGGTGTTGCCATCCCACTGTTTCTAAATGAACTGGTTGTCCAAATATTTTTATAAACTTATTTTTAAAGCTTAACAATATCAGAAAACATTTCAAAAAGTGATAAAAATTGCAATTCCTTTTTAAAATGTGAAAGAAAACTCCTCAAAGTAGACAAAAAGTTACTGTTGACCATTCTAATACTTTAAACCAAAAATAAAGTTGTAAAGTTTCCCAGTAACTTTTTTTGTCACATCCCATAAATCATTCAATAAGTGTTTTCCAAAGAAACAGGAGAACACCACAGGATGAAACACACGAACAGAGGTAAATATCATCTCTATGTGAATGCTGAGGGACAGTAAAAAGAGCAAAACCCAGTGAAGATTAAGAAAAACATAATGGGTTTAATTATATTTAAAAGGCCCATTGTTGTTGATGCTAAAAGAAGGTGGACATGTATTCTCTCCACTAGGGACTACCATTTGAGGTAAGAAAAACATATTTTGTGTCCACATATCCTCAAGCGTTATCTTTCAATTCTCACCAATACCCTATGTGATAGATATTATCAGCTCCAGTTTAAAGTCAAGGAAAAAAAACTCAGAAAGGCTAAAGGCTTATTTATTGGCATTTATTATAGAGTCCAGGTTTGACTGGCATTTATTATAGAGTCCAGGTTTGATTCCAGACCACTTGACTCCAATACCCACCTGTCCACTGCCTATTTTTGTACAGCCTAATAGAGCAAGTCTTAGTAGAAGGGGGAGAAGGGGGAGGCATAAACACTGACAGAATTTGGATTTGAACAAAAAGTGGGGAACCCTCTCTTCTGATACTTGAGAGAGGAAGTGATTTTGATGGCAGATATAAATTAACCTGTAGGGTTTTAGATGAGAGGGACTCAGAGTCTATCATAGCTATGGCCTTGGTTTTCTAGACTAAAAATAAGATGCAGAGGGTGAACAGGGGTTTGAGAAGACCAGTGATTTTTGTAAAGTGTAGATACTCCCAATGTGGAGTCAAGCATTTCCTTCCTTTATTCCCCTGTCACTACCATTTAAACACCATGTAAGCATCCTAGAATCTCAAAGGTGACTTTCTCACCCTAACCTCAAATATTTGTTCCTATTTAATCTGATGCTTCTTCATGACTTTCTTTCGTTTTGTCTTTTTTTGTACATTATTCTCCACCTTCTGCTTATCATATGTTACTGTTCCCAAGATTATATAACTTTAGGGAATTATTTTGTTCATGTAATTCAGTCACCAACCTCAATCATTTCTTAATTCCTCCTAGATATTCTGTTTTGGATTATCATCATTTTACAAGTGCCTTTTTGTGGTTGGAGAGTTCTGTTTTTCAGTCTTATGCGAGATTCAGATTTAAAGGCCTTGTTTTTAAGATCTTATCATGAAAAAAATCTTCCATTTTTAACATTATACTGACCTCTAGCGTGCAAAACTTGAATATCACTAATAGAAAAAAAAGGAAAAAAAACCAGCAAGATAATTGGCATTGACATGGAAAGCCTTATTTTTAAAACTCTAGTAATCCTTATCAAGGGATGAATTTAGGAGAACATTTTTTTTTACTTAAATACATAACTGAAATAGATACTTGAATTTTCATACATGGTCACATAGGAAACATACCAAGAGAATCTCTACATAGTCTTATCCACAGTATAATATTTTAGAACAAGATTGGCTTAGAAATAAATAGCATAGCATTCTATTTCACATTTACACAGTGTCTTTTCTCTAAAGGAATTCAAGGTCTTAAAAAGCAAAACAAGAAAGGAAGAAAAATTGTCCAATTTTACAGAGATATGAAGAATGATAGAAAAAAGGGAGTTAGGACAGTCACGTAGAATTAAGATTTAATAATAGAAAAAGAGAGCTAAAAAGTAGATTGGAGAACATTCTGTCACCATTTCTCTCTATCCCTCATTTTATAAATATGAAATTAGAGGCCCAGAGAAGACTTTATGATTTGCAAACTCAGATCTCCTGACTCCTAATTCAGTGTTTTCCTTGTATAACGCAGCCTCTCCGACTAGAAAGAGAATTGGGAGGAGAACTGCTGAGCTTCCCATTGACAAGAGGTAGTCCCAATGCCACTGAGAAGGTGTATATATGTCCAGCTTAAGCTTCATGATGCTCTGTGAAAATACCACTTCAAGATAGAACTAGGGCCAACCATATGCTTTCTGAACTCAGCTGCCCGGCAAAGCCCTTTTTCTCAGGGAGGCCTAGGGCCATGAAGAGATCATAGAAATGGCTTATATACTCCTATACCAGATGCCCCTAGAACAAACCAGAAAATTTCAAGTGCCATTTCGCTAAAAAGGCCAAATCATACCATCTTAGCATACCAAACATATTCACATACGTTTAATTTAGCCTTCTCAACAATCAAAAAGCTAAGTATTGATATCCCTATTTTACAAATGAAAATTTAAAGGAGTTCAATAATATAGGCTTCACACTGATTTGAAATGATAAAACTGGCATGTGAACCCATGCTATCTTGTTTTTAAGTCTCATCCACCCACTCTTCCTTTAGCAGGGAATATCTCTCATTGAGAGGATTTCAACACTCAAGCAAGACTTATGACTAATGATGATATGTTTAGTGGTGAGTTGTTTCTTTTCTGAACTATCTTTCATATTTACTAGGTTTGAAGTCACCCACTAGATGAACTCCTAAACCACTGGGTCATTTATTGGTCTTGACGGGATACAGGGATGACTATGAGTATGAAGTAAGTTCCCATGGGTATACCCCAAGGCTATTTCAGAAGTCTGGCAGTAGGAAGTCAGTCTTTCAAAATGATGTCAGTCTCAAAGTGAGACATCATTTTAAAGCGTATTTGATTTAAGTAAAACCAGACTGATCTTACTCTTTCTTTCCCTTCAACCATCAAATAGCACACCGTTCATATCCTTGCACCCATACTGTTACTTCCTCACACAGGTATACCTTGAAATCATTCACCGCATCCTCAGACTTTTTTTTTTTTTTTTGTGGTACGCGGGCCTCTCACTGCTGTGGCCTCTTCCGTTGCGGACCACAGGCTTCGGACGCGCAGGCTCAGTGGCCATGGCTCACGGGCCCAGCCGCTCCGCGGCATGTGGGATCTTCCCGGACCGGGGCACGAACCCGTGTCCCCTGCATCGGCAGGGGGACTCTCAACCACTGTGCCACCAGGGAAGCCCGAAGTGGGTAACATTTGTCTTGACCCTCTACCACCTACATTTTCTCTTCTTTTCTTCCATATTGATACCATACAAGGTCTCATAAACCAATGCATTCTGATTCTGACCCTTAGAAATCCATCTCCCAAAGTTTCAATTTATGCTAAAATGTAAATGGCAGACCACAGCATCAACTACTACTCAACCCAGAAGAATCTATATCTTACAGGTATCAATTCTTTTAAGCAAAAGGGGAAAAAAATCCATCATGGTGATTGTGGCATTTTTATGGAGATGACAAGCCTTAATGTCATCTTCTACAGGGCAGGCTCTCTCCCATTATCTCAATGATTCCAATGGGACATAAGAGCTCTATCCCAAAAAATGTCCAAAAGAAGAAAAGATCTTCTTTTTTTCTAAACTGAGAGTCAGAAGACAAATGAAAGACAAGAATCCCCCATTTTTGCCCTACATACTTCAGGGGGGAAAAAAGAGAAACCCAATACTTATTGGGTGCCTGTTATAGGTCACTCACTCTAATAACTCTCCCATACGTGCTATCTGATTCGTCTCATTTTGCTCTTCCTTCAAATCCTGTGATACAGGTAATTCATCTTACTGTAATTTTTCAGAACCATGCGGGGTTTGAATGTCAGAGTTGGAAATGGAATTCAAAATGGCTGTCAACCCTGTTTTCACTAATGCCACCTATAAGTGAACTAGTGGGTTTCTCTGTTGATATCCTTGCATCTGAAAAATCTCAGCACGATCTTCCAGGGTATTGGTTCTAGACTCAAACTTCCTGGGTTCAGAACCAGCTGAACTGGCATGACTCTGGGCAAGGTACTTTAACCTCTCTGAGACTCAGACCCCATTTTTTGTAAGAAAGGAGTGATAATTCTACCCACTTTATGAGGTTGTTGTGAGATTAACTGCGATAAACCACATGAAATGATTGGCATGGAGGCTCAATAACTTAGATATCATTACCATTACCCCTAGGTCAGGGGTGATCTGTTGGCTTTTTTCACATGCTAAGTCTGACTGAGTGGAGTGGCTGCAGGAACATCGTGCTAAGAATTCACAGGAGGCCTCTGGGGAAAGAGTGCTGTGCCTGATTCTGCCCTCGGGGCAGGAATGGGGCTGAAAACACCAAGTGTTCAGCAAATAGGCTTTCGTGGACCTAGGTGATGACTATCTCCCCTAGTGTTTTGTTTTTGTTTTTTTGGGTTTTTTTTTTTGCGGTACGCGGGCCTCTCACTGTTGTGGCCTCTCCCGTTGTGGAGCACAGGCTCCGGACGCGCAGGCTCAGCGGCCATGGCTCATGGGCCCAGCCGCTCCGCGGCATGTGGGATCTTCCCGGACCGGGGCACGAACCCATGTCCCCTGCATCGGCAGGCGGACTCTCAACCACTGCGCCACCAGGGAAGCCCTCCTCTAGTGTTTTAAAAAAATAAATAAATGATTGAATCAAGTAAATAGATAAATGAATTAGGGAATCACTATAAGGCCTGCCTAGTACGGATCCTATATTAACTGAACTTAGTCCCTCCAGATGCCTATTTCTCAGCTTCCTAATAACAGCTCACAACAAACACTTTCTCTAAAACTTCAGTAGACCTCAGAGGAAAGGCATTTTTAAAATGCAATCTCTTTAGCTAGTGGGAAGCAGCCACATAGCACAGGGAGATCATCTCGGTGCTTTGTGACCACCTAGAGGGGTGGGATAGGGAGAGTGGGAGGGAGATGCAAGAGGGAGGGGATATGGGGATGTGTGTATATGTATAGCTGATTCACTTTGTTATAAACCAGAAACTAACACACCATTGTAAAGCAATTATACTCCAATAAAGTGTTAAAAAAATGCAATCTCTTTCTTAGCATCCAGTGTAATAGGCCAAGTGGATCTGCAGCTCTAAAATTCTATGACTCTAAGATTGGAACATGTTTTACTTCAATCAGTCACTCCAAATGGAACCTGTTTGTGGGATGTTGGACATGGAATTGTGCATAGAAGCAGAGCCATGTAGTTCACCTTTAGAACATCAAACATGTGGCTTGTCCACAGTAGGTTCAAGCCAGAGTATTGAGTTTTCAGTACAAAAATAAAAATCATCTTTTCTAGCCTTTGAGCTTTGTCTTCCACCTCTGAAAAGTGGTCAAGTTAGTTTCAGAGGGAGGCATATATTTTTCAAAAGAGAAAAAAGATCTTTACCTAGAAGATAGTTAAGTTTCAGACTCATGATGTAAATAAAGACCTTAGATTGAAGGGATCTGAAAATAAGGGAATTTAGAAAAGTCTCTTATGAGCAACGTTAGAGAAAATTATTGAAAATGCTATAAAAAAAAAAGAATCCAGCAATATACTGAGCTGTTTGGATAAAAAACAAATCAATAGACTACAGCTTTAGTTGCTCTTTTTACTTCTTTTTCCAAGACTAGGAAAAAACCAAATTGTTTCATAACCATTATTATTCCTTGTACTGTATGTGTACACCTAGAGGAGAAAGGTGCCATGGTGTAGGCTGAGGTTCAAGAGAGAAGAATGAAAAGAATAAGCCAGATGGAAGTTAATCCAGGAGACATCAGGAAAGGCAACGTATATACTTTTGCAATTGGAGTTGAATACAAAGAGGTATAGTAAGTCATGTTGTAGGACCGTGAGCCTCACAAAACAGAAAATTATGAGCCGTATGTCATCATTGACCAAGAAGAGCATCTAGCAAGGCTCAGTGACTATTCTGGAATAAACAAATGTGCCCCAAAAGACCTAAAGCCCACTTTTCAGAGAATATCTGTGGCATTGGATTTCCATGGAGCACACTTTGGGAACCACTGGTATATATGTGACTATGATATTAAATTTCTAGTGATACGTAAGTATAAAATAACAACTCTTTGTATACTTTTAGGGCTTACCATTCATTTTCATGTGCTTTTGCTCATTTAATTCTCAAAATTACCCTACTGGGTCAATATTAAAATATTAATTTCAAAGATACAGAAAGAAAAACTGAGAAAGGTTAAATAATTTGCCCAAAGGCTCACAAGTAATTATAGACAGAGCCAGGACTCAGGGCTAGACCTTTAGGCTTAAATCTGTGCTATTTCCAGCAATGACAGCAGTGACTAAGCAGGAAAAGAAGGTTTGGGAATATATAGCCCCTTTCTTCTAAGGAGTATAACTATGTTATGGGCACAGTCTCATTACTCTCTCAACATTTCAGAAGGGAGACCGATTATTGCATTTCCATTTTTCAGCAGTCTTTCTTCTGTTTCCCTTCACATTATACTCCAAACAATATTTGCTGTTCCTTAAAGAATGCACAGTCTACAGATCCTATTAAACTGAATGATCCTTTTGTCCACTGCTTATGGATTAAGCTGAATGCCCCTGAATGGCTGAAACAAGCAGTGGACAAATTGGTCCCCCATGCTGATAGTATTGACAACATTCACCTGCTGAAGGGATATAGCCCTGACCTGCTTTAGTTACTTGGAGTCAGATCCTGCTTCTGTTGTCAAAGTTCTCCAGGAGGAGGAAGAGATCACTAGGCTGAGTTTTAAATGACTTTAATGAGAACAACAACTGTAATCTTTTAAAAATTGGTAACAAGATGGAGGCTGTTTGGAAAATAAAACCCGAACAGAATTGGTCCAGAAACGTTTGAGGAGTCTGCAGCTGATGACCAGGTGTGAAACAAAAACCAATCAGATCGATCTTTCTGTATGTTTGAGCAAACTGCTTCTCATCTCTAAATCCAATTCCCCTTCTTTAAAACAAGGGTCTTGATGTCTATTCACCGTGTGGAGTTGTGAAGATTAAGTGAAAGCATGTGTGGTACCCAGTAAATGTCCAGGACCCTCTTTGTTTCATTTTTCTTGATACTCGGGATCATCACTTGAGAATATTGTCACTGAATTTCAGCCAAATGCTTTGATATGATGATGAGTTTTGCCTCCATCAGAAACTGAATGCTCTGAACACTGCATACTGTGGGGTATGGGGGGGGGCAGGGGAGAGGAGTTTACATTGGTGGTGATGATACTTTTTCATTCTGATTTTTTGCAGCAGAGACTGTAGCATCCTTAAAGATTTTATAATCTGTTAGTGCTTCATGTCCAAGATTCTTTGGATCTCTGAAAGCCATGAGTGTTTATACCTAAATAAGAATCTGAAGCTAGCCTAGAGATTCTGAAGCTGAAGGAATCGGTTTTCTTCTATTTAGTCTCCAGTGGGAACAGAGGAGCCCAGCAAACCTTTGCAGAATATTCCCTTTCCCTGATAGTGCAAAAAAAAAAAGCAGAAAAATCAGTAACACGATCCTGAAACCTGAACAGTGACCTTTAGGAAATGTCAAAGTGAGAGTGACACAGAGGAAAGAGAGGTACTCTTGTGAATGGGGTTTTTTTCCCCAAAAAGCATACTTTGAAACATGAGCATGAGATTAAAGCAATGAGTTTTGTGATCACAAAATAAAAATTTTATGCCACGAGCATAGCATTAAAGGCTAGATGTGCTGAGAATGAGAGAAATTCTAAAACAGTATTATATGTTCCTTAGTTGTCAAGATACATGAGCTTTCATCTGATTACACAGATGGCACAATTTCAAAATACCTATAAAATGGATTCCATACAATTTATTTCCAAACTTCAGAATTTTATATTTTTGTTAATTAAAGAATGAGAATGCATGTGAAAAGACATAACAGGTATGATTGCGGGGTTTGCTGTGACATATTATGCATATTTAACTCATTTTTCTAGATAGTAAATTCCTCAGTTCAAAGTTCATGGATCCCACAGGAGAGCATTTTCTGTTTCTTTAAGAATATTAGAGGTCAGTTCAGAGCTAGAATTAATGCATAAAGATTTCTTTTACTTTATATATTATTCAGTTCTTAAGTATAGAGAAAGCATTGCTGTTTCTGCCTACCCTATCCCATACAAATGAAGCTTCAAATATACGAAAATATTTCAAAATATAAGTTTTATCAATTTGCAAAGTGATTGCTTTGGTGATGATAGATTCTTATTAAACTTCAAACCAAGTCATCTGACAGAAGTCCCTGGCAATTAAAGAGTATGAATCTCTGAAGGGGAAGAGAAAATACAGAGAAAGGGCTTCAAACCCAGTAGAGAAGGAAAGAGAGTGCAATGGCCATTATATCCTTTTTTTTTTTTCATTTTTAACTCTGCTCCTCTTTGGTCAAGGGTTAAAGGCATTTCCTTTGGGTGTTTAGGATTTCTAAAATGAATAAGGATGAGATAAATTCTCCTCCTCTTAACTATCACAGTGTAAAAGTGCACATTCACAGTGATCGTTACACCATCAAAAGCCAGAGAAAGCACTTTTGATGTAGAAGTATTTACTGTAAGCAAATTGAAAAAGTCTTATTTCTGTGGGCTCTGGATATTACTTTCAAGTTAAAAGAATTTCAAGTCAATAAAATGTATATCCCTAATAAAAAGTTCACACTAATCAGAGAATAGAATCTGCTCTGTTTCCTCCAGAACCCAGAACCAAGATGCCCCGCTGTGAATGTGAGCTGAGTCTTAAGACCACCACTAAGCTGTTAAAATCAAGACGACAGAGCTCAACTCCCCGACAACACATCAAAAATACATCTACATGTGAGAAACGCTTGCAGAAAACAAACTGAAAATGGGCAGAAAGGCTCTTCGACAACAAAGGCTATAAAGAAAGATCACGGAGCTGGCTAAGAAGGGAAAAGAAATATCAGGCGAGGACCTGCACCCCTAGCAGGAGACACACAAGAGGAGAGGGATTACAAGCGCTCCAAGATTCTCCCCGCAGAGTGAGGGGTTTGAGTCACATATTGGGATCCCTTCCCTGGGATCCAACATCAAGATGATGAGTCCCTTTAGTTGGTTTGAAAATCAGTGAGACTTACCTGGGGCTATACGAAAACCACACTCTATTTGTGAAAAGCATGTGCGCGCGCGCACACACACACACACACACACACACACACACACACACACACACACACACACACACACACACACACACACACACACACACTTACACCCAGGAACAAAGAGGAGGAAGCAGACTGAAAATGGCGAGAAAAGCAAAAAAGGACTAGAGGTGAGAGCTTCCGGGAAGATGGCGGAAGAGTAAGACGCGGAGATCACCTTCCTCCCCACAGATACACCAGAAATACATCTAAACGTGGAACAACTCCTACAGAACACCTACTGAACGCTGGCAGAAGACCTCAGACCTCCCAAAAGGCAAGAAACCCCCCACGTACCTGGGTAGGACCTGCACCAGTGGGAGGGAGCTGTGAAGGAGGAAACGTTTCCGCACACTAGGAGCCCCTTCGCGGGCGGAGACTGTGGGTGGCGGAGGGGGAAAGCTTCGGAGCCGCGGTGGAGAGCACAGCAACAGGGGTGCGGGGGACAAAGGGGAGAGATTCCCGCACAGAGGATCGGTGCCGACCAGCACTCACCAGCCCGAGAGGCTTGTCTGCTCACCCGCCCGGGCGGGCGGGACTGGGAGCTCAGGCTCGGCTTCGGTCGGAGCGCGGAGCGCAGGGAGAGGACTGGGTTTGGCGGCTTGAACACAGCCTGCAGGGGGTTGGTGCGCCACGGCTGGCTGGGAGGGAGTCCGGGGAAAAGTCTGCACCTGCCGAAGAGGCAAGAGACTTTTTCTTCCCTCTTTGTTTCCTGGTGCGCGAGGAGAGGGGATTAAGAGCGCTGCTTAACGGAGCTCCAAAAACGGGCGCGAGCCATGGCTAAAAGCGCAGACCCCAGAGACGGGCATGAGACGCTAAGGCTGCTGCTGCCGCCACCAAGAAGCCTGTGTGCAAGCACAGGTCACTAACCACACCCCCTTCCGGGGAGCCTGTGCAGCCAGCAACTGCCAGGGTCCCGGGATTCAGGAACAACTTACCCGGGAGAACGCACAGCGCGCCTCAGGCTGGTGCAACGTCACACCAGCCTCTGCCGCCGCAGTCTCGCGCCATATCCATGCCCCTCCCTCCCACCAGCCTGAGTGAGCCAGAGCCACCGAATCAGCGGCTCCTTTAACCCCGTCCTGTCTGAGCGAAGAACAGACGCCTTCCGGCGACCTAGATGCAGAGGCGGGGCCAAATCCAAAGCTGAGCCCCTGGGAGCTGTGAGAATAAAGAAGAGAAAGGGAAATCTCTCCCAGCAGCCGCAGAAGCAGCGGATTAAAGCTCCACAATCAACTTGATGTACTCTGCATCTGTGGAATACATGAATAGATAACGAATCATCCCAAATTGAGGAGGTGGACTTTGCGAGCAAGATTTATGATTTTTTCCCCTTTTCCTCTTTTTGTGAGTGTGTATGTGTATGCTTCTGTGTGAGATTTTGTCTGTATAGCTTTGCTTCCACCATTTGTCCTAGGGTTCTATTCATCCTTTTATTTTTTTAATTTTTTTTTCTTAATAATAATTTTTTATTTTAATAACTTTATTATATTTTATCTTACTTTATTTTATTTTACTTTATCTTCTTTCTTTCTTTTTTCCTTCCTTCCCTCCTTCCTTCCTCCGTCCCTCCGTCCCTCCCTCCTTTCTTTCTTTCTTTCTTTCTTCTACTAATTCTTTCTTTCTACATTTTCTCCCTTTTATTCTGAGCCGTGTGGATGAAAGGCTCTTGGTGCTGTAGCCAGGAGGCAGTGCTGTGCCTCTGAGGTGGAAGAGCCAACTTCTGGACACTGGTCCACAAGAGACCTCCCAGCTCCACATATCAAACGGTGAAAAGCTCCCAGAGATCTCCATCTCAACACCAGCATCCAGCTTCATTCAACGACCAGCAAGCTACAGTGCTGGACATCCTATGCCAAACAACTAGCAAGACAGGAACACAACCCCACCAATTAGAAGAGAGGCTGCCTAAAATCATAATAAGTCCACAGACACCCCAAAACACACCACCACACGTGGACCTGCCCACCAGAAAGACAAGATCCAGCCTCATCCACCACAACACAGGCACTAGTCCCCTCCAACAGGAAGCCTACACAACCGACTGAACCAATCTTAGCCACTGGGGACAGACACCAAAAACAATGGGAACTATGAACCTGCAGCCTGCCAAAAGGAGACCCCAAACACAGTAAGATAAGCAAAATGAGAAGACAGAAAAACACACAGCAGATGAAGGAGCAAGATAAAAACCCACCAGACCTAACAAATGAAGAGGAAATAGGCAGTCTACCTGAAATAGAATTCAGAACAATGATAGTAAAGATGATTCAAAATCTTGGAAATAGAATAGACAAAATGCAAGAAACATTTAACAAGGACCTAGAAGAACTAAAGATGAAAAAAACAATGATGAACAACACAATAGATGAAATTAAAAGTACTCTAGATGGGATCAATAGCAGAATAACTGAGGCAGAAGTATGGATAAGTGACCTGGAATATAAAATAGTGGAAATAACTACTGCAGAGCAGAATAAAGAAAAAAGAATGAAAAGAACTGAGACCTCTGGGACAACATTAAACGCACCAACATTCGAATTATAGGGGTTCAAGAAGAAGAAGAGAAAAAGAACGGGACTGAGAAAATATTTGAAGAGATTATAGTTGAAAACTTCCCTAATATGGGAAAGGAAATAGTTAATCAAGTCCAGGAAGCACAGAGAGTTCCATACAGGATAAATCCAAGGAGAAATACGCCAAGACACATATTAATCAAACTGTCAAAAATTAAATACAAAGAAAACATATTAAAAGCAGCAAGGGAAAAACAACAAATAACACACAAGGGAATCCCCATAAGGTTAACAGCTGATCTTTCAGCAGAAACTCTGCAAGCCAGAAGGGACTGGCAGGACATATTTAAAGTGATGAAGGAGAAAAACCTGCAACCAAGATTACTCTACCCAACAAGGATCTCATTCAGATTTGATGGAGAAATTAAAACCTTTACAGACAAGCAAAAGCTGAGAGAGTTCAGCACCACCAAACCATCTTTACAACAACTGCTAAAGGAACTTCTCTAGGCAAGAAACACAAGGAAAAGACCTACAATAACGAAGCCAAAACAATTAAGAAAATGGGAATAGGAACATACATATCGATAATTACCTGAAATGTAAATGGACTAAATGCTCCCACCAAAAGACACAGATTAGCTGAATGGATACAAAAACAAGACCCATATATTTGCTGTCTACAAGAGACCCACTTCAGACCTAGAGACACATACAGACTGAAAGTAAGGGGATGGAAAAAGGTATTTCATGCAAATGGAAACCAAAAGAAAGCTGGAGTAGCAATTCTCATATCAGAAAAAATAGACTTTAAAATAAAGAATATTAGAAGAGACAAAAAAGGATACTACATAATGAGCAAGGGATCGATCCAAGAAAAATATAAAACAACTGTAAATATTTATGCACCCAACATAGGAGCACTTCAATACATAAGGCAAATACTAACAGCCATAAAAGGGGAAATCAACAGTAACACATTAATAGTAGGGGAATTTAACACCCCACTTTCACCAATGGACAGATCATCCAAAATGAAAATAAATAAGGAAACACAAGCTTTAAATGATGCATTAAACAAGATGGACTTAATTGATACTTATATGACATTCCATCCAAAAACAACAGAATACACATTTTTCTCAAGTGCTCATGGAACATTCTCAAGGATAGATCATATCTTGGGTCACAAATCAAGCCTTGGTAAATTTAAGAAAATTGAAATTGTATAAAGTATCTTTTCTGACAACAACGCTATGAGACTAGATATCAATTACAGGAAAATATCTGTAAAAAATACAAACACATGGAGGCTAAACAATACAGTACTTAATAACGAAGTGATTACTGAAGAAATCAAAGAGGAAATCAAAAAATACCTAGAAACAAATGACAATGGAGACACGATGACCCAAATTCTATGGGATGCAGCAAAAGCAGTTCTAAGAGGGAAGTTTATAGCAATACAATCCTACCCTAAGAAACAGGAAACATCTCGAATAAACAACCTAACCTTGCACTTAAAGCAATTAGAGAAAGAAGAAAAAAAAACCCCAAAGTTAGCAGAAGGAAAGAAATCATAAAAATCAGATCAGAAATAAATGAAAAAGAAATGAAGGAAATGATAGCGAAGATCAATAAAACTAAAAGCTGGTTCTTTGAGAAGATAAACAAAATTGGTAAACCATTAGCCAGACTCATCAAGAAAAAAAGGAAGAAGACTCAAATCAATAGAATTAGAAATGAAAAAGGAGAAGTAATAACTGACACTGCAGAAATACAAAAGATCAGGAGAGATTACTACAAGCAACTCTATGGCAATAAAATACAACCTGGAAGAAATGGAGAAATTCTTAGAAATGTACAACCTGCCAAGACTGAATCAGGAAGAAATAGAAAATATGAACAGACCAATCACAAGCACTGAAATTGAAACTGTGATGAAAAATCTTCCAACAAACAAAAGCCCAGGACCAGATGGCTTCACAGGCGAATTCTATGAAACATTTAGAGAAGAGCTAACACCTATCTTTCTCAAATTCTTCCAAAATATAGCAGAGGGAGGAACACTCCCAAACTCATTTTACGAGGCCACAATCACCTGGATACCAAAACCAGACAAGGATGTCACAAAGAAAGAAAACTACATGTCAATATTACTGATGAACATAGATGCAAAAATCCTCAACAAAATACTAACAAACAGAATCCAACAGCACATTAAACGGATCATACACCATGATCAAGTGGGGTTTATTCCAGGAATTCAAGGATTCTTTAATATACGCAAATCAATCAATGTGATAAACCATATTAACTAACTGAAGGAGAAAAACCATATGATCATCTCAATAGATGCACAGAAAACTTACGACAAAATTCAACACCCATTTATGATAAAAACCCTGCAGAAAGTAGGCATAGAGGGAACTTTCCTCACCATAATAAAGGCCATACATGACAAACCCACAGCCAAAATCATCCTCAATGGTGAAAAATTGAAACCATTTCCACTAAGATCAGGAACAAAACAAGGTTGCCCACTCTCACCACTCTTATTCAACATAGTTTTGGAAGTTTTAGCCACAGCAATCAGAGAAGAAAAGGAAATAAAAGGAATCCAAATCGGAAAAGAAGAAGTAAAGCTGTCACTGTTTGCAGATGACATGATACTACACATACAGAATCCTGAAGATGCTACCAGAAAACTACTGGAGCTAATCAATGAATTTGGTAAAGTAGCAGGATACAAAATTAATGCACAGAAATCTCTGGCATTCCTATACACTAATGATTAAAAATATGAAAGTGAAATCAAGAAAACACTCCCATTTACCACTGCAACAAAAAGAATAAAATATCTAGGAATAAACCTATGTAAGGAGACAAAAGACCTGTATGCAGAAAGTTATAAGACACTGATGAAAGAAATTAAAGATGATACAAATAGATGGAGAGATATACCATGTTCTTGGATTGGAAGAATCAACATTGTGAAAATGACTCTACTACCCAAAGCAATCTACAGATTCAATGTAATCCCTATCAAACTACCACTGGTATTTTTCACAGAACTAGAATAAAAAATTTCACAATTTGTATGGAAACACAAAAGACCCCGAATAGCCAGAGCATCTTGAGAACAAAAAACAGAGCTGGAGGAATATGGCTCCCTGACTTCAGACTATACTACAAAGCTGCAGTAATCAAGACAGTATGGTACTGGCACAAAAACAGAAAGATAGATCAATGGAACAGGACAGAAAGCCCAGAGATAAACCCACGCACATATGGTCACCTTATCTTTGATAAAGGAGGCAGGAATGTACAGTGGAGAAAGGACAGCCTCTTCAATAAGTGGTGCTGGGAAAACTGGATAGGTACATATAAAAGTATGTGATTAGATCACTCCCTAAAACCATACACAAAAATAAGCTCAAAATGGATTAAAGACCTAAATGTAATGCCAGAGACTATCAAACTCTTAGAGGAAAACACAGGCAGAACACTCTATGACATAAATCTCAGCAAGATCCTTTTTGACCCAACTCCTAGAGAAATGGAAATAAAATCAAAAATAAACAAATGGGACCTAATGAAACTTCAAAGCTTTTGCACAGCAAAGGAAGCCATAAACAAGATGAAAAGACAAACCTCAGAATGGGAGAAAATATTTGCAAATGAAGCAACTGACAAAGGATTAATCTCCAAAATTTATAAGCAGCTCATGCAGCTCAATAACAAAAAAACAAACAACCCAATCCAAAAATGGGCAGAAGACCTAAATAGACATTCCTCCAAAGAAGATATACGGACTGCCAACAAACACATGAAAGAATGCTCAACATCATTAATCATTAGAGAAATGCAAATAAAAACTACAATGAGATATCATCTCACACCAGTAAGAAAAGCCATCATCAAAAAATCTAGAAACAGTAAATGCTGGAGAGGGTGTGGAGAAAAGGGAACCCTCTTGCACTGTTGGTGGGAATGTAAATTGATATAGCCACTATGGAGAACAGTATGGAGGTTCCTTAAAAAACTACAAATAGAATTACCATATGACCCAGCAATCCCACTACTGGGCATATACCCTGAGAAAACCATAATTCAAAAAGAGTCATGTACCAAAATGTCCATTGCAGCTCTATTTACAATAGCCCGGAGATGGAAACAACCTTAGTGCCCATCATCGGATGAATGGATAAAGAAGATGTGGCACATATATATAATGGAATATTAGCCATAAAAGGAAACGAAATTGAGCTATTTGTAATGAGGTGGATAGACCTAGAGTCTGTCATACAGAGTGAAGTAAGTCAGAAAGAGAAAGACAAATACCGTATGCTAACATATATATATGGAATGTAAGAAGAAAAAATATCATGAGAAACCTAGGGGTAAGACAGGAATAAAGACACAGACCTACTAGAGAATGGACTTGAGAGTATGGGGATGGGGAAGGGTAAGCTGTGACAAAGCGAGAGAGAGGCATGGACATATATGCACTACCAAACGTAAGGTGGATAGCTAGTGGGAAGCAGCCGCATAGCACAGGGAGATCAGCTCTGTGCTTTGTGACCGCCTGCAGGGGTGGGATAGGGAGGATGGGAGGGAGGGAGATGCAAGAGGGAAGAGATAATGGGCACATATGTATATGTATAAATGATTCACTTTGTTATAAAGGAGAAACAAACAAACAAAAAAGAAAATGGCTTGGGGCTCCAGTTTCCTGCAATGACCCCAGCGCACACCCCAACCCCCAAAGCAAGCCTGCTCCAACCCCTCTTGATCCAGCCCAACTCTGCATTAGGGCAAAGGCTGCCCTTGACTAGGACAGTGCATGCTTGAGAGGGATGGAGCTGGCTCGGACCCAGTCCTGCATCTGAATAGGACCAGGGAAGCCATTGCCAGGGTGGGTGGAGGTGGTGGCTGGAGAGTAGCCTGGGGCTCTGACTGGACGGTGTGCCAGGACGGCTGAGTACATAGCCCAGGGCACCTCGGGTGCCTGCTCCAACTTCCCTTGCTCCAGTCCTGCTCCGTACAGGGGCAAAGTCCTGCCATTGCTAGGGGAGGTGCATGCACTTGGAGGAAGCAGAGTCAGCTCGGACACCCAGTCTCTGCACTGGGAGAGGGCAGTGGATCAGAAACAGCCTGGGGCTCTGACTGGCTCGCTGGGACTGTCCCAGCGTGCACCACAGCCCTCACCTGCCGCCAACTCCAGCCTCTCTTGCTTTGATTTTTCCAATAGGTGCTACGTTTATATCTGTCTGTTTAAATTCTGTCATATTTCACTTCTAGCCTTCTAGTGTGGCAAATCACTGCTCTCCACTACTGTGGAGGTATCTTTCCAGGCGGGAGAGTGCACGCTTAGAGAAAATGGAAACAGCTCGGAGCCAACCCTCAGGGCTTCTGTTTCAGCACCTTGGGTCCAGACCCCGCCCCAATAGGGCAGTGATGGCCCTTGAGCACAGGAGAAGCACTCATACCTGGATGTGGCTCTAGCCCCCTCATCTCCAGTCACACCCTCCACCGAGGGGGTGGTTGCCAGCAGACCCTGGGGGAAGATGTGGCCCATGCTCACTTCAGATCCTGCTCTCCCACCAAAGCCGCTGGGCACATGCAGACTGTATAGGAGCATTCCCACACAGGGACACCCATTCAAGATCAGGATAGGTAAATGATTTACCAAACTTCATAGAGACAGAGAAAGTTAAACAAAATAAGAAGACAGGTATTTGTTTCAAATGAAAGAACAAGGAAGAAAAACCTGAAAAAAATCCCTTAATGAAACACATATAAATAATCCCTTAATGAAACAAATATAAATAATTTACCATAAAAAGAGTTCAAAACATTATTAATAAGAATGCTAACTGAACTTGGGAAAAGAATAGATGAACAGAGTGGAAATTTTAATGAGGAACTAGAAAATATAAAAAAGAACCTGTCAGAGCTGAAAAATACAATAACAAATGACAAACACACTAGAAGAATTAACAGCAGACTAAGTGATACAGAATAACACATAAGTGATCTGGAAGATAGAATAATGGAAATCACCCATTAATAGAACAGCAAAAAGAAAAACAATTATTTTAATGAGGATAATTTAAGGGACCTCTAGGACAACATTAAGCATACTAATATTCACACTACAGGGTATCCAAAAAGGAGAAGAGAGAAAGAAAAGGGTAGAAAATGTATTTGATGAAATTATGGCTGAAAACTTCACAAAGCTGAAGAAGGAATCAGATTTCCAGGTAGAGGAAGCAAAAAAAAAAAAAAAAGTCAGAAACAAGATGAACCCAAAGAGACCCACACCAAGACGTAACTAAAATTACAAAAGTTAAAGAGAGAATTTTAAAGTCAGCAAGAGAAAAATAGTCACATATAAATGAAGCCCCCTGAGGCCATCAACTGATTTTTCTACAGAAATTCTGCAGGCCAGAAGGGAGTGGCCATGATGCATTTAAAGTGCTAAAAGGGAAAAGCCTGCAACCTAGGATACACTACCCAGCAAGGTTATCATTCAGAATTGAAGGAGATAAAGAATTTCTTAGACAAGAAAAAGTCCTAAACTGACCATGTAAGAAATGTTAAAGGGTCTTATCTAAGTGGTAAAGAAAAGGCTACAACAAGAAATAAGATTTACAAGAAAGGAAAAGAATACCACTAGTAAAGGCATATATAGAGTAAAGGCTGTGGATCAACCACTTAAATATTCTATTAAAGGTTTTCTTTAACAGATAAAGAGCTATTCAGGTTATCTGTTTCTTCCTGAGTAAGCTTAGATAGTTTATATCTTTCAAGGAATTTGTCCCATGTCATCTAAGTTCTCAAATTTGATAGCAGAAAGCTGCTCAAAATATTTACACATTATCTTTGCAATGGCTCTAAGATCGTTATTATGATTTCAATTTGAAATATCTTCTATATTCCTTTGTGATTTTTTCCTTGACCCATAGATTATTATATTATATTGTTTCAGTTCCAAATATTTGAGGTTTCCTAAATTTTTTGTTATGGATTTCTAATTTAATTCCATTGTAGTCAGAGAAGTTATGCTGTATGATTTCAATTCATTGCTATTTATTGAGGCTTGTTTGATAGCCCAGCACATGATCTTAGTGATTGTACCATGTGTTCTTCAAAAAAAGTGTATTCTAGGGTTTGTTGGGTGCTGTATACTACATATGTCAACTAAGTCAGGATGGTTGATAGTGTTGTTCAAAACATCTAAGGTTTTAATGATATATATATATATATATATATATTTTTTTTTTTTTTTTTTTTTTTTTTTTTCAGTACGCGGGCCTCTCACTGTTGTGGCCTCTCCCACTGCAGAGCACAGGCTCCGGACGTGCAGGCTCAGTGGCCATGGCTCACGGGCCTAGCTGCTCCGTGGCATGTGGGATCTTCCCGGACCGGGGCACGAACCCCTGTCCCCTGCATCGGCAGGTGGACTCTCAACCACTGCGCCACCAGGGAAGCCCTTAATGATATTTTGGTCCAGCTTTCCCACCAGTTTTTGAGAGAGAAGTGTTTAAATGGTTGTCAAATTGTGTATTTCTTCCTTTAATTCTGCTGGCTTTTTCTTTATAGGTCTTCTGGCTCACTCTTACTTTTCAATGCAACTCTTCCAGGTTCTGACTCAATGTAAGGGAACCCCAGCACTATGAGGCTGTCAAATGGGCCATCCATTCTCTCGTGCTTTTGGCTGCCCTATGGATTTTACACCTGCTCCCAGGTGAAATATAGCTCAAATGCCAGTATTAATTTCCAGGCCTCAGTCTTCCAATATATCCTAGCCTGATCATTTTTCACTATCATGCTGTCTCTCTATTGTTTTCAAACAAGTGTTTATATTTTGCCCAGCTTTTTGTTTAACCTCAAAAAGTGGTTTGGAAAGATTTACCTAGTCTGTCATACTGGAAGACATCAAACGTTGCATAATTTGCTAAGCTTATAAGAGGACAACATAATATTTAACTATAGTATTATCATTCAATGGTTAATTCCAGAAAGTCAGAGAAACAATCAAATATTACCTATTCCAATCAAATTAATTATATTATGTACTTCAGCACATTTTTTATTATTTTGACATATATACTATTTATTATTCTCATAAGAAAGGATATTTTCCAAAGCATTATTTCTAAATACTAGAGAGAATTTTTTGATGTAGATGTATCACAACTTACCCCCAGTACCCAACTTTTACAATAAATATTCTCATACATAAATTATTATTAGATTCGCTAATAGTTTGTTTTATAGATTTTTCCTTCTTGTAGAAAAATGGCTCTTGCAATAACTTAACAAAGTCAGCATATTTCCATTACTCTATTCTTACTTGTTAATTTATACTTTTATCATTATTATCATCCTTTTGTTTTCCCATAAGTTTGACTAGTTATTTTTTCTAACATTGCGTCTTAACTGCTTGATTCACATATATTTACTTTTTAAATTTATACAAAAGTTTTTAAGGCCACAACTTTGTCATGGTCACAACATATCCATGTTGTTAATTCCTAATATAATTCATCATGTTATATGTTATATCTGATGTTTATATGTTCATTTCTAAATATTCTACAATTACAATTGTGTCTGGTTTACTCTTTAACCTGAGGTTAGGTTAAATTTAGAGTGGGTATTTTTTCCCCATTTTTCAGGATCAACTAAAACATACAAGTTACTTGCAAGTTTTGATGAGGTATTAAAAATCATGTTCTTCATATTCTGACACTCCTGACCTATGACTACACACAATAGGCATGAGATTTGGGATTACCTTTTGGAAGTAAATGCATCATTTTTTTAGAGGGTAAAATGTTTACTTCAACCTTTCACCCTCCAGGGCTATTTTTATTTTGCTCTTTTATATTGCTTGCTCTTGGTGAAGCCAGTTGCAATGTCATAAGTGAGCTTAGAAGTGGATCTGAGACCTTCCAACAGCCACAAAAGTGAGCTCGGAAGTGGATCTTCCTGCATCTGAGTTTCGAAATGACTGCAGACCTGGCCAACACCTTGATTACAACCTTTTCCAAGATGGTGAACTGGGACCACCCAGCTAAACTACTCGGGATTACTGACTCACACAATCTATGACATAAAGAATGTTTGTTGCTTCAAGCCACTTCAATTTAAGAGTAATTTGTTACTCAGAAATAGATAACTAGAACACCTCCCATTTCTTTTTAACCAATATCAAATAAAACAAAATTCCTAAGTGATAAGGCAATGTATGGGAAAAAGAGAATAAGACTAAATCAAGTATGGTTAAAACAAAATTACGGTCAAGTCTCAATTGTCTTTAAGTAGAGAAATCAGACGTACTGGTCTAAGAGGAGGCGATAAGAACCCTGGCTACCTGTCCCTGTGATCAGGAAGAGAAGATCCAATGCTAGGAACTAGAGGAGATGAATGGAGTCAAGTGTATAGTCTATGGCCCCCAAAACACTGGTCTACACAGGAACCAAATCCATGGCCATGGCCTCACCTTCACAATCCTGTGTCTCAGTGATCTGTACCATGGAAGTGTCTGGCTTCCTTACAGACTGCCAACTGACATCTGCTCTGCAATTGAGCTTCAGGTTCATGGCAGTGCTCTGTATTCCAATCTGTTTTGTCCTTACATGTATTTATCGGGAATTATGGTTTTAATTGGATCCCAAAGCTAAGATTTCTGTGAAGGATATTTATTTAAAACCACACATGAAGTGCTATGCTCTATCAAATCCTTTGGGAAGAATCCTCAAGAGAACTACACTTCCTGCCGCGTGCTTTATCTCTTTCACAATATAAAAGATGGGATTTTTTTCCTTCTGGTGTGTTTTAAGATCTCTGACATCTAGTTTAGAAAGTGATGAACGTGCAACTTTAGTAATATCTTGCTTTAGTCATAGGCAACATCAATTGATGGAGCTATGCCTGTGATGTTCATACTAGTGCACTCTATCATAGCCACATTTTTCCTGTTAAAATTTGGATTTGGTCCTGTCACTTGACTTGTACAGAATGGGTTATCTTGTTTCAAAAATATCTTTGCCAACTATCAGTCATCATTAGTGGAAACATCTTTTTTTTCTTCCTGCCTCATCCTGTCTAATAATTCAGTAAGCATACTTTCTCAATCACATCTTTGTTGTCTTTTCTCTGCTTATTCTGCTTTGCTCCAATTTTTCATTTTAGTGTAGCTGCTCCCAATTCTGGTGCCTTTTGAAAAATTGACATGAAGTTTCCTTCCCTCTCTGCTTTCATTCTCTTCACTTGGCAAAGGAAGGATCCTGAAGCACAGAATAGACATTTTTATTTCCATTTGTAAAAGGCCAACTATGAATATCTATAGATGTGCGATTGTAAACAAGAGAAGTATCTGGGGAAATGTTCATTAGCCAGTTGCTCCCAAAAGGCAGTAGGGCATACTACAAAAGCGCTCAGGCTTTGACACAGGTGGACCTGGGTTTTCATTCCAATTTTGCTATTTAATTGTGTGGCCTTAGGGAAAGTTTTAAATGCTTTCTGAGTATCAGACTCCTTACATATTAAATGGTATTTACCTAGGATATTGCTTTGAGTTTTAAATGCAATAATGTATGGTAAGTGCTTTAACAAGAGCCTGGAATATAATAAATGCTCAATAAGTATCAGCCCCGCTTCCCCCCCAAAAAGTTGGTTTGCCAACTACACTGTAATATTATAGGCTTTTCTACAATAATGAGGTAGATATTTTCTCCATCACTAAATATACAAGAAGGGAATTCAGCTGCAAAACAACCATATTTAGGGAATTATGCAGCCCTTTTAACAGGGTGTACTTCAGGTATTTGTGGACACACAGCTGGCTGATGAATAATGTATAACCACCTGTTATTAAATGTGTGCTCTGTTGTCAAGAAATGCATAATGGCCAACAAGATAGAGAGATAGAGAGAGAGATGGATAGATAGATAAAATCATAAGATCACAAAATTTGAAAAATGAAAAAGACCTGAAATAATTTGTAATGCAACCCCTACATTTACAGATGGAAAGGGGAGGGATGAAGCTGAATTTACAAGAACACAGTTCTCCCAAATGCCATTCCTGTGCTATTTCCACTATGCCAGTAGGTGGTCTGTAGATGTTTCCATAGAATCCTGCAATCAAATAACACCAAAGAATTTATAATCCTTTGCAACTATTTGTACAACAAAAAACATTTAAAGAATTTGAATTTGTAAGTCTACTTATAGGAGATCATTACAGATTAGTTGCTTTTTTGATATAGCCAAGCATTTTGCCTGAACTATATCCACACCTCATTGACTCCTTTTGATCACTGTGGGTAGGACAATAAATGGCCTTTGGAGATAAAAATGGCTTTCCTACTTAAATCATTCAACCACACACAATCAAAATGTGTTGAAAGTAATAAGTTCACTTATCAAGTAAAATTCCCAAAGTGTATAACCTTGTCTAGGCCAGTATGTTAAGCCTTTTGGCAGAGTTTATTAGCACTTTAAATACACTAGAATGAAAAAAGAAAAGTCTTCCTGATTTCAGATTCAATTAAAATGTACTGAATATCGACTATGTTTTAGGGACTTTAAGGGACACTTTTACACACATAATCTTAGTTAATTTTATAACTCTGTAGGACAAGTGGAATTTATATTTAACTTTTGATGAAACTAAGGTTCACAAAATTAAGTTATTTGTCTACAATCACATATGTACAAGTGAGAGAGCTAAGTTTCCAACCTGAATTTCAATTCCAAGTGCAATGCATTAGACTATAGTTGCCTCAGAAAGCCTCTTGGGTATTTTGTTTATGTGTTTGTTTTTATCAAGAAAAAGCAATATTAGGGCTTCCCTGGTGGCGCAGTGGTTCAGAGTCCGCCTGCCGATGCAGGGGACACATCGTACCCCGGTCTGGGAGGATCCCACATGCCATGGAGCGGCTGGGCCCGTGAGCCATGGCCGCTGAGCCTGCGCGTCCGGAACCTGTGCTCCGCAGTGGGAGAGGCCACAACAGTGAGAGGCCTGCGAACCGCAAAACAAACAAACAAACAAAAAAAAGCAATATTAAAAAATGTTCAGCAAAATGAAAACAAATCAAATATAATCCTATTACTCTGGTATAACTTTTCTATGTTTTTGTGTGTATTCCCCAATGATATTTATCCAAAAGCATTCATAATTTTATGCAGCTTTAATCCCAATGTCTGCTTGTTTTTATTATCATTTTGACTTGAACATGTAACCATGTTTTTGCAAATGCTTTTTACTATTTTTATGATTGTATATTTAATCAGTTTGTTGGACAATGATTTATTCCTTATTCCACTAATATTGGATATTTAATACAATAATAAACAATTTGTGAATATAGCTTTTTTAAATTTTGTTTGAATAATTCTTTATGATACATTTCCACTAATTAGAATTCTGGGTTTAAGAATATGGATTTTTTTCTCTTTATATTTTTGACATATTGCTTTCAAAAAAGATTATATAAATTGATACTACATTGTTCACCAATCCTGCTCTAATATCTACAATACTGGGAGAATACTTTATGAAAAATAATCTAAGAATAGAATGGAAAAGTCCATTAATTTATGGGAGTGGACACTGTGCAGTTGTAGAGGACCACACACGCAAAATGTTACAGTGCTTGGTTTAATGCTCTGCTGTTGCCGTCTTCAAATTTTTAATAACTCCATTTTTGACCTTGTGTTTTGTAAGTGAAGTCCAATGTGACAATCAAGCAAAAGAGATACGAGCAAAAGGTAGCATGTCCGAAATTGCTTGGGCCCTCATTTGTACATAGTGTTCACAGTGTCCTATGAGCACAAAGTTTTGATGCACCCACAATGTGTAGGAGTTCTGTGAGATTCAAAGAAAAGGTAAGCCGCTAAGCTTATGCCTGAGTGAGTGGGGATGCTAACAGCCCTGAGAAACCACATCTTTCAATCAAATCAGAATTTGCTTCAAATGCAGAAAGAAGGCAGTACATTCTAAGAAAGACGAACCACGTAGGAACTTTATCATATCCTTTCTTATCAGTGTTCCTTTCCTGTAATATCCAACCATTTTCACTGAAAATCATGACCATAAGAAACGAAAGACAGGGCAACCCATAGTTCCTTTTCTTTTTAGTCCTTCCTTAGTCATAAATAAACTGAAGATGGTGTTGACAGAATGTACAAATGTCAAGAAATGAAATAAAAACCGTTGCTAGGGTTGTACATCATTTTCACCCTTCTGGTAAAAACAACAAAAAATGCATGTATGAATGATGGAAATACATATTGTGCAATTTTTGTGAGTTGCATATAAATCAAATGTTCTTATATTTGTATATAAAACTGGCATTGCATAATATAAACAGTGAAATTCATGCTAGTAACATAAAATTTTAATTTTCTTTACTTAGAACCACATTAAGTAGCAAATAAAAAAAGAAAATGCTTTCTATTTTAGTATATTTAATGGCATTTTTTTCCTGCTTTTTGAACAAGGAGCCTTATACTTTCACTTTGCATTGAGGTCTGCAAATTATGTAGCCAGCCCTCTCTTTAAGTACTGAGAAGCTGTCAAGTTTATGGTAGTGGATACATGTTTTCAAAATTCTGATTTTAACTTGAAAGCTCAGTTTTTATCATTGGCCACAAATACTGTCAGTTGTTTGCCTTGAAGTGACAGGCTCACTTCATTCTTTTTTGAGAAAACGTCTGCCGAACATTCAAGTCTGAATAACCATAGTTTCTTTCAAGCAAAAACAGTATTTCATTTTGAAAAAAAGGGGAGAGTTCAGTGCTCAACAATTGCACAATGAGACAGCCATCACCTTTTGTATACAGCAGAAGAGCTTTGTGCATATTTTGTCCCACACAATATTAAAAAGACTGGTACTCAAAAATCGAGATTGAGGGGACTTCCTTGGTGGTGCACTGGTTAAGACCGCACGCTCCCAATGCAGAGGGCCCGTGTTCAATCCCGGGTCCGGGAACTAGATCCCACATGCATGCTGCAACTAAGGAGTCCACCTGCCACAACTAAGATCCGACGCAACTAAATTAATTAATTATTTAAAATTGAGATTGAATAAAATTAATAATTTTTACTGCTCCATCCAAGGCTTTTTTCCCCCCTTTCCTGTACATGCATGACAATGAAGAAATGTCTACCAGTATGGTTTATTGCTACTACTGTGATTCCTGTTAAGACTTTAGCAGTTTGTCCTGCCATGGCATTTGCATCATCTTATAAATGTCAACACAGTAAAAAAAAAAAAGTAAATAATTTCTTAGTATTATTATGACAACAATTTTGATCACATGGACCTCTAGAAAGAGGGTCTCTGGTGCCTCCAGAGGTCCACAGACCACACTGAGAATGACTACACTAGCTGATTGGTTTGTGAGGTGGAAAAAATATCATACATTCTTTGAAATGTAATTTGTATTTAAAACAAATAAAGAAATTAACCTTTACTAAATAGTTAATATACAAATGGACACCAGAACCCTCATTTCTGCATGTCAAATGATTATCTATCACACATAATAGGTAAAATATACTAAGGGAAGAACGAGATTTCCTCAGTCCAAAGAGGTTGACAGTGGTGACCTAACTCGTTTGTTCTTTTATATTTTGATTTATGATGTCAAGTGGATTTGTCTGTTCTATAATGCTTTTGAGCGAGGCTAATCCCCACAAAAATGGTCAAAGACCTTTAAATATTTCTGCCAAGAAACAAGAGGCTAAAACTAATAAAGGAAACACAAGTAACCCAAACTTAAATGGTAGAGCTGGCACTTCTACTCCTGAAGTGAGCTCATCATTTGTCAAGCTATTAGGTTAAAATCAGTGATGAACTAATCAAATATGACAAGAAGTCAGTCAAAAATGTACAAAAGTATCACAAAGACTATTTGATAATGAAGGATGATGAATCTAACCCTAAAAAATATATACTCTACTTGAAACATTCAAGATATATATATGTACAACACCTATATACAGCATATTCATGAGTGTTCTTAATTATTAAAAAGTAGATAAATTAAATAAAATTATGTAACTACAAATAAAAAGACTATCAATTACGATAGCTCATTAGGAGTTCATAGAGAAGAAAGAAGAGTACTCCAAGCAAATAATAACCAAAAGAAAACAAAAAGCTGGTCTAATAATACCAATGTTAGACAAAATAGAATTTAAGAAAAATTGTTAATAGAAATAAAGAAGAACATAAAATCATGATAAAAGGATAACCCCGGGGCTTCCCTGGTGGCACAGTGGTTGAGAGTCTGCCTGCCGATGCAGGGGACACAAGTTCGTGCCCCGGTCCAGGAAGATCCTACATGCCACGGAGCGGCTAGGCCCGTGAGCCATGGCCACTGAGCCTGCGCATCTGGAGCCTGTGCTCCGCAACAGGAGAGGCCACAATAATGAGAGGCCCGCATACTGCAAAAAAAAAAAAAAAAAAAAGAATAACCCATAAAGAAGATATAATAATCACAAATGTGTATCACTGAAACTATGATCTTGAAATGTATGAAGGAAAATTAACACAATGGAGAAAGTGACAAATCCACAAACTGCAAAATTTTTTACATCCCTCTTTCTGAAACTGACAGATAAAACAAGTTAAAAATAATTAAGGACATTGGAAAAGTGATCAACACTATTAATAAGCAAGTGTTAATAAATTTGGTAATAACTAATAAAATTAGATGTACAGTTGACCCTTGAACAACATGCAGGTTGGGGTGCTGACCCTCTGAGCAGTTGAAAGTACACCTATAAATTAGAGTCAGCCCTCTGCACCTGTGTGTGATTCCTCCACCCTCTCAGATTCAACACCATGTAGGACTGTAGTATTTACTATTGAAAAAAATCTGATTATAAGCGGACCCACAGCATTGAAACCCATGTTGTCCAAGGATCAAGTGCATTCATAGTTTTTTACCCAGGACTACCAAATGGGTATTCATTCGACTATTATAATAAAGAAAAAATTGAAACAACCTAAATGTTCACTAAAAGGACACAAGATAAAAAACATACATCCACTAGTAAAAATAAACTTACACTGTTTCAATATATTTAAGTGAAGAAAAAATGAAGACAGAACAATGCATATAGTTTAACATGTGTATGTAAAAAAATCACATACATACACACATATCAAAAAAATATATTCGAAAAATGGATTTATAAAACACGTGCTAACCAAACTATTGAGAATAATTACCCTTGAGAAAGGCAAGGAAAAGATTTACATTTTATTCACATGCATAAGCATTGTTTGAGATTTTTTATAAGAAAGTATTTAAATATAATGTATATAACAGAGATAGAGAAGAAGAGAATGTAGACGTCCCTGGGTAATGGCAGGATGTTGCAGCAGAAAAAATAGAAAGGTCTGTATTGGCAAGAGTGTGGAGAAAGAGGTGTTTTCATAAATTGTGGAAGTGTAAATTGATATGAGAAGGAAACTTGTTAGTACCGATGATCCCTGACATCACCCAAATGTTTTCTGGTTAATGGTTGCACATCAAGCTGTGTTACATCAAAACTCATTTGCTATAGACACAAAAATCTATTTATAAAAGATTAAAATTGATGTCGGTAAAACAAAGGATTTGTACAATTAGTAAATACATATAAGTTATAGCATAAATGCATTTTGAAGGAGTAGGGTGGGGAAGGGTTCTTTTGAGAAATGGAATGCCTCCGACTACATGCTACACAAATCCAGTGAAATTTGGAATGATTATTTTCCCAGTAAATACTCCTTTAGCAGGAATTACTCATTGCTCTGAAGATGCCCAAATAATTTCTAAAAAATAGGGTTTTAGTCTCAGTTGATTGGCTGTACATGAATGACTTTGAAAGAGTTTGAGTGATTAACATAGGAAGAGACAATTTTTTTAAAAATTAATTAATTAATTTATTGGCTGCTTTGGGTCTTCATTGCTGCCCGTGAGCTCTCTCTAGTTGCAGCGAGCGGGGGCTACTCTTCGATGCGGTGCACGGGCTTATCATTGTAGTGGCTTCTCTTGTTGCGGAGCACAGGCTCCAGGTGCGTGGCTTCAGTAGTTGCAGCACGCGGGCTCAGTAGTTGTGGCTCATGGGCTCTAGAGTGCAGGGTCAGTAGTTGTGGCACACAGGTTTAGTTGCTCCGCGGCATGCGGGATCTTCCCGGACCAGGGCTTGAACCCATGTCCCCTGCATTAGCAGGCGGATTCTTAACCACTGACTCACCAGGGAAGTTCCAGAGACAATTATTAATGGCAGTATCTTCAACCAATGTTTACTAGGTAAAGGGGATATGTCTCTAGGAAGAGTGGCAAAGGATGGTTGGTATTAGATTCAAAATATTCTTGTGAAGAAACCCATTTTTCCCTGTAAAATACATGAAAAAATCTTTAGGAGATGTGCCACAAACACTGATCCAGAGAAGAAAATAAATTGTAATATCACTAACAATATTTACCTAGCTTCATGGGGCTTCTCTGGTGGCGCAGTGGTTAAGAATCCGCCTGCCAGTGCAGGGGACACCGGATTGAGCCCTGGTCCGGGAAGATCCCACGTGCTGCAGAGCAACTAAGCCCCGTGCGCCACAACTACTGAGCCTGCACTCTAGAGCCCACAAGCCACAACTACTGAGCCAGTATGCCACAACAACTGAAGCCTGCGTGCCTAGAGCCTGTGCTCTGCAACAAGAGAAACCACCACCACAAGAGAAGCCACTACAATGAGAAGCCCGTGCACTGCAACGCAGAGTAGACCCTACTCGCCGCAATTAGAGAAAGCCCACGTGCAGCAACGAAGACCCAGAGCAGCAAAAAAAAAAAAAAAATTTTTACCTGGCTTCAATTCATCATTGTCTCATTTAAAATGTAATAAACAGGCATCTAAGAGCTAGTTAATTAGTCAGTCATTATTACATCAAAATAACTGTTTACTATTGCTTGAATCTGTATTTGAGGACTACGGGAGAATAATCTTAAAGAAAGAAAACGTCAACGGTATTTTGAGAAAAGGATTGAGAGCATGAGAAAATAAAATAATTATTTGCCTCTATACACAGAGCAGGAAAAAAAAAAGATTAACGAAACCAAGTCCAGAAAAAAAAAAAAAGAAAATAAGTTCTAGTACACCCACATAAACCAAATGCATTCAAACAGCCAAAATTTCAAAGGACATTCATAGACTAATTATCACCATTGGGAAAGACAATGAAATGTCTTTTTCACTAGCATGTGAAAAAAAAACACCTTATTTTCTAAATAAGGTTTAATCCCAATATATGAGTTTAGGAAACAAAACTTGTGAGCTTTTAAAATAAAGATATGGAAAAGAACATCTTAAATGATAGTTGGGAAAATATGTATTTTGTATTATCAACAGGAGATGCTACATTAAAACTTGATTTCAAGGAAACAAACAGATACTGACTTCATGCACAGATGTTTTGGAAAAATCGATAGGTCACAAACTGTTATTTGCCTAAATTGGCCCTTTCTTTGAATTGAAAACCAACTAGTGTAATCGTGCCAGAAAGGAGGACTCTTAATAAATGAATAAATAAATAAATGGAAGAACGCAAGAATGGATGGATATATGAAGGTGAATACATCTTCAAGTTCAATTAGAAATTAAATTAAATCTATAATTAAATTAGAAATTAAATATAGAATAAGAATAACAACAAAACTGTTTCTCTCATAATAATCCCTAAATAAGAACCAAAATATAATTTGGAATACACAGATGGTACAGGGCATTATTGAAGAATACAAATAAATAAGGCAAAGAAAAGAATTGATTTAGATATAAGGGGAAAGTAATAGTTAGGCACTACACAAAATAAAGGAAACCAAGTTCTGTATTTAACCCAGATCTATTTTTTTCTATTTAAATTCCAAACTAACTGATAGTAATTGATGAACACAGATCAAAAGGATTTATAAGTAATGGGACTGTTCTGACAGCCCAAGATGACAGCTGAATATGACAGAAATGCCAAAGGAAAAAGCTCAAATTTCTTGCATCTCTAAACACTGAAATGGCTGACTGTTTCCTTCTCAGCATGAGCATGTTTAGCTGTCTGAGAATTTATTTCACAGATATAAATACAATCCCTTTTTCTCAGTTGGCATTAAGCAAGGGAGAATCTCTCATATAGGACCAATTCTAATTTTCTTCATCTCAAGGCAATGAGTCTTAATTATTCCCTGTAAATTAATTATTTTATAAAAAAAAATAGCATGCAGTAGTGTGTGCCACAGGGACTGGATGCTGGGAAGAGTTAATGGGCAGCTGGCCTAATACCAGTGAAGGAAGAAAGCCTTTGGCCTGAGTCCTTAGACTTTATCCAGCTCACTTGTTAGATCCCGTTTAAAAAAAAAAAAAAAATCAGAGAAGCATGGAAGTTATGTAGCATATGCAGAGGAAATATTTATGATACAATGTTGTTTTTAAAATTCCAGAGGAAAAAATAGCATATACACTATGATGACAGGCATGCAAGGACGTAAGTGTGAAGAAAGACTGGAAGAAAATACTGTTAAAAAATTGATTGGATTAGTGGGATTATGTACTTTTTTTTTCTTTTCAGTACTTACCAAACTTTTTTGATGGTGTAATATAATTATTAATTTTTTAAAAATTACATGCAAAAAACATTTTAGATCAGATATTTTAGATTGAAGGAGACTTTTTATTGTTCATTAAAAAAATACCAGTGTGCAACTTGAATTCTCTCCAAAGGACTCATATTTAAAGACAGACAAAACTAACAAGCACATGTTTCCAATCATCTAATGATGGAATCTTGACTTGTTACCTGTTATTCACATTGCTTAAAATAAAAATTAGTCAGAGTTATAGTTGTTTTGTTTTAGTTTTTTATTTTCTCTTACTGTGAAGCTAGAGATGCTAGACAAACTGGTAGACATTATAATTTTTTACCCATATGGAGGTATTAGTGAGAGTAAAAGTCATAAAATATGGCAAGCAAAATGCTAAGCCTTGCAGTACCACTAGAGAATAAAATAGTAGCAAAGCTTCGTTCACAGACTCTCCACCTATAAATTTCCTTAGATGGAAACAGATCTGAGTACCAGGGCAACTATGTCCATCACCAACAGATGTCTATGCAGTTGTACCTAATAATTTCCATCTCTCTGTTTATTTACCTAATGGCCTGTATGCCTGCTGTATTTGTGTTTATTTTGGGTAGTATGTTACAAACATCGTTAACATTTTTATAAGGTACAGTAACTACTATGTATAAAATAAATAAGCTACAAATATATTGTGCAGCACAGGAAATATAGCCAATATTTTATAATAACTATAAAATAGTATAATCTATAAAAATTTTGAATCGCTATGCTGTACACCTGAAACTAATATAATATTGTAAGTCAACTATACCTCAATTTTAAAAAGGCAGTAAAATATTGTAAGTGGTAGGAGGAGGTACTAACAGTGTTATTATGATTTAGTAAATGGATTCCTGAATAGTCTTTCAGATAACTACCTATTAATAATAGAAGGACCCAATTATATAGCACAGTTACTCAGTGCAAAAAGGAGGTAGAGAAAGATAAGCTATTGGTCTGGGAGAAACAGGAGATATGAGAGAGAGAAAATGAAGCTAGGAGGAAGTTAAATTCACACATGTAGGGTAATGACAGAGGAAGAGAGTAAAATCATGGGAGACCTATCTGAAAGTGCAGCGAGCTTTGTCATTAACTCCGCACATTCGTACTTACAGGAGGACTGGTGATACAGCCTGAAATGAGGATGAGGAGAAATGGAGCATTCTTAAAGACAAAACTGAGAAGTTTGGTTATAGTCACACTGAATTTTTCAGTTTTGAAGAAACTTCCAGGAAAGCTTTCTTGTAGGATGTTTGAACTAAAGGGCTGGAGCTTGAGGGAGAGATTTGGCAAATGATTAGGACTTAGGAGGAATTGATTTATATATAGATGAAGATTTAAAACAGAAATAGAGGATAGTAGCTTCCACAAAATAAAGTTTTAGAACAGAAGACCAAGAAATGAATTTGGGAGCTTCTGAAGGTCGATGGACTGGAGGCGAAAGAGGAGTTGGAGAGAGTGGAAAAGCAGAAGAAAAAGTGAAGACAAGGGCAAAGGGAAGTTTGGGAAACACTGAATTTGTCAACAGAACAATATCACTGCGATGTCAAGGAATAAGAGGACTGAGGAGAAGAGTTTACATCTGATTAATAGGGCATCATGATGCCATTGAAAAAACTCGGTCTAATTCAATGATAGAGGCAGAAGCAGAGGGAGAGGGTGATCAGAAGCTGGATCCTAGCAGTTTGGCTGCTAAGAAAACAATATAAGGCAGGTCAATGACGACAAAGCACTGAAGAGGTTGTAAAGAGTCTTCGTTTTTACTTGGATGGAAAATTGAGTTTGTAATATATAAACAATGAGATCAGGAAACAACAAAGGAAGATTGGTAGTTATAAAGAGAGGAAGAAAAGTATGAATGGAATGTCCATCAGAGAAAGAGACAGATGGAGTCTGTAGAAAGAGCATGAACAATATGGTTAGCTTCAGAGGGGAAGGGGCATAGAACACAGAAATGACGAAACATAAGGGGGCTTAGAAAAAATTATGCTTTGTTTTAAAAAGTCAAGATCAGGGGCTTCCCTGGTGGCGCGGCGGTTGACAGTCCGCCTGCCGATGCCGGGGACACGGGTTCGGGCCCCGGTCCGGGAAGATCCCACATGCCGCGGAGCAGCTGGGCCCGTAAGCCATGGCCGCTGAGCCTGCGCGTCCAGAGCCTGTGCTCCACAACGCGAGAGGCCACAACAGTGAGAGGCCCGCGTACCGCAAAAAAAAAAAAAAAGTCAAGAGCAGTTATCCGATGTAAATGATGATGAAGATAGAAAAAACAGGTACATATAATATGAAGATAGATAAAACAGAGTGCCTACCAAAGGGACACACAAAAAAATCTGTTGAGAAACACTAATGAAGTTTGACTAACACTGACTCTTCAAAGACTGAATTCATGTCCTGTTTCATCCAGAAAGAGAAGGAAAAGCAAGTTGGGAGACAGGCATGTACAAAGTCCTTGAGTGTGACAAGGCCTGTGTTTAGGGTAAGGTAAGGTCAGTGGCTGGAGCATAAGGTGTGTGTCAGAAAATGACGTATTCAGGAAAGAAAGCAAATGACAGCTTCCTTAGAAAGGATTTTAGGTTAATGGCAGGAATCACTTTTTTTTCTCACCCTAGTAATAGCTTCTATGAGAGGTAAATCACCTTATATGCCCCAAGACATAGTCCCATATTCCTCTCCAGGCAACCCCTCCCCCTCCACTGCCCCTACTTGATATGTGTATTGACAATAATTAAATAGAATTGACTCTTGACACAGCTGGCTGGGTGCCAAAGCACTTTCTATTATGCAAACCTCTCCCTGCCAGTGTTTATCCACCCAACATAAATTGAAGAGCTAGTTAAGCACTTATATAATAAGTAGGAGTCAGCCAATGTAATTCTGAATCTCTTTTTTAAAATATTTTCTAAACTAAGGGATAGCCTTATTATAATTGTTTGGAGAAGTGTTCTCCAACTTAACACCTTTCTTTTAAATATATAATAAAGTGTCAAAGGGTCTTCTCTTGCAGGCAAAATCTATGCTTCTAGCTATAAGATACTAAAGGTAAAGTTATTTTATTTCCTGTGAATACATTTGAAATTACTGATAGTTGCTGGAAATTTTTTTTACCAACTCTCTTGCCAATTCATTTATATATTAATTCAACGACATTTTACCAGGAACCATGCCATGTACCTGACATAATAGGCAGTGAAAACAGAAACAATCCCTAGTCTCACCGAGCTTAAAATCAAATAACACACAAATAAACACATAAATATTGAAGTAAGTTTTTTGTAGGAAAGAAAAATATGATTTTATGAGTGTAACACATACACAAAAAAATTAATCTGGATTGGAGATTGGTGAAAGCCTTCCTGTAAAAAATGATACCTAAGTTAAAATCTAAACATTGAGTAAGCATTAACTAGAAGGACAAATAATAAGACTCTTTCAAACAGACTCCTGGGAGTTTGCTAAGACAGTAGGTTTCAGGTGCTCTCACCACACAAAAACAGATAACTATGTGAGGAAATGATATATTAATTAGCATTACTGTTGTAATCATTTCATGATGTATATGTATATCAAACCATCATGTTGTACACCATATATATACATTTTCTTTTAAAAAAGAATAAGTGAGGAACATGAGGACACGGGGACGGGGGAAGGGGAAGCTGGGGCAAAGTGAGAGTAACATTGACACATATACACTACCAAACGCAAAATAGAAAGCTAGTGGGAAGCAGCAGCGTAGCACAGGGAGATCAGCTCGGTGCTTTGGGACAACCTAGAGGGGTGGGATAGGGAGGGTGGGAGAGAGACGCAAGAGGGAGGGGATATGGGGATATATGTATACGTATGGCTGATTCACTTTGTTATACAACAGAAACTAACACTGTATTGTGAAGCAATTATACTCCAATAAAGATGTATTTTAAAAAATTAAAAAAGAAAAAAAGCGGGAAGATGCTGTGGCAAAAGGAAACCTGCAGAGTCATCTCTACATGCTTATCCTCATCATATGCCCACATAATTGGGGTGCAGAAGGATGTGGTAGAACCCCCTATGGTCTTCTAAGAAGTGTTATGAATCAGAGATAATAGGATAAATTGGTTTCACCTTGAGAGAGGAGTCAGATTACTTCCTGCCAGTAAATCAAGGGAGAGTTATCTTTCTTTAAGGAATTCCATAGGGATACTCTATCAGCTCTGTTCCCTTGAAGTCTTCATTCTTAACAAAGGAATGAATCGAGCAAAAGTCTCCTGCCAGGACACAGAGAGCAGGAATATTTCTTTGGTGGTTTCCAAAAAGGAAAATGTTAGTAGGGGACCGCATCAAATGATTGGTTTGAAACGTTTTTTTTAAATACCTTGTCCTAGACTAAATAAGAATGAGACAGTGTAAGGCAGTAAAAGCACCTAACTTTCTCAGGTTTATGAATGAGGGCTCAGAGCAAGAGAATTAATGAACAGTCCAAAGATGTAGTCTAGGCCTTTTTATGCCAGGAGGACTCTGGCACAAGGAAATATATTATCCTTTCCTTCAGAGAGTGACAGAGAATGATGTTTTCCGACTGCCTATTGAATCTATTTCATTTTCTTAATGTAGTGTCTCTCAGTATATGGTTTCACATTTGTTTATGCTCATGTAGCCAACTGTGCATTTCTACAAAAAGGAATCCGAGCTCTGAAAAAGAAGCAACATTTTTCACCACAATGTAAATTCCTGAACAGATCACTCTTCCCTGAAATAGAAAATGTGAATAACAATTTTTCTTTTAACATTTTGTAAAAGCCTTGTAATAGTTCTCTCTCAAGCGGCTCAACAAAAACGGGGTTCTGTTTACAGATCAAATCACTTTAATAAGCCGAGCAGAGCAGCAAAAATGTCAGTAATCTCTATCTTTTCATCTCCAGTCCTGTTTTGATGGGTTAAAAAAAATAGTAAATCAAACTAGTCTCCAAAATCTCATTAAATAAAATCAGTCAAATGTGGTAGCCAAAATGGTATTATGGAATCCATGTTTTCATTTTTATTAAAGTTTACATAAAGCTATTCAGAATCCAGACTTACTGCTGTCTAAATTCTAAGTCATCCAAATGCTATTGTGCATTGAGTGTGCTTGCACACAAATGGACAGTCTAAAAGAGCCACATTCCCTGTGACAACTGGTCCTGTGAATTCTTAAATGAATGCAAATAAGAATTTATATTGATGTATCTGTGGCCCCAAACCCCTACTGTGTGGGTATCCTATGGATTTGTAGCAATCAATTCACCAAGTAGACAGAGTAAAGCATTACATTATTTCTCAGAGTTTTCTTCTTCTTGCTTATACTTTTTTTCTGCTATTATTTGATAGTGAGAGTTTTTCCTTCATTAACAGCTCACATTTAATTCTAATGCTCCTTGTAGTAAAGATTCTCTTGCAGCAAGGCTGTTAAAAGGAGTGGAGCGCACATCAGGCAATGCTTGCTTCATTCCCTTTGAGCATCAAACGACTGTCATTCTGCTACATGAGTTGTCATTAGCAGGCAGAGCCTTCTGGAGTCACACGGAAAGAAATCTAACTGAAGTAATGACTGTTGCAGGAGCCCTGGTAGAGTTAGAGGCTTAGGGGTCCCCTTCCCCCATTCCCCTATCCAGTGCATTAAGCAGTCTTTCTAGAGTGGGGCTATTTGGCTCGGGACTGGTGACCTAAAATTACCTCTGAAACCTGGCACAGTATGTCAGCTCTAGCATGAATATTCTCTCCTCTCGGCCAGCATAATTGGTAGGCATCTCACACACTGCCAAGCATGGTACCAGAGTTGGGAATGATGAATACGTTAGGGTGACTTGCAAATATAAATTAGTAATGGCTTCCTTTATTCAGTTTAGAATTTCTGTGGGAAATTATGGCCTCAGCTTCCTTGGTCTTCCTTTATAGTTTTATTATGGGGATTTCAATAATTTTCCCCAAATCAGACCTTATCATACTAATGAATGTTCAACCCCCAGACACCTGTCACTGTCTCTCTGTCTTTCTTTCATATAAATAATACATCTTCATGTGCCCATATTCCATTTTCTCACGCCAAAATTTGTATTTTTGTGATTTAGTGCTTTTCTATTGAACTCTTAAATTTGGACAAAATGAAAAGATAGTCATATTTGTGAAGTGACTGAACTTTTCTAGAGACAAGAGGTTATTACTCATTGATTTAAAAAACATGAATTAGATCCCTCTGAGAGTAATTGTTCCCCACTTGAAATCCCTCACTTGAAATCCCTTAGGGGCTCACAAAGCTATTAATGGAAATCTTCAAGTTACTTTAAATATTTCAAAAGTTAAAATAGTAATCATGTATTTGCCCATAATGAGACTGCATGGGCTAACTAAAATGTCAAGTTTCTTTGCTTTGGCTGGATTTATATCATTCCTTCGGCATTCCCAAAGTGATCTCAGCAATTTCATGATTCGTCCCCATGGATACATTATAGTTATAATATCTACTGTTATGCTATATATTATAACTAAAGATATATCTTTACATATTCTTAATTAATTTTTGAATTCTTGATTATAGCTATCTGCATAAATTTTCACACATCCCCCAATAAACTCTAAATTTCATTATGTAGCATAGTCAGGATAAGAAACTAACCTTGAATATAGATGAATTTGTGAAAAAACAAAGTTTGTAATCCCTCTACAAGAGTCATCAACTGGTTAATGAAGAGCAGAGAGCAGCAGCGCTGCCTGGAAATGAGGAGCTGGGCTGTCACCCAGGCTCCCCTTCCAACCCCTTCATCAATTTCTCAACATTCATCAACTTCACAATATTCAATGCAAATATAAATCTGGGCAAAAATGTCTCTACGTCATGTACCTTTATGAATGTTTATCTCAGACTGGTGGTAAGCTCTTACTGTCCTTCACGCTTTTTAAAAGAAAAGTGAGGAAGTGAATTATATTAAATAAATGTAACTTGTTGAACAAAATCTTTCAGAGTATAAAATCCACTAATGAGGGATTAAGAATAATAAAAGTGCTCTTGGAAGGTGGAAAGTGTGAGATTCAGCGTTCTAATCTATTCCTTAATGATCATTTTTATTTTAATTGAGATATAATTGACATGTGACATTGTGTTAGTTTTAGGTGTACAACATAATGATTTCATATATGTATATCATGCAAAATGATTACTGCAATGACTTTAGTTAACACTAATCAGCTCACATAGTTACAACTAGTTTTCTTATGATGAGAACATTTAAGATCTATTCTCTTAGCAACTTTCAAATATACAGTACAGTATTGTTAACTATAGTCATCATGCTGTACATCACATCCCCAGGACTTATTTATCTTATAACAGGAAGTTTGTATATTTTGACCACCATGAAATGAATGAAGGTGGTTAATAATCATTTTTATCTTTAATTTTTTTTCTTGATAAGATGGAAAAAATACAGAAAACTACAGAAAGGAATATAACAGCCTATATGTAAACCCTCCCTGGATGAGTAAAATTTATATTTTACTTAATATAAAGCTTAATTTATTTCATAAAAGAAACAAAGCTTTATAGTTAACATTGAAGCCTTCTTTGATCTCTTCCCCAATCCCAAGCGCCACCTTCCCTTCCCAAACTCAACTATTGTCATGAATTTATATCTTCCTAATCCATGTTTTAATGCTTTTATTAAATATATTCATGTTTCCATAAATAGAATATATTATCATTTTGTGTGAATTTTTAAATTTATACAAATGCTATCATATTCTAGATATCACTTGGCACCTTGCTTTCTTTAAACTCAACATTGTATTTTAAATTATTTAGGTTTAGTTTCATTTTACTATTGAATAGTTTTCTATTATATAACTATACCACAATTTATTTATCTTAATGCCCTTACTGATGGACATTAAGGTTATTTCCTACTTTTTGTGCTTACAAACAATACTGCACTGAAAATAGTTATGTGTGTCACCTGACACACACATATAGGAGGCAAGATTCTTAGGTAAAAACACAACAAATTGAAGGTTTTCAAATGGTTCTAGGGCAAGGTCTACAAGGTCTGGATGAGAGAGAGCTCATTCAAGCAAGCATGAGAGAGGAACAACAGGATCTCTTTTGGTAACAGAACACCTTGTTGATGAGGAGGTTAATATGTTTTAAATGTATCTTTACAAAATATATTTAAACAGAACTAAGAAAAAATTACATTTAATTTTTGATTGCAGAATAACACTACTTTACTTGAGACAAAATTCTTCAAAACAGGTAAAGTGATTGCAGACATATTCAGTTACCGACAAGATAGTGTTCTCACCCCTGCATCCTCCCTTCTGGATCTGGTCTGAGCTCTGAATCTTTAACATCAACTCTCCAGCATGGTCCCTCCACCGCCCCCCTTACCACACTCTACACAAAACTTCTATTTTTCCTCTTCCATGCCTTCGCTCCTGCTGTGCCCAGCCTGGAGAGCCCCTGCTCTGGTTTATGGTATTCTTTCTCTCCTCTCCATTCCTATAATACTTAGTGTGAGCATCTCACTCATACTTAATCACTGGCATCCTTGTTGCAAGTGACATATGTTTTGACATAATGCAAATCAGGTCTTTAAGATCTCAGCCAAGCAATTTTCAGATTCTGCTGCCTTCAAGTTCCAAGTTTTGTATAACAATGATACATTTATCCTAGTCTTTTTTCTCAGAGGTGGAACTTCTCTTTCAAGGTTTAGTGAGTCATAACAATAGTACCCATTTTAATGAGACTATTATAATAAAAATAACCAGCACTTGTGAACAGTTTACTATGGATCCGGGTCTGTGCTAAACATCTGATATGTACTATCTCATTAATCCTTAAATGGCTCTGAAGAAATGAAACGCACAGAGAGATTAGGTGAGTTGTTTTAGGTCACACAGCTGGTAGGCTTCAAACACAGTTGAGTCAGGCTTCAGACCCAGGTCTGTCTCATTCCAGAGGCTGATAACACTAAATTGCCTTCCACGTTAATAACTAGAGAAATACGTTCCTTTTCTCTACAGGAAGCTAATAAAAACCACGATATCCAGGGAAGGAAAGGCAGTAGGGAAGAGTATAAAGAGTGTTGAATCCGAACCCACTTCACCTTGAGTTCAAGCTCTACCTCTATTTTTTACTAGCAGCAAGGAAAGTTATTGCTTACAGTCCTAGTTTCTTTCTTTTTTCTTTTTTTTTTTTTTTTTTTTTTGCGGTACGCGGGCCTCTCATTGTTGTAGCCTCTCCCGTTGCGGAGCACAGCCTCCGGATGCGCAGGCTCAGCGGCCATGGCTCATGGGCCCAGCCACTCCGCGGTATGTGGGATCTTCCCGGACCAGGGCACGAACCCGTGTCCCCTGCATCGGCAGGTGGACTCTCAACCACTGCACCACCAGGGAAGCCCCAGTCCTAGTTTCTTTAAGATAGAATGTCCCCTGAGATCCTTGTCTGTTGATACACAAGTGATACTCAGTCTTTGTAGATTTTCTTATTCTGTATTATCATAGCATTTGGTGTATGTCTCTGTTTCAGCAGCTACATTGTTATTCTTTTACGTATTTTTTCATAATATGCATTTATCAGCACCTACTTGATATGCCATGCCCTATTCCAGATTCAGGAACACAGTGGTAAAATTCACACAATAGCCCTGCTCTCATAGAACTTAGATTCCAACAGAGAGAGAGAGAGAGAGAGATAATAAAATATAAATAGATAAAATAAATACCTTTATAAAAACATAAAGCTAGATAAATTCTATACAAAGAGCTAAAATTGGGTGATAGAGAGCAACTGGGTATATTTTAGACTGGGGACTAAAGAAAGACTTCTGTGAGAGACTGTAATTTAAGCTACTAAATGAATCACAAGAAGGATTCCAGCCTTGCAAATATTGGGGGAAAGGAAGCCTCAAGCAGTGGAAAAAGCTAGTACAAAGAACCCAGGTTCCTTCCCTACTAGACCATGAGTTCCACCCAGAACCACTTTCATGTGTTTCTGATTGTTTCCCTGTGGTGTATTTTAACATGTTACTCGATTCCTTCTGTATTAATGAGCCATTGCTGCAATAATGCTGTGTGCAATAAATCATATAATTTCTCTGCTTAAAATCTTTCAGTGACATCTTACTGGATACAGAATAATATCCAAAACTCTAAAGTGAAAGCTTCACGAAGATAAGAATCACATTCGTCTGGTTTGCCATGTCTCCAGTATCTGACATGAAGTAGATGCTTGTACTCATAGCATAACAATAAATGAACATGTGAAAGAACCTGGGCTCTGTATCCCAGTCCTTCAGTTCCCCTCAAGGGATTACAACTCACTTTCCACTTTATAGTTTAAACCACTCTCTTACCCTTTGCCATTTAACTTATACATTTTTTCTACCTGAAAAACAAAACCAACTGACAGTAAAAACAACAAAAACCTTTCCTTTTCCTTTCGCTGCCACATTCTTCATTCTTAAATGACACAAATTCACTTGTCATTCACACTTGGAATGTTGCTTCTACACATATTTGTAAGTTGCTCCTTACATAACCACCTAAGTCAATGGAAATATTTTTTCTTCACCTTATTAGACTACATGGACTTCCTCTGGTGCTGTCAATCTCATGTTCCTGTATATATTTCACACAGCATTGCTTCTGATTAAGAAACTCACTTCACGGCAAAAGAAGTACAGCAATGGGCTCACGCGCATGGAATTCACTGGTCTTACTATGATCACCACCCTGAAGCAGCTGGTTTAAGAGAATGGTGAAATGGACTTTTGAAGACTCAGTTACAGTGTCATCTAGGTGGCAATTCCTTGCAAGACTGGGGCAAAGTTCTCCAGAAGACTGTGTATGTTTTGAATCAGCATCCAATATATGGTGTATTTTTCCAATAGCCAGGATTCAGGGGTCCAGAAATCAAGGAGTGGAAATGGGAGTTGCACCATTCACTATTACCCCTGGTAACCCACCATCAAAATTTTTGCCTCCTGTTCCTGTGACTTTATGTTCTGCTGGCCTAGAGATCTTAGTTCCAGGGGAAGGAATGCTTCCACCAGGAGACACAGCAGTGATCCATTGAACTGTAAGTTAAGACTGCCACCTGGCCACTTTGGGTTCCTCATGCCTCTGAATCAACGGGCAAATAAAGGAGTTATGGTGTTGGCTGGGGTGATTAATCCTGATTACTAAAAAGAAATTGGACTGCTACTCCATAATGGAGATAGGGAAGAGTGTGTCTGGAATATAAGAGATCCCTTAAGACATCTCCTAGTATTAACATGACCTATAATTAAGGTCAGTGGAAACTACAACAACCCAATCCAGGCAGGACTACAAATGGCACAGACCCTTCAGGACTGAAGATTAGAATCACCCTGCCTGGTAAAGAATAATCAGTCGAGGTGTTTGCTGAAGACAAAGGGAATACAGAATGGGTAGTGGAAGAAGGTAGTTATTAATACCAGCTAAGACTATGTGACCAGTTACAGAAATGAGAACTATAATTGTCATGAGTATTTCCTCCTTATTTTGTTATGCATATGCTTGTGTTTGTATATATATGTATATTAAGCAGCCTTTGTTTTCTTTCTTCTCTTAATCCCTTATGTAACATAAAACATATTGACTTTATATCAGTATTTAAGTATTGTTAATTTTACATCATAGTATTTAAGTTATGAGATATCAGGAGAAGAGTAAACATCATTCAAGGACTTTACTTCGTCTTCTGGCAAAGAGATTAGTGCATTTTCAGGTATATGAAGAATAGTTGTATCATGTAGGAGGAATTATGACCTTGTTATTGTCTTTATTTGGAGATCAATACAGTTTAAGGAGATGCGTATGGGTGCAAAGTTGACAAAGGGTAGACTCATGATGGTTAACTTTACAAGTCAACTTGATTGGGCTAAGGTATAGCTGGTAAAACACTAACTGGGGATGTGTCCGTAAGGGTGTTTCCAGAAGAGATTAGTGTTTGAATCAGTAGACTGAGTACAGAAAATCACCCTCATCAATGTGGGCTGGATCATCAAATCCACTGAGGGCCTAAATAGAGCAAAAAGATGGAGGAAGGGTAATTTGTTTTTTTTTTTTTTTGCTTGAGCTGGGACATCCTTCTCTTCCTGCCCTTGGATATAAGTATTCCTTGTTTTCAGGACTTTGGACTCAAACAGTTTTTGAAAGATCAGCCCCCAGATTCTCAGGCCTTTGAAATCAGACTTATATCATCAGCTCCTGTCGTTCTCGGGTCTTTGAACTCAGACTGAATGACAACACCAGCTTTCCTGGTTCTTCAGCTTGCAGAGGGCAGACTGTGGAAGTTCTTGGCCTCCACAATTGCGTGAGTAAATCTCCTCTTTTACACACACACACACACACACACACACACACACACACACACACGCATATATCCTACTGTTCTATTTCTCTGGAAAACCCCAACTAACACACTCCCTCTTTCCTAAACTTTTGATTTTCTTTCTATTCTCCAGCCACCCCTTAATCTCCCTCATGGGCTGCTTGCTCCTCACCTTCCCACCCTAAATGGTTTATCCTCACTTTTTTCTTTTTCCTTTATGCCTAATACCTGAAGAAATAAACCCAAACTCAAAGCAACACCTAATACCTATACGACTATGATACTCATGTCTTATTGTTACCCTAGATATCGCTTGCCCATCACAGACCTATATAATAATGGCCATTATTTACTGTTTGCTTATCACAACATAGGAACTGAGCTTAAAACTTTACAAATGTTGTTTATTTCTCCAAACTGTTGAAGTAGATAAATAATTATTTTCATTTTACATAGGAGGAAACAAGAGCTTTGACAGGTTAAATGTTTTGCCCAAGACCACACAAATAGTGTCAAATCTGGGCTTTGAATCCAAGTTGCCTGACTCCAGAGTCCATGGTTGTAAACACTATATTATATTGCTTCATATTCAAGGGTTATTTAAGTTAGTTACTTTCAAGCATCTTAACTGCTAATTGTGTTGAATATGATTCATCAGGATCCAAACTGAATATCATGTATTCAGAGAAGTTTTTCCTAAAAATATGCTTTCTGCCTAGAAAACCTTATGTCTTACTGTTCCATTTGTTAAAAATTGCTTATCTGTACATTTCTTCATGAGGTTTCTCTTGGAAGAAGAAGAACCTTCAGGATGAAACAAAACATATTAAAGCACAGAATGTATCTGCTTTGATCAATTGTTCAAGGCTAAAATTTCCGGCCTGAATTTTTGTTTTGTTTAGTTTTGTTTTACTTTGCTTTTGGTTAATGCTCTAGTGGGCTCTTTACACCAGGAAATGGTGGATAATCAGTTTATTAATGGCTGGATTTCTTTTCTTTAAGGAACAAGATGAGACAGACATATGGAGCAGAGATGTTTAACCAGGTTATTAGACAAATGGATCAAACATTCAAATGTTTAAAGTCCAACACAAAAAGCTGAAACAGAGAACGGTTAAGGGCATGGGGCTGCAATCAGATGATATGAGTTCTGCACCCACCTTGAAATTTGGCCATAGGAAAGTCATTTAAACAAGGTAGCTCTATATTTCTCATATGTCATATATCTCATATGTAATAATAGTAGTAACTACCTCTTGAGATTCTTGTGAGTGGTAATAAGATCTGCTGTGGGTAGGACAGTGCCTTACATACAGTAAATATTCAACCAAAGTTGGCTGGATTATTATTGCCTATGCTTTCTTCACGTCCACCTGCTCCACCACAAGATCACACGCCAGACGCTCATGGCTGCAGTCCAGTGTTGCAGTGCATTCTCCCAGGCATGCCAATCTGGTTTAGATAAAGACATCAGTATATGTTTCTAATTCTACCTTAAAAGAGGAAGCAGGATAGTGAGCCATGACTGCTTAATGACAGGAAAACCACCTGGGATTTCTACACACTTGGCGAGGTGCTGCAACATCTACCAGTTTGTGTGGAATAGAGAAAAATTAGATTTAACTCTACCTTTTGTCAGTCTCTTACCTGACTTAAACTGTCTGAATATATATCAATAAATAGTATGAAGATTGAAAGGCAAGCCCAGGGGTATCTAGAGGAATATTTTGTATTTTTACATAGGATGTTTAATGCTTTGAGGAAATTGGATGAGACAGATCCTACCTAGATGTTTTAGAGTGTGTTATAGGTAAACTACATCATGGAAATTAATTAGAAGCTTCAGGGAGATGCTTACCACTTTCAGATTCTAATTTAGTGGGGTGTGGTAGAATGGTAATCCAAATTTACCTACAATAATTATATTTCACATTTGTATTTACCATGTATGGTACTTTTTCTGTCCATAATAGCTAATTTGATCCTTATAAAAATAATGTAGGTTAAAGAAGCTATCATTTACCTATCACTATTTTGTATATTCTAAATACTGTTACTTATGAGGGGTTGGTATAAATTTTCTGATTCCATGGTTAGTGTGCCACAAATAGGACTCAACCCAAAGCTGCCTCATTAACTATGACCAGGATACATTTATGCTCAATAAAGTCCTAATTTATGGATTTATCCATTTACTGTATAATAGTGATAGTGTGAGGTTGTGCAAATCCCAGAGCTGCATATTAGGGAGAGTCCGCATGTATCTTCCCATCCTGTTTACATTCTCTAGCCCCAGAACACCTTTAGTCATGAGCTTCATTATTAAAACGTGGTCTCTCAGAAAGAGCTTGCAAAATGTGAAAGGCATGAAAGGAGGAAAGAGGTAACTGATGGCTCAAGGAGAAATTGTCTAACTTTCTTCCTTTTCTCTACGTGTGCCATTCTTTCCATTTTCTATATATTTTCCCCACAGAGGCCCTCATGTTACCGAACCAGGTTCATTTTGTTTTGCCCAACACCCAGCAAGAAGCCAAAATGCTGAGACACCAGGTTTGTAGCAAAAAGAGGGTTTATTCAAAAGGCAGCCAAGTGAGGAGACAGGAGTACAACTCAGAGGCTCGGGGGTCTTGTGGAATACGCAATGAAGAAACAGGGGGTCTGAGGTGTGGAGAGCATGGGAAAAGGTGATTGGAAAAAGGTGCAGAATATTCGTTCTACACAGGCGTAACTAAGCTATAGGCCTCTGCACGTTCAAAAGATCGCTGCTTAGACAGGCATTGCCCAATTGAAGGGTCAGTGGTGCCATGCAGTCTTAAGCAGCTCGGCTCCAACAAGACACAGCTGACTGCAAGTTCCCAGGAAACAACTCAGGCAAACAACTTGTTTAGGCTGGGTGCTACTTGGAGGACATGCAAGTCTTTTGTAGCAACAATTAAAGCCACCTTGATTAGTGAGGACAGGTTACAGGTGAATGGATTTCACTAATGATTACCCATGGTTTCACCCCTCTCCTAGACATGACCCCCATTTAGCTAAAATACAAGATGCCCCTGAGTACGCATCACTGAGGTCCACACAGCTCTGTAAAAACAACTGACTAGGGACCGTTTGGCAAGATTGTTAAAGGTGTTCTCTGCAACGTGTTTGATATCTCGCCCGCGGAGCCCACAGACAGATCTCTGCGGCCTGTGACATCCACCCTCCTTAGGTGGATGTCCATCTTTATCCATCTCCTTAGGTGAGGAGGCACCTCACGACCATCTGTTCCTTCAGTGCTTCTCTGACCCTGATCTGGGTTACAGATCAGTGAACCTGTCTTGCATCCCTCAGTGCACCCAAGTTCCAGGGCACCTGAACAAAATCAGGAAGAGAACTTGGTGTTCTTTCACACATTTTGAGCAAAAGTAAAGCACTCAACTTTGTACACAGTAAAAAAAAATGCAAATCTTCTCCGAATCTAATAAACGCAAATCTTTCTCAATCTAGTAAACCTATATGTGAGAGAAAAAGTAAGTTCATCCAAATGGATGTTTATTTTAAAATCACCGAATGCATATGTAAAATCACTGTTTTCTCACACATACTCTAGAAAATTCTATAATTAATATTATCAACATCATTTGGAGTTCAAGTTTACTAAAATGCTCTTTATTCTTGCACAAAAGCTCAAAGCCCCATTCTGACAAGGTTGGAAGTGATTTTTTATAGAATAGATTAATTATATTTACATAAGGAAAAAGAAAACATTAGCATGACATTTTACCCTCTGCTTGAAACTCACTTTCCATATAACTGTGTATGACTCTCTCCTTTTAGGGGGTCAGTGCAATTCTAAAAGATTTCAGCTAACTCACAAAAAAGTGTCATTGGGTTCAATTAAAATGTGTTAAAATTAACACACTATCTTTTTCTTTATCTCACTCTGTGTAATAGGATACTAATGAGTGGCCCTGTGGGCTTTGGTCAAGAGGGTGCTCTCTTAGATCATTTAATATCTGGAATAAAGGCACAGAGTGGTGGACTAGCTAAAGTTGCTTTAGTTTCCACAATTATCTTTATCACCTCTTCCCCTCAATAAAGATACAGTCTAAGTAGAAAGTTTGCTTTATATTCGAACACAACTTCAATACAACCCCCATAGCCACACCCTTCCTCCAGTGCTTTCAACCAGATTATCACTCCTAAACTTCTCCTTATAGAAATTTTGAGACCATCACTTGGTCCTTTATATTGCAATTAATTCTTCTTCACTTCCTAGGGAAGGGTTATATCCCACCCTGCAATAACCCACAATATGCTATGTAGGTAGTTATGAGAGAGTGCAAAGCAGAGATCCAATCCTCAGTTATGGACAAATGAAAGTTTATACAAAAATTAGACCAAGAAGTTGAGATGGGAAGTGCGGAAGAGGACAGAGGAGAATTGGGGAAGCCATGGAATATTAATAGGAAGCTTCCCTAATAAAACTCAAGCACAGATGTACAAGGTCAGATTCCAGGGGGTAAAATTCACTAAGGAAAAATAAATCATTTGGGGAAAAAAAAAAGTCCCAAAATGGCCTCATTACAGTGACTATTTGGGGCAAAAATAAAATCAGAAGAAGAGAAGAGCTAGCAGGTCTTCATACACTACAAAGCCTAAATTAGCTTTCAGTTTGGGAGAAAGTACACTAACAGATGCCAGGTCCAACAGAAATGTCTCTGGCAACGGCAAAAACACTAACAAAGGCAACCTGCAGCTAAGGAACTAATGGCCGGGTCATTAAACAAAGAGACATCCTCTCACACCGGCATGTTCAAAAAGACTGATGTCTACACGCTGGGACATCACAGGAATTTTCCACGTGAAATGTGACTTCGTGAGATCCACAGAGCTGCCACAAACCAAATCTGTTCTAGGTCCTAGAACTATAAACAAAATAAAAATAACATAAAATGTTTATAGCACTTGAAGCTACCTAAGCAAAAGTTAAGCTTAAAATTTATTTAACTTGCCCTGGGATGGTTTTCCCCACACACTTCAAGGAACAGGGGCATATGTGCACAAGAATTTTGTTCTGGTAAGAAAACACCACCGATTTGGTAAAATTGTTAAAATGGTCATGAAAAGGAGCAAGTGTCTCATTCATTCATTTATGCCCTCAAATATTCAATAAACACCTACTATGTACCTGTTGAGCTCTGTGCTGGACACTGGGAATACAAAAACATATCTGATATTTTTTAATGATTCCTCTCAGTATACCCTATATTGATTGAATCTGACTCAGAATTTGCAGTTGGTTTGGAGCCCCAGGTTCTGATAAACCACAGAGGGAATCAGGAAAGTTCTGAAAATAGCATCATGGGAGGAGCAGTTGCAGGACTAGGAATGGGCAGCTTGGAGATCCTGTAGGCACTTGATCTCTTCAAACATTTAAAGAGCTGACTTGTCAAAGAGAGGGTAGATGTGTGCTCTCAGTCTCCAGAGGACAGAACCACAGAAGTCACAGGGATATTTTGACCTAATCAAAATAAGGAGCAGATGGGAATTCCCTGGCAGTCCAGTGGCTAGGACTCCGCGCTTTCACTGCCGAGAGTTTGGGTTCAATCCCTCGTCAGGGAACAGCTAAAATCCTGCAAGCCAGGTGGTGCAGCCAGCAACAAAAACAACAACACTTAACTGTCTTAAAAGAAAAAGGGGGTGGGTGGGGGTGACAGGATGAGCTGCCTTAGTAAAGTGTGAGCTTCCTAACTCTGAAAATATTCAAATAGAGGCAGAATAACCAAGTTATTAGAGATATCCTAAGGGACCTTTCAGCTCTTGTATAAAGTTAGATTAAATCTGTTAATCTGAGATAGCAGAGCTGGTTTTGGAAGAATCAATCTTATTGATTCTTTTTATATTGAACATCATAAGATTAGCCTTTCATAACTTTAAAATTATGCTTTGTTATCTATTTTGGGATTTTTTACTGATAAGATTATAAAAAGGTGGACACATGGGGAGCAATAAATATGCTCACCTTTAGCGATTAGGGTAGAGTACGTGTCTTTAGTTCCTTAAGCTCCTAGTGGAGCCTAGGTCTTAGAAATTTCTTCAAAAGTCCATTTCTCCTACTGTGCCACAAGTTTCACTCTGAAAAAACAGTAAGGGTATCAATGATGTATCCTCCAAGTGCAGGCCTGAGCCTCCTTACAATTAGGTACCTTGTGGTCACTGGAGGTACACTGCTTTTTAGACAGAAATAGTTCATTACCACTGGTTGGTCACGAAATACACGTTTTGAGTACCTTATGGCCAAGTATGCATCGTTTGTATGAATGTTACCTATTTTAATTGAATGTCTGGTCAGTCAGTAGTTATTTCGGTCGTGGGTATTACAAGGCAGCTTTATGGAGGCTATCAAATTGCTTTCCAAATCTGTTGAAGTGGCAGTTGTTATAGGATTAACTGGATCAACAGAGTCTAGAGAATCTGAACTTGAATCAGAATTGGATTCCTCTACTAAATAATCTTTATCCTCTTCGGAATCATCCAAAAAATCTTTAATACTCCTGTTTCTCCTTATAAGAGTTGTTTCTTTAACACGAAGATGTTTTTACTCTTTTGTTGGTTTTTTTTTTTTTTTTTTTTGGCACTTTAGTTTCCTCGTATAATTGGATAAATAAAAAGTAGAGTAGAAACACATAAAAATGGGTGATGGGGTGAGATAGTATTTCTCAGATATTAATTGTAATTTAGAACTATAATATTTGGATAGCATGATGCAAAGTGTAAGAACAGACTAGTTTGAAACAAAAACATGTGGAAAAGTTTAGAATATAATCAAGAGGTACCCCAATAAGTGGTATTGGGAACACTGGCTAACTGCTTGGGGGAAAAAGTTAGATTCCTACCTCTTACCATTATACACTTATCAAGATTAAAAAATTTATATATAAAGAGAATAAGCCATACTGATAGTAGGAGAAAATAAATTTTTATTTTAAATGACATCATGGTGGAGAAAGTCTTTCTAGGCATGACACCAAAAGCAAAAGCCAAAAGTAAAAGACTGATAAATGCAATTACCTAAAAATTAGAACAGCCCATATAATGACAAAAGAAATAATTAAATGCAAACATAAACTGGGAAAAGTATTTGCAACATATTTGAGGCGAATACATAAAAGTTCTTAAAATGAATATGAAAAAGAGAAAAAAGTAGCCCTCCCAAAATGACCTTAGGACATGAAGAAGTAACTGGTAAAGAAGAAATAAAAATGGCCTATGTTTTAAATGCTCCGACCCATTAATAATCAAATAAATAAACATTATAAAGACAATAAAAGGTAGCATTTATCTATTAGAGTGGAGGCAAAAATGATACTGAAGAGGTAAAGAAATAGGAACTTTTGTACTCTGCTGGTGGGAGTATAATTTTTAAAACATTAATCATTTAAACAATTAATTTAAATGTTTTAAAACCTTTCTGGCAGGCAGATTGCAAAATATATTGAATCAATTATTATATCCTTAACACAGAAATTCTCTTTCTAGGAATTTAGCCTAAGGGAAAAAATTAGATGTACATAAAAGCATAAAATGAAATAGCATCCATTAAGGATTACAATGTAAGCATACATTATTTTCATGGAGAGGTATTTATGTGATTTCTATAATTTCCTGGGTTTGTTTTTGGTTTTGGTTTTTTTGCGGTACACGGGCCTCTCACTGCTGTGGCCTCTCCCGCTGCAGAGCACAGGCTCCGGACGCGCAGGCTCAGCGGCCATGGCTTATGGGCCCAGCCGCTCCGCGGCATGTGGGATCCCCCCGGACCGGGGCATGAACCCGCGTCCCCTGCATCGGCAGGCGGACTCTCAACCACTGTGCCACCAGGGAAGCCCCATAATTTTCTGTTTTAAAGGATACTGTAATAAATTTGCTTCTACATATATTGATATATTTATTCACAATGAGAGAGTTTCTTTGTCAAGAAAGAGATTAGTCATCTGATGCCCTTACCTTCTCTATACATGGGTGTCTCATTTGCCTCATACAAATTCCAGATCTTCTCCCTTTGGATCTGTCATTGAGGATTCTTTCCTTTCTCTCTTTCTCCCTTTCTTTCTCTCTTTCTCCCTCTCTTTCTTCCTTCCTTCCTTCCTTCTTTCCTTCCCTCTCTCTCTTTCTTTCTAAAATAGACTAATCTGGAATTAATGGTGCAATTAGTGTGCTATTGCCCACCCTGAGCCACAGCCATCAGATGAAGAGCCAACAGAATGGTATTAGCCTTTGGACCAATAAATCAGTTCAAGCACATGTGTAAATATAGGAGAAACACCTCTACCATTATGTCTGCCTTCACTTTGGATCATTTAAGGGGCACGTTGAGAACCATAGCTCCATTCCCCCACTTAAATAACCAACAATCATCGCCTTGCAGATAAGTTGTTGCAGTTCCTCATGTTGAGATGTTCCTTAAGATTTTCAAGCATGAGTATTGGCCCCTTCATGCTTTACCGTCAGATATCTCTTAGCTATCACTGGTGGAAAGACTTGAAGGACTTGAGGAAAATTTAAAAAGTGGGAAAAGACACAAAGCTTACTCAATTTTCCACACTATCCATAAAACATCTTAGTGCCCAAGATATAAGTTAACTACTGCCACTCTTCCTTACCTCTAGCCACTGCTTTACCTGCCTGAGTCTACCTGTACACTGGTATTGAGAACTTTTATACCTGCAGCACCTTCCCCTATTCTCATTTCATCTTCTCTTTTATCATCTTTGCCAAATCCCTTAACCACCTTGTGTATTCTTTGAGGATAGAGGCCTGTCTCCTAGTGCTGCCTTACTTGCTGGCCAAAGAATGTTCCTTCTATATCCCACCACTTTGCAGAATTTGGAAAAGCCAAATTTAAGGGTAAGGAGACACCTAAGATATCTAATAATCTCATGTCCTGCTATTAATAATGAGTCTCACCATGGGAAAACCAAGTGTGAGGACAAAACGGAGCTCCTCTGGGGTGTCTCCTTTATAAGAGGGTCAGGATAAAACAAACAAGGAGGCGCAAATGCATCTGAATCTTAATGCTCAGCAGCTGGGGTCTCCCTTCCCACAACCTTGTCACATTTGTTGAGTTAGCCCAGACCCTACACAGACCCTGACATGCAATATGCACTCAACAGTGTGATGATTTAATACGAAGGAATAAGCTAAGTTCTCTCTCTTCTTTTGGGATTTCATGAGAGGAAAAGCATCCAATTTTGTAAAGATAATTATAAAATTTATACATCTAGTAAGGAGTTCAGTTGTATCTAGAATAAGCTTCCTTTCCCTGAAGCTGAAACGCTATCAGTGCAAGACCTGTGTGCCTAAATTTACATTAGACGCTATAGGGAGTATCAAAGATAATAAAAGATAGACTATGTCTAGGAAGAGATTATAATGTAATAAGAGACAAGTGAATTTCAAACACATACATGACAGTGACATAAACTAAATAAAAAATATATAGAAATACATGCTTTCAAATTTAAAAGGAGGTTGCTGGAATCATTAGGAAAGCTGATGGATGGTAGGCTAGACAGAGAGTCCACACTGTGTACCACTCTGGGCCCTGCTCCTTGGCTGTTTTCCACCACAATTAGTTATCTGGCAACCTTGTAAGATCTTAACAAAAATAACTCATAAGATTTAGTCACATCAGGAAGGCCATCAGAATGAGTGATCACAAATGTTTTGAAAGGGTCACAAGCTAAGTCAGCATATAGGATACACTTTGGGAAAAAAAATGCCTTATCTCTTTCATCTCCAAAGAAAACATTAGAAGGCTATTGTTACAACCCAGGCACTCTCATTCCATTCCCCCAAAATCTATTAGTATCACATTATGAAGTTTGTGCCATTGCCAGGGGGTCTGATAAAATCCCACAGCATTTCTTTCGTTTTTTCTTTCTCAAAGGAATAAATTTTTTCTAACACTGTCCTACACATTGCCACACTTTCTAACCTAGTTCATATCAGACGTATTTTTACCTGCAATTACTTCAGGTTTCATGACCCAAAGGACTTTAAAAAGACGTAACTACAATATTTATATTAAAAATTACACTCAAGAGATTGTGTAAAGCACCTCACAGTTCACAAAACCCATTTGCCCATAGTTGTTATCATTTTAAACTTAAAACCACCCCTATGACTTGTTTGGGCAGGTTGTGGGATTTTTTTCCCCATTTTAAGGAGGAAAAAATTGAAGTTTAGAAAGGTTAAGGCAAATTCTCAAGGTTAACATAGCACAAATAATAAAGTAATTCTTGAAAGTCATGTGTCTGCCTCCAAAACTGTGATCACCTGTCTCTACAGATAGGATGCACAGCTGGGGAAAGTTTCCTAGCACCCCTAGCATAGCAGTCTGGAGTTCAATGATTTACTAAACTCAACATACCTTCATAACAAGAACTCCATTAATCACCTTTTCCTTGTTATCCTACCTTTACCACCAGGAATGGCACTTCTCAGGTAAGATCAGTTACGTAATTTTCAGGAACCAATGTCATGTTCTTAGGGTCTTCCCAGTGCAAAACTGAAAAAGATTGAAAAATGCTTTCCTGAGATTTTATTATTAACTCAATGTAACCGTCTTAATTTTTGGATACTTCTGTTTACCTCATACCTCCAGACTTCCATTGTTTCCTCAGGCTCTTAAATCCAGAACAATCCATCAGATCTACCCTCTCTGGGAAGAACCCTACACACTTTTCTGCCATCTTTCCCATGACATTAGAAAGAGGAAAATAAATGATTCACAATAAGACATTAATGATAGTAATCTGATGAGTGGATTTCTCATCTGATGGCAAAAGTATTTCTTTTGTGAATCTATAATGGAGTCACTTCAGACATTAGTGGTCAGCCACAAGGGGAAAGAGAGGAAAAATTTGGAAACGGTTAGTCTTACTAGCAACTGCTAGCCTTAAGCCTCCCCATAACTATTAATCTGGATATTCTCAAGTCTACAATCCTAGGTTTACATAAATAACTTATCCATATTGCTTTTTAAATAAATAATTACATGTTTTAAATGTTTAGACTATTACACTGAAATACTCTCCCAATGAAAATAATGAACTGTCATTCACAAATACATACGTTCACTGTCAACATGTTATAAGAGAAAACTGTGAGAGAGTAAAGGAATTGAATTCTGTGGAAGTTCCCCAGTGGATCTTCCAAGGTAAATAAAATGTCCTCTTTCTCTGAACCATTTTAAGCCTTGATTACATTAACTTTTAAAAAATGCACAGAGGAAATACTATTTTAGAGAAGGTTCTGAAATTGCCATATTTTTTGGAACTCTGTTACCTCACGGATGACAGCATATGTCACTGTTAACCTTGTGTTATATTTCTGAACCAGTGTCCAGCACAGCCTCTGAGGCCATCTGCTTTTTATGGTTGTCAGCCCTGAAAATAGCCTGAGATGGCTGAATCCCTGGAACACATTTTTCCTACTGTTTGGATTAGAATAGCACTTCCACCTTAATCAATCTCTCTGTTTTAACTCAAGCATGTATTTGACGAACTTGCTAGGTTTGATTCTTTAGTATACGCAGTAGACTTTAATATCCCAGGTGATATTTGACATGGGGGAAGTTTCAGTCCCCATTCAACAAAATGCTAGTCACATTTGCTTTGCTCTCTGTTCATGGGGGAAAAGATTATGTACTAAATAAAACCACAAGAGCAGGGATATTAGGAAGCCCTTGTTCTGGTATTTTCCTCAAGTTAACACTTGCACTATCCTCCTTACTCATTTAGATACTTCTGGTTATATAATTTTCCTATATCTATTATGATTTCCTGCCTCTCTACGTAGCTCTTTGTTGCTCTCCTGACTATCTGTGTCTGATGGCTGAGGCACGCCATCAAAAACGTGTGCTCAGACAAATGGTGAAAACAGAACATCTGAAAATGCAGGACTATTTCATGCAGATTTATGACTCAAACAGGATCATCTTTGTCCCAGTTAAGCAAGCCTACTTGAAGAAAGATGGCTGAAACATTGTTTTTATAAAGAGAGATTTTTTAAAATGTCCCAAATAAAGCTAAAAGAAAAAGAACATAGGAGAAGATACAGGAAGAACATTACCTACTAAGTCATTGCATTTAGAAATCTTGGAAACACGTATTAAACTGCTCTGTTTCTGAACTGGATGGAGCTCTGTGGAAATCCTCCTGTGACTTCTCTCACTGCCTTCATTCAATTTTATATTGTTTTGAAGGTCCAGGCAGAGAGGATATGTAATTGGACATTTGGTGAATGCAGAGGAGTGAAACTGTGTCCAAAGTTATTAGTTTATCTCCGTTTGAAGAGCAAGGAGAACATTTTATTTCATCTAACTTTTTTATAGCAATCAATTAATCCTTTGCTTCAAGGATGACAACAGAATGCCTTTATTCATTCTCATGGAAACACTGACATCTAGTGGGTCACTGCATTAATGCAGGGCAGCACGAACGCTAGGAAAACTACTCCAAGTTTGGGGATATTCAATGTTTTATGCTCTCTCTGATTAATTAATTTGGCCCATTGACCTCTCTAGCTAGCTCCTGCTTAAAATTGTGGATAAAAAATAAAAATTCAAAGGAAGTTATAGAAAACAAACTTAGCACACCTAACCAATAGCCTTCAGACACCCTGTAAATAAATTCTTAAGGATTATTTTAGTTGAAGATTTCATTATTATTCATATGAACCAATATTAGCAATGTTTCACTGAGCTTTATTAATGATAGAAACTAATACTTAGTATTTGGAGACCTACATAGTCTGTCACAGTAGTTCCTAAACTTTATTTCAGAGATGATGTTGATGAGCAGTATGAACGCTGCCACACTAAGCTCTGTGGACAGTTTCGAGGGATTCATAGAACCAGTGAAGTTTGGGCTTATCAAGAACTCCTGAAGTACTAATAACAGTTGAAAACCTTCATATAGCCTTTACTATGTACCAGACACTGTTCCAAGTTCTGCTACTGTATCAACTCATTTACTTATCACAGCTTTTCTAAGTAGATATTATTATTACCCTTTCCTTTTCTCAGAAAAGGAAATTGAAACACAGAGAGATGAAAATATTTGCCCAAAGCTACACAGGCACTAGGAGGTGTAGTTAAGATTCAAACTCAGGGAAGCTGACCTCAAAGTCCATGCTCTGTTCCATTGTCTGGGGCCTCTCCCAGAAGGGGCACTGCAGAGATGGCTACTTGGGAAGACAGAAACCTTACATATTGCTCTCATCATGGCCAGTCTCTTTAAACAATCTCTTCAGACTACTTATTTTATATTCCTCGGTTGCCCAGAGTTGCATCACAGCAAATAAATATGCACTACCTAATTGGGAGAGAAGTAGGAAGGCGGAGAAATAAGACAATATGCTTTGGAGCTTTTAAAAGGGAGATGTAGTACAAGTCTGAGTCACTAGGTCCTTCAGGTCTTGCAGCATTGGGCTGACAGCCATTGGGAGTATAAAAGACTAGTACATTAATTCCAAAAACATTGAACTTGAGCAAATAACGTCAGTTCTGGGGGCCAGAGATGTGACAGATCTTCTTTGTCCTATATGACCTTTAATCTTTTACTTTCATATCTTGTACTCCATAAAGCTCTTTCAAAGCAAACTACCTGGATTAACTCTTCTGTGGTCAAACCAGGAGAGAAGGACTATAACGTCTGCTCTCTAGCATGCAGTTCTCCTGGGAGGCAATGAGGTTAGGAACCAGAGTGTATGTACTGGATTACCATCCTCCAAGACGTCCCTTAATCCAGCCTTGGACCATCCTACCTGCATTCCTCCCCAGAGGGTGGAAGGAGATGAGGGGAAGAGGCTGTTGGACAACAATAAACCTGCTTCACTAGAGCCCTTCCCCCATACACCAGAGCACTCAGCCGTCGTTTGGAATCCATTTTCAGGTGGTAAGCGAGGGAGGTCTTTGAAAAGATCTGCTTATTTCCAATGCGTCCTTTATAAAGTAGGCACTCTAGTTCTTTGACCTTGCCATGCATCTTTCCTTTGAAATGGAAGCAGTGAAGACTTTAAAAACATTATCTCGGGCTTCCCTGGTGGCACAGTGGTTAAGAATCTGCCTGCCAATGCAGGGGACATGGGTTCGAGCCCTGGTCCGGGAAGATCCCACATGCCACGGAGCAACTAAGCCCGTGCGCCACATCTACTGAAGCCCGCGTGCCTAGAGCCCATGCTCCGCAACAAGAGAAGCCACTGCAATGAGAAGCCTGCGCACCGCAACAAAGAGCAGCCCCCCCTCGCCGCAACTAGAGAAAGCCCACGCACAGCAACGAAGACCCAACACAGCCAAAAATAAATAAATTTATTAAAAAACAAACAAAAAAAACCCCCGTTATCTCCTATTCTAGAGAGTTTTCCTTTTTCCACCCTTGGCCCGAACACTTAACCAAGCTAGAAATAGGGACTGCGTCACACAAATACAACTGGGTTTGTTAACACAGAACTTCTAATTCAGATAAGGAAGAACAGACGTGAATGCCCATGGATGGTAAAATGCTTTCTCCAGGGTATCCTGATGAGTCTAAAAGAAAGGCACACATGTTTCCCAATTAAGAAAATGCCTGCCAAGCAATGGGTAATACCATATGTCTAACCTCTTAAATGAAAATGAACGGCCAAAAGCTTTTTGATAAAAAAGAAAAGAATTATCTGTATTTGTGGCCTGGTATTCTGAACTTCCAAAATATCATCTTTGCATTTTGGTTATCTCCACTATTACCTTAAGTATACTTGGACTATTTGATGGTGCTGTCGTAATTCTACAATTAATCTAGGGATATTTACCCTTCTCTCCTTTGTCTTTAAAAACACCATTTTCTCATTTAAGGAGAGAACTCGGTGCATTCCCAGTATAGTTTTCAGTAATTTTTAATACTCAGTGATAAAGGTCTGTGCTTCATACTTCACCACTGGGCTATCCATTTCTCCTCACAAACTCCTGAGGGATCAAATCAAAAAGCTTTTGAAAAATTAGAATAAATTCCATCTAATAACTCACCTTTTCCTTAATCTTTTCTTTTCTTTTTTTTAACATCTTTATTGGGGTATAATTGCTTTACAATGGTGTGTTAGTTTCTGCTTTATAACAAAGTGAATCAGTTATACATATACATATGTTCCCCTATGTCTTCCCTCTTGCGTCTCCCTCCCTCCCACCCTCCTTATCCCACCCCTCCAGGCTGTCACAAAGCACCGAGCCAATATCCCTGTGCCATGCGGCTGCTTCCCACTAGCTATCTACCTTACTACATTTGTTAGTGTGTATATGTCCATGACTCTCTCTCGCCCTGTCACAGCTCATTCCTTAATCTTTTCTGAGAAATTTGAAAGACTTGCTCAATAAATGCTAAAAAAATAATAAAGGTCAGAGAAAGTTCATAATTTCTTTCTAATAGGAACATTTTCTTAAGTTCATCAAACTGGAATTTTCTAACTATAGGGGAAATAAGTAGCCTTACTAAGAGAGAATTCTGCTTTCATTTGTCCACTCAATGTACAGAATTGTGTTCTCCTGATCTAGGTATCTATATTTAACTTAATACTTTGTAAAAATGAGAGAAGAATTCATTGCAAAGAACTGAAACTTGCAATACAGTGATAACCAGGCATAGATTATAACACATAGGACATGACTAACAAAGAATATTAGGTTGGTTCTGAAATGAATACCTCTTTGTTAAAGACCAACGAAGCTCCTTTACCAGTAGGATTAAGGGTATGAGCTCTCTTCAGTCTCATTCCAACTCCTTAGATGCCATATGGTTATTGCTCCACTAGGGTGTTGTCAAAATATTTAAAACTCAGATTTGAACTTTGCTTAGCTACTTGTTAAATTAATAAAAATAATCTATAATGTTATAGTATACATATATGATTTTATAATAAATGTAATATATATAATATCATTCATTCAGGGTTTACTCTTCTAAGTGTCCTACCAAACACTGCATTGTTTTTATTTCATTTAGTTCTCCTCTAATGAAACATAAACTCCATAAAGGCAGGGACATTTTTTTCCTATTCACCACTTTATCACCAGTGACTGAAACAGTGCCTGCTACGTAATTTGTCAAATAAATGTATGAATGTTGAAAGTATTATGATAAATATTTGACAGATGAAAAAACTAAAGCTCAGCAAAATCGCCTTGTCACAAAGCTATCAAAGAACAAGTCCCTTATCCAAGGTCAAACTGTAAGTTTTGAGGCTGAAGTATAACCCAGTTTTATCTGACTTCAAAAGCCAAAAGATATATTTCAGAGTAATAAAGTCTATGCTATAAAAAGCACTGCTTTTTTCCATATGCTGTCTGTGAACTGTTAGCCTTGTCCCTCTAATCTGAGTGGGACACTTGGCTTCTTGGTGTTCTTTGTAGGAGACTCCACTCTCCCCTCTGCTATTAAGATAGGAAGCCTTAAACCCCTCTGTAGGAATACTGCTCCTACTTGGTGCCAAACTGAAAAGTGGTCTCCCATATGGGCAGGAAGGTGATACTTCCCACATACCACAATTACACACAGCTCACAGCAATAGCTCAAGACAGTACATACTTTTTAATACCAAATATCATATAGTTTGTATTGGGTCCCTCTATTCTCTCAGCCATTTACCTTCTTTGCATTGGATATTTACAATTTTCCTGCTTTTCCCCAAACTAACTTCCTATCCTCAATTTTTTAAGATACAGGCTGCATTCAGAAACTGAATGATACTCATATTAAAATCTTGTGTTCAAGATTGAGCAAAAACTAGGAAGCAGTAAAACATGGATGGACCTTGAGGGTATTATGCTAAGTGCAATAAGTCAGATGGAGAAAGACAAATACCATATGATTTCACTCATATATGAATACAGAAAACACAAATAAACAAAATAAAACAAAATAAATGAACAAACCAAACCAAACAAAAACAAACACATAGATATAAAGAACACAGTAGTGGTTACCAGAGGGGAAAGGACAGGGAGGAGGATGAAATAGATAAAGGGAGTCAACTGTTTGGTAACTGATGGAAACTACATTTTTGCTGGTGAGCATGCTGTAGCGAATACAGAAGTAGAAACACAATGTTGTACACGTGAAGCTTGTATAATGTTATAAACCAGTTACCTCAATAAAAAATAAAACAAATAAATAAATAAAGTTAGTGTTAAAAACGTGCTTCCTTGACTGTTTGTTTGTGGGTCTCTGTTCCCCGCTCCTTGAGGAGGAGCACTCTGGTGTAGCTGAGGGAGTCCTGGCTGCACCATTTCTAGCCATGTGATTTGGGGCAGGTGTTTTATCCCCTACCTTTCATTTTCTCAATGTGTAAATCTTGGGATAAGTTAAAACTTACCTTAAGGGCTATTTGATCACTGAAATTTTTTAATTTGTTGTTTTACTCTGCAGGTAATAATATAAGCACATGTTACAAAATTCAAAAATACAAAAGAATATTTAGTGAAAAGTAAATGTCCCACCCACCCTTGTCTTCCAACTCTGAAACTAAGAACTGTTTCCTATGAGTCCTACCAGAGAAATCCTTTGCATATTCAAGCGAATGTAATTTTTATTAATGTTTTAACAATATACCTGGTGTTTTGTCTTTCTTTTTTTTAATCTATCAACATTTCCTTAAGGTCTTTCCATATAGGAGAGTTCACCAAAATCTTACTCATACTTTTGAAAAGCTGTATGGGATTATTTCTGTACCATAAAACATTACCTTTTGATTAATACGGAAGAACAAACAGGTAAAAACATTCAAGGCATTTTGAAAAGAGAATAATGATATAGAGAGAATTGGCCTACCCAGCTATCTAAGTGTCAAAATAAATTCTGAAACAGTAAGTAAAACAGTGCAGTACTAGTGCAAAACAGACCACAAACAGAAAGAATATTAAAAAGACCTAGTAGTATACATTTAAAAAATTGGTATATGATAAAAGCTATATAATTATTTGGATATTTGGGAAAAGTTAAATTATATAACTATCCCATATATATTCCAAATGGATTAAAGAGTTAAATATAAAAGGAAAAAAATGAAACCATAAAAGAAGTAAAAGAAAATTTAGGTAAGCATCTATTTGATCTTGGAGTTAATAAGGCTTTTTAAGCAAAAGATGAAACTATATCAAAATCAACCATACCGAAGAAACTATAGCAGAATCAAAAGAAGAAACTATAAAGAAAAGTGATAGAGTTCTATGATTTCTATTTCTATAAGTTTGATTGTGTGTGGAGTAAAAATTGCATTACATGAGAAAAATTAATAGGCAAATTACAAAAAGAAATATTTTGGAACATATATGACAGACAAATGGCTAACAACCTTTATATTGAAAGAGGTCTCACATAGTAAGAAAAATAAAAACCATCCAACATAACTGTAAGCAAAGTACATAACGTGACATTCACTAAAGAAAAGCTTATACAAATGGCCAATAAACATTTTTAACCTATATCTAGCTTGCCAGTAATACAAAATGGTAAGTAATGCTACATGAACAATGAAGTGTCTTTTTTTTTCCATTTGTAAAGTTGAGAAACATAAATGCACAATTCTCAGTACTAGCAAATGCTCAGTAAAATCGATGCTTTCATATTCTTACTACCTTTCTGAAGGGTAATTTGGTATGTTTTTCAAAAGCCTTAAAGTTGTGAATTTTTTGTCTTGTATTTCTTTTTATAAGAAGTTATTCTGGTAAGATGATCAGATGTGTACAAAAAGATTTATGTATAAGAATGTCCATAGAACATGGAGAAAAGTTTCAAACAACTTATATGGCCATCAGTGGTATGTTAGTATATACATATTTTGCTACACTAGGCAATTGTTAAATTTACGTTTTATAGAAAATGTAATGAGAAAAAGAGTTCTCGATAAATAGTTAAATGAAAATCAGATTATAAAAGATTGTATGCAGTCCATTTTAAACATGTGTACATAAATGTATACAAACATATATATATGTCCTATAAAAAAAGATAGACTTTTATACAAACTGATACTTTTCTGAGTGAAATGGTAAAGAATAATGTCTTTAATTTTGTACAGAAAAGTATTAACTTTATAATCAGAAAAAGTCAAAAAATGTCATTTTAAAATTAGAATCAGAGCAAACATCCCTGACTTAGATATCTAACTATTATTGTGTCACATTATTTGTATCAGACCTTACTGAATGTTGCTTGGATATAAATTTTCTTTAAAAAAATGCAAACAAATAAATACTATTTCAGATCATGTTTAGGAAATCTCTCAGCTCTAAGACTAAAGTCCAAAATATCCCCTGAGAGGCTCTAAATATTATTAAAATATTTTTATGTTTCTGCTTTGTGTTGAAGCAGTTGTTTAGATAAAAAATTAACTGTGTAAACAAACACTGCTGAAGCCTAATTAAGAAACTAAAATACCAGTAAGTGTGACCATGTAGGTAAAAGGACTAGGATAGTTCCTGTTGTTATATGTAGGCATCAGCCATGGAATTTGCCAAGATAAGTCTGCCCTACCCAGCAACAACTATGACATCATATGTTCAAGTTCTACCATTGGCACAAAAAACAAGAATCAGGCTGGTAATCTAGGTCAAGAATTCATTTCAGCATGAATCACAATTTTTTAAGAGTGATTTGCCAATAATTTTTCAGTTTTTTTCCATGGTTTTCTGAGAAAGTCCAAAGCCATGATTTAGTTACATTACTTGAACTGACAACAAAGCTAGTCATGCATGAGAAAATCATTACTAATGTGTTAAGCACCCTTAAATATGTTTCTATTTCACTTCTCCCACGGTATTAGGACAATCAGCTCCACTCTAGTTTTCCAGTACTTCTAATCAGGGCTCAATTCCCAAAATCAGATGAAACTGAGGACTACTTTAATTATCTAGAGATCTTCCGAGATACCCCAAAATGTCTTTTGATGCCCAGTTACCCAAAAATGTGTCAGCACCAAGGGCAGTAATACTTGCAAGTCCATTTTACATAAAACTTTTTAGCTAGCATTTCTTGATTGATTGATAGCTGTAAGATAGCAGTATATATCAATCCAAAATAGACTGTGGTAGATTATTACTTAAAAATGGAAGAAATGGATTTTAGCACACCAATGATGCCACTGAGAACAAGAAGAAAAACCAAGATAAAAGATGGTAATCATCTGTTTGAAGTCAGCAGACTGCAGCAACAGAAAAGAGAATTGGAAGAACCGTACTCCAGAGAGGGGAGAACGTAGCAGAAGTAAGTGGACTTCTGCAGTCACTTTTACTCTAGAAGCACTTGCCAATTCTGTGAATGGGCATAAGGATGAGAATCCATTTCGTACCCGAAAAAGGATGCTACTGGAGGACGGAGAAAGAAAACTATACTAAGCCTTTGGTGGAGATATATGGGGGGAGCCTCAGGCGTACTGCTGGTTTTCCTCTCACAGCAGTTACCAATTTCTGGAGCAGTAGCAGGCAAAACTAAACCTTAAACAGAAAGTTTCTGAAAGACTAGGTAAAGCTTTGGCAGTCTCATAAAAATATACCATTAAATAAGTGAAAAGCCAACCCACAAAGTGAGAGAAACTATTTGCAACAATAGATCCAACAAAGATTTATAGCTAAAATATGCAAAGAATTAAGTATCATTATCATACTAAGTGAAGTAAGTCAGACAGAGAAAGACAAATATCATGATATCCTTATATGTGGAATCTGAAAAAAATGATACAAATGAACTTATTTACAAAACAGAAACAGACTCATAGACTTAGAGAACAAATTTATGGTTACCTGTGTGAGTGGGGGCAGAGTGGGTAGGGAAGGATAGATTGGGAATTTGGACATGTACACACTGCTATATTTAAAATAAAATGCCTTTCCATTAAATAAATAAATAAACTTTTGTTACATTAAGCCATTGCTGGCGGGGGGGGAGAAATTTTTCTATTAATACATTTCCTTTGTAATGTAAAAATACATGTGCATTTTCTCTCACCATGATGATATTAGCCATAAATTGTCTATTTTATGATTCATTCATTTAAAAATCACTCTTGGATTTGTCTAAACTGCTGTTTTTGTTTTAAAATGAATTAGATTTTTGCGGGGGGGACCTTGAAGATGGCGGAAGAGTAAGACGCGGAGATCACCTTCCTCCCCACAGATACACCAGAAATACATCTACACGTGGAACAACTCCTACAGAACACCTACTGAACGCTGGCAGAAGACCTCAGACCTCCCAAAAGGCAAGAAACTCCCGACGTACCTGGGTAGGGCAAAAGAAAAAAAGAAAAAACAGAGACAAAAGAATAAGGACGGCACCTGCACCAGTGGGAGGGAGCTGTGAAGGAGGAAAAGTTTCCACACACTCGGAAGCCCCTTTGCGGGCGGAGACTGCGGGAGGCGGAGGGGGGAGCTTTGGTACCGCGGAGGAGTGCACAGCAACGAGTGCGGAGGGCAAAGCGGGGAGATTCCCGCACAGAGGATCGGTGCCACCCGGCACTCACCAGCCCGAGAGGCTTGTCTGCTCACCCGCCGGGGTGGGCGGGGCTGCGAGCTGAGGCTCGGGTTTCGGTTTCGGACGGAGCGCAGGGAGAGGACAGGGGTTGGCGGCTTGAACACAGCCTGAAGGGGTTAGTGCACCACGGCTAGCCGGGAGGGAGTCCGGGGAAAAGTCTGCACCTGCCGAAGAGGCAAGAGACTTTTTCTTCCTTCTTTGTTTCCTGGTGCGCGAGGAGAGGGGTTTAAGAACGCTGCTTAAAGGAACTCCAGAGACGGGCGCGAGCCGCGGCTAAAAGCGCGAACCCCAGAGATGGGCGCGAGCCGCGGCTGAAAGCGCGGACCCCAGAGACGGGCGGGAGACGCTAAGGCTGCTGCTGCTGCCACCAAGGGGCCTGTGTGCGAGCACAGGTCACTCTCCACACCCCTCTTCCGCGGAGCCTGTGCAGCCCGCCACTGCCAGGTTCCCGGGATCCAGGGACAACTTCCCCGGGAGAACGCACGGCGCGCCTCAGGCTGGTGCAACGTCACGCCGGCCTCTGCCGCCGCAGGCCCGCCCCGCACGCAGTGCCTCTCCCCCACCCCGGCCTGAGTGCGCCAGAGCCCCCGAATCAGCGGCTCCTTTAACCCCGTCCTGTCTGAGCAAAAAACAGACGCCTCCAGCGACCTACACGCAGAGGCAGGGCCAAATCCAAAGCTGAGCTCCTGTGAGCTGTGAGAACCAAGAAGAGAAAGGGAAATCTCTCCCAGCAGCCTCAGAAGCAGCGGATTAAAGCTCCACAATCAACTTGATATACCCTGCATCTGTGGAATACCTGAATAGACAAGGAATGATCCCAAATTGAGGAGGTGGACTTTAGGAGCAAGATCTATGATTTTTTTCCCTTTTCCTCTTTTTGTGACTGTGTATGTGTATGCTTCTGTGTGAGATCTTGTCTGTATAGTCTTGCTTCCACCATTTGTCCTAGGGTTCTATCCGTCCATGGTTTTTAAAAAAATTTTTTTTCTTAATAATTAATTTTAATTGTAATAACTTTATTATACTTTACCTTCGTTCTTTCTTTCTTTCTTTCCTTCCTTCCTTCCCTCCTTTAGACAACAAATCACCCCAAATTGAGGAGGTGGTCTCTGACAGCAAGATTTATGATTTTTCTCCTATACCTCTTTTTGTGAGGGTGTATGTGTATGCTTCTGTGTAAGATTTTCTCTGTATAGCTTTGCTTCCAACATTTGTCCTAAGGTTCTATCCGTCCCTTTTTATTTTTCTAAATAAGTATTTTTTAATTCAATAACTTTATTATACTTTAGTTTATTTTTACTGTATCTTCTTTCTTTTTTCCTTCTTTGCCTCCTTCCTTCCTTCGTTCCTCCCTCTCTCCCTCCCTCCTTTCTTTCCTTCTTGCCTTCTTTCCTTCTTTGCCTCTTTCTTGCTTCCTTCCTTCCCTCCTTTCCTTCTTTCTTTCCTCATACTTCTACTAATTCTCTCTCCTTTTTCTCCCTTTTATTCTGAGCCGTGTGGATGAAAGGCTCTTGGTGCTCCAGCCAGGAGTCAGGGCTCTGCCTCTGAGGTAGGAGAGCCAACTTCAGGACACTGGTCAACAAGAGACCTCCCAGCTCCACATAATATTAAACGGCAAAAATCTCCTAGAGACCTCCATCTTAACGCCAGCACCCAGCTTCACTCAACGACCAGCAAGCCACAGTGCTGGACAACCTACGCCAAACAACTAGCAAAACAGGAACACAACCGCACCCGTTAGCAGAGAGGCTGTCTAAAATCATAATAAGTCCACAGACACCCCAAAACACACCACCAGACGTGAACCTGCCCACTAGAGAGACAAGATCCATCCTCTTCCACCACAACACAGGCACTAGTCCCCTCCACCAGGAAGCCTACACAACCCACTGAACCAACCTTAGCCACTGGAGACAGACATCAAAAACAGCGGGAACTATGAACCTGCAGCCTGCAAAAAGGAGACCCCAAACACACTAAGATAAGCAAAATGAGAAGACAGAAAAACACAGAGCAGATAAAGGAGCAAGATAAAAACCCACCAGACCTAACAAATGAAGAGGAAATAGGCAGTCTACCTGAAAAAGAATTCAGAATAATGATAGTACGGATGATCCGAAATCTTGGAGATAGAATGGACAAAATGCAAGAATCAGTTAACAAGGACCTAGAAGAACTAAAGATGAAACAAGCAACGATGAACAACACAATAAATGAAATTAAAAGTACTCTAGATGGGATCAATAGCAGAATAACTGAGGCAGAAGAACGGATAAGTGACCTGGAAGATAAAATAGTGGAAATAACTACTGCAGAGCAGAATAAAGAAAAAAGAATGAAAAGAACTGAGGACAGTCTCAGAGACCTCTGGGACAACATTAAACGCACCAACATTCGAATTATAGGGGTTCCAGAAGAAGAAGAGAAAAAGAAAGGGACTGAGAAAATATTTGAAGAGATTATAGTTGAAAACTTCCCTAATATGGGAAAGGAAATAGTTAATCAAGTCCAGGAAGCACAGAGAGTCCCATACAGGATAAATCCAAGGAGAAATACGCCAAGACACATATTAATCAAACTGTCAAAAGTTAAATACAAAGAAAGCATATTAAAAGCAGCAAGGGAAAAACAACAAATAACACACAAGGGAATCCCCATAAGGTTAACAGCTGATCTCTCAGCAGAAACCCTACAAGCCAGAAGGGAGTGACAGGACATACTGAAAGTGATGAAGGAGAAAAACCTGCAACAAAGACTACTCTACCCAGCAAGGATCTCATTCAGATTTGATGGAGAAATTAAAACCTTTACAGATAAGCAAAAGCTTAGAGAGTTCAGCACCACCAAACCAGCTTTACAACAAATGCTAAAGGAACTTCTCTAGACAAGAAACACAAGAGAAGGAAAAGACCTACAATAACGAAGCCAAAACAATTAAGAAAATGGGAATAGGAACATACATATCGATAATTACCTGAAATGTAAATGGACTAAATGCTCCCACCAAAAGACACAGATTAGCTGAATGGATACAAAAACAAGACCCTTATATATGCTGTCTACAAGAGACCCACTTCAGACCTAGAGACACAAACAGACTGAAAGTAAGGGGATGGAAAAAGATATTCCATGCAAATGGAAACCAAAAGAAAGCTGGAGTAGCAATTCTCATATCAGACAAAATAGACTTTAAAATAAGGATTATTAAAAGAGACAAAGAAGGACACTACATAATGAGCAAGGGATCGATCCAAGACAAAGATATAACAATTGTAAATATTTATGCACCCAACATAGGAGCACTTCAATACATAAGGCAAATACTAACAGCCATAAAAGGGGAAATCAACAGTAACACATTCATAGTAGGGGACTTTAACACCCCACTTTCACCCATGGGCAGATCATCCAACATGAAAATAAATAAGGAAACACAAGCATTAAATGATACATTAAACAAGATGGACTTAATTGATATTTATAGGACACTCCATCCAAAAACAACAGAATACACATTTTTCTCAAGTGCTCATGGAACATTCTCAAGGATAGATCGTATCTTGGGTCACAAATCAAGCCTTGGTAAATTTAAGAAAATTGAAATTGTATCAAGTATCTTTTCTGACCACAACACCATGAGACTAGATATCAATTACAGGAAAAGAACTGTAAAAAATACAAACACATGGAGGCTAAGCAATGCAGTACTTAATAACGAAGTGATCACTGAAGAAATCAAAGAGGAAATCAAAAACTACCTAGAAACAAATGACAGTGGAGACACGTCGACCCCAAAACTATGGGATGCAGCAAAAGCAGTTCTAAGGGGGAAGTTTATAGCAATACAAGCCCACCTTAAGAAGCAGGAAACATCTCGAATAAACAAGCTAACCTTGCACCTCAAGCAATTAGAGAAAGAAGAACAAAATAACCCCAAAGCTAGCAGAAGGAAAGAAATCATAAAAATCAGATCAGAAATCAATGAAAAAGAAATGAAGGAGGGCTTCCCTGGTAGCGCAGTGGTTGAGAGTCCGCCTGCCGATGCAGGGCACACGGGTTCGTGCCCCAGTCCAGGAAGATCCCACATGCCGCGGAGCGGCTGGGCCCGTGAGCCATGGCCGCTGAGCCTGTGCGTCCGGAGCCTGTGCTCCGCAACGGGAGAGGCCACAACAGTGAGAGGCCCGCGTACCGCAAAAAAAAAAAAAAAAAAAAAAAAAGAAATGAAGGAAACGATAGCAAAGATCAATAAAACTAAAAGCTGGTTCTTTGAGAAGATAAACAAAATAGATAAACCACTAGCCAGACTCATCAAGAAAAAAAGGGAGAAGACTCAAATCAATAGAATTAGAAATGAAAAAGGAGAAGTAACAACTGACACTGCAGAAATAAAAAAGATCATGAGAGGTTACTACAAGCAACTCTATGCCAATAAAATGGACAATCTGGAAGAAATGGACAAATTCTTAGAAATGCACAACCAGCCAAGACTGAATCAGGAAGCAATAGAAAATATGAACAGACCAATCACAAGCACTGAAATTGAAACTGTGATGAAAAATCTTCCAACAAAGAAAAGCCCAGGACCAGATGGCTTCACAGGTGAATTCTATCAAACATTTAGAGAAGAGCTAACACCTATCCTTCTCAAACTCTTCCAAAATATAGCGGAGGGAGGAACACTCCCAAATTCCTTCTACGAGGCCACCATCACCTTGATACCAAAACTAGACAAGTATGTCACAAAGAAAGAAAACTACAGGCCAATATCACTGATGAACATAGATGCAAAAATCCTCAACAAAATACGAGCAAACAGAATCCAACAGCACATTAAAAGGATCATACACCATGATCAAGTGGGGTTTATTCCAGGAATGCAAGGATTCTTCAATATACGCAAATCTATCAATGTGATAAACCATATTAACAAATTGGAGGAGAAAAACCATATGATCATCTCAATAGATGCAGAGAAAGCTTTCGACAAAATTCAACACGCATTTATGATAAAAACCCTGCAGAAAGTAGGCATAGAGGGAACTTTCCTCAACATAATAAAGGCCATATATGACAAGCCCACAGCAAACATCATCCTCAATGGTGAAAAACTGAAAGCATTTCCACTAAGATCAGGGACAAGACAAGGTTGCCCACTCTCACCACTCTTATTCAACATAGTTTTGGAAGTTTTAGCCACAGCAATCAAAGAAGAAAAGGAAATAAAAGGAATCCAAATTGGAAAAGAAGAAGTAAAGCTGTCACTGTTTGCAGATGACATGATACTATACATAGAGAATCCTAAAGATGCTACCAGAAAACTACTAGAGCTAATCAATGAATTTGGTAAAGTAGCAGGATACAAAATTAATGCACAGACGCGGAGATCACCTTCCTCCCCACAGATACACCAGAAATACATCTACGCATGGAACAACTCCTACGGAGCACCTACTGAATGCTGGCAGAAGACCTCAGACCTCCCAAAAGGCAAGGAACCCCCCCACGTACCTGGTTAGGGCAAAAGAAAAAACTAAACAGAGACAAAAGGATAGGGACGGGTCCTGCACCAGCGGGAGAGAGCTGTGAAGGAGGAAAAGTGTCCACACACTAGGAAGCCCCTTCGCGGGTGGAGACTTCGGGAGGCGGAGTGGGGGAGCTTGGGAGCCGCGGAGGAGAGCACAGCAACAGGGGTGCGGAGGGCAAAGCGGACAGATTCCAGCGCAGAGGATCGGGCCGACCGGCACTCACCAGCCGAGAGGCTTGTCTGCTCGCCCGCCGGGGTGGGCGGGACTGGGAGCTGAGGCTCCGGCTTTTGTCGGAGCACCGGGAGAGGACCTAGGTTGGCGGCGTGAACACAGCCTAAAGGGCGTTAGTGCACCGCGGCTAGCCGGGAGAGAGTCCGGGGAAAAGTCTGGACCCGCGGAAGAGGCAAGAGACTTTTATGTCCCTCTTTGTTTCCTGGTGCACGAGGAGAGGGGATTAAGAACGCTGCTTGAGAGAGCTCCAGGGACGGGCGCGAGCCGCGGCTAAAAGTGCGGAACCCAGAGACAGACAAGAGACGCTAAGGCCGCTGCTGCCGCCACCAGGAGGCCTCTGTGAGAACACAGGTCACTAGCCACACGCCCTTCCGGGGAGCCTGTGCAGCCTGCCACTGCCAGGGTCCCGGGATCCAGGAACAACTCCCCCGGGAGAACGCACGGCGCGCCTCAGGCTGCAACGTCACGCTGGCCTCTGCCGCCGCAGGCCCGCCCCACACTCCGTGACCCTCCTTACCCACCCGGCCTGAGTGAGCCAGAGCCTCCGAATCAGCGGCTCCTTTAACCCCGTCCTGTCTGAGCAAAGAACAGACGCCCTCCGGCGACCTACACGCACAGGCGGGGCCAAATCCAAAGCTGAGCCCCTGGGAACTGTGAGAATAAAGAAGAGAAAGGGAAATCTCTCCCAGCAACCTCAGAAGCAGCGGATTAAAGCTCCACAATCAACTTGATATACACTGCATCTGTGGAATACCTGAATAGACAAGGAATCATCCCAAATTAAGGAGCCCTGTGGATGAAAGGCTCTTGGTGCTACAGCCAGGAGTCAGTGCTGTGCCTCTGAGGTGGGAGAGCCAACTTCAGGACACTGGTCCACAAGAGGCCTCCCAGCTGCACATAATATCAAACAGCAAAAATCTCCGAGAGATCTCCATCTCAACGCCAGCACCCAGCTTCACTCAACGACCAGCAAGCCACAGTGCTGGACAACCTACGCCAAACAACTAGCAAAACAGGAACACAACCGCACCCGTTAGCAGAGAGGCTGCCCAAAATCATAATAAGTCTACAGACACCCCAAAACACACCACCAGACGTGGACCTGCCCACCAGAAAGACAGGATCCAGCCTCATCCACCAGAACACAGGCACTAGTCCCCTCCACCAGGAAGCCTACACAACCCACTGAACCAACCTTAGCCACTGGGGACAGACACAAAAAACAACAGGAACTATGAACCTTCAGCCTGCAAAAAAGGAGACCCCAAACACAGTAAGATAAGCAAAATGAAAAGACAGAAAAACACACAGCAGATGAAGGAGCAAGATAAAAACCCACCAGACCTAACAAATGAAGAGGAAATAGGCAGTCTACCTGAAAAAGAATTCAGAATAATGATAGTAAGGATGATCTGAAATCTTGGAGATAGAATGGACAGTAGAATGGACAAAATGCAAGAATCAGTTAACAAGGACCTAGAAGAACTAAAGATGAAACAAGCAACGATGAACAACACAATAAGTGAAATTAAAAGTACTCTAGATGGGATCAATAGCAGAATAACTGAGGCAGAAGAATGGATAAGTGACCTGGAAGATAAAATAGTGGAAATAACTACTGCAGAGCAGAATAAAGAAAAAAGAATGAAAAGAACTGAGGACAGTCTCAGAGACCTCTGGGACAACATTAAACGCACCAACATTCGAATTATAGGGGTTCCAGAAGAAGAAGAGAAAAAGAAAGGGACTGAGAAAATATTTGAAGAGATTATAGTTGAAAACTTCCCTAATATGGGAAAGGAAATAGTTAATCAAGTCCAGGAAGCACAGAGAGTCCCATACAGGATAAATCCAAGGAGAAATACGCCAAGACACATATTAATCAAACTGTCAAAAGTTAAATACAAAGAAAGCATATTAAAAGCAGCAAGGGAAAAACAACAAATAACACACAAGGGAATCCCCATAAGGTTAACAGCTGATCTTTCAGCAGAAACTCTGCAAGCCAGAAGGAAGTGGCAGGACATATTGAAAGTGTTGAAGGAGAAAAATCTGCAACCAAGATTACTCTACCCAGCAAGGATCTCATTCAGATTTGATGGAGAAATTAAAACCTTTACAGACAAGCAAAAGCTGAGAGAGTTCAGCACCACCAAACCAGCTCTACAACAACTGCTAAAGGAACTTCTCTAGACAAGAAACACAAAAGAAGGAAAAGACCTACAATAACGAACCCAAAACAATTAAGAAAATGGGAATGGGAACACACATATCGATAATTACCTGAAATGTAAATGGACTAAATGCTCCCACCAAAAGACACAGATTGGCTGAATGGATACAAAAACAAGACCCATATATTTGCTGTCTACAAGAGACCCACTTCAGACCTAGAGACACATACAGACTGAAAGTAAGGGGATGGAAAAAAGTATTTCATGCAAATGGAAACCAAAAGAAAGCTGGAGTAGCAATTCTCATATCAGACAAAATAGACTTTAAAACAAAGACTATTAGAAGAGACAAAGAAGGACACTACATAATGATCAAGGGATTGATCCAAGAGGAAGATATAACAATTGTAAATATTTATGCACCCAACATAGGTGCACCTCAATACATAAGGCAAATACTGACAACCATAAAAGGGGAAATCGACAGTAACACATTCATAGTAGGGGACTTTAACACCCCACTTTCACCAATGGACAGATCATCCAAAATGAAAATAAATAAGGAAACACAAGCTTTAAATGATACGTTAAACGAGATGGAGTTAATTGATATTTATAGGACATTCCATCCAAAAACAACAGAATACACATTTTTCTCAAGTGCTCATGGAACATTCTCAAGGATAGATCATATCTTGGGTCACAAATCAAGCCTTGGTAAATTTAAGAAAATTGAAATTGTATCAAGTATCTTTTCCGACCACAACGCTATGAGACTCGATATCAATTACAGGAGAAGATCTGTAAAAAATACAAACACATGGAGGCTAAACAATACACTACTTAATAACGAAGTGATCACTGAAGAAATCAAAGAGGAAATCAAAAAGTACCTAGAAACAAATGACAATGGAGACACGACGTCTCAAAATCTATGGGATGCAGCAAAAGCAGTTCTAAGAGGGAAGTTTATAGCAATACAATCTTACCTTAAGAAACAGGAAATATCTCGAATAAACAACCTAACCTTGCACCTAAAGCAATTAGAGAAAGAAGAACAAAAAAAACCCCAAAGTTAGCAGGAGGAAAGAAATCATAAAAATCAGATCAGAAATCAATGAAAAAGAAATGAAGGAAACGATAGCAAAGATCAATAAAACTAAAAGCTGGTTCTTTGAAAGGATAAACAAAATTGATAAATCATTAGCCAGACTCATCAAGAAAAAAAGGGAGAAGACTCAAATCAATAGAATTAGAAATGAAAAAGGAGAAGTAACAACTGACACTGCAGAAATACAAAAGATCATGAGAGATTACTACAAGCAACTCTATGCCAATAAAATGGACAACCTGCAAGAAATGGACAAATTCTTAGAAAGGCACAACCTGCCAAGACTGAATCAGGAAGAAATAGAAAATATGAACTGACCAATCACAAGCACTGAAATTGAAACTGTGATTAAAAATCTTCCAACAAGCAAAAGCCCAGGACCAGATGGCTTCACAGCCGAATTCTATCTAACATTTAGAGAAGAGCTACCACCTATCCTTCTCAGACTCTTCCAAAATATAGCAGAGGGAGGAACACTCCCCAACTCATTCTACGAGGCCACCATCACCCTGATACCAAAACCAGACAAGGATGTCACAAAGAAAGAAAACTACAGGCCAATATCACTGATGAACATAGTTGCAAAGATCCTCAACAAAATACTAGCAAACAGAATCCAGCAGCACATTAAAAGGATCATACACCATGATCAAGTGGGGTTTATTCCAGGAATGCAAGGATTCTTCAATATACGTAAATCAATCAACGTGATACACCATATTAACAAATTGAAGTAGAAAAACCATATGATCATCTCAATAGATGCAGAGAAAGCTTTTGACAAAATTCAACACCAATTTATGATAAAAACCCTGCAGAAAGTAGGCATAGAGGGAACTTTCCTCAACATAATAAAGGCCATATATGACAAACCCACAGCCAACATCGTCCTCAATGGTGAAAAACTGAAAGCATTTCCACTAAGATCAGGGACAAGACAAGGTTGCCCACTCTCACCACTCTTATTCAACATAGTTTTGGAAGTTTTAGCCACAGCAATCAGAGAAGAAAAGGAAATAAAAGGAATCCAAATCGGAAAAGAAGAAGTAAAGCTGTCACTGTTTGCAGATGACATGATACTATACATAGAGAATCCTAAAGATGCTACCAGAAAACTACTAGAGCTAATCAATGAATTTGGTAAAGTAGCAGGATACAAAATTAATGCACAGAAATCTCTGGCATTCCTATACACTAAGGATGAAAAATCTGAAAGTGAAATCAAGAAAACACTCCCATTTACCATTGCATAAAAAAGAATAAAATACCTAGGAATAAACCTACCTAAGGAGACAAAAGAGCTGTATGCAGAAAGTTATAAGACACTGATGAAAGAAATTAAAGATGATACAAATAGATGGAGAGATATACCATGTTCTTGGATTGGAAGAATCAACATTGTGAAAATGACTCTACTACCCAAAGCAATCTACAGATTCAATGCAATCCCTATGAAACTACCACTGGCATTTTTCACAGAACTAGAACAAAAAATTTCACAATTTGTATGGAAACACAAAAGACCCCGAATAGCCAAAGCAATCTTGAGAACGAAAAATGGAACTGGAGGAATCAGGCTTCCTGACTTCAGACTATACTACAAAGCTACAGTAATCAAGACAGTATGGTACTGGCACAAAAACAGAAATATAGATCAATGGAACAGGATAGAAAGCCCAGAGATAAACCCACGCACATATGGTCACCTTATCTTTGACAAAGGAGGCAGAAATGTACAGTGGAGAAAGGACAGCCTCTTCAATAATTGGTGCTGGGAAAACTGGACAGCTACATGTAAAAGTATGAGATTAGATCACTCCCTAACACCATACACAAAAATAAGCTCAAAATGGATTAAAGACCTAAATGCAAGGCCAGAAACTATCCAACTCTTAGAGGAAAACATAGGCAGAACACTCTATGACATAAATCACAGCAAGGTCCTTTTTGACCCACCTCCTAGAGAAATGGAAATAAAAACAAAAGTAAACAAATGGGACCTAATGAAACTTAAAAGCTTTTGCGCAGCAAAGGAAACCACAAACAAGACCAAAAGACAACCCTCAGAATGGGAGAAAATATTTGCAAATGAAGCAACTGACAAAGGATTAATCTCCAAAATTTATAAGCAGCTCATGCAGCTTAATAACAAAAAAACAAACAACCCAATCCAAAAATGGGCAGAAGACCTAAATAGACATTTCTCCAAAGAATATATACAGACTGCCAACAAACATATGAAAGAATGCTCAACATCACTAATCATTAGAGAAATGCAAATCAAAACTACAATGAGATATCATCTCACACCAGTCAGAATGGCCATCATCAAAAAATCTAGAAACAATAAATGCTGGAGAGGGTGTGGAGAAAAGGGAACACTCTTGCACTGCTGGTGGGAATATGAATTGGTTCAGCCACTATGGAGAACAGTATGGAGGTTCCTTAAAAAACTACAAATAGAACTACCATATGACCCAGCAATCCCACTACTGGGCATATACCCTGAGAAAACCAAAATTCAAAAAGAGTCATGTACCAAAATGTTCGTTGCAGCTCTATTTACAGTAGCCCAGAGATGGAAACAACCTAAGTGCCCATCATCAGATGAATGGATAAAGAAGATGTGGCACATATATACAATGGAATATTACTCAGCCTTAAAAAGAAACGAAATTGAGCTATTTGTAATGAGATGGACAGACCTAGAGTCCGTCATACAGAGTGAAGTAAGTCAGAAAGAGAGAGACAAATACCGTATGCTAACACATATATATGGAATTTAAGAAAAAAAATGTCATGAAAAACCTAGGGGTGAAACAGGAATAAAGATACAGACTTACTAGAGAATGGACTTCAGGCTATTGTGAGGGGGAAGGGTAAACGGTGACAAAGCGATAAAGAGGCATGGACATATATACACTACCAAACGTAAGGTAGATAGCTAGTGGGAAGCAGCCGCATAGCACAGGGAGATCAGCTCGGTGCTTTGTGACCGCCTGGAGGGGTGGGATAGGGAGGGTGGGAGGGAGGGAGACGCAAGCGGAAAGAGATATGGAATATATGTATATATACAACTGATTCATTTTGTTGTGAAGCTGAAACTAACATACCATTGTAAAGCAATTATACTCCAATAAAGATGTTAAAAAAAAAATTAATGCAAAGAAATCTCTGGCGTTCCTATACACTAATGATGAAAAATCTGAAAGTGAAATCAAGAAAACACTCCCATTTAACATTGCAACAAAAAGAATAAAATATCTAGGAATAAACCTACCTAAGGAGACAAAAGACCTGTATGCAGAAAATTATAAGACACCGATGAAAGAAATTAAAGATGATACAAATAGATGGAGAGATATACCATGTTCTTGGATTGGAAGAATCAACATTGTGAAAATGACTCTACTACCCAAAGCAATCTATAGATTTAATGCAATCCCTATGAAACTACCACTGGCATTTTTCACAGAACTAGAACAAAAAATTTCACAATTTGTATGGAAACACAAAAGACGCCGAATAGCCAAAGCAATCTTGAGAACGAAAAAAGGAGCTGGAGGAATCAGGCTCCCTGACTTCAGACTATACTACAAAGCTACAGTAATCAAGACAGTATGGTACTGGCACAAAAACAGAAAGATAGATCAATGGAACAGGACAGAAAGCCCAGAGATAAACCCACGCACATATGGACACCTTATCTTTGATAAAGGTGGCAGGAATGTACAGTGGAGAAAGGACAGCCTCTTCAATAAGTGGTGCTGGGAAAACTGGACAGCTACATGTAAAAGTATGAGATTAGATCACTCCCTAATACCATACACAAAAATAAGCTCAAAATGGATTAAAGACCTAAATGTAAGGCCAGAAACTGTCAAACTCTTAGAGGAAAATATAGGTAGAACCCTCTATGACATAAATTGCAGCAAGATCCTTTCTAACCCACCTCCTAGAGAAATGGAAATAAAAACAAAAATAAACAAATGGGACCTAATGAAACTTCAAAGCTTTTGCACAGCAAAGGAAACCATAAACAAGACCAAAAGACAACCCTCAGAATGGGAGAAAATATTTGCAAATGAAGCAACTGACAAAGGATTAATCTCCAAAATTTACAAGCAGCTCATGCAGCTCAATAACAAAAAAACAAACAACCCAATCCAAAAATGGGCAGAAGACCTAAATAGACATTTCTCCAAAGAATATATACAGACTGCCAACAAACACATGAAAGAATGCTCAACATCATTAATCATTAGAGAAATGCAAATAAAAACTACAATGAGATATCATCTCACACCAGTCAGAATGGCCATCATCAAAAAATCTAGAAACAATAAATGCTGGAGAGGGTGTGGAGAAAAGGGAACACTCTTGCACTGCTGGTGGGAATGTGAATTGGTTCAGCCACTATGGAGAACAGTATGGAGGTTCCTTAAAAAACTACAAATAGAACTACCATATGACCCAGCAATCCCACTACTGGGCATATACCCTGAGAAAACCAAAATTCAAAAAGAGTCATGTACCAAAATGTTCGTTGCAGCTCTATTTACAATAGCCCGGAGATGGAAACAACCTAAGTGCCCATCATCGGATGAATGGATAAAGAAGATGTGGCACATATATACAATGGAATATTACTCAGCCTTAAAAAGAAACGAAATTGAGCTATTTGTAATGAGATGGACAGACCTAGAGTCTGTCATACAGAGTGAAGTAAGTCAGAAAGAGAGAGACAAATACCGTATGCTAACACATATATATGGAATTTAAGAAAAAAAAATGTCATGAAGAACCTAGGGGTAAGACAGGAATAAAGACGCAGACCTACTGGAGAACGGACTTGAGGATATGGAGAGGGGGAAGGGTGAGCTGTGAAAGGGCGAGAGAGAGTCATGCACATATACACACTAACAAACGTAGTAAGGTAGCTAGTGGGAAGCAGCCGCATGGCACAGGGATATTGGCTCGGTGCTTTGTGACAGCCTGGAGGGGTGGGATAGGGAGGGTGGGAGGGAGGGAGACGCAAGAGGGAAGACATATGGGAACATATGTATATGTATAACTGATTCACTTTGTTATAAAGCAGAAACTAACACACCATTGTAAAGCAATTATACCCCAATAAAGATGTTAAAAAAATAAAATAAAATGAATTAAGTTTTTGAATAAATTTTTAAATACTGAAAAATAAATAGAAGGGAGCCCATCTCGGACTTCCTAAGAAGTCAATAAAGACAACCTATAGAATGGGAGAATATATTTGCAAATGATGCGACCAACAAGGGATTAATTTCCAAAACATACAAACCGCATACAGCTCAATAATAAAAAGACAAACAACCCAACCAATAAATGGACAATAAAGCAAATAAATGTAATCAAGTGATCTAAAGCATTTTAATGAAAAAAATAAATAAAAAGAACCCATGATATAATCCACTCAGAAACAAATGCGCAAAAGAGATGAATAAGCACTTCATAAAAGGACAAATCCATTTGGATAATCATCATAAGGAAAGGTGCTTAACTTCATTAATCATCAGGAAAGTGAGAATTTAAATCACAAAGCCATTACCACTACACATCTACCAAAAAAGCTAAAAATAAAACAAATAGATAACAATTCCAAATGTTGGTGAAGATGTAGAGCAACTGGAACTCTCATACATTGCTGGAATACACTGGAAAAATGCTTGACAGTATCTACTAAAGCTAAGCATATACACATTCTTGATCCAGGTATTCCATTCCTTGGTAGAAACTCTATAGAAATGTATAAGAGACATATACAGGAGACATATATGTCTCCTGAGACACATACAGGAATGTTTACAATGGCACTGTCATAATATCCCCAAATTGGAAACTACCCAACAATCTAAGAGTAGACTGGATAAATAAATAGTTGTATATGTATACAATAAATACTGTTTAGCAGTGAGGATGAACAAATCATAACTGTATACAACAACATGGATACATCTAATGGACAGTAAAAGAAACTAGACCCAAAAGAGTGCAAATGTTACGATTTTACTGATAAAAGTATCCAAAACAGACAAACTTAGCCTATGGTGTCAGAAGTCAGGAGAGTGGTTACTCTTAGAGGCTTAACAACTATAAGGGGACAAAAGAGGGCTTTTGGGATCTGGACAGTGCTCTGTTTTTAATCTGGGTGCTGACCACATGGGTTTGTTCACTATATAAAATTTGTTCTGATACACACTTTTATTCTACACTTTTTGAAGATATATTTAAATTAAAAGTTTGCATCAAAATCTATATGCATATAGAAAGAGGAGCTGCCATTAGCTAGATTAAGATAACTGTCTTAGACTGAGATCAGTATCAACACCCCAGTGTGTATTAAATTCTTCTGTTAGATGCAATTGATTTCTACATTTGTGACTATCAAACTACTGAACAAATATTACTGAAATGCCTAATTGCTATGTTAGTGGTAAAAACTTAAGTCGAAGATATGATATGATCCCCAATTTCATTTTACAAAAATACTTTGTATGTACAAAGTATTTATAGTCTGTTTGGGGAGATAAGATTAGAGACAAAATTAGCAAACAGAATTAGTTGAAGTCTAAACTCCTCTTGAATCTTGGGAGTTTTCAGCTGATTGAGTTTGGGAAATTGCTCCAGTCACCAAGATATCCTTTGGTGATCACATTTTCTGCTCGCAGAATATGATGTTTATTTTTAAGGTTTTTGCATCTATGTTTACAAGGAATATTGACTTATAGTTTTCTTTTCTTGTAATGTCTCTGAGTAACACTGGCCTCATAACCTAGGAAGTATTTCTCCTTCAAATATCTGGAGGAGTTTTTGTAGCATGGTACAAACATTTGATAGAATTGGTAAGTGAAGACATCTCATTTGGAATGTTCTTTGTGCATAGGTAATCTTTAATAGATAGTGGACTATTTAAGTTACCTAATTATTGTTTTTCCAGTTTTATTGAGAAATAATTGACATATATCTCTGTAAAAGTTTAAGGTATACAGAATGATGGTTTGATTTATATAAATTGTGAAATGATTACCACAATGGATTCAGCTAACATTTATCTTTTCATAGAGATACAATAAAAAGAAAAGAAAGAAAATAAAAGGAAAACAATTCTTTTCAAAATTATGGAATACTTCATGAATTTGCATGTCATCCTTGCACAGGGGCTAATCTCTGTATCATTACAATTTTAGTACATGTGCTGCTGAAGCAAGCATGTTATTTAATTTTTGAATTAACTTTGGTAGATTGTGACTTCCTATGAATTTGTCTTCTGCTAGTAATAAATTCTCTCTGTATTCATTTGGGAAAAAATATTTATTTTGCCTTCAGTTTTGAAATATATTTTCACTAGGTACAGAATTTTAGGTTGCTATGTTTCTACTTCAACACTCCATTATCTTTTTTCTTGAATGGTTTCTGAAAAGTTTGCTATAATTCAGATTTTGTTCCACTTTTTTACTGTTTCACCTTTATTAAGCTGCCTTCAAGAATCTCTCCTTGTTTTGGTTTTCAGCAGTTTGCCTATGATATATACAAATATGTTTATATTATATTCTGTGTGGGGTTTTCTGAGCTTCATATATCTGTTGTTCATTATTGTTAATTAATTTCATAAATTACCACCATTATCTATTCAAATATTTGTTCTGTCTACTTCTATTTCTTTTGTCCTTCTGGGAATTCAATTATTTATATTTTTAGACCATTTGCTGTTGACCCACAGCTCTTGAATATTATGTTTGCATTTCTAACTCTTTCATTCACTTTGCATTTCATTCACTTTGATTTTGGATAATTTCTGTTGACCTACCTCCACATTTAGTCATTCTTCATCAACGGAACCCAGTCTGCTAATCAGCCGATTGAAAGAAATCTTCCTTGCACGAGGGGAAGATGGCGGAAGAGTAAGAGGCGGAGATCACCTTCCTCCCCACAGATACACCAGAAATACATCTACACGTGGAACAACTCCTACAGAACACCTACTGAACGCTGGCAGAAGAACTCAGACCTCCCAAAAGGCAAGAAACCCCCCACGTACCTGGGTAGGACCTGCACCAGTGGGAGGGAGCTCTGAAGGAGGAAAGGTTTCCATACACCAGGAGCCCCTTCGTGGGCGGAGACTGCGGGTGGTGGAGGGGGAAAGCTTCGAAGCCGCGGAGAAGAGCACAGCAACAGGGGTGCAGAGATCAAAGCAAGGAGAGATTCCCGCACAGAAGATCGGTGCCGACAAGCACTCACCAGCCCGAGAGGCTTGTCTGCTCACCCGCCAGGGCCGGCGGGGCTAGGAGCTGAGGCTCGGGCTTCGGTCGGAGCGCAGGGAGAGGACTGGGGTTGGCGGCGTGAACACTGCCTGCAGGCGGTTAGTGCCCCACGGCTAGCCGGGAGGGAGTCCGGGGAAAAGTCTGGAGCTGCGGAAGAGGCAAGATACCTTTTCGGAAGGTCTTTGTTTCCCGGTGCGCAAGGAGAGGGGATTAAGAGCACTGCTTAAAGGAGGTCCAGAGATGGGCGCGAGCCGTGGCTAACAGCACGGACCACAGAGACAGGCATGAGACACTAAGGCTGCTGCTGCTGCCACCAAGAAGCCTGTGTGCGAGCGCAGGTTACTATCCACCACCCCCTTCCGGGGAGCCTGTCCAGCCTGCCACTGCCAGGGTCCCGGGATCCAGGGACAACTTCCCCAGGAGAACGCACAGTGCGCCTCAGGCTGGTGCAATGTCCCGCTGGCCTCTGCTGCCTTAGACTCGCCCCGCATCCGTACCCCTCCCTCCCCCCGGCCTGAGTGAGCCAGAGCCCTCGAATCAGCTGCTCCTTTAACCCCGTCCTGTCTGAGTGAAAAACAGACGCCCTCCGGCGACCTACACGCAGAGGCGGGGCCAAATCCAAAGCTGAGCCCCGGGAGCTGTGAGAACAAAGAAGAGAAAGGGAAATCTCTCCCAGCAGCCTCAGAAGCAGCGGATTAAAGCTCCACAATCAACTTGATGTACCCTGCATCTGTGGAATACATGAATAGACAAAGAATCATCCCAAATTGAGGAGGTGGACTTTGAGAGCAAGATTTCTTATTTTTTCCCCTTTTCCCCTTTTTGTGACTGTGTATGTGTATGCTTCTGTGTGAGACTTTGTCTGTATAGCTTTGCTTCCACCATTTGTCCTAGGGTTCTACCTGTCCTTTTTTTTTTTCGAGAAAATTATTTTTTTTCTTAATAATTATGTTTTATTTTAATAACTTTATTTTATCTTACTTTATTTTATTTTATCTTCTTTCTTTCTTTCTTTCCTTGCTTGTTTCCATCCCTCCCTCCCTCCTCCACCCTCCTCCCTCCTTTCTTTCTTTCTTTCTTTATCCTACTTTTTCTACCTTTTATTCTGAGCCATGTGGATGAAAGGCTCTTGGTGCTACAGCCAGGACTCAGTGCTGTGCCTCTGAGGTGGGAGAGCCAACTTCAGGATACTGGTCCACAAGAGACCTCCCAGCTCCACATAATATCAAATGGCGAAAATCTCCCAGAGATCTCCATCTCAACACCAGCACCCAGCTTCACTCAATGATCAGAAAGCTACAGTGCTGGACACCCTATGCCAAACAACTAGCAAGACAGGAACACAAACTCACCCATTAGCAGAGAGGCTACCTAAAATCATAATAAGTCCACAGACACCCCAAAACACACCACCACACGTGGACCTGCCCACCAGAAAGACAAGATCCAGCCTCATCCACCAGAACACAGGCACTAGTACCCTCCACCAGGAAGCCTACACAACCCACTGAACCAACTTTAGCCACGGGGGACAGACACCAAAAACAACAGGAACTACGAACCTGCAGCCTGCAAAAAGGAGACCCCAAACACACTAAGATAAGCAAAATGAGAAGACAGAAAAACACACAGCAGATGAAGGAGCAAGATAAAAACCCACCAGACCTAACAAATGAAGAGGAAATAGGCAGTCTACCTGAAAAAGAATTCAGAATAATGATAGTAAAGATATCCAAAATCTTGGAAATAGAATAGATAAAATGCAAGAAACATTTAACAAGGACCTAGAAGAACTAAAGATGAAACAAGCAATGATGAACAACACAATAAATGAAATGAAAAATACTCTAGATGGGATCAATAGCAGAATAACTGAGGCAGAAGAACAGATAAGTGACCTGGAAGATAAAATAGTGGAAATAATTACTGCAGAGCAGAATAAAGAAAGAAGATAAGAACTGAGGACAGTCTCAGAGACCTCTGGGACAACATTAAATGCACCAACATTCGAATTATAGGGGTTCCAGAAGAAGAAGAGAAAAAGAAAGGGACTGAGAAAATATTTGAAGAGATTATAGTTGAAAACTTCCCTAATATGGGAAAGGAAATAGTTAATCAAGTCCAGGAAGCACAGAGAGTCCCATACAGGATAAATCCAAGGAGAAATACGCCAAGACACATACTAATCAAACTGTCAAAAATTAAATACAAAGAAAGCATATTAAAAGCAGCAAGGGAAAAACAACAAATAACACACAAGGGAATCCCCATAAGGTTAACAGCTGATCTGTCAGCAGGAACTCTGCAAGCCAGAAGGGACTGGCAGGACATATTGAAAGTGTTGAAGGAGAAAAACCTGCAACCAAGATTACTCTACCCAGCAAGGATCTCATTCAGATTTGATGGAGAAATTAAAACCTTTACAGATAAGCAAAAGCTTAGAGAGTTCAGCACCACCAAACCAGCTTTACAACAAATGCTGAAGGAACTTCTCTAGACAAGAAACACAAGAGAAGGAAAAGACCTACAATAACGAAGCCAAAACAATTAAGAAAAAGGGAATAGGAACATACATATCAACAATTACCTTAAATGTAAATGGACTAAATGTTCCCACCAGAAAACACAGATTGGCTGAATGGATACAAAAACAAGACCCATATATTTGCTGTCTACAAGAGACCCACTTCAGACCTAGAGACACATACAGACTGAAAGTAAGGGGATGGAAACAGATACTCCATGCAAATGGAAACCAAAAGAAAGCTGAAGTAGTAATTCTCATATCAGACAAAATAGACTTTAAAATAAAGACTATTAGAAGAGACAAAGAAAGACACTACATAATGATCTTGGAATCGATCCAAGAAGAAGATATAACAATTGTAAATATTTATGCACCCAACATAGGAGCACCTGAATACATAAGGCAAATACTAACAGCCATAAAAGGAGAAATTGGCAGTAACACATTCATAGTAGGGGAATTTAACACTCCACTTTCACCAATGGACAGATCATCCAAATTGAAAATAAATAAGGAAACACAAGCTTTAAATGATACATTAAACAAGATGGACTTAATTGATATTTATAGGACATTCCATCCAAAAACAACAGAATACACTTTCTTCTCAAGTGCTCATGAAACATTCTCCAGGATAGATCATATCTTGGGACACAAATCAAGCCTTGGTAAATTTAAGAAAATTGAAATTCCACCAAGTATCTTTTCCGACCACAACGCTATTAGACTAGATATCAATTACAAGCAAAAGATCTGTAAAAAATACAAACACATGGAGGCTAAACAATACACTACTTAATAACGAAGTGATCACTAAAGAAATCAAAGAGGAAATTAAAAAATACCTAGAAATAAATGACAATGGAGACATGACGACCCAAAACCTATGGGATACAGCAAAAGTAGTTCTAAGAGGGAAGTGTATAGCAATACAATCTTACCTAAGGAAACAGGAAACATCTCGAATAAACAACCTAACCTTGCACCTAAAGCAATTAGAGAAAGAAGAACAAAAAAACCCCAAAGTTAGCAGAAGGAAAGAAATCATAAAAATCAGATCAGAAATAAATGAAGGAAATGATAGCAAAGATCAATAAAACTAAAAGCTGGTTCTTTGAGAAGATAAACAAAATTGATAAATCATTAGCCAGACTCATCAAGAAAAAAAGGGAGAAGACTCAAATCAATAGAATTAGAAATGAAAAAGGAGAAGTAACAACTGACACTGCAGAAATACAAAAGATCATGAGAGATTACTACAAGCATGCCAATAAAATGGACAATCTGGAAGAAATGGACAAATTCTTAGAAATGCACAACCTGCCAAGACTGAATCAGGAAGAAATAGAAAATATGAACTGACCAATCACAAGCACTGAAATTGAAACTGTGATGAAAAATCTTCCAACAAACAAAAGCCCAGGACCAGATGGCTTCACAGCCGAATTCTAACAAACATTTAGAGAAGAGCTAACACCTATCCTTCTGAAACTCTTCCAAAGCATAGCAGAGGGAGGAACACTCCCAAACTCATTCTACGAGGCCACCATCACCCTGATACCAAAACCAGACAAGGATGTCACAAAGAAAACTACAGGCCAATATCACTGATGAACATAGATGCAAAAATCCTCAACAAAATACTAGGAAACAGAATCCAACAGCACATTAAAAGGATCATACACCATGATCAAGTGGGGTTTATTCCAGCAATGCAAGGATTCTTCAGTATATGCAAAAAAATCAATGTGATAAACCATATTAACTAATTGAAGGAGAAAAACCATATGATCATCTCAATAGATGCAGAGAAAGCTTTTGACAAAATTCAACACGCATTTATGATAAAAACCCTGCAGAAAGTAGGCATAGAGGGAACTTTCCTCAACATAATAAAGGCCATATATGACAAACCCACAGCCAACATCATCCTCAATGGTGAAAAACTGAAAGCATTTCCACTAAGATCAGGGACAAGACAAGGTTGCCCACTCTCACCACTCTTATTCAACATAGTTTTGGAAGTTTTAGCCACAGCAATCAGAGAAGAAAAGGAAATAAAAGAATCCAAATCGGAAAGGGAGAAGTAAAGCTGTCACTGTTTGCAGATGACATGATACTACACACAGAGTATCCTAAAAATGCTACCAGAAAACTACTGGAGCTAATCAATGAATTTGGTAAAGTAGCAGGATACAAAATTAATGCACAGAAATCTCTGACATTCCTATACACTAATGATGAAAAATCTGAAAGTGAAATCAAGAAAACACTCCCATTTAACATTGCAACAAAAAGAATAAAATATCTAGGAATAAACCTACCTAAGGAGACAAAAGACCTGTATGCAGAAAATTATAAGATACTGATGAAAGAAATTAAAGATGATACAAATAGATGGAGAGATATACCATGTTCTTGGATTGGAAGAATCAACATTGTGAAAATGACTCTACTACCCAAAGCAATCTACAGATTCAATGCAATCCCTATCAAACTACCACTGGCATTTTTCACAGAACTAGAACAAAAAATCTCACAATTTCTATGGAAACACAAAAACCCCGAATAGCCAAAGCAATCTTGAGAATGAAAAACGAGCTGGAGGAATCAGGCTCCCTGACTTCAGACTATACTACAAAGCTACAGTAATCAAGACAGTATGGTACTGGCACAAAAACAGAAAGATAGATCAATGGAACAGGATAGAAAGCCCAGAGATAAACCCACACACATATGGTCACCTTATCTCTGATAAAGGAGGCAGGAATGTACAGTGGAGAAAGGACAGCCTCTTCAGTAAGTTGTGCTGGGAAAACTGGACAGGTACATGTAAAAGTATGAGATTAGATCACTCCCTAACACCATACACAAAAATAAGCTCAAAATGGATTAAAGACCTAAATGTAAGGCCAGAAACTGTCAAACTCTTAGAGGAAAACATAGGCAGAACACTCTATGACATAAATCACAGGAAGATGCTTTTTGACCCAGGTACTAGAGAAATGGAAATAAAATCAAAAATAAACAAAAGGGACCTAATGAAACTTCAAAGCTTTTACACAGCAAAGGAAACCATAAACAAGACCAAAAGACAACCCTTAGAATGGGAGAAAATATTTGCAAATGAAGCAACTGACAGAGGATTCATCTCCAAAATTTATAAGCAGCTCATGCAGCTCAATAACAAAAAAACCACCCAATTCAAAAATGGGCAGAAGACCTAAATAGACATTTCTCCAAAGAATATATACAGACTGCCAACAAACACATGAAAGAATTCTCAACATCATTAATCATTAGAGAAATGCAAATAAAAACTACAGTGAGATATCATCTCACACCAGTCAGAATGGCCATCATCAAAAAATCTAGAAACAATAAATGCTGGAGAGGGTGTGGAGAAAAGGGAACACTCTTGCACTGCTGGTGGGAATGTGAGTTGGTACAGCCGCTATGTAGAACAGTATGGAGGTTCCTTAAAAAGCTACAAATAGAACTACCATATGACCCAGCAATCCCACTACTGGGCATATACCCTGAGTAAACCATAATTCAAAAAGAGTCATGTAGCAAAATGTTCATTGCAGCTCTATTTACAATAACCCAGAGATGGAAACAACCTATGTGTCCATCATCAGATGAATGGATAAAGAAGATGTGGCACATATATACAATGGAATATTACTCAGCCATAAAAATAAACGAAATTGAGCTATTTGTAATGAGGTGGATGGACCTAGAGTCTGTCATACAGAGTGAAGTAAGTCAGAAAGAGAAAGACAAATACTGTATGCTAACACATATATATGGAATTTAAGGAAAATAATTGTCATGAAAAACCTAGGGGTAAGACAGGAATAAAGACACAGACCTACTAGAGAATGGACTTGAGGATATGGAGAGGGGGAAGGGTAAGCTGTGACAAAGTGAGAGTGTCATGGACATATATACACTACCCAACGTAAAATAGATAGCTAGTGGGAAGCAGCCGCATAGCACAGGGAGATCAGCTCGGTGCTTTGTGACCACCTAGAGGGGTGAGATAGGGAGGGTGGGAGGGAGGGAGATGCAAGAGGGAAGAGATATGGGAACATATGTATATGTATAACTGATTCACTTTGTTATAAAGCAGAAACTAACACACCATTGTAAAGCAATTATACTCCAATAAAGATGTAAAAAAAAAATCTTCCTTTCTGATATCCTATTTTTCTTAATTTCTAATATTTTAATTTATCTCTTAAAATAATTTTTATCTCTCTGCTGCAAGTCTCTATCTGTTCCTGTATGTTGTCCACTTTTTTCACTAGATTTTTTAACATATTAATCAGAGTAATTTTAAACTCCTGTCCAATTGATCTAACATCTATATCATCTCTGTGTCTGGTTCTGTAGATTTTTTCTTCTCATAATGAGTCTTTTTTTTTTCTACTTTATGTGTATTATGCAACTTTTGATTGACTATTGAACATCACATATCAAAGAATAGTAGAGTCTGCTCTTTGAGGCAAATAGCTTTTATTCCCAGAGACGGGCATGACACTTCTCTCAGGCTATTAGTGGAGGTAGGGTTTGATTCAATCTAGTCAATAACTGAATTGGGTTTGGTTTTGTTGTTATTGTCATTATCCTCAGGGCATCATGGAATTCAAATACCTTCAGTGTTGGGTTGCTACTACCTTCTTAATGTAGAACCAGGGCTCCTGGGCCCACACAAAGCAGAAGGCTTCTAGTGTTCTTATTCTACCCTACACTTTCAGAAATCCCTGAATGTCTGAATCACAGAGTCTCTCTACACTCTCGTCCACTGGTGGGTTGCTCCTGCTTGTTACTTGGTGCTAGGTTTATGGTGGGGGTGAAAAGGGTGCTTAGTTCTCCTTGTCCAATCACAGGCTCAGGCAAGCCTTGTTCACATGGGCCTTGTGGGTGAAGCATTTTCAGCGTTTCTCCCTCCCGTAGAAGCCAGACTTTTTAAAAAATCTGTGTCAGATTTCAGGCAGGACATCATTTTCTGGCCCTTCACAAGTGGTAGCAGATCTTGCGTTGTACTGGTGCAGAATTTTAGGACCAAGAGGTTTTTCTGCCCCTCCAACGGCATACTTGATGGCAACTGTTTTGTATCTTCCCCCAGTGGCTAAGAATTTTGTTTCATATGAGAGAAGGATCTGAAGAAAGCTGTGTTTTTTGCTGTGTTTTGTCTCCCGTGTTATCAAATCACCTCCTGCATATCTGAGTTAGGAGGTAGAGAGGGGTTCTCCAGTCTCCTGCCCTACACCCAGTCTCTCTTTGAGCATTTATTGTATTGATGGATCAGTGGAGAAGAGTTGGTGAGTGAAGACAAATTTTCCTTCTCTCTGGGGCCTTCAGTTTTTTTAAACTGAAATCTTCACCTACTCTTGGCCTTTAAGAAGTATTTACAGTACTGACTGGTTTTTTTCTTACGTACTTTTATGACAGCAAGTATTCTTCCCACGCTCTGTCAGAGTTGAAAAGATTTGTGTCTGCTTTCCTCATGCCAAGGGATCTGTCACTTTTCAGAATTCAGTTTTCTTTTCTGTCTTTTGACCTCAGCACTCTGATAGCTTTGGGATAAGTTATAATTTTGTAGATCATCTGCTTTTTCTCATCATTAGGATGGGAGCAAAATTCTTTTGCAGCTTTCAGCATCCTAAGTTGAAGAGCCACCTGTTAGGATTTTCATTGGGATTAAGATCTACAGAACAATGTTGAAAGAATTTTCATCTATACAATATGAGTATTTTAATCCACTTAATTTAGTATAAAATTTTTGAGTGGTTTATTTATAGCAATCATGGTTTTTATCATTATCATAATATAATACTGTAAGTATCCACCTTTGCTGAAAATTACCCTTACTGAAGTCCACATCTCCTCTGGTGGCAAAGGCAGGGAGCAAATGTGAAAGGAAGATAGTGATATCACCTTTTCTCTCCTTTCACAGGGCATAATAACACCCATTCAAAGTCAAACAGCTACTAATTGATTACAGATATGTCTACAACCCCGATCTTATTGACCCCAGTCCACGGGGTCTTTCCACTACACACTTTTCAAATTTTTAATTTCTGTTCCTATAGCCAAACCTTTCAACTTTGAATATTTGTGCTGAATCTTTTGAAGAAAGGAAGGTCTTTCCTTCTACAGTTTTTTCATATTCATCTTTATCAGTGCTTTTATCCAGGCCTATCATTTTTGTCACTTTACTTCCTATATACATTTCTATTCTTGGTAGTCTCTGGGATTTCATCACTTGAAGTTCTTTCTTTCAACAAAATTAGAAGAAAAAAAAACTTTTAAAATTAAATAATTTAGCAGATAGGCCTTGCCATTCTCTACTTGAATTTGAAGTCCTGAAATTGGAAGACAAAGGCTGGATTTTAAGTTAGTTAGCTAGTCATCTTATAACTCAAATAAACATGGCCATTGTCATGGAGATGGAAATCAGGATCCAGATATAAGGGAAGGGGGACATTAGAACTAGGGATGGAGCAAATTACCCTATAGAACGACAGTGGTAACAGCATTCAATGCAGTAAAATAAAATAAGTGTTGTCTGAAGTTTTTCCCAGACTTACTGCTTTCTTTCTACGCTTCATGTATATTTATAGACTTCTGATGGACTTCTCCTGGAAGGAGAAGAGTTCAACAGAACTTGATAGTAAATAATTATAATAATTTCCAAAAAAACAGTTAGTTACAGAACAAGATTTCAATCAGGTTGTCTAACTCTGCAGCAGGGTTCAGCAAAATAAAGCCCACAGACTAAATCTGACCTGCCACTTGTTTTTACAAATAAAGTCATATTGACACACAGTCATTTCTACTCCATCCTCCTTGTGCAACCATAGAGATATTTTAAACCACAAATTTAATCTTGTACTTCTTACTAAAAACTTTCTAAAGGCTTCCTATTGCTCGAAAACTCTTTATATAGCATATAAAACTACTCATAATATGACCCCTGCTTACCTAAGCAGACTCCACATTTATCTCTATTTCCCATCTTATATTCTGTATTTCAATTGTGCATTTACTATATTTACTCTCTTGCCTCTGGGCCTTTGCACATACTTATCTTTGGCCTCAATCAACTCATCTTATCTCATCCTTCTGGTCCCAACACGGAAGTCCTCATTTCCTTGGGAAAGACCCAGACACCCAAAAGTTCCATGTGCTCCCATAGAACCCAGAAAAACTGCTACCAACAGTGATCATACTGTTATCTATTTTGTTTGTGGTATATATCAGGGGTTGGTAAACTACACCCCATAGGCCAAATCCAGACTACTGTCTGCTTGTATAGTCCATAGGCTAAGAATAGTTTTCACTTTTTTTTTTTTTGCAGTACGCGGGCCTCTCACTGTCGTGGCCTTTCCTGTTGCGGAGCACAGGCTCCGGATGCGCAGGCTCAGCGGCCATGGCTCACGGGCCCAGGCGCTCCGCAGCATGTGGGATCTTCCCGGACCGGGGCATGAACCCGTGTCCCCTGCATTGGCAGGCGAACTCTCAACCACTGCCCCACCAGGGAAGCCCTTCACTTTTTAAGAAAAGTGATATTTCACTACATGCCAAAAAATTATACAAAATTCAAATTTCATTGTCCATACGTTCAGTCTTATTGGAGCCCAGCTACACTCATTTATTTACATATTGTCATTCACTAGGGAAGGTGTTGCAGATATAAGGATAAAAGAGAAAATACTATCTCTGGCCCCCCAGCTTACAGCAACCACAATACCTTTCCCAGTGTGTGGCCCATAGAAAGTACTCAATAATTATTTATGGCATTAATAATGTGTGAATAAGTAAGTAAAACTATTTTGCCCAGGAATCGCCTGCAATTAAGCATAGACTCTAGCCAGATTTTTCAATTCCTAGCCGAGTACTCTCTGCAACTAGGTCAGGCCTCCTTCCCTATGATTTTAGAACAATATTACTCTTAGAGTAGTCATGGAATTAAAATTCCTTCCAGTTGCTACATAGTCTTAGACAGTTCCTAGAATAGGGTTCTAATATTCTGAAGTGTTCCTAAGAAAAGCTCCCCTGTTATGCCTACAAAGAGTAAATAATGATAGACGATCAGAGCTCCACTTATTTAAAGCAGCATTTTGATAAGTTCAGGCATACCTCAAAAGCACAGCTTATATGGAAAAAAGTATATAAAAGCAAGCACCATGATTAACCATATCCCGATGGGAGAAAAATGTGTTGACATTTCAGCACGAACCATCTTCAGTTCAAGCCAAAAAAAATCCCTATTTATACTTTCTAGTCAGCCAAAATTTCCAGCTGCATGGATTCCCTGGTGAACAAACAGTCCAGTGCACAGAATAAGGTCACTGAAGAACGTGGCAGTAATCGCAGACTGTAATTAAGCAGTAATGACCTCAACCTGAAGCTTTCTTCAGGATTAATGAATACCTGAGAAGCCAGAGGCCTGAGGCAGCCCTCACTCCATCCAGAATGCATCGGGATAAAGTGAGCACTATAAACCAAATGTGTTTCCAGTCTAAAGTGCTCCCCAAAGTTACCTTTTCCACTATTATGTCACAGAGTTGGATTTTTTATGACACTCATTGTGGGGGAAAAAAAAAGATGAAGTTTAATCAAGAAAAGAGAAAGAAAAGTTTGGAATTCAGAAACAGTAGGGGATTTCTCTGCAGTGGGAAAGGTGAGTGTGAACTATAGTTAGTATATTCAGCTTTAATTCTCAGTTTAGCTCTGAATCATAGGAATAAGAATACTTATGTGCCAGATGATGCCAATAACTTACCACGTTAGTAAATGTGAAGTGAAATAATGAGTCATATCAATAACTTATAGTTATCATTACTATGGCTTTTTATGCCTTGGCTTAACTGATGAGAAGAGAGGGAACAAGCAGGCTATCAGGTTAGTAAGGTGACCATCAAAATATCAGCCATCATTTACTTGCTGCTTACTCTATGGCAGGCACTTAATGGATATTCTGTCTCTCCCCTTAGAGGTTGAACATCATTATCTCCTTTTCATAGATAAGGAATCTGAGAATCAGAGAGGTTAACTAATTTGTCCTAGGTCATTCTAATCAGTGTAGGGGTTGGGATTCAAGCCTGGGTTCCTCTGACTCTAAGACCCAAACCTGAAATCACTATGTGCTATGAGCTCGCTGATCTGAAAGTTCTCTGTCAATCATTTAGAAGTAATGAGATAGGATTGTCGGGATGAATGTCAATGGGGAAACTGAAATGGTAGAAGATCAAAGTCATTAACAAGCTACTAAAAGGTCCTTTTATGTGTATCGGGAATGTTAGATGGGAAAACTCAAGAGTGATGAGGATTTTAATGTGGAGTCTGCTCTTTGTGCCATCCTCAGGGCTTGGTAGCATTTCCATGTCTTGATATGAATGTAGGAGCCCCATTGTAACCATAGGTTCCAGAAGGTACACTACAGTCACACTAGCCAACCTCAGTCCACCATGTCGGAAATTTGTTCAGTAAAAGACTAAGGTTTATTTTTTAAATGAGAGACTTAATTGTAAATATGCCTGAGAGAGTTACCGGTTGTGACTTAAATCCATCCTGAGATGGGAAAAACTGCTATTGGTACCTTTCTTAAAGATAAGAGCAGGAGGCTAGTTTTACAGCTTGAGGAATTAAATACTGTATTGGATTATAAAAAATCCTTTATATGAATACTAAAATAAGGAAAAGGAGAGGTGGGAAAGGGCATATTTATTTGTCTGCTGCAGACAAACATGGAAAAGATAAAGTAACCAGATGCCTACCTCCCTATTCTCACCACCTGGTCCCAAATTGGGTAGCCAGGCATACCTTCTTCCTTAGGATAGGTCTGATAAGCAAGAAAACATGAAAAATGTTTTGGACAACTGTCGGGTTGGTCAAAAAGTTCGTTCTGATTTTTCCATGAGATGTCACGGAAAATAGTAACAATAGTTGACTTAACCGAGACTTTGTTTTCAGGTATGTCTTATTCTTTTAGGAGAAATGAAAGCCTATAGCGGGGTCGCAGAGCCTCCTTCAAAGACAAAGTGTGATGTGTCCATTCCACTCATGGACTGTTCCTCAGTGTGAGAAGCAGACCTGATCCTAGTGGTCCCTTTCTTCCTTGTTGTTACATCACTATGACCTCAACTGACTTACCTTACTTAGGAAGACAACATTTGGCAATATTCAAGCAAACAAAACCTTGGCAGCCAGGTCTCAGATACTAGAGTAAAATTATGTTTGGACTATGATATTTTTAAGCCAAAACCTCAGTTCTTAAACTAAACTTTATATGACCTCTGTCTTCCTTTTTCCAAGGGGAGAAAAATTTAAGACTATTTGGGAGGAAATTCTCAACACTTTGAGACCATTTGCTTTACTTTTCTTCATTTTTCAAGGTCAGATAATCACAAACACAACTTGAAAAATCTCCCATTTGGCCATGAGCTACCAAATTCAGAGAGTAAAGTAGAGTGAACAGAAAGAGAAGAGTGAAGAAGCTATAGACATGGATGACTAACTTTACTTAATTTGTAATAAACAGAAATCTTGCAAACTTTTCAAAGCAGAAAATTATCTTACATTCAAACACAATGGCCAAGATTGGGACAGAGGAGTGTCAACTTCTGAATGAGTAAGAAACCTGTTTGCAAACTGATGCTAAGGCAATAATTAGAGAGAGGAGAGGAGAGGGTGAAGAGGAAAGGAGAGGGGTATGTGTGTGGGAGAGGGAGAGAGAGAGAGAGAGAGATGGGGGCAGGGAGGAGGAGAGTTACTGAATAAAGAGTTCAATAAATAGTCACTAAATTTAATAACTTTTCTAAATTATGAATAATTTACAATCTAAGGTCTAGTCCCATTCAAGTCCCAGTCTGGGCTCCCTAGTACAAGATGAGTGTTGAAAGAAGGGATGAAAAGGAGATAATAAAATCCATTCTCAGCTTCTGGTTATAGAATATAGAGGAAAAGAAGCATAATGATTCTATGCCTCTCTGCTGATATTGTTACCTGAAAGACATTTCCCTCAACCACAACTGGTTAGCTGTTAATTTTGGAAATAGTAAAAGACCCCAGGTAGCAATTAATCAGCTGGTTTTCCAGAGGATTCATTGAGTAAAAATTTTGTCATTTTTGCATTTGTAGACAATTATTCCATCCCACTTAACTTCATTCTCTAAGCTACTTCTAATTTGATGATTCTCAATCAGAAGTATGCATCTGAACCATCTGTAAAACTTTTTAAAAATGCATATCCTCTCCTCATTCCAGGTCTAAGGAGTAAGAATCCTTAGAAGGAGGGGCACGCATATGTGTATTGATTAAAATGTTAAGAGCATGTTATCAAGGCTATTTCAGATCAACTAAGTAATCACCTAACACTCTACTTCTTTCCAAAGTGAGAGATCAGTAAAAGAATTCATAAGAAGAAATAGGCATCAATAACTTGGACACTCCACAGGTCAGAATCACAGAATCACCTTATCCGCTATGATATATCCTCTTGATATGTAATGTTTCTCCTTTTAAAAAGTCATGCTAGGGGCTTCCCTGGTGGCACAGTGGTTGAGAGTCCGCCTGCCGATGCAGGGGACGCGGGTTCGTGCCCCGGTCCGGGAGGATCCCACATGCCGCGGAGCGGCTGCGCCCGTGAGCCATGGCCGCTGAGCCTGCGCGTCCGGAGCCTGTGCTCCTCAACGGGAGAGGCCACAACAGTGAGAGGCCCGCGTACCGCAAAAAAAAAAAAAAAAAAAGTCATGCTAGAAAGATTTTATAGCTCTTAGAGGAAATAGTTATGAGATTTACTATCATGAACCAGTTTATGTTGGAACCCTACTGAAACTATGGGTAAGTAATTTATTATTGAATTAAAATAAAAATGATGCCACAGACCTTAACATCCATCCATCCATCCGTTCAATCACTGGATACTTACAGAACACTAACTGTGCATCAGAAAGGCATGGAAGATAAAGTGATGCTAGGCATGGAGGATAAAGTGATGACCAAGATAAACCTATTCCCTTACTTCAAAGAGCTAACGTCAAACAGAGGAAGATAGACATTAAAGGAGAAATAGTTTAAAGATTATCCTATCTGGACTACTGAGGAATCCTTCTACTACGTTATAATCCATTACTTTGACACCATTTGAAGAGAACTGTCTAGTAAACATTGTTGAATTTCAAAATGCTTGTGGGTCCACATATTTGAGAGGCATATAAAGAAACTAAAATTGTTTTAAGAGAGCACATCCTGGACGCTAAGGTGACTTGAAATCATGCTATATGAAGAACAAGAAAAGGAATAGTAATAATTAGTCTAGAGAAGGCAGACATTTTAGTAATCACCAGGCCTCTGAAGTTTGAAATGTGGCAAAGGAAGATGATCTAGTTTGTAGGGTCTTCGAGAGTTGAACAGAGAACAATAGATAGAAGCAAGAGAAAGAAGATTCCATCTCAGAAAAAGAAATTTCTTTATTTGATTTTCTTAATCAGGATTGTATCAAGATCAAATGGGTTTCCAAAGAAACAATGAGATTTCCATCAGTGGCATATTGCTTCATCTCTTAGCAAGGATACTGTAAAATTTTCAAGTTGGGGTGTGGCCAAGATGGCAGAGTAGGAAGACCCTGAGCTCACCTCCTCCCATGGGCACAGCAAAATGACAACTATTTACAGAGCAACTGTCTATGAAAACAACCCAAAGACTAGCAGAAAAGATTTTCCACAACTAAGGATATAAAAAAGGAACTGGGCTTCCCTGGTAGCAAAGTGGTTGAGAATCCGCCTGCCAATGCTGGGGACACGGGTTCGAGCCCTGGTCCAGGAAGATCCCACATGCTGCAGAGCAACTAAGCCCATGTGCCACAACTACTGAAGCCCGTGTGCCTAGAGCCCATGCTCCACAACAAGAGAAGCCACCGCAGTCAGAAGCCCATGCACTGCAATGAATAGTAGCCCCCGCTTGCACAACTCAACTAGAGAAAGCCCGCACGCAGCAACAAAGACCCAACGCAGCCAAAAGTAAATAATAAAATAAATTAAAATAAATAAAAGGGAACCACAAGAAGACAGGTAGGAGGAACAGAGACACAGATCCATACCCATGAATAAGTGACCCACGAACAGGAAGACAATCACAATTGCAGAGATTCTCCCCAAGCAGAGAGAGGTTACAGTCCTATATCAGTTTCCCCAGCATGGGGGTCCTGCACTGGGAAGATGAGCTCAGAGAATAACTGGCTTTAAAGGCCAGCAGGGCTGGCATATGGGAGAGCCAGAGGACTGTAGGAAACAGAGACTCTTAAAGGGTGCTCACAAAATCACACATGCTCCAAGACCCAGCAAAGAGGCAGTAATTTGAAAAGAGCCTTGGTTAGACCCATTTGCTAATCTTGGAGAGCCTTCTGGAGAGACAGGAAACAATTGGGATTCCCTCTGGGCACATACATACTGGCAGCAGCTTGTTCTACCACAAGGACATTGGTGATGGCAGTCACCATTTTGGAGTCCTCCCTTTAGCCTATTAGTGCCAGGGGCTTACCCATCCACCAGCGAGCCAACACCAGTCCTGGGACACCCCAGGTTCAACAGTCAGCTATTCCAGGACCTGGCCACATCCCCCAGTAGGCCAACCCCAGGGCACTCCAGGCACTACTGCCAGCCACTCTAGGACCTGGCCCTATTTACTAGTGGGTCAGCAGCCTCCACACAAGGCAGGGCCTGGCAGCTAACTGCACCCGGGGCCAGCCCTGCCTATCACTGGGCCCACAGTAGTCATCCCTGACCACACAGACAACAAAATGGGCACTCTCTAGGGCATATACCTCTGGTGACCAGAGGGAAGTGTGCTACTGGGTCCCATAGGACATCTCCTACATAAGGCCACTTCTTCAAGATGGGGAAATGTAACCAACCTACCTAATATATGGAAATAAAAACAGAGAATTAGGCAAAATGTGGGACAGAGGAATATATTCTAAAAAAGAAATAAGAGAAAGCCCCAAAAGAAGAACTAAGCAAAATGGAGATAAGCAATTTACCCCAAAAGTGTTCAAGGTAATAATCATAAAGATGCTCAATAAATGCAGGAGACAAATGGATGAACACAGTGAGTTCCAAATAATTCTCCTCCTACAGCTATATCTTTGCCTTTTCCTTGTCTTTCTATACAATATCATCCAAATCTTTTGTTAATATTTCATTTCAGGAATTGCTCAACCTTTTTTCATGGAGAGGATGTATCTAAATCACCCAACAGCCTTTAAAAACCATCGAGGATTCACTAGATCTCAGTAGACCCTGGGAATCTCTATTTTGAAAAAGCTGCTTCCAGTCTTTATGGTGTCAGACCTAGTGAGGGAATTTCTGCTTTGTCATCTTATTTCAACCCACACTTTTGTCCTCATCCTCTCCCTTTCACAAGCACATATTCCCATAAGGAAAAAGTACAGAATTTCAAATCCTGAATATATAGATTTAAATCCCAGACAATCTATTAACTAGTTGTCTTTTAGGCAAGTGGCAATATCTTCAAGGCTCTTCTGGACAGGGATATATTAATAGTTAATAGGAAGGACTGTTTTAAAAGCTAAATTAGATTATGTACATAAAGCAGCTGTCATAGTCACTGGCACGTATGAGTTTAATAGAAGGAAGCACTTATTGTCAATTTCTCATCACTACTCAACTCTACACATGTTGAACATGATTCCTCTAGTAATCTATTAAATCATAACTGAACTTGAAGGACCACAGGTATACACAGAGAACCTCAAACTCCTCTTATTATTCTCAACAACACTGACCACCATCCAAGTGAACTTGGTCCCTTGAAAATGGTCAAATAGTATCGAGATATATGAGAATATTTATGCTTAGAAGATCAAAATAGAATCTTCAGCAGATGAATAATTTGTTGTACTTTGCAAAAAGAGTAAGAAAGGAATTTTAAGAATTAAAAAATAGATAATTTCACAATCTAATTTTAATACTATACTCCCTGAATAAGATCTTTGCGTTCTGAAAGGCATCGCTCTTTATAGGGAAGGGTGCAGTTAATGCCATGTCATAAATTTTGGACTTCCCTTCCTTTAATCCTAGGGGGGACAAATTTTTGTAAAGGAAGTTTACCCCTTAAGTTTCTGACTCTCCTGAAATAAATACTGAGAGTATCAGAGTTCAGAAATTTCTAAAATGGGCTTGCCTTTAAAAACTTCAGCTGACTCAAAACAAATTTTTTGTCCACACTTGCCACCAGTCTAAATGTAGGACAAACCAGAATGTGTATGCTTGATCATCATTCTTGCCATAGCTTTCTTGCTGGATACCTGCAACCTTATTTCTTATAGGGTTGCTCCTATCAGGGCTTCTAGTTAACTCCCAACCTGGAACATAGTATGTGTTCAATAAATGTCTATTTAATCTATGAATGAGTGAATGGGTATTATGGGAACATAAGGAACAGGTATTTAACACAAGTTGTAAAAGAGAAAGAAAAGCTTTGGGGAGAGATTAAGTTGAAGTTGAGTCTTGAGTGATGAATGGAAGTTTGTTGGGAGTAGATGTGGGATGTGTGGAACAATAGCCAGGCAGAGGGAACTATATGACTTAAGAAACAGAGAGGAGAAAGAGCATCTTCAATGTGAGGACCAGCAAGTTGCTTTTCAAAGCAATAGTTAGAGATAAGCCTGAGGAGCAGGCAGGATTCAGGTCATAAATGAATTTGATATCACATTTTAAAATTTAAACTTGACTCTGTAGGTGATGAATAGTTGCTTAATACAGAAGAAATTTTTTTTTTTTTTTTTTTTGCGGTACACGGGCCTCTCACTGTCAGGGCCTCTCCCACTGCGGAGCACAGGCTCCAGACGCACAGGCTCAGTGGCCATGGCTCACGGGCCTAGCCGCTCCACGGCACGTGGGATCTTCCCGGACCAGGGCACGAACCCGTGTCCCCTGCATTGGCAGGCGGACTCTCAACCACTGCTCCACCAGGGAAGCCCCAGAAGAAACTTTCTAAGAAAGGAAATAACTGAATCAAGTAAATCAAGTATATATATATATATATATATATATATATATATATATTTTTTTTTTTTTTAAATGGGTCACTGTGGTAGATGCATATAGGATGGATTTGAAGAGGGCAGGTGTCGAAACTTGAGTCTGGGAGACCAAACCACAGGATATTCAATACATATTTGTTGAAATAATGATGATGAAAATGAGGACAGTAGTGATATTAATAATTACAGGCATAACTATGTTAATGATGATGATGATTATATACCCAACTTTTGTCAAAGGCTTACTATACATCAAGTCTTATGCTGAGCATTTTACATTGTTACCTTATTTAATTATCATAACAGGTCTATGAGAAAGGCACTTATTTCATTTTACAGATAAGGAAATTTAGACTTGAAGAGGTTTAAAAAACTGTGTCTCATCATCCCTGTGATATTCTTCCCCAAACACATAACCTCTGTCTAAGAAGAGAAAACATCAGACAAACCCAAATTGAGGATAACTCTCCAAAATACCCAACCAATACTCTTCAAAACTGTCACATTCATGAAAGATAAGGAAGGATGGAAGAATTGTTTGCTTTAATAACTGTATTATTGTTATATAAGATGTCAATATTAGGAAAATGGGGTGAAGTTTATATAGAAACTCTCTACTATCTTTGCAAATATTTTGTATGCATAAAAATATTTCAAACTAAAATTTTTTTAAAACTTCTATGTGCCCATAGAATATAGCAGGAAAAATATAAGATAAGCCTGAAGTATTCTGTAGTGCCAGAAGGTAAGGTAGTTTAAAAATTTTTTTAAAAAGATACAGGACCCAATCTGAAGGAACTCCCAATAGCCACAATTTGAGCAACATGATAAATAACAGAAAAGTTGGATTACAAGCCAGAGAATAAAATAAATATATATGTGTCCATACTAATATAAAGAAATGATTGGATGTATAACTAAATAGGGTTTAAGAGACAAATCTTCCTTACAAAAGAATTCCAAATAATGAATGTCGAAGAAATTGGGAAAATGGAAAATCACCACTAGAACATCACATGATAACTGTTGCAGACAATATCCACTGGAAAATGTTAAAATTAGTGGGTAGTGGACTTCAGACTATACTACAAAGCTACAGTAATCAAGACAGTATGGTACTGGCAAAAAAAAAACAGATATATACATCAATGGAACAGGATAGAAAGCCCAGAGATAAACCCACGCATATATGGTCACCTTATCTTTGATAAAGGAGGCAAGAATATACAATGGAAAAAGACAGCCTCTTCAATAAGTGGTGCTGGGGAAACTGGATAGCTACATTTAAAAGAATGAAATTAGAACACTCCCTAACACTATACACAAAAATAAACTCAAAATGGATTAAAGACCTAAATGTAAGGCCAGAAACTATCCAACTCTTAGAGGAAAACATAGGCAGAACACTCTATGACATAAATCAGAGGAAGACCTTTTTGACCCACCTCCTAGAGAAATGGAAATAAAAACAAAGATAAACAAATGGGACCTAATGAAACTTCAAAGCTTTTGCACAGCAAAAGAAGCCATAAACAAGATGAAAAGACAAACCTCAGAATGGGAGAAAATATTTGCAAATGAAGCAACTGACAAAGGATTAATCTCCAAAATATATAAGCAGCTCATGCAGCTCAATATCAAAAAACCAAACAAGCCAATCCAAAAATGGGCAGAAGACCTAAATAGACATTTCTCCAAAGAATATATACAGATTGCCAATAAACACATGAAAGGATGCTCAACATCACTAATCATTAGAGAAATGCAAATCAAAACTACAAGGAGGTATCACCTAACACCAGTCAGAATGGCCATCACCAAAAATCTAGAAACAATAAATGCTGGAGAGGGTGTGGAGAAAAGGGAACCCTCTTGCACTGCTTGTGGGAATGTAAACTGATACAGCCACTATGGAGAACAGTATGGAGGTTCCTTAAAAAACTACAAATAGAGCTACCATATGACCCAGCAATCCCACTACTGGGCATATACCCTGAGAAAACCATAATTCAAAAAGAGTCATGTACCACAATGTTCATTGCAGCCCTATTTACAATAGCCAGGACATGGAAGCAACCTAAGTGTCCATTGACAGATGACTGGATAAAGAAGATGTGGCACATATATACAATGGAATATTACTCAGACATAAAAAGAAATGAAATTGAATTATTTGTAGTGAGGTGGATGCACCTAGCGTCTGTCATACAGAGAGAACTAAGTCAGAAAGAGAAAAACAAATACCGTATGCTAACACATATATATGGAATCTAAAAAAAAATGGTTCTGAAGAACCTAGGGGCAGGACAGGAATAAAGACCAAGATGTAGAGAATGGACTTGAGGACACGGGAGGGGGAAGGGTAAGCTGGGACGAAGTGGTAGAGTGGCATGGACATATATACACTACCAAATGTAAAATAGATGGCTAGTGGGAAGTAGCCGCATAGCACAGGGAGATCAGCTCCGTGCTTTGTGACCATCTAGAGGAGTGGGATAGGGAGGGTGGGAGGGAGACGCAAGAGGGAGGAGATATGGGGATATATGTATAGCTGATTCACTTTGTTATACAGCAGAAACTAACACACCATTGTAAAGCAATTATACTCCAATAAAGATGTTAAAAAAAAAAAAGAAATGAGTGGGTAGAACTCAGAGGAGAAACAGGATATTTTCATACCTACAAAGTATCTCCACAAAAATATTTTTTAATTACTATGATGGTTTTAACATATATCCATCAATTCTTTTATACTTTCCCTCTGAGGTGGAATATAATTCTCCTTCCTTTGAGTGTGGATAGAACTTACTTACTTTTAATGTATAGAATATGGAAGAGGGGAGGGAAGTAATTTTATAGTGGAGGAACCTGGAAGAAACTGCTTTAACCAAGAGATCAAGGTTACATCACCAGTTATAAGTCATATTGATATCATATACCTCGTATATGATACAATGCGAAACACTCAGCTCTGTGGTATTTTTTCCAAAAATCTATAACTCAGTCCAATCATGATAAAACATCAGACAAACCTAGGGGCACTCTACAATACTCTTCAAAAGTTTCAGGGTCCTGAAAAAAAAAAGAAAAGACTGGGAAACAGCTAACAGACTGATTGGAAGAGACTAAAGAGACAGGACAACTACATGCAATGTAGTGTTCTGGATTGAATTTTGGACCAGAAAAAAATAATATTAGTTGGAAAACTGGTGAAATCTGAACAAAGCCTATAGTTCAGTTAGTAATATTGTATCAATGTTAATATTGTTCCTAGTTTCAGTGAATGTACTACTGTAATAGAAAATGCTAACATATGAAAAGTAGATGGGAACTTTTTGCGCTACTGTAATATAAAATGCTAACATATGAGAGGCTGAGTGAAAAGTAGATGGGAACTTTCTGCACTACCTTCACAACTCTTCTGTAAATCTCAAATTTTTTCAAAATTATAAAATAATTGTAAGTGCCCCCAGTCAAAAGACATTAATAAAGTGTTCATGGAAAATAAAAGAGAAAGGTAAATGGTCCCATAAGAAAACAGGATTAACACCACTCATAATAAGAGGAAATCAAATTAAAATTATCCTGAGATATCATTACAGTTGACTCTTGAACAACAGGGGTTGAACTGGGTGGGTCCACTTATGTGTGGAGTTTTTTCAACAAACACATACAGTAATACACACTTGGTAGCTGGTTAAATACATGGATGTAGAATTTCAAATGCAGAGTGCCAACTAGGTAGGGACTTGGGCATCCACTTGGTATCTGCAGCAGGTCCTGGAACCAATGCCCCTGCGGATACCAAGGGTCAACTGTAGTTTACTTATGGAAAGTCACATAAATGATCAAATTTAGCATCCTTGATAGAGGAGCCATCTTAGATTATATGTCTCCTTCTGTTATGCAATATGAAGAACACCATACTTATGAAATATTTTGCCAAAATGTTTAATCTGAAGCTAATCAAGACTTTAACTCCCAGTTTATTAGAGATACAGGAAACAGAGGAACTGTTAATGACCCAAAGAAGAAACAACCAGATAAATCCAGAATTGGGGGCATTCTAAGGAACAATTAGTTGGACTAAAAACTCTAGCAATGGGGGGAAAAGTGAAGGGACTGTTCTAGTTGAAAAGATTCTAAAGACATCAAATAAATGCAATGCAAACTTTATTTGAATCCTAGTTTGAAAAAAATAGCTTAAAAATACATTTTTGTGAGCTTCCCGGGTGGTGCAGTGGTTGAGAATCTGCCTGCCAATGCAGGGGACACAAGTTCGAGCCCTCGTCTGGGAAGATCCCACATGCTGCGGAGCAACTAGGCCCGTGAGCCACAATTACTGAGCCTGCGCGTCTGGAGTTTGTGTGCCGCAACAAGAGAGGCCGCGATAGTGAGAGGCCCGCGCACCGCGATGAAGAGTGGCCCCCGCTTGCCGCAACTGGAGAAAGCCCTCGCACAGAAACGAAGACCCAACACAGCCGAAAATAAATAAATACACCTTTTTTTAAAAAAAAGACATTTTTGCTACAATTTGGGTACAATTTAGGTAACTGTGTATAGAGACTAAACATTAAATACTACCATGTTAGTGCTATTTTTCTGAGGTTAGATAATGGCATTATGGTTGAGGAGACTGTCATTATTTGGGGGAGATTCATGCTGAAATATTTAGGGGTAAAGTCTACTGATACCTGCAACTTAATATAAAATCGTTAAGCTAAAGAAAAAGAGAGAGAGAAAGAGAAAGAAATAATGCAAAAATTGACAAAATGTTAATCCAGGTCTAGATATTTGGATATTTTTGTACTATTTTTCTTCCAACTTCTCTGTATATTTGAGAATTCTCAAAATAAAAAGTTGGGAAAAAATACACTAAACCTGGCTCGAATATATATAGGGGCTGGGCAAAACCAAAAATGAAGGTCTCTAATCATATACCTCCCAATTTTTAAGTTATAAATCAAGCTAGCAAAACGTTGAACAAAGTATACCCTATCATCCTACCTTAACAAGTGGATCTTTATATATTTTCAAGGCCAGATTTTTATTTAAAATTAAAATTCTTTGCCTTCTTGGAGTTGTGCACCTGTAAGGTACAGGTAGAAGTAGGCTTCTACCCCAAGCTTCAGCTCCCTGACTCACCCCCTTCTCTTCCCATGTCAGGATTCCATGGATATTCAGTAACATTCTAGCCCAGTCCAAGCTGTCTCCACATCTCTTACAAACAGCCACTCCTGGTCACCTTTTCAGGCTCACTTAGTGGTCCTGGGAAAAGGCCCACATGAGTCCTGGAAACAGGTTTGGGGACATTTAGAAAGGCACTCATGGGTCCTAGGAAACAGAAGCGTGATCTAAAAGTGAGGATACAGGTGAAAGCACTTTCCTTTGGCCTTATGAAATCATCATCTAGGAGTGACATTCTTGTTTTATACCAGGGTCTACGGGTAGTATTCATCCAAATTTCCAAAAACTAGCAAGCAGTAGAGCAACAGTCTAGAAGTAAGATCCTCAAAACTTGTAGGAGGCCAAGGGTCCTCACATGGAAATACCTGGGGGAAGTGGTTTTAACCTTGTGAACATATACCCACTTTGTAACTCTTAAGTCTCTAGAAGTCACCCTCTTTGGGGATGAAGCACAGAGTAGTATCCACTAACCAGGTTAACTGATCCACTCCTATTTGTCCACTTCCTAGCCCACAAGACTGTGTACCACTTTCACATCCCAACACTCCTCCATCTTCTGCTAACATGAAAACCAAATGCTCCTGTGCATATCAAAGGATGCAAATGGGACAGTATCTTTGCTGGTGATCACAACGATGTCACTTATTGGTCTTTGCAGGAGGAGGGAGATAGAATGCAATTTAGAATCTAGAAAAAAATGTTTAAATGAATACATTATTTGATGGATGTTTTTTTCATTTATTTCCAGGCATATTATGTTACATTAACAAAACAATCTTGAGAGTCTTTCTGTTTAAAATAACACACACAGGAATAAATCCACAATAAAATATCTTTTCCTGTTTAAAAGTTAAAACATTGCTTTTTCATCTTATTGTACATGGATGTAGATGTCAAAGATGCCAATTGTTTCAAAGCAGTGAAACTGGTTAATGTTTTTCTTTCTGAGTAACCTCTTCTCAGAACCAACTAGTTTGCCTATACGCTCTTTTTCCAGGGCTTTCAGCCAGAAATTGTTATAAAAGTGGGCTTTTATAGCAGCAAGTCTGTTTTATAACTTGAGTTGAAAACCAAACTAAACCATTTCCAACAGTTACTGAAACAAACAGCAGGTTACATTTTTATGCCCTTTATACTCTATATAATTCAGAGATGTCAACAAGCTATTTTCTTTGCACACTGTATGCTGTGTTAGTGTATAAGTGTATGATGTGCCTTATTTATGCAAATAATGCACAGGCAAAAGAAAAAAAAAAGACTGGTTTCAGTATGTCCCTGGGCTTAAGTAATCATTTCAACATCTAAAAAGCATGTCTGTATATACACTGCCAAATGTAAAATACATAGCTAGTGGGAAGCAGCTGCATAGCACAGGGAGATCAGCTCGGTGCTTTGTGACCATCTAGAGGGGTGGGATAGGGAGGGTGGGAGGGAGACGCAAGAGGGAGGAGATATGGGGATATATGTATATGTATAGCTGATTCACTTTGTTATAAAGCAGAAACTAACACACCATTGTAAAGCAATTATACTCCAATAAAGATGTTAAAATAAATAAATAATAAATTAATTTAAAAAAAAAAAAAAAGCATGTCTATCTGTGAGTTCTTTATGCTAACCCAGGTTGGAAATCAAGGGACAGTTCCAGAGGAGGAGCCCTCCCTCAGCTCTCTCTGTTGCCATTAGCACAGGTCTTCAGGGCACATGTTTTCTCCTGGGTTTCTATGTTTGTTTTACTCACTGCTTTCCCGTTCCTCTGCTTAAGCCAATTTTATGAATAAGCCAGAAAATGCTTGGCCCAGAAGCTTCCCTACCACCTGAAAAATGGGCTTTAACTTCAAACATCACACAGATACAGTAACGTAAGTCATCTTTTTTAATGATCGTTAGAATGATTTTTAAAAGAACTAGTGTTACTGTATTATAGGATATTCCTATTGGGATATTGGCCTAACTTTTCCCACTTCCCAACAGGGAAATATGACTTAACTATAGTATGAAAGCAAAAAATGGTGTGTGAGCATTTGGTAAAGTTTACAAAAGTACTTTTTCCCCTTTATTTATGTAAAAAAAAAGTAAAAATTATAAAACTTAAAGGCAATCAAATGTGTTAATTATTTATACCTCAAACTTATAAGTTAGTCTTTTAATCTTTTACTTCCTGTTACATTAGGTAAAATTGCATTTGATAAAAAAAGTTGAATTTTTACTCCAAGGTCTCGCTTTTGTATCCCATCATTTAATATCAGCAACAATCAGGTACTAGAACCAAAAATGACCCATGTTATTAAGGAAATGGCTACCTATTCTAGTGGAAATGTCCAAGCATGACAAATAAATTTCAGAATAGGTTTACTTGATCAATCTTTCCTTAAAATCATTGTCCTCTAATATATCTTGAATAATATTTTAAACAGTATTGAGAAGTAAATAAATGTATTTGGTTAGAACTCACCATGAAAATTTACGTAAATAAGCCCCAAACCAAAATTATGTCTTTCTTTCAAGTCTCAAGACAGTATGAACTTAAAGTGAGGGCCTGGCCCCCAAACATGTGAAAAGACTTTTATTCACCTTTTCCAGGGCAATGGAGAAGATCACTTCTTTTATTAACCTCCCTTACCATAAAAGCCAGCAGGTGATCAAATAGAATGGTCATTGTGGAAGAGCAAACGATAGAAAAAAATGTATATTTTTGAAATGTATATGCATATTGAAAATGAAAATGTATACTTAGGAATTGTCTCCAATCTCCTAATAATTCATATCTAATACACTGCTGACAATATATGTACGAGTTTACTTATGAAATGATATGATGCTAATGGGTCTTAATACAAGACTTCAATATCTGTAACGATATAATTTAGATCCCCTCCTTTATACAATGTTAGAATCCACCCTTCCTTTATAACCCATATACAAAGCAACTTCCTGTCATATGGGTTCTTTGGGCAATCTTGATATGATACACAGTAAAACTAGGAAATTATCTACTGAATTTTTATAAATATTTTCCTTTTCTGCATCTAGATGTTGTTTTTTTAATAACTTAGAAATGTTTTGTATAGAACATGATGTTATTTTCCGTAATAGTTTAAAAGTGCTAAATGAGGTTTTTCAATTTATTTTTTAATTCTATAAGAAGCCTACTAAAGAAATCATTTATAAATGTAAATCCCCAAATTGGCAACCAGTAAAGTATAAATCCATTCTAGTGGATTTTTGCTAGGGATCACCCATAATGAATCTTAAGATATAACTCTTTATAGATATAAAATTCATACATTCTCAAATGCCTTCAAAGTATTGTATAAAATGTAACAATAGTATTCTGCTTCAGTTTTACTTATGAATTCTTTCCTGAAAAAGCAAAAGAACTGCCCAGTGCTGGGCATTTAATCAAAAAAAAAAAATCCAAATCTAGACAGATTGAGTTTCCCCTAGATTGAATTTGCTTAAACTGCAAATGGAGTCAGCTTTGAATAGTTAATTTATTTTTAAGCATGCACACTTCTTCTACTATAAAGGCCCCCAATTTTGTTTATCTGTTTATTTTGTTTGTTTTAAATAAGTGAAACAAAAATAATCATAGCTCAAGCTTTCTCTGTGTACTTCAAACAGAAGAGGGTACATCATGGTGCCAGTCTGGCAGTGATGAAAAAGCATCAGGAAAGAGCAGTCACCTTTATTTGTTCAAGGAAACCTGATCCTAGTAAGCAATATTTTACAGACCTGAAGTCCCACTTACGGATTAAAAAAAATCAGTATACATTCTACCCAGCATGTTTACTATAACTGCACATATTATGGACCAGGCACCATCACTTCCTCTTGCCTGCAGTGCTTGTTTCAAATATGTGTACATTCCTCTCTGAGCACTAAGTAACAGAATCATTACCATCATAATAATCAGTTTAGGATTTGCTACGTGTAACCTTATTTAGTAGCACATTCCACTGGAAATTATAACTGTACTTTAGTAGAGTGCATTCTTCTCTCTGGAAAATTCATTTTTAACCACAGAGCTTGCAGTCACTAATGTGTGACTGCACATATATGACTTCTTAATAATGAAAATTAATATGTACACAAAGGATCAAAAGAAATCTTCTAATAAACATGGATTTAGTTTCTGTGTCTAGAGATGGATACTAAAAAGTATAAAGCATGATCCCTGGCGTTTAGGAGTTTGTGATCTAGCTGGAGGAACTGAGGGAAATATACAAGAAACAGTGAATAACAGGTGATGATAATGCCAAAACAAGAGACAACAACAGTAGTTCCAAAGGAGTTTTATAAACTGTTGACACCTTAGGCATTTTTTGAGACATTGCACCACTGGATGGATGCCTGAACAGGATCTGGAAAGATTGAGGAGGAGAAGAAGGTCTTTTCAAATGTCACCTCCACTTTGTAGTCTTTTCTGAATGCCTTGGACAAAGCTATGGTTTTTTATATTCCCATTAAACCCTTTAAAAGCAGTGGCACTTGTTGCATTGTATTATAATTAATTACTTATTTGTCTCCCCTCCTTAATTACCTTTGAGCTAGTAGGGGCAAAGCAGGATCTTCTAAATTTTTATATTCTCCTTGCCTTGAAAGTGCTCAACCAGTGTTTACTGAGTGCATATTTGAATGACTGGGGAGCCATTCGAGCAAACGTACCAGGCAGAAATAAGCACAGCACGTCCAAGATTTATTGAAAGAACTGGCTGTGTAGAAGAAGGATTTTTATGTTTAATAAAAGATCAGTTTAAAAGATTAGAGAGAAGACCTAGAAGGGTCTTTCTTGGTCTGGGCTGGCATTATCTTCTCTTGGCTGGACTCACAATCCTAGTTTCTCTTGGTCATCTAGGTCCATCATTTCCCAGCCCTCTGTTATTAAAAGATAGCACTAACCAGACTTGAGATCCTTCAGCGTTAGTCCTTAGAGTTCATTCTGCCCAATATTGAGCCTGTGACATATACAAAATGAATTTTATAAAGGTTAAGCCAGTTGAGTATAGGATGAATTAGAGGACTAAGAGACTACTGAAAAAGTTCTGTCTAGAAAAAAATACCAGTGGAGGTTTAAAGGAAACTACACTAGAGAGGAATGATGGAAAGAAATTGGTATTGATACACGGTGAGGGAGGATGTTGAGGAAAGGGGAAGGGTTAAATATGACTCCACCGTTCTGGGCGAGGATAATTGCACTGTTGAAAGAAATAAACCTAGGGAGTGACATCTAATGGGTTTGTTACAGGGAAAAGATAATCAGTTTATGTAAGACATGTTGGAAATATGAGAGAAGACTTTTGGAAATTAAATGGCAATCTAAAAGTAGTGAGAGTTGATGCTGTGAGTGTGGGAAAGATTTCAAAGGCAGAAGAGAGCTCTGGACCAGGACTTGGAAAATATCTGAGTGTCTTTGAGTAAGTAACTCAATCTCTTCCCTTCTATAAAAGGAGGCTAATACCTTGCTCTTTATTGCATTGGGAAGAAGTAAAGGAGGATAAGACTGCAAAGTGGTTTTGAAGACATAACGCATTATGCAAACATATATTGTTATTTGTCTTCCTACTTTATTCCCTATCCTTCCAATAATTTTTCATAATAAAAATAAATCAACGTATGACACAGTAATAATTTTAACAACTAAGTAATCACACAAAAAACTCACATACTCTTACTGATGTGAAGAATTAATCTAATTTACATTCCACCTTCTATCACAGAGATGGTGTAAGAAGAAATATGAAATAATGTAATAAAAAACATATAATTTTATTTCTGTAGTTTATTATGTGCCGAGTGTTGTTCAGTGAGAATCAGTGTGGGATATATGGCACAGAGCATTTAAGTAACTGGTCTACGGTTCACATGGCTAGTGCCATATCATCATCTAATCTGAGATGACAGTACCATTATTGTTTTATCTATTATTCATAGAGGACAAAAATGCAGCCAATTAAACTACAATATGTCATCAATTCCAATTTGGGCCCCAATTTCAGAGACGTTAAAGTGTAGAGGAAAGAGTACATCTTATAACTGATGAAATACTGAAAGTGATAGATATTAAATGCTTTTTTGTTTCTAACCACTGTGCAATACCACCTCCCATAGGAAAGGTGATTTATAAATCCCTGTTGTAGGGGCATTTCTTTAATGCTTGGTAGCACACTCAGTTAAATTTGGAGTATGGTCCTATGAGTTTAAAGGAAAGCAAGAAAGGAGACAAATACTGCTCCCCAGCTATTCCCCGTTCCTTTCCATGGTCTTTCCTGTTGGGAAGAATCATGGCAGGACCTGAGGACCTTCAAGGTGCCCTGAACATAAGACCACTGCTGACATCACTCAGTCTTTGGGACTCTAGCCAGAACAGCTCTACTGTGATAAGAATGAATTAAGTGTTCTGCAGATTTTCAAGAGACTGGAAATTCTTCTTCACATGGAAGAGAGACCATAAAACCCAAATCAGTTGTAAAACAGACTAGTTGGCCTCATAAGAAGTCTCATGATCAATGAGAATTCAAGATGCATTTCATTGCCTTGCGAATATAAGTTTTACTCTACCAATTTTGCCCCAAATAAAGAGTAAGTACCTAAACAGTACAAGGCACATTTTGTTTGGTTCCACCATGTGTACTGAAAATTACTTCTGTTGTTTCATCCATATGTATATCTTTATTTTGAGGTTATTCCTCAAATTAATTAATAAATATAATACTGAAACCACTTATGAACCATATTCCTCAAGCCAGAAATTGCAGTTTAAGTAACTAATAAAACATTCTTTTAAAATGCTTTTATTATCTTCTGTTCTCTAATGCCATTCCCAACCTCCAGTCCTAAAGATCTCTCTAAGGTCATATATTAGCATCATATGATTAGTAGAGGCAAGTGTCACCTAAGAATCCACCATCAAGCCCAGTCCACTTTAGGCCCTTTGGATGTGAACCCCAAAAGGCTATGGGACAAACCAACAACCAAAGGTAAAGGGAAGGGAAACATACTCATCACAGTTTTTTTCACTGAGTTTAAAATTTTCAGATAGAATCATAGGTGGTTATCTGATCCACATAAGACTGTGAAGCCATAGAAGGCAGTACTGGGACTCACTCATCTCTGTATTCCCAGAGCTTAACTTTGGAACTGACACAATAAATGTTGAATGGATGAATGAACAAATGAAAGAAAAGGCAAATCAGTGATTCTCCATAATGAATTAGATATCTATCCAAGTTAATTAACCATGTATCACACCAACAGGTTTTTCAGCTTTGAGGCAGTGTGTGTGGGTGTGATGTGGTTCATGGCAGCCAAAAGGATGGACTGGATTACTTCTTACTGGGTGCTGTGAAGCACTGAAAGGTCAACGTGGTACTTTGGTCAGGCAGTTGGGGAATCACCTTTTAGCAGAGAATAAAGAGAGAAGCAGAACACCAGAGTTGGTCAAGAAGCCCACAGGGGAAAGCTGAGTGGTCAGGAAAGGATCTGGAAGACCTAGATGCAAGATAAATGAGGAAACCAAGGACTAGGAGAAATTTTATTAGGTAATGTTTACAGACAGAAATAAACCATGTGACAACAGATTTCTATAGAGGACATAGCTTTCATGGATGTATCCTGTGTGGGCACTAAAATTCTGACTTTTGTAGTCAGATAGGGGCCATTCAACTCAGTTTCATGTAATTAACCATACATAACTTACAGGAATTTTTGACCAGGGGATCTATGCCAAAGGATTTATTAAGAATGATTGAAGCCACACCTTTCAATGAGAATGATACAAAGCATACCAGATACATGTTTATACAATAAACTCTAAAGGATACCTAAAAGATATTCAGTTGATTATACTACCAAACTCCAAGTTCTCTTCCACATGGATATAGTGATAACTAAAATAGCAGGGGAGTAGCTATGGTCCTCTCATAGTTCCCAAGCTGTTATTTGTTTTGATTGTGAGCAACTGAGATGTACAGTCTTGATTCCAGAGGCCTTGGTTACTAATTCTTGGTTTTATTTACTTGCTTTTAGTGTTAAGTATTAAATTTTATCACATTTTTGAAACATCTTATTCCCTTTGCTATACATTTCGTACACAGTACTTGGGATGTAATTGGTGCCTTGATAAACATTTTTTGAATGTAGGAATAAACAAACAACCATATCAGTGCTATCAAATACTCATTACATGCTGAGCTGAAGACAAGAACCACAGCTTGGTAAAGTGTGCAATGTCTACTAAAAATAATTCTATAGGAGCTTTATGGTTCAAAATGTATTCTTATGAGCAACATCTCATTTCATTCTTAGCCCTTTACTGACATGAATATAAATGAGTTACATCATAGTGAATGGCAGTAAGTATGAGGGACAAAAGAAGGAATGATTGACTCTATCTGGAAGGGTCTGATAAGGCTTTCTGTAGGAGTTGACCTATGAACTGGGTTTTGAAGGCATAACAGGATTTTTCAGGTAGGGCTGAGGAGGATAAATATTCCAGGCAAAGGACTAGCACATTCAAAGGCAGAGCAGGCATCATTATCCTCATTTACTAGGGCTTGATGCCCAGTAAGTGCATGGTAGAGCTTGAAACTACTCCTGATTTTTAAGTCTTGTGTTATTTCTACTACAGCCTGCTGTCTCTCTGGCTAATGAGGGATTAAACAGTCAGTCAGAATATCCTGAAAGATAGAAACTGTAATGCAGCTACAAGCTTCCTAAGAAATAACTCCCTGGGTCTTAAGAGTGATATCTATAAAGATGGAAATCCAAAGATAAGTAACACTCTGTGAAAATGAATCTGGAACACAACAGGAAATAAGGACCCAGCATCCAAGGCAACCAGCTGAAAAAGAAAGGAAACCAAGCACCTGATAGATGCCCCAAGTACACATAGTAACAATAATGACCTTGACAATAATAAAAGCACTTTAAATCTCCCACATTGGAACACACCCCAGAAGATTAAATTAGTCACCATGAAAACAGACTGTTTCTGATGTCACTAGAAGGGAAAAAAATGAAAAAAAAAATAGCCAAGCCAAATAAATAACTATTTAAAAAATAAAATAAAAAGAGGCAACAGAATAAGACTTATGAGGAAATTAGTACCTTAGAATCCACTCTTCCAAAATAATAAGAAACATAATTTTGGACTGACTCATACTAGTTGTTGACTATAGCTGTGTAGAGACCACAGATGAATGGGACAGTCCTAAGTGGTCATGAAAAATGAAACTCATACGTGCAAGTTGCAATGAAAGCTTGTGTAATAGATGCCCGGGTCTTAAAATAAGAGCCACTTGGCAATGAAACTATTCTGTATGATATTGTAATGGTGGATACACATCACTGCACATTTGTCAAAACCCATACCGTGTACAATACCAAGAGTGAACCTTAATGTAAACTATCGTCTTTAGCTAATAATAATGTAAAAATATTGGCTCATCAATAGTAATGAATGTAGCACACTAATGCAAGATGTTAGTAATAGGAGAAACTGTTACAGGGGAGGGGTATAAACGAATTCTGTACTTGCTGCCCATTTCTCTGTAAACCTAAAACTACTCTAAGAAATAAAACCTATTAATTAAACAAAATTAGGGCCATTTTAAGGTTGGTGTAGACCCTAAGGCTATATCTCACATTATATCAAATTTATTGAAATGTCCCCACATCCCACAGTAAATATTATGTTTGCTATGAAATATTTTCAGAAAATATTTTATAATTTTATAGTATTTTTATAATTTTGCTTTTTAAATTACTTGAGGCTGACTAACTCATTTGATTTGTGATCCTCAATTATCTAGCAATCATGGCATGTACCCAAGTATTCTTGTGATGTGAAGAAATTTAACCCACAAATTGTTCAAATATAATAAATGTTTATGAATATTAATCAACTATGGGTCCTGTTTATATAATGTTATATTTTGAGACAACTAGATATTTAAAGTTTAATTTACCATGACTTTTTATATTTGAGGGCCAGTAAATTATATCTTTCAACTCCTAACATTTTGTAGACCCTAAGAAGCCATTAATCCCTGGCATTATATCTATATATCCATATTCCCAGAGTGTAAAATGGACCTACTTAAAATATATATATATGTGTATATGGTATATAGATTTAAAGTAATAAGGCTAAGTTACAGGCACTGATGCATAAATATATTTATTTTTATGTTATTATACTTCATATTTATTATATTTCATTTTTATATTTTACCTGATCTCCGTAACAAATTTCTAATCTTAAAAACAGCATACAGGGGGCTTCCCTGGTTGAGAGTCCGCCTGCCGATGCAGGGGACATGGGTTCGTGCCCCGGTCTGGGAAGATCCCACATGCTGTGGAGCAGCTAGGCCCGTGAGCCATGGCCGCTGAGCCTGCGCGTCCGGAGCCTGTGCTCCACAGCGGGAGAGGCCACAACAGTGAGAGGCCCACGTACCGCAAAAAAAAAAAAAAAAAAAACAGCATCCAGGCATATTATTGCAGCTTCTTTTCTAATGGTATGTAACACTTTCAAACCTAGACTTGATCTTTTGTCATTTACATAACTCTACATAGGGATCATATGATACATACGAGACTTGTCATATTGCTACTTCCCAGCACAAACTATCAGGAATTTAAAGTTTTAAAGTGCTCATTTAAAAAAAAAACTAAATAAGATGAAGTGGAATAAAATGAAATAAGAAAGGTAACCTTTTTATATTTTCCAAAAAACACTGTGTCAGTAATCTTGCCTCCAGCCTTCCCTGATAGCTTTCTTCCAGAAGCACGGGGTAGGAGATTTTAGCTAAAGAAGGGAATTTAATCTAGCTATAAATGAGATTAAGTCTTATACCTCATTATACATCTGAGCATATTTTGTGAAGGAGAAGCTTTTCTCAAGGAATACCTTATTCAAAGAATGAAGATATTCAAGTTTGAATACTTTAAAATAGTGTTCTCAGATTAACCTAAAAAACCAATTCTCATAAAACACCCAGGAAATCAGTATGGAGACAGGCATCAAAATCAAGCCACCAACCTTTTTTTCTTTTCATCCTAGTTATTTTATTCTCCTTCTAACTCTGTCTGATCAAAATTGGAGCAATAAAAAAAAAATGGCTTGTCTGGGTAAATCTTTCCATCAGGCTTGTATTGGAGCCCTATAAGGTGATAGGAGGATAAAGAATAAGCATTCAACATAGGTGATGGTAACTCGATTAATATATATTCATCTATTCTTCCACTTATTGCACATTGATAGTAAGAATGCGCTCCCTTCTTGACTCTCAGGATACAGAGATGATAAGTGAACATCTTTGCTCTAAAGAAGTGCAAAATCTAGTAAAAAGCTATGAACAAAATTTTTACAAATGTAAATCAATATATTACAATAAAGACTGATGGTTGGCAGACATTTGGTCCTGTTCAAAAGGTCCATTAGACATTTGGTCCACACCAAAAGGTCCTTGAGGGCTTCCCTGGTGGCGCAGTGGTTGAGAGTCTGCCTGCCAATGCAGGGGACATGGGTTCGTGCCCCGGTCCAGGAAGATCCCACATGCCGCGGAGCGGCTGGGCCCGTGAGCCATGGCCGCTGAGTCTGCGCGTCCGGAGCCTGTGCTCCGCAACGGGAGAGGCCACAGCACTGAGAGGCCCGCGTACCACAAAAAAAAAAAAAAAAGGTCCTTGATATTTGTTTTTGTCCAAAACCATTTGGCATGGACCAAATATGCTTATGGATATTTTGGATAGGACCAAATTTCAAGGACCCTTAGGCATGGACCAAATGTTTTATGCACCAAATGTCTTGTGGACATTTTAAACAGAATTAAATGTCCTGCAAAGGAGAGGGATAAGTATAAAATAGAACTATGTACAAAGTAGTGGCAGAACAGAGAAGAAAGAGACTAGTAACATCTCTTGCAGAGATTAGTAACATCTCTTTGCAGAGAGTTAAGAGAGAAGTGATGGAAAAGGGATATTTGTGCTGGGTTTTTTAAGATGAATAAGAGTTTGCCAGATTGGAGAAATAAAGAACATTCTGGGCAGAAATAAAGAACAGCATGTGTAAAGGCATGTGAATTGAAACAAAAGTCTTATATTGGGGAACTTATTTGTGGCTTGAGACTCCTACAGCTGGGACTACATGTGTCTATTGAGCACTTGAAATGTGTGTAGTGCCAAATGTTAAAATGATAATACTCCGGGTTACCTATTGTTGTTTTGGGGTATTTGGTTGGTTGGTTTATTTGTTTTTCTTATTTTAATGTGGCTACTAGAAAGTTTAAAATTACATATTTCTATTGGACAATGATGCCTAGAGTGTTGAAAACAAAGAATTAATTATGAGAGATAAGGCTGGATAAATCTTCAGGGGCCAAGTCATAAAGACTATTTTGTGACATAGAAAATAGTCTCGACTTGCTCCTTAGAAAAACCCCATATAATAATCAAAGAGCAGTCATGGGAGGTGATGTGGTAGCAACTATAGGGGACATCGTAGGAATAGGAAAAAGAGGGAAGTCTTCTGGGGAGGAGAAAGGGAGCACTGAGGTGAGACTCCAAAGCTAACCAGAATCCAAAGCCCCTGAGAAAAAGTCTTTTCATAAGCAGAGCGATACGGCCAAAGCATAGATCTGGACCAAAGAGCAATCTAATGACGTAGGTGGTTAGATCTGTAGTTGTAAGAAGAAGATTGGCTGGACAGAGGAACCAAGAGCCAGAGCACAGCACACGTTGTTTTTCAGTGGCTTGCATCACAAGCTCCTAACAACCAATTGTGTTCCAAAGGAGGCAGGAAATAGCGTCTGGCTGCCTTCCGCACAGCAAATGCAGGCTGTGCTGGACCTGGTAACTTGGCAATGTGACCTCACTTAATGAGCACTCTTCCCGTCACTTAATACCTCCCTAAAGCAGACCCTACCTTGGCCAGTATCTGGTCCTGCTCTCTGGGAATAAGCAGTAAATTGCAGGAAGTAATGTTTTCAAGGCAGCAGATGGCACTCTCTCCTATGCGTCAGTACTGAAAGTTTTAATGATAGGAGAGGCTGTCTTTTACAGATTTAAAGACTATAGTATTTTTCAGGAAAGTTAGGGGTACTTAATTCTAAAGTCTAATCTACATAGAAATCCTCATTCCCAATTCTAGAAATTTATCCCAAGGAAATAGTTTGAGAGAATGAGGAAGTAGGAAATATATGGGCAAAGATGCAGATTGCAGCATCATTTATAAAATTAGAAGCAATCTAGATACTCATAGATAGGAGAATGGGGAAATTTTTGTCTATCCAATCTATAGAATATCCAATCTATAGAATAGAATTCAACCAACAAAATGATAGATGTGGAAAACGCTTCTTAGCTAAGATTCAGTGAAAATAGTGCAATGGACAGTATTTCCATAATACAATCTTTGCTCTGTAAAATACACATGAACATTAGACTGGAAATTCTGTACCAAAAGAAAAAATGAACATAGTTCCTTTAGGGTGCTAGGATTATTAACACCTGTGCTTGTTTTTCACATTTTAAGTAAAATGTAATTGTCTAAGTATGATATGGTCACTTCCCCTCCTAAGAGAGCCTAACCTAGAAAGCTCCTGGGTCGTCTGTGCTTTGGTTAATTTTGAAATAGGGAAAGAGGGTTAAAGTAGCTTAAGACTCCCCAGAGCTCTGCCTGGTGGTCTGACATTGGGAAATTTTACCTACTGTATTCTTTACAGCCTGTTTTGTTTTGTTTTGTTTTCCTAAACTTTCCCTTTAGAGTTGCTGTTGGAGCTGACACAGAATTCATTACATTCCTGGGGGAGCTCTAAGAACTGGCCACTCTGAAGTGAGATACTGGTGTTGGATTTCCGGGGCTTGCACCAAGAGCGCAGGAGGTTGTAATGATGGACAGCTGTTGGAATAGTTTTTTTTCTCCCTGGCCCCTGCAGAGGGAGTCGTGGCTCTGCAGTAGGAAAAGAGATGGTTACTTTGTTCCCCACATCTGCAGTGTGACTCAAGAAAGAACTTACTGCAGCAGTCCCCTTAAGGAAAGATGTGACACAGTCTCCAACAGGCCATCAGGGGTTCCTGCAAGATTCATTCCCCCTTAGGAGAGGCAGGAAAGGCCAACTGTGCAATGTGTAACTACCATTTACTGAGCCACAGTGTTAAGCCATCTTTGTGCTGGGTGCTTTATGACTGTTACCACCCTTACCTTCACAGCAACTCTACGCAGATGCTACAGCCCCATTTTACACAGGAGAAAACTGAGACACAAAGAGACTGAGTATTTTATCCAAGGTTTCTCAGTATGGAAATTGCTGAGTTGGAATCAAATCCAATCATCTGACTCCATGCTCTTTCCACTATATCTGAATGCAGATGGTCTCCTGTCCTAGGACTTGGACACAGTTGCCACTGAAGAAGCTTCTCCTTCACTGTAGACCGTGAGGGGTTAGAGAAATGAGAGCACAATAGACTATTACAGTTGAAGTCACTCAGAACACCCTCAGGAAAACTTTGTTTTACAAACTGGAAAATGAAATTTAAGGAGTTAAGATTCTTTTTTAAAACAATATTTGTACAGTGCTTTAAACACAACTTTTATGGGCTGAATTATCTCCCCAAAATTCGTATCTTGAAGCCATAATACCAAATATCTCAGAATGTGACTACGTTTGGACATAGGGTCTTTAAAAAGGTAATTCTGTTACAATGAGGTTTTTAGGGTGGACCCTAATCCAATACAACTGATGTCCTTTTAAGAAGAGGAAATTTGGACACAGATACAGAGGGAAGGTCACATGAAGACACAGAGCAAAGCAGCCACCTAAAAGTCAAGGAGAGAGGCCTCAGAAGAAATCAGCCCTGCCAATACGTTGATCTCAGACTTCTAGCCTCCAGGACTATGAGGAAATAAATTTCTGTTGTTTAAACCACCCAGTCTGTGGTACTTTGTTATGGCAGCCCTAACAAACTAATACAACTGTTCCCACTTCTGTTATGTCCTTAAAATAATTCTGTAAGGGAAATTGATAGCATTATTATTTTTTTTTTTTTACTGATACAGAAAACGTGGCCTGGAAAGAAAAGGCAAAGGCACTTGGGAGTTCCAAAAACATTTAGGTTAGTTTTTATCAAACAAGAAGCTTATATGATGTCAGAGAACATACCTTCATTCTAAAGGTGGTTCTTTCTCCTTTCTGAGGCTACGGTGAGCAAAATATCTTTAGAGTAGAATCACAGAATGTTAGAGAGTGCTTTTTGAGATTATCCTCTCACTTTATAGATGAATAAATAGAGGCCCAAAGAGAGTTTTTTGTGTGTCTCTTGTACCAGGATTGCAATGCAATTGAGGGGACTAGAAATCAACAAGTAATTGGCAGCCGTGCAGCTGATTAGTTGTAGTACAGCTCTTAGGCACTTGGCTGTAAACAGATTGGCCTTAATGTTTTCTTTACTTAAAAAAGAAACATGAAAATCACGAAAAAAAAATGTTATTCTTGTGTCATGATAAAAATTCTTTGTCTATTCCCTCCAATTCACAAATAGCACAAGGGTTTATAAGATCTTGACAGAACCCACAGGAGCATTTTTTAAAATGCTTTAATCTTCTATTGTGATTTTTTCTGTTACGTCCAGTAGCTGGCACCACTTTAACCACTCAAAGCAAGAGAGCTGTTAAAAGGCTAGAACGCTTGTCGTACAGATCAGTGGTTCTCAAATCTTGGTCTCTAGACCAGCAGTATCAGCAACACATGGAAACTTGTCAAAAATGCAGATTTTCCTGTGTCCCACCCAATTTAATTATGGTCTTTGGGGGTGAGGGTGCTAGCAATCTGTTTTAACAAGTCATCTAGGAGATACTGTTGCATACTAAATCATGAAAGCCACTGATAAAGATTATTCACAGAAAACCAGGTTTGCATGAAAATCAGGCAATAGTTTTCCACATTGAGGCAACATGAAAATATGCAGCATTAAAAATGTTATTTCCTAATAGATCCAATGCTCTCTTTTCAAATTTGATAGGATGAGCAAACCTCATCAATGTCTCTGCTATTAGCCCTATGATTAATTGCCTACTATGGGCCTAGCCCTTTACATGCATCAACTCATTTAATCTTCACAGCAACCCCACATGGGAAGTGTTCTTATCTCTCTTTTTATAGATGAGGAAACAGAGGTTCTAGGGTCATAAAACTGCCTCGTTTACACAGCTAGTAAATGACAAGCCAGGACTTAAAGTCAGCTCAATTTTAATGCCAAAGCCCAGACTTTTTTTCTTTATGCCCATTTAGGGTCATCAGATTTAGCAAATATAAATACAGGATGCCCAGTTAAATTCAAATTTCAGCTAAACAACACATTTTTTTTTAGTATAAGGATGTGCCATACAATATTTGGGACATATCAACAAAGTATCTATTGTTTGTCTGAAATTCGATTTACCTAGGTATCTTGTATTTAATCTGGCAACCCTATCCCATTGTTTCCTTAAGTCTGCTTTCCAACCAGTTGAAGAAAAAGAAACTGGAAAAGGGTCTTCCCTGAGGGTCATTAAGACTAAACTGGAGCCTGGGTCTCACTCCAAAAGCTGCATTTTAACACAATGCCCAAGTGATTTATATGAACACTACTGTTCAAGAAGCAATGAACTAGAATGTTACCGTCCAAAATGATTTTGATCTATAGCTAGGGACCACATTCAGAGCCCCCACTAGACCTGAGATTCTATGATTCTATCAGAAAAGATGATGTGAGGTAGGTTATCAGTTTACTTTTTTTTTTTTGCTTTTATTTGAAATACTGATATAAATCTATACAAGGCAATGAGAAATGTTGAAAAGTCACTAAATATTTCATTTACATCATTATCCTTCTTGATTAGGTTTTTGAGGGTAGGGGTAACATTGAGAAGAATTTCATAATTATTAAAGTATCACCAAAAATGCCTTTAATATTGGATTTCAAATCTCTCATTCAAGTAACTACTGGGGGGGTCACAGCAGAAGCAAGGCTACTCATTTACAAATAAGAATACATTCTTTAGCCATCAAATATGAGACACAAAGGGAGAAAAATAATTTCCCAAATGCTACATTTACACACTCAATCATAGTTTATTAAACACCTGGGGGAAGCAAAAGTCCTCCTCCCATTGTGACAGACATACACAATTTGTGTAAGATGCCATAACATTCTTTCATGCAACACTATAAATGAGTTTTTGGAGGAATCAGCCTCAAGCTCCCTAAGACAAGAATGGCATCCAACAGCTCCTACTACTGTGCCTATAAAAATCATTATAGCTCAAATAAATGTATGAATTAAACACATATTAACTTCCTACTATGTGCTGGGTTTGGAGGCTGGGCTTACATGTAAGAAAAAGGGGACAGGAAAATCCAGGTATGTGCAATGATTCAGAGGAATTCAAGCAATGACACTGTCTAGGCCAGGACCTTGAAATGGAGAGAGACATGGTAGTATGTGTGCATAGGAGGTGGTGAAAAGGGGTTGGATATAAGGCCAGGAAAGCAGGCTGGGGGGGTCTTATCAGAAAATCTGTGCAGTCTCCAGTCTTGAGCTTGTTGTCATTGACCTATATCTATCTTCAATTAAGCAAAAGTAATATATTTCCATCTGTTTGGTTTTCTGTAACAGAGTTTTTCTGCTTTAATAAATATTTATCTGATATACTATTTTGCTCTTTGACATTAATTCATACCTGGCTTAGAAAAAAGTACTTCATTAAATATTAACTATGGTACTTAGGAAGTTCTGGATCTCCAAATTATTAGTAATATCAAGCAAATATATACCAACCTCTCTTCATGTCTGGCCCACAGAGGTTCCCATTATGAAAAGAGTTTTAGTGATTTATTTTTTCTCAGATCCTCCGGTGCTATTTTTCACAAATTCCTATAAGCAGTCTACAAATTAGATACTGAACAAATGTATGTTGCAGTATTCCACTGAGTCTACAAGGTTATTAAAATGTCTGTTTATTCCTAAAACACTAATCCAGGCTCAAGCACTTGAATAAGAATCTCTCGGGGACCTGTCTCTCCTTTGTGCAGGGCGAAGTGCCTACAAGTGGAGTATGAGTCTGCATGCGTGCCTGTCTGGAAGGAATAGATAGTAGCTTATGCTAAGTCATGGGGGAGTTCTTCAGTTGTTTTGTGCTGTACTGCCAGGACTTTTCAACACCAGTGGAGTCTTCTGTGTCTTAATCACTGTCTGAAGGAGTTCAAGACTATCTTAAGAGACATGGGGGGTTGGGGGGTGCTAGACACAAATCATACCATCTGACGCTCCTTCCTCTACCAGGTTATTGACCATAATAGTGCCCCACTCTGGGCTGAGGCCTCGACTAGATACTTAACATTTTGTCATTTCTTTCCCTACAAACCTACATAATATGTGAATATTATAAATATGTGAAATTCACATATTATGAATATGTGAAGCATGTGATTTCAATATGTGAAATCTCCACTTGACAGAGGAAAACATAAACCCAAGGCCAGTGAATGGCAAGGGGCATCTAACCCAGATATGTCTAAGTCGAAAAGTATGTTCTGTGTTCACTAAGATGCACTACTTCCCTACCCCATGTAAAATGTGGTTTAAAAAAGTCAATAGCAAAAGCACACTTAGAAGGAAAAGAAGGAGTAAGGGTGTGGGCAAGGGAAAGGTTAGGGAGTTTGGGATTGTCATACACAAGCTGCTATATTTAAAGTGGATAACCAACAAGGACCTACTGTATAACATAGGGAACTCTGCTCAGTATTACGTAACAACCTAAATGGGAAAAGAATTTGAAAAAGAATAAATACATGTATATGTATAACTGAATCACTTTGCTGTACACCTGAAACTATCACAACATGTTAATCAACTATACTCCAATATAAAATAAAAAGTTTAAAAAAAAAAAGAAGAAGAAGGAGAAGAAGAGGACTATGGTGTATGGACAACTTTAGGCCTGAGTGTGGAGCAGGGCGGAGCTCAGAGCAGTCAGTCAGGCCCACCTGCAGGTTCTGTAAATGTTAAGTGTATTCCTGCCAGTGCTGGTTAATCTCCATTTGCACCGGGAGGCAGGGCAATTCTCCACAGCCGTTCTGCCAGTCTTGTGAGAGCTTTGTACAGGATGATCTTTTCAAGGATGCGTGCATAGCAAATAGCCTTGGAAGGTAGAGACAGTGTCCCCCCTTCAGGGCAGAAGGAAGACTTGTTTTCTGACCAGGATGTCGATAGTGTCTTCCCCAGGGGACAAAGGTCACGCATGTTGCTGGCATCCCTCGGAGGGGTCTCCTAAGCTCAGTGTTCCTCAGCGGTGGCACAGCTCACAGTGTACACGGTATCCACGAGGACCCACTTCCACATGGCCCTCACGAAACTTGGGGACAAGGGAACTCACGCAGACACGAAGCTCAGGCCGTCTGTCATGCCCTGAGTAACCAACTGTCTAAGTCCATCTGTACGCCCTGCCTCCTTACCAACCGAACCCACACAGCCGTCGAGAGCTGACCCAGCAGCTGTCCACTGCTGCTTATGGGCTGTTTAACAGCATCATCTGCTCTGCACCCCATCCATTCTCCACACTCTTCTGTCCTGTTTTGAGCCTGACTCCTAATAACCGCATCCCCCTCCTCCCTTGCCTCTGGCTTCCTGGTTACGATGGGCCAATGGGAGGTGCCATAGGAAGGTGAAGACAGAGAGGTCAGGGTATGTATTTCTCTTGCTCCTTCTCTGCCGCTCTGGCTATGGCTTCTGTTGGCAGTCTCTCCTTCATAGCCACTCTGGCTCTCCCTTCTCCACCCTCAGACCCAGGGAGAAAAAGAGTGTGTCACTCTTGCTAGACCTTGACTAGGTCACCATCCCTTACTGGATCCTTAAAGCCAGCCCAAGTCTCTGTAAACAGACTTCAGGAAAGCTAGCTGCAGTTAAACTCTTTTGAATGCGCCGCCTTGCTTTCAGAAATAATTTAAAGGAGTTTTTTTTTAATGTGGAACACAGGTTATACATATTTACATGCAAGACTGCCTATTAAACGTTAAATTACCTCTTCTTCTTCATCTTACCAAGTCATTACAGCCACCTTGGACTTAGAGCAGCCAGGGACCTCCATAAAGGCAAGAATGTTTGCCTTGATTTCCAGTATTCTAAGGATGGTTCCAACTGAACTGGGTTAAAAACGCATTTTCCCCTGCTCCTAGCTATATTGTTTTGATTATAGAAGTGCTGTGGATCGGCATGTTGGTGGACACAATAAAGATGTTCTCTTTGCCAGTACGCAGTTCACTGCACCTCTTCTGGCAATAGTTATGATTCCCAGTGTGTACATAGTACACTCTAAGCTTTGGTTTAGTTAAATAAATGCACAGAAAATTAAATAAGGGCCACAACATAAAACCATCCTACATAAAATTGGATCATTTGGGGAACTCAGAATCACAGTGTTTAGTTGGAAGAATTGTTAACAGAACTCTTTCATTTGATAGTTTATTCAATTCTAGAAAAACTTTAGCAGAAATATTATTTAAATTCATTTTAGTTTCTGTCAAAATCATTTCATTTTCCCTTTTTAAATATTATTTCTACAACTCATCAGAAAAAAAAAAAAAAAGCTACAAGAACAGTTCTAAAATTCCAAACTGACAGAAAAGCATATTACCCCAGTACCACATATAGGAGAAATTTAGTAAGTAAAATGTTTCCTTTTGTTAATAATAATGATGACAGTGAGTGAACTAGGACGTGATGTTTGTGCTTTGTCTTAAAGTATAGGCAGGTGTTAGCCAGGAGGATGGGGCTGTGCAAGGGCAACTGAAGCAGAGGAGACAACCCAGGCAAAGGCCTGGAGCTGAGAAAGAAGTGAATGTAGCTCCTGTGAGCTATATCCTAGCCGTTCAGAGTTACAGGAGCATAAAGGGTAAGCTAGCACTAAGAAAAACAGAGGAATCTGCTTCCAGCTGTACAGCTTGGCTCTTCTCACTATAAATGCTACCCAGCTCAGGGCTGGAGAATAGCCATAATCAATGAAATCTAGGTTCTCAATTGACCAAACAATCATGATCAACCATTTGGGGATCCCTATTTCCACTGAGTCAACAGTTATTTAGCATTTGTTATACTCTAAGCACAGTGATAAGTGATCCTATCAAAATTCTAAGCAATTTTAACTCAAATTAAACGGTCATTATGAACCAAGGTCAATGCATCTATTGAACCATCTCCACAACTTTTGTCCCTTCCAAGAACTGGTTTTTGATTCTCTTCCAGGAAGTCTGAATCCACAAAGCATCTAGAACAATACAGTTCAAAGTAAAACTGGGCTCTACACTAATGAATGTGAATCTAAACAAGGGGTAGCTTGTGAGTAATTTAGCCCCTCCATTATCTTCATCAGTAACCCCCCCCAGACCTCTCCCCAAAATAATCACACAAGTAAGTAAAAGCAGAATGCTTATTACATTAACACAACTTCAAGACCATCACCTATCACTCAGCACAGCCAGACTATCTTCTCTAAACTTCATCTACATAGAAATGCTACCTAAGTAGAATTTCTGCCTAAAGTGCTGTTTTATTTCTAATGTGGGAGCTTTGGGAAGGGAAAACGGTCTCAGAAATTAGAATAAAAGGTAAGAAAGAAAAAAAGATATGCTTCTGCTAGCAAAGAATTTATATTGCAACTAGATTATTTTTAAAAGTACTTAATAAGAGACAGTCATAATGGCCCATGCTTAGAAGAGCCACCCTTGGTTTAATGCACTGCTGTCGCCATTTTGAAATTCTTTATGATTTTTGAACAAAGGGTCCAATTCGTTTTAAACTGGGCTCCACGCATTAAGTAGCTGCTCTTGCCTGTAGGTGACATAGGAGTCCTCAGATGTGTGGTCATTGAGTGTACAACTGGTTAGAAAAAGCAAATGGAGAAAGACTTATGCCAGGCTTACAGTAATATTTTGGAGTCAAATAATTTCAGATAATATTCTTTCTGGGAAAACACTAAATAAATAAATAATACCAATAAATTAAAATTAAATTCTGAAATAATCTCCCAAGATGGTTCCAAAAAATTAAATTAACCTACTTTTGCTCTGCCCATTCTTCTTTGACTTAAGTAGCTGGTAAATTACCTTCAATTTTTGTCACTGGTTCAGCCTCTAGAAAGATTTAGTACCACAGAGAAACAAAGAAATAAGCACCTAGTTGTCTGAGAATTCCACAAGGTGTCATCTTTGAGCTAAAATGATAAATCCAATAAGTGGAAGATAGTTTTCATTTAAAAATTGAAGATTCTAAGCCTCCATTTTGAACTCTGTGGGTTTGGATCTATAGTAATACAGCAAGTCCCACTTGTTGCATACTTAGTATGTGCTAGGCACTTAACGTACACTATTTCTCAACTTTAAAATAACCTTGTATTGATTTAAACTGGCATTTTACAACGGAAAAAGCCAAGATTCATAGAAGTTAAGTCAATTTCCCAAGGCGTACAGCTAATAAGTTCCAGAGTCAATATTCAAAGACAGAACTAGCTGAGCCCAAATTCTGTGCAACTTCTGCTTCACTGCACAGTCTCAAAGTAGCAAACAAAGAAAACAGGCAAAGGAGTTCAAAGAGTGAACAAAAAACAAACTCAGGGATCTCCCTCCTGTCCAGGCTCTATTCTACCCTAGCTAAGTAGCAGCCGGAGTGCCACACAGGGCCCAATAAACATCAACCTAGCAGTTGCCCTCTCCAGAGTTTGTGAGCACAAGAGGGGCACACACCAGGGCCACTCCCAGGGGTATATAAGTCCTGCAAAGGGCGTTCCAGTAAAATCCCATTTGTTTTGATCATCGTCTGTTATCTTTATACAGTGTCACAGATGATGTTCAGAATAAATTATGGACGTTAATACTACTGTTGCCTCCAGATGTTCCTAACTGGGAAATCATCTGCAAGGCTTCCTGCTGTCAGGAGCCTCTTTACACCTGTGATTTCTTGAACAAACCTGTAAAATCTTCCCCTCCCCTCTAAAGCTCTAGGGCCATTCTTCTCTTACTTTCAAGGTAATCCAACATTAAGTTCACTGCTGGTTGTTCTGATCAGCACTGTAGCTGAGCCTTATTCCCAAGATAAAATGCCTCTCTGTATCAGATTCTTGTCATTTGGATCCATTGTTTTGTTCTCCTGAACCTGAACCTCTTTCCTTGGGCAGGCAGTAAAAAGCACAGGGATAAATATCTCAGGCTCTGAGTTTGTGTCCTGGTACCATCACTTTTACGGTGACCAACTATCCTGGTTTTGCTTGAGACTCTCCCGGTTTTAGCATCAAAACTCCAGTGTCCCAGGAAATCCATCAGTCAAGGGCAAACTCAGATGGTTAGTCACCTTAAATTCCTTCCTAACTTAGGCACCTTGAACAAGTTACCTAACCTCTCAACATCTGACATGTAAAATGGGCAAGATACTAATATTTACCCCATCAGGTCATTGTGAAGATCAAATGAGGTGTGTACACAGTACTTAACATACAATAAGTATTCAAGACACTTTAGGTGATATTTCTCTTGACCAACTCAGCCCATAGTTCTTCCAGAGAATCCAAGGCTGGAGGGCTGCCCTGCTCTTGCCAATGCCTTCCCAAAGAGAGGATTCCTGCTCCAGGGCCTGAGACTTGGGGCCCATCCAGATCTTGCCATCTCTTGTTTTTTCCATATTGCTTGTCCCTGTACCATCATCTCTCCTACTTAAAAAGCCTCCGGGAGCTCCTTGTTTTTAAGCATCAGTAACCATTTTGACAGCTCACACTCCCCAAAGCCTCAGTGACCACGAGAATGTCCCTCTCAAGGAGGCACAGCCAGTAATCATGGGGGACAGTAAGGAAGGTCTACCCTGGTGTTGCCTAAAACTTGAGAGTGGCTGAAAATGTACCCCTTAATTCCATTCACTCATATAACATGGATCTAACCTCGAGAATAATTTTGTTGACTTGGTCAATAATTCTTCGCAATCCAACTGTATCTAATGTCCTGTGTAATTAAAGATCTTTCTTCAACCAAGCATTTAATGGATGTCATGTTTGACTACACTTTGACACATATATCTTCATCATCATTGCAAAGATTGCTTTTCACTCCTTTATAGAAGCACTGTGCATAATTAGATTCTGTTTCATATTATAAAATACATTTTTCCTTGCAACAAGAAAAAGGAAAACATGGTTAAAAGTATTGCCTGCTGTATTTTCTTTATCCATCTTGTGTACACTTGTGTTTATGTTCAAACACGTTAAAAATATATGTACATATTGCCTCACTTTAGGACAGCTTGCCAAGACATTCTGGCTATATGTTATCTACTACTCATGAAATCATAACCAAGAGTCTATAACGGAAAATTGTATGCTTTATTTCTACCTTCTAAAGAGATACTTGGAGGTTATATACCCTTTTCATAGGATACCATCTCTTACTAAATTTTTAGACTTTGCCATTTTAAGTAAAATCAATACCTTGGGACAGTAATATCTGTATTTGGTCCTTTGTTTCCTCATCCAAAATGTCTTAGTCATCAGCTGAATGCCTGATTTGCACAGGAGAGCCAGTTTGGATGGTCTTCAATGCAGATTTCTGTGTAGCTCAAGTATACCTTCTTCAAAAGTCTTGACCGATGTTCTCACAAGATTGCAGAGTAGACTTCATTCTCCCCCTCCACCCAATCTCTAATCCCTCTCTGAGAGAGGAATACAAGACAGCTCCTCTGAGAGCTGCAGTCCCCACCGACTCTGAGGGAGAGACTCACCTATCTACACAACAGCTAGGCCTGTTCTCCCAACTGGCTGCATAGAAGCAGTCCAAAGGAGCACCTCGGGATTAGTTCAGTTGTTGAGGCTCCAACTGAAGAATGTGCTTCTGATGAAGCATCTTAATTTGGATTCTTTTTTTTTTTTTTTTTGCGGTACACGGGCCTCTCACTGTTGTGGCCTCTCCTGTTGCGGAGCACAGGCTCCGGACGCACAGGCCCAGCGGCCATGGCTCACAGGCCCAGCCACTCCGCGGCATGTGGGATCTTCCCGGACAGGGGCACAAACCCGTGTCTCCTGCATCAGCAGGCGGACTCTTAACCACTGCGCCACCAGGGAAACCCTGAATCTGGATTCTTGATCCACATGTCACACAATTTAATAGAAAGTCTCAGAAAATTAAGGTATCACAATATATCTCCCTATTAACTTCCAACCTTCAGATTTCATGACACAATGATTTAAATGGAGTTTGGACCTAAACTATGTAAATCACAGTATACATGGTGAAGCATAAGCTTGTAATACTGAAATCATTTGACAATTAGGCTCTGGTTTCTGGAAGAGTCAATCAGGAAACTGCATAGCAAAGATAATGATGACAGGAGCTCGAGGGTGCAGTGAGAGAGGAGAACTTCAAGATACTTTCCTTTGACATGTTCCAAGCTGACTCTGTCAGTGTTACTCAGCAGTCAAGATTGCCAATATACTGTCAGAAGCACCAGAGACAACAGAAAGCACCTGCCTAATGGAATAGAGTCTTATAGTCTAATTCTAAGTCAACCAATCAACCCATTAAAGACTCCTATAAAAGTGATTGTATCAACACTATACCATGCATATTTTCCTTGTCATGAACATGTATTCTTTAGATATCCCTGGAAACGAAGCTTCTTGGGACACAGAATTCTAGACCCTTAGAATATCAGAGCTAAGGACCTGTCCAGCCCTCTCATTTAACAGATGAGAAAACAGTACAAATTGTGAAGTGCAGGTTTACCCAGATAGGTCTTAAACTCTCCAGCAGGGTTCCAGAAATAAGAGTTTTCAATATTAGAAAGAAGAGAAGGGGGACTTCATAGGCTTTAAATGTGATCATCATCAGTAAAAAATACCCATTGCTCTTGATCTCTGAATTATTGGACCAGTTTCAGTCAACTAAGATCATCATTAAGTTTGAACTTAAACCCAAAAGGGACAAAGAAAGCTACATGATCTCAAAAAGAGAAATACGTGGAAAATTTTCCAACTCATCATCCATGACTTTTTGTACCATTACGCATCCATAAATCCTAATTTTACTTCTGTGACCTATATCAGCACACTGCATTTGAAGTGGCTCTCATTATTATCTTAGATCTAGCACAGAGTTCCTAAAGTACCTCTATTTCTAAAGGACATGGAAAGTTTCTGAAAGTCAGAAAGTTTTGTGCAATCTCACACTGGTCCATTAACATCATTGTTTCAACATTAGGGAGACAGATTCAGGCAATTTAAGATGTTTATGTATACAAATAGCTCCCTAACAAGTCCCCTTGACCAGATAGCATAGAAAAACACATTGATTTACTGCCCAGCACCATCTTATCAATACCCAAAGGAGCTTCAACTTCTTTAAACTGTTGCTCAAAGGTGTTGCCATTCTGCCTATAATTTCTCTCCTGAAGAAATTCTATTCCATTTATTCAGAAATTCTAACATTTTCATATATCACCTCTGCTAGGAATAATTAGTTACTAAGAAAATGAGTTGCTGACTCAAAAGAACAACTTAAGGATTTGACAACACCAATTGTAACAAGTATCCCAACCTTTAACTCTGTGGATTAATCACTACCAGAAAGAAACGTAATCCCACACTGGATAACGTGTAACTAACAATGATATAATTAAGCTTTAGATCTTTGTATAATCTTATTCCATTTCCAGATTTGTTATATGACTTATTTCCAAGTCAGAAGGTCATCTCTGTCCACGAAGCCAAAGTTGATAGCTTCCCCCCAAAATAGGAACATCTAAAAAGCCCTGGATCCCTCAAGGGTAATAATGGAATAAGTTAATGTAGAGTAGAACAAAACTTGCCTACATCTGACTTATCAGAAATGTTTCCTTTCAGGGACCCATTTATTCATTCTTTAATTCATTTAACAAACTTTTAGTGAGCACCTACTCTCTTCCAGGCACCAGGTCAACATCGGGAATTCAAAGACAAGTAAGGTACGTTCCTTCTCTCAAGAAGCTCATCATCAAACAGACAGGTTAACAAATAATTACATTGCTTTACTCACATCTATAACCTACAGTAAATGCCTATGTAATTGGTGAGCAGCCTGCTTAGATCAACCTTCAACCCTTTCAGTACTTATTGAATTGGTATTATAATCTTTGCATATCTTCTCAAATTCTAACAATTTTACACTTTAGATGATTCTTTCAATAGCATCTAGCCTTTTATTAAAATAATCAATCCCTTACCACAAAGGTGCCCCAAGTTATTGATCATCCAATTTCACATCTTACAGGAATTTATAACCCACCCCCCTAAACACACATACATCCAAACACACACACACAGCCTTTGTCTCATAGCCTGTCTAGTGAGGGACTCTCTTGAGTGCTACGTGTTCCTCCAGTCTTCAGACACCACACCAAGAAAAGGAGTAGACAATGAGTTCATTTGTCACTCAATACCCCGAGTACACTTTGGAAACATCAGCTAGGCCTGATGACCTCAGGAAGACTAATAGTAGACAAAACCTTATCCATAGGACTGGGGTTTAGAGGCATGAATCTTTTACTTGTAGAGATGTTATAAGATCTAGAAATACTTATTGTTATTGAGCCCTTATTATGAGCCAGGAACTGTGAGCTTGAGTATTTAGCAGGTATTATTTAATCCTCACAAAAATGCTATTATCCCCTTTAGAGATAAGGCAACTGAGGCCATGTAACTTGCCCAAGGCCACACAGTGGTAAGTGGTGAGAGCCTGATCAAAATCCAAACAAGCTGACTTCATAGCTACCCTATAACAGGACAGAGTTAGAGAAACTGGAACCCAAGATCTTAGGATGGCATTGTGTTAAGATACCTGAATAGTGAACTTAACATACTTCCTTTGAGGACAAGATTGTCCTTAGATTTTGGCAAAAGCCACGTGTCATGGGAAATATCCATTAGCCACACAGTTTTGTCTTTACCTTAGTAGATCCTGATTTACACAAAGAGTCTGCTTCCAAATTCTGCTCCTTCTTCTGTACCATGATGCCTGTTTATAAAGCTTATCTGTGGTACAGATATAGAAGAGAGTGAAGAGTTCTGAAAGGATTGGACTATAAAACTGGACTATAAAAAATAGATGTTCATGTTTCATCATAACTGACTTATTAAAGTTAACCAATTGCTTTCAGCTAAATGTGGAATGTCTGACTGCACTGGAAGAACATTTTCTTTCTGCTTCTGAAACTTGTAATACCTTGTCTATTAATGAGGATATCGTTCTGAGTGCTTCATGTTTACGCTAGTACCAACCCCCATTCATTACCCTGAGTTTCCACTAAAGTGAAGCCAGAGCCAATCATATTTAACATCCAGAAATGAGCCTCACAGACACATAGAACTGTGTCTAGTTGAGAGCTGCGTGGCAGACAGTCACAGGGCCCCACCGTGGTTAATGACATCAATATGAAGTCCCGTGTCTGTCATCTGGGGGAAATGTTTGTGATGATGGCATATTCCTCCTTTCAATTCTCACTTTCCTCTTAAGGAAGATTGCTCATTTATATCCTCTGAGGATGCTCCTAACAAGATGGATGTACCATCATATGTTTAAGGTGGGAGAAAAAAAGGCAATTGCAGGAGTTCAAGAAAAAATTTAAAGCTGAATCATCCCCAGTAATCTCCCAAATTTATATCCCTCAGTATCACGAATTACTTCTATAAACATTAGTTTAGAAAACGAACTTTTCTCTTACAGCTGCATGGTGAAGAACCACATCACATCCATACAGTAAGGATTTTATTTTCAATCTAATGTGTCAGTGGCAGTTTCCAATAAGAAAAAGCAATTTGCTAGTCTAGCCAATTACAATTTGTCCTTGGATGAAAATGACAGCAAAGTCTGTGCCTCTGGTTCATTGAAAACATCAGAAAGATATCCCCAATACTCAGTCTGTTTCCCTATAAAGTTAAGCATTAAGGAGGTGATTTATATTCAGTTTAACTTCCATAGCAAATCAAGGGAAAGGCATTGCTATCTGATGGTAGGAGCAGGTTTTCAGAATTGTCCAAAGCAACAGTGGCATGCATTTCAGTGCCTCCAGTTATATTCTCACCAGGAAGCCTTTATTCTGTACCCTGAGTGTATAGGGTTACTTAAGGTATCTATACTACCATACATAGGTATATTTAAACATACAGCCCTTGCTTTATTTGATACCTCTTTTACCAAAAGATGACCCATGACTAAAAATGAGAGGTTTGGAAAAGAACGACTCCTGACTATGCCATTGATTTCCTATGTCATGATCAGAAAATCATTTTGCCTCTTTTTGCCCAAGCCATAATGTTAGAACACATCTGAAAGCTGATTTGTGAGGTTGCTATGACGATAGGATTAGATAAGAAATGCAGATCCAGGATATTTGCCATTAATAGGCTTTTAAAGATGAGTAAACTGATGGCTCTTGAATAATTAATTATCCAAGACAACACTTTTGAAGTTAATCTACCACTATTATATCAATGCAATACCAGATTATTAGTGTGAGGACATAGGAAACTTTGATTGATAATTAAAGACCTTTCCTATATCCTGGCCCTGGACTGATGAACAGGAAATTAAGCCTAAATTATTTCCTCCAGTTCAAGCATCAGACAAAAGTCCTGGGGAGAGACAGGATCTGGTCATTCATTTACTAATTTAGCAAACCTTCATCGAATGTCTACTCTGCCTGGCTCAGGTGCACTAGAGGAACAAAGATGAGTAAGACTTGACTCCTGCCTCAGAGGATGATTTACAGAAGAGTGAAGGGGACTCACCTGCTCTCAATGCTCTAGACACATGTGCCCTCACCTGGATACTCACTCTCTATGTGCCTGCCTACCAGCTCTCTGCGCTGGTCTCTCTGTGTGGACCCACTCCATTTCATTCTTTACCTAAGTCACCCCTATTCATCATTTTAGCTTTGTGCCTGGCACATGGTATTTGCTCAGTAAGTATTACTGAATTCATTATAATACAATATGAGAAATTCTCAAATAGAGGAGGAAGCAAAACATCTCTGGGGCACTGAGACCGTCGTAAGGCTGCCAAGGAAAGCTACAGAGAAGGCATTTGAGTTGGTGATATTTGAGATGGATTTGAAGGATGAGTATAGGTGAAGGGTGAATAGGGACAACATGAGAAGAGAGCTGTAAAATGGTGAGACAGCATTAAGGAAAGTTGTACCAAACAAAGGGAACACCATCTGTACATGCATGAAGATATAAATGAGGATGCAACATTTGCAGTTTTCAAGTTCAAGGTGACTAAAACATAGAGCACATTGAGGACAGTACAGAATGGAAGGTACCTTTGAGCTTTAGGTCAAAGGCCTTACTTGCCATAGTTAGAAGTATAGATATTTTTCCTAAGGTGATAGGAAGTTACTGAAAGTTTAAGTGTATCAATTGAGATTTAGAGGCAAACCAAACACATAAAAAAGTAACCACTCTAGCTTAAGGTGATAAAAAAGAATTTATTAAAGAATATTAAGTAGTTCAGAGACACTCTGGAATGGACAGAGTGTCTAGACTTGGAGGTTCAAGCCAAGACTACTCACCTCCACTGAGCACATACTCCAGCTGCCACACCAATGACCCTGGGCACTCATTGACACAACTTCCTCCAGTCCTTTCAAGAAAACCATTTCTGTCACCCTGGACAGAACTGAATTCCACACAGCACTTTCTTTCTCACCTTGCTGTCTTTCAAATCAAAGTCTTGCACACATTCTTCTGATTGGTAGAGACAAAGTCACATGCCAGCACCATGGCTGCAAGGGAGGCTGGAAAAGTGAGTTTCTAGCTTCCACCTGGGCAAGAAGGACCCATAATGTGGGAAATTCCCAAACATAGGAAAGATGTTCTAAAAGGGCTAAGAGGCCAAAAATCATGGAACTGTCCACTACCATAGGGAAAAGCATAATCAAACTTACAAGAAAATTTTCAGTGCTGACAGTGGACAAAGAACAGAGTGAACACAGAGCTAGGATATAAAATCCTAAGAGCAAGGACTTGTTCTGCCTTCTTCACTGCAGGAATAATAATGATTCCTTCCATATAGAAGGTGCTCAATAAATTATTTTCTCTTTTTAAAATTAAGGAATAATTTTCATACAGCAAATTTCACCTTGTTTGCAAATTTTGACAATTGCATACTGTAGTATAACTACTACCACAATCAAGATGTAAAATGGTTCCATCACTACCAAAATTTTCTTGTGCTGCTCTTCTATAGTCAATCTCTCAACCTTAACCCCTGGCAACCATATACATGCAGTATGTAGCCTTTTGTGTCTGGCTTCTTTCCCTTAGTGTAACACAATTAAGATTCATCAAATTCATTCATGTTGTTGTATGTATCAGTATTTCTTTTTATTGCTGAGTAGTATTCCATGGTAAGGATGTACCAAAGTTTATCGATGCCCCAGGTGAAAAGCACTAGTGTTTCCATTTTGCATGAACATAATTTTTCATTTCATTTGGGTAAATACCTAGGAGTGAGAGTACTGAGTCATATGATAAGTGTATGCTTAACAAAAAAATTGGAAAACTGTTTTCCAAGGTCATGTACCATTCTACATTCCCACCAGAAATGTATAAGTGTTCCAGGTGCTCCCATCCTAAGCACTTGGTATTGTTATTCTTTTAAGCCATTCTAATAGGTGTCTACTAGTACCTCATTGAGGTTTTAATTTTCCTAAATACTAGTGACATTGAAGATCTTTTCATATTCTTGCCTTTAAAATACCTTTTTGTTAAAATCTTCAAATATCTTGCCCATTGTTTTTCAGTAAATATTTAATTAATTTATAAATAAACTGATATTAGAGATATTTAGAAAAATAAAATAACCTCCACCTGGTGTAACTGGACATTGCTAATGAGATAGAAGGGAGGCATTGAGGATGATACCAAACTTTTAGGTAAATGTTGGTTAAGAAAGTCTAACTGACTGACTTAGTAAGCATAACCAAAGGTGGCTATTCCAATGCCCTCCAATTAATTATTGTCATTCAATAATCTGTAGTCAAATCTAAACTACATGGAATAATGCTCTTCTTAAGTTTTCTGCATTTGCAAAAAACAAATGAACCTCAATTGTTTTTCGTCTTCTGCTTATAAGAGAAATAAATAAATCTCAAAAACCAATCCCATATCATTCCCCAGAAAATCCTGGCAGTGGCTCATTTCTTTGCCCTCCAAAATAGTACTAAATCAAAGAAAGAGGAATGTGAAATGGAGAGCTGTGGGCCCTGGAAGTTAATTAAATGGCTGATCCTTTGTAATCACCTTCTCTACAGTGAAGAATGCTGAAAAGCAAGGTCAGGAGATGGTACTTTTTTGCCTCTTGAATCACTGAAGAATCAAAGGTTCTTAGATAGTAGGGGGTAGGTGGTAACTGATGGAGGAAGAATTCCTTTCTTTCCGTGGAACTGCCAGATTGTGAATATAACACTGTGCGTTGCATCTGAGCCAAGAAAAATCAACACTCCACCAGGCCTTTTGCTGCAGCTGGGATGAAGCTTACCAAATGGCCAGAGCAGGTGACAGTCAAGGGAAGCTGGAGCCAAAGGATGAACATGGGTCTGCCAGGATTGGGGTGCTTCATCAAGGATCAACTAACCTTGGTCTCCAGTTCACACAGTTCTGGTAGGACATTAGACACCAGGGTAAACCAAGAGAAGAAAACAAAATATGGAATAGGCAACAGAGCATTACTGTGGAGAATAAAATTGGTTGAAAAAAATACACTGTGTCTTGAATAAGCCCAAGAAATATTATGAGAAGGCTGGGGGGTGTGGCTTCTCTCCATTCTCAAGTGATTCTTCCACTGGGGGGAAACAATAGTGTGAGGACCTCAAAGACATTGATTCCAGCCTCCACACCCTCAATAATACAAATGACAGAAGGGCGTAGAAGAGATTTATGACTCCCCTATGCATAGGAAGTTGTTTAGTGGCATCACTGGAATTAGAAATTAGATCTGGTGATTTGCTACTCAGTCACTCGGCCAGAAGTGTCAGCTGGGAAGAATGCAGCCTCAGCAGAGGTTCAGTGCCTGGCACTTCTTAAAATTTTGTTCAAGTCTCTCTTTTTTTTCTTATTTATTTATTTATTTATTTAGGCTGGATTGGATCTTCATTGCTGCACGCAGGCTTTCTCTAGTTGCAGCGAGCAGGGTCTACTGTTTATCGTGGTGCACAGGCTTCTCAGTGTGGTGGCTTCTCTTGTTTCAGAGCACAGGCTCTAGGCACGTGGGCTCAGTAGTTGTGGTGCACGGGCTTAGTTGCTCTGCGGCATGTGGGATCTTCCCAGACCAGGGTTCGAAATCGTGTCCCCGGCATTGGCAGGCGATTCTTTTTTTTTTTTTTTTTTTTTGCGGCACGCGGGCCTCTCACTCCTGTGGCCTCTCCCGTTGCGGAGCACAGGCTCCGGACACGCAGGCTCAGCGGCCATGGCTCACGGGCCCAGCCGCTCCGCGGCATGTGGGATCTTCCCAGACCGGGTCATGAACCCGTGTCCCCTGCATCGGCAGGCAGACTCTCAACCACTGCGCCACCAGGGAAGCCCAGCAGGCGATTCTTAACCACTGCGCCACTAGGGAAGTCCCTTGTTCAAGGCTTTTGATGAAGTTTTGCTTTACCCCAACTCCATCTCTGCTACCAAAAAATTAAGTCTTATCAAAGAACTTATTAATAATTTTTAAAACACATTTTATACTTAGTATGATGAACATTCTACTTAGTGCTAAGGCAAGAGAAAGGAGAGGCAAGAAAAGAAACAAAATTAATAGAGAAGAATCTCTGTAGCATGGTCTGGTGGCAATGACTGCTTGTGTCCCAGATTTGCCATATGTTAGTTCGTGAACTTTGGCAAATTATTTAATATTTTTGAGGTTCAATTGGTTTTCCTCTAAAATTGATGTAACAGTACCTTCCTTTTAGGGTTATTTGATGGCTTCTCTGAGTCTCCAGGATTGTGCGCATCCTGGGCCATACTACCTAAGCAAAGAATCAGAAGCATCTGTAAGAGAGAAATTTCCCTCTTCTTGGAGCATCTGTTTTGGTCTATATTAAGTAACTTTAATTATTATTATATATCAAAATAAATACACAGAAAGTGGATAAAAACGCAAAATTCAGAAGAATTTTATAAGATAAATTACAGGATTTTCAAACATTTGGAGGTCACAGCAAGTCACTTTACCTATGCCCTCAGACACATTTGCTTTCCAACAACAATAAAAAGAAAAAAAATCACACTCAGTGATTGTGGCCATTCAGTAGAGTGGTGAGTGTGGTGGTATCCATTCAGTAAAAGGCTTGGGAAAGGAAACGCTCTGCTTAGCACATGGCATCCATACAGTTCTTTCCTTCCTCTGGCAAGCTGTTCTAATGTGGGAGACTAAATGTGTTGTGTGAACTTGACATGGCTTGAAAATTACACAACTAATTGAAATTGCAAAATGACAGCATGAATGGAATCACAGGCCATAAGAGAGCCACAGAAAGTGAGTGGGTACAATTTCCAGCTGAGGTAGAGGTCTGGTGAGCTTTCAAGCTGTTCTCAGACTGGAACAGGGACAGGAATACAGAGAGAAGCCCATAGTTGGTGGGGCTTGGCTCACAACAGAAATAACAGTTTAAAGATCTACAACAGTCCCCTGTTACTGAGAGGGCACAGTTTCATATCCACAAGGGCTTGCCCCTGAACTAGATAACTGCCCACGTTATTCTTCTTTGGTAAATCAAAGCCATCAATTACCACCTCCTAGTGCAGCTGCTCCAGGTGCTGTAGGACAGACAGGGCTGAAGAGAAAAATCATTGGCTGCGCGTGGCTCCTTCTGGAATTGTCTACTGCCAGTAATGGTGTCAGACAACTGATGAAGGCACTGTTAATTCCTGCCCCATATCAAGCTCGGACCCCAACCAAAAGCTGTCCAGGGCCTGCCATTCATCACCCGGCCACGGGCATCTGACCCTGGAAGACTTTTGCACAGCCTTCATGGAGGTGTAGAAACAGGATTCCCTTGTCCTGCTGCTGGTTCTGCAGTAATTAAAGCTTCCTTCACTACTCCCTCCTATTAGTCTCTCCGTTTTAATGATGCCGCAAACATAGGTGGGTGTAATGACCAAACTCAGAATAAATGTGCTCCTATAAGCACCCAGGTTAAGCTAGCGATTTCTAGAAGATAATTACGCAATGAAAGGTTTAAAAAAAGATAGTCTTGTAAGCAGAGGTTTGAATTATTGACAAATAGTTGGTAATAACTATTAGAAAACATTTGTTCAGACAACTAGTATTGATTACTGCTTTGAGCCAGGCACGGTTCTAAACTACACCCCAACGCTCTTTGATAGTTGTGCATGGGAAACGAACGTGTTTTAAAAGTAAACAATTTGTACATGCTTGTAAAGAATAGGTTCAAAATACTTGAGAAAATGAAAAGTATGTCTTTCCCATGACCATCACTCCCATCCCACTATCAGTAATCTAATAATTCTCCAGTCAATTTTCTCTCTGTGTGAAATGTGTGTGTTTAAATATAAACTAAGTGCTGTTTTTTTCTTTTGACAAAACGTTGTTATACTATACACCCATTTCCTTAACCTAATGTTTTCATTTAATAATATATCATGGACATTTGTCCATAAATCATATATATCTTTTTTTATTCTTTTACAGCTATATATTACACTAAATTAATTTAGCATATTCAATTTCACAGTTTCCTCTATCAATGCAGATTTATGTTCTTTCCAATTTTTCCCTATTCCAAATAAGCCATCCATGAGCACCCTTGTATTTATAGCTTGTGTACTTGTGCAAATATCTCTGATGGATGGCTTCTAGAAGTGAAGTTGTTGAGACCAGGAGTATGCATAATTTAAAATTATTTTTAAATGTTATACAAAGAGTACTAAACTGTCCCCCAAAATAGTATACCATATACTCTGACCAATATTATATGGAAGAGCTCAATTCCTCCCACCCAATTTTAATATTGGACACTATCCATTTTGTGAAAATTTTGCCAGTCTAAAATTTTTTTTAAATACATCTCTTAACAAGCATTTCTGTTGTCCTAAATAATATTTTCTAATCACTATTGGAAGTTGGTCATTCTTTCATTTGTAGGCCATTTTTATGTTTGTTCTATAAGTTACCAATCTGTATCATTGGCTCTTCCATTGGGCTGAGCTCCAAGAGACAAAGCTTTATCTTTTCACATTGATTTGTAGGAGCTTTGTGTAAAGTAGAGATATTTGCCCGTAGTCTTCCATACATCTTTCACAAGTTAGTTTTTCTTTTTTCCCTATTTATTTGTTTTCTTCTGTCTTGTTCTGTATCTTCCATGCTGTATACTTTCAGTAATGCCAGCTCACCACTGGCTGGCTGTTCTCATTTAAAAGCAAGTCATTTTAAAACCAACTAGAAGCTCTGGATATAGAGGTGGGACTGCCAAATGGTTGACTTCATGGTGAGACCCTAAGGAAAGCTGGTTTTCCCTTGGAGAATCCCCAAATGTCAGTACATTCAGGCCTTTTCTCTGAAGCTGTCCAGTTTTCCCAGAAAACAGTCTGTGTCTGCTTGGAAGAACTGGTGAGGTCAAAGATTTTCACAAACATCCTGGAAGCCCATCAGGCGAAGTGGGCTTGAGATTTTACTTTTCAGTATTCAGACATTTACCTAATTCCCCTGTTTTCAGCCTGGAGTCTTACCACTACCTGATCTCCCTAAGTCAAGAGTGGGATCTCTGGCCAATTTCTCCAGAGTATAAGCCCACCATCTCCTACTGAATTGAGCAGGTGTATTCATCTGGCTGCAAAGACTAGGGGTGGGAACCTGGGGGTCTGACTATCCTGTTGGGACCCTTCCGTCAAATCTCTAGGATTCAGCCCATACCTCACTCTAACCCAGCATGGTCCCTGGTGCCTCTGTTCCAGAATCACTATAACGCTTTTCAAGATGGATTCCCATGCATGTGGTTGGCAACCCACTCTGAAAGCACGTAGGTTTTTAACCACTCTCCAGCTGTCTGCTTTCCATCTTCTAAACACTTACTAAAATCTCATGTCCACTATTGTTTCCTCTTCTGTTCTTTTTGTTCTCATGGGTTTATGCCTTTTGAAATCCTCTACTGTTGTTTTAGGAAAATGAGGTAGGAAAAACATTAAGGTTCTGTGTCCAATTTTCCCTGTCTAACTGGAGTTTTCTCAGGTAACTTGTCTTAAATGCAGATGTTCCTGAGAGTCTTTACCAAGCAGAAATCATTAGCAATTCTCTTTAGTTTATTTGTCTCATTAATTTATGTAATAATTTTTCTCTGTTTTTTATTGGAGTATAACTGACTTCATAATAATATTATATTAGTTTCAGGTGTACGACACAGTGATTTGATATTTTAGACATTACAAAATGATCACTGTGATAAATCTAGTTACCATCTTTCACCATACATAGTTATTACAATATTATTGACTATATTCCCTATGCTCTACATTATATTTCCCATGACTTATTTATTTTATAACTGGAATTTTGTACCTCTTAATCTCCCTCACCCATTTCACTCATCCCCTCATCCCCTTTCTCTCTGGCAACCACCAGTTTGTTCTATTTATGACTCTGCTTCTATTTTGTTATGTTTGTTCATTTGTTTTTTTTTTAGATTCTGCATATGAGTGAAATCATATGGTATTTGTCTTTCTCTGTCTGACTTATTTCACTCAGCATAAGACCCACTAAGTCCATCTGTGTTGGGTGACAACTTTTCTTAAGGAATCCTTAATAAATGAACAGGGAAATGTTGGGACTAATAGGAAAAACTCTGAGCTGGATTCAGGATACAGCCTTCAGTTTTGATTCTGCCACTAATTAGCCCATTTTCTTAAAGGAGTCTCAGAGACTCAGTTTCTGAATCAGCAAAACGAGAGGGTTTAACTACAGGAGTGCTAAGGTGATGGATTTTTGAATGAAAGATGTTTGAGACTGGTGGCAGGATGATTCTGGAACACAGGGAATGCCTCAAAGAAGTAAGGGACTCCCAGGGCACTGCAGTTTAGGATGCAGCTTCACCAGGAGGCAAAACAGTGCTGTAGAATTTGGGAATTTGGAGTCAGAGAGCCCTGTGTTCAAATCCTCAATGCATAAAATACAGCTGTGCAACAACTGTGCAACTGCTGACAGTCTCATTTTCCTCATCTTAAAATGTAATTATAATATTTTATAGGACTGTTGTGTAGATTAAGGAATAAAGTACCTGGCACATAGTATATAATTGGTAACACTGGTTGGTTAGTTAGTTAGTTAGTTAGTTAGTTAGTTTGTGTTTAATGCATCCTTGCTGATTGCCATTTGGAATTCTCCCCGCAGATACTTCTGAACAACTCTTCTGATACACCTCTACTTTCTGACGCCCGAGATTCTCTCTCTGTGGTCTGATGCACAGGAACCCAACCTAACTCAGGGTGGGAGCTTGGTTACAAGGTATGCTGGAATCATTAAAATATTTGTGCTGCTGGAAAACATGGGGGGACCTGCACGTCAGTGGGCCTGGAGCTAAAGAAATGGATCTGGTGATGCAGCTGCCCCCTGAGGGTCAGTATCCAAAGGTTTTGGCCAATCTGATTGGTCTGCTATCAGCATCAAAAGGTCCAATTCAATAGGTGAGGCACAGCCCCAGAGGTACAGACAATGCATGAGCCTTGGAATCAGGGGTGCAGAGACTCAGAGTAGGCAAGGCTATTGGGAGCCATGTCAGCCTTTCTCCTAATATGGTGACTAGGGATGAAAAAATCAGTGCCTGAGGAAAGACCAAGCGAGAACAAGGCAGAAGGTCAGGTCACAGACAAGTGTGCTGAGGCTCTGAGGACAGGAACTTAGAGGTCCAATAAAATAAACGGAAGCAGAAGGCCAGCCAGTCAGGGTGGGCTCAATAACTGGGTTAAGAGAGGACAATGGCACATTATGCTTGCACACGGCCAGGGCTCCCAGGAGATTCATTTCATAGGAGACATGCAGCCAGGACGAAAGCCACTTTCCTTTGGGTCCAGCGTGCTGCCTGCCTTGCCCTGGATCGTTCACTCGCAATGCGGGGCTATACCTGCGGGGCCGGCTGGGTTGGTCTGGGCCAGGCAAAGGACAGACAGAACCATTACACCTGTGTTGACTTTGCTGCTCAAACAGAGCACAGTACCAGGTAACTGCATTTTACCTGAAAGCGAGGGAGGACCCCGAGAAAGGACTGCAACTCTTTCAGGTGCTGCGCAACATACTTACAAGAAAGAAAAATTGTTAGGGGAGACTGCTTCATGCTTACCCTTCGCCTGGTAATTCTCTTCTCCAAAAGAGGAGTCACTGAAAGAAGAAAATAGCTAGCTCAATGTACTGAATAAGAAAATTTCAGAATTTGAAATTAGAATTTCATGGAAGAGTATGACCCCCGGCTCATAAGTTCACTGAGACTAAGCTCAGAAGCAGCCAGTCTGTCTGGGACTTTATCAGAGGCTCCAAATGTTCATTTCTGTGGGCATCAGGCTTCCGATGGAAACAGGAAAGGGTGTTTATTTAAAAAAAGAAATTTTCTTTTAATGTTGGTAATCAAGTTTATTAACACTCTCAAAGTTCATTTAAAAATGGAATTTCAAAGAGCTGCTTCTTTTTCAATTACTCAAGCTGACAGACCCATTTTTGACGTGTCATTGCTGATGGATTAGGTCAGTCAAATTGCATTAGATTGTAAGTGCGGCTCAGCATAGCATTAGTCATGTAATTGAACAGGACATACATATCGGTGATGAGTATACCAGAGATGCTGTTTTCTGGAAGACTTATGCATCTAAACATCTATTTCTCATCTCTAATTGTTTTTCTCAAATTTCATTTTCTTAGTTTTGCTTTTCCTCATATTTCTCTTGGTTTCTTAAAAGCTTTTCCTGCATAGTTGACTTCCTCTAGTTTTTCCATTCCCCAGAGACAACTGATTAGTGAAAAAGCTTCTTTTCCTAGCTTACCTTGCTCAGGTTCAATGTGAACACTGCAGGAGAAGAGTGCATACATGAATGGCTTGGCTTACCTCGTCAAAACTCAAATAGCATGACTGGAGTTTCCAAGACTTCTACTGCTGAACCTACTTCACTTGAGGTTATTTCCCTTTAAACAACAAAAATTGATTCAGGCTATCTTTTGTAAAGAAAAGCCCAATGGTATAATACGCGGTAACTCAGGGCGTTGAAAAGACGACTAAAGAATCAGTCTTTGAAAAGAACAAAAGGTCTTTTGAGGTGTACATTGTGGGGATGTGACTCTCATAGGAGCTCCTTTATTTTCAGGTGTTCTGCTCTATGTGCTAATTCCAGAGGTCTGGTGGTCTTAGTTGGGTCTTTTCCCACTATTTGAATAAGGGGAAAAAAAGAGCTTCTTGATTCATCATCCTACCAAGTCTGTATTCATTGGAGGACCAGGATATTGGCGGTTCCCAAAGTGGAAGCGATGAGCTGCTTGGTCTGCAAACCCTCAGATATTCACTGCAGCCCCAAAGGAGCTGGTTCCCATGAAGCCAGATCTGGCAAATAAAATGGTGTGCTAGAATCTCAGTCCCACATGAAAACAATGAAGCCATTACTAAAAGTACTAAGTGATAAGAGAAGCTGAGGATAAGCACCAGGTCACAAACACCAAATGAAGATGATAACGATACCTACTTTTATAGCGTATGTGTGAGGAATACATGCGATAATGCCAGCATACTGGTGTATACTATAACACCCAATACTTAGTAAGCAGTCATGTGTGTTATCCTTCTTAATACAGTCCCCAGATTGTCAAGTGGACATTATTTCTCTATAACTTATTCCTTTCAGATGTTCATACTCCATCTCTCTTACCATGGAAGTTTTCCTGCCTAAAAGAATTTGCATTCAGAAGCCCCTGTTAGATGTCTTCATGGTTAGGGCTGGAGTACAAAAGAAACAAAATGGTTCACTTTGCCCCCTCTACATTAAACTTGACCATCGCCATGCTAAGTACACTTCCCTCCTGTCTATCTGTTACTCTGGACTTCAGGGCACCATATCGAATAAAGATGTGGAATAAACATTTGACTGAGGTGGGAAGAGAGGAAGGGGAAGAGGAGATGAAAAGTGGATGAGACCAGGAGTGACGGGCATGGTGAAAGCTCTTTGAGAGTTTGCAGATTCTTAGAAGCCAAGAGGAAAAGTAAACCTACTCAAAAGTGACCCTGACCCACAATCCTTAAGAGTCTAGCATCCTATGGCCAGGGCCCTTTAATGAGCAATGGTCATTGAAGGCACCAGACTTATAGGACCAAGACATATGGAGCTTCCCAGCTGCCCAGTTTCAACCTAAGAACTGCAGAGAAATGCTTGGTTCCTCAGCCTCAATTAGCCTCAGGCTGCTAAAATTCTACTCTGCTGATTGGAGAATTGCTAACAACTTTCTCTTCTCCAAAGGCCATTTAAACTTTTAGGAGGTTGTACTTCTGCCAGGTCAATATTAATTGGAGCTGGTGCTGACATATGTAGATATTGGAGTGACAGGCATCACAGTGACTCCTGGTCTTCCTTCTGATCTCATCCAGAAATATGTCTTTCCCTTGAGAATAACAGTTCTTACCTTCTCTTTCTCTATGACTGATTATAAAATTTAGCTCATTATTGTGTTATACGGTGCTGTAAAATATCTGGGGAGAAAGTTCATATTATAGCTTGTCTGAAACCCAAAGAATATAAAGCATTGTTCTTGGCAGAGGAGATACAATTATAGTGACTGAATTCAGGAGACAGCATGTTTTTCATAGTCTAGGGAGAGACTACAATCTTAGGTTTTATGAAATTATAATTAAATGAATATATAGGAACAAATAATATATAGCAGACACAATACATACAGACTTCCAATTGACCTCCAGTGAATTTCCTGTTCTTGAAATGCCAGAAAGGGAAATACTTGACAGATGGGCCATCTATGCAACACATGACACTGACACCCTCAATTTGTTTCATATACTACAGGAAAGTTGAATCCGAAACTACGGTTGTATGATATAACTGAATGTGCATGTATTTATTTAAATAATATACATATATAATCAAGAGAACCCTAAATACAAAGCAGTTTTTAGACCGAAGTTCCTTAAATGTCCAGGATTTAATTTGTAACTTAATTCATAATAACTTTGCTATTTGGTCACATTTGATAACCTGTTTCACAGGCTGCATCTTGTAACTAAATTATAGAAATCAAAACTTGGCAACCATTATATCTAAATGGAATCTCTAAATGGGGATCAATTCCATTACCAATGAGAAAACTGGATTTTTCCCAAGTTTGTGTAGTCTACCTGAAATCTTTCAAAAGATTGACTTTAATAATTAATTGGACGTCATGAAGACAATCTAGTCTACATAGCAACAAAGATTCAACTCTACAAATAGTAAAGATGATACTCTTTAATCATTATTAATCTTCCTATTTAAAAATGAAAGACACAGTCATATGTTTTGGAAGGCCTCTTTACTTCCAAATAGGGGTCTATCAAAAAAGTATCTGGATTATTTACTGAAAATTTTACTTGTCCTAATATTTTGGCACAAGGAAGACAGCCTCACATGATATACTCTACAACTGCATCAACCCTACCTCATTTCAGAAAAAGTATTTGACCAGGAGTTTGGAGCCCCCTTGCTCCTGTCACAGCTCTAACTTCCAGTCCCAGTCACTTTGGATAAATCAATAAGTCCTATCTAGGCCCTGCTTCCTTCAGCTATGAAGGGAGATAATACCTCCCCTGCTAAACTGAGTTATGGTGTAAGAGCCAAAAGTGATCAGAGATGGAAATTCACCTGACAGTGATTATGGGCTGTAAAGCAAGTGCATCTATATTTGCAACCACAGTTCCTAGTTGTTGCAAAGCTCTCCAGATTTTCTGGCTACCCTATTACCACCCAATAATGCAAAGCCTTTTGCTTTGAAAAGCTCTGACAGGTCTTCATTTTCTCAAGAGATAATGTCTCCAGGCTTCTTGGTATGGCTAATCAGTGGAATTCTGACATTTCCTGGTGTGAAGACAGTGTACTAAGTTTTATGAGGTTGAGAAACTTGTCTCCCAAACAACACTGACTTCTTCCCATCCTGCTCCCTCAGGCCCTGGCCCTCCCCCTTCTCAAATATCAATAGAACCTCACAGCTCTCAGAGAGGGAAAGCTGTCGGTGCCTATGCAATAGCTTGAGAACCAGTCACTTTATGTGTCAATGTGACATGTCTAGACATAACTGGCTTTATTGTTTGGAACTGACTTGGAGATGGGGCACTGAGTGCCTTCTGTACAGGTGGTAGGTGCTAATGAATGAGTTGGTTGCCACGCAGATAAACTAGGCCGGCAGGGAGAACAATTAAAACGATCTTGTCGCAATGCCAATGTTATTTTAAAATTTAATCATGCTGTAGGATGGCTTAATGGGAATTTCTTTTCCGTAATAAAGAAACCAAGCCAGATGCCCATGCTGTTAATGAGCTTCTATCTACATGACACAAAGCAAGATGCTGTTTTGATAATGAATCACGTTAATTCATAAATGTAGACAGTAAAGCAGCATAATTCAGAACCCAAGGCTGGGTTTTCTCACTCTGATTTATTCCATTAAGTTTGTACCTTGGTGAAGCCAACCCAGCAATTACAAAATGTCTTCACTTTTACTATACAGACTCAGCCTGAAGAGGGTTATACCATGGTTAAGGGTGAAAGAAATATGAACACATGGGAGAACTATAAGAACCAGTTGATCAACTTTTAACTTCTAAACCAGAAGAAAATAGTTCTAATAAGCCGTATTTTCTGATCATGATAATTAGTGTGGTCCTAAGTAGAATAAAAATGAGTTATCTGGGACTTCCCTGGTGGCACAGTGGTTAAGAATCCACCTGCCAATACAGGGGACACGAGTTCGATCCCTGGACCAGGAAGATCCCACATGCCTCGGAGCAACTAAGCCGGTGCGCCACAACTACTGAGCCTGTGCTCTAGAGCCCGCAAGCCACAACTACTGAGACCGCATGCCACAACTACTGAGCCCGTGTGCCACAACTACTGAAGCCTGTGCACCTAGAGCCCGTGCTCCGCAACAAGAGAAGCCACCGCAAAGAGAAGCCCGTGCACCGCAATGAAGAGTAGCCCCTGCTCCCCACAACTAGAGAAAGCCTGCGTGTAGCAACGAAGACCCAATGCAGCCAAAAATAAATAAATAAATAAATAAATTTATAAAAAAGAAAAAAGGGGAGTTATCTTTACTAGGTAACACCATTAGTATGAGACTAATTGATTTTTCACTTTTCGGTATGTGCAAGTGAGTAGGAGCACAGAGGCTAAGATCTTTCCCTATAGAACAGGAATCAGCAATCTGTGTATGGCCTGAGGGCCAAGTGCAGCCCACTGATTGTTTTCATACAGTCCATATGTTAAAAATATTTACTACATTTTTAAGTGGTTTTAAAAAATCAAAAGAAAATAATATTTTGTAATAGATGAAAATTATATAAAATTCAAATTTAAGTGTCTGCAAATAACAATTTATTGGAACACAGCCACACACATTCATTTATGTATTATCTAGGGCTGCTTTCCCACTACAGCTGTAGAGGTGAACTGCAACAGAGACCACGTGGCCCTCAAAACCCAACATATTTACTATTTATAGAAAATGTTTGCTAAACCAATGCCCTAAAACCATCCTGCTGAGGTTCAAATCCTGCTCTACTGCTGAATAGCTGGGTGTTCTTGGGCAATATAGACTTCCTATGCCTTAGCCTCCTCATCTGTAAAATGAGAATTACACTGTAGCTACATATGTTATTTGTGAGAGCTAAGTAATTCAAATGTGTAAAATGTGCTTAAAATAGTCTGTGGCACATAGTAAGTATTCTACAAGTGTTATTTGTCATTGTTACTATATTTTGTCTTCTAAAAAGTTCAATGATTACATATTATGCTGGTTTGGAAAACTGTCAGGAAAAGTCTTTATTAAGTAAGAAAATAATTGAAAATATGAAATTGATTATAAACATTGTTTTATGTAAGTTCGGCAAATAAAAATGTATAGGAAAAATAGTATATGTGTGTATATTATTCATGCCACCACCCTGCAATGTTCTTAGCCAAAAATCCTAGTATAATTTTGAATCCTATTGATCAAGACTGAAAACTATAATTAGGCAGAAACAGTTGGATTGGCACATTGGCTATATTCCTTAAAGATAGGATTAAGGCTCCTGGAATTATTTCCCTAATAAAGTACATAATTAGGTATTGATTACTTGGCTAAAACACCAGTTGCAATTTAAAGAGTATGATCAATTGTGTCAGCTCATTGTGCTACCTTAAATATTATAAAACATAGGACAAGTGCCTGGAAAGCTAAAGATATTTTAATTTCAAATCTTGCACTAGAGGCTTTTAAGCAAACAGTCTTTACTCCTATCTTGAAGCAAATTTAATCTAGGTTGAAAATATATATGTTTAAGAAAAAACAGCAAAGCAAAGGTGATGGTGGAATATAATGGTCAACATAAAAAAGTTCTTTGAAATTATTAATGAGTGAAGAGTTAAAAATGGGTAGAGAATATAAATGTCAAAGAATGCAAATGATAAATCAAGAAAGAACATAAATGGTATATAAATAATAAATCACTGTTTTCATGATTAAATTAATTCAGATTAACATAAGAGATACTTCCTTATGGACTGGAAAAGATTTTTCCTAAGTGGTGATACTGCTGGGTAGAACAATTACAGCAAAGGCTGATGCAGTGTTTCCTGGGGACCATTGTTTTCTAAATGCTTTATACACATCAACTCAAGTGAACCTCAGAACCACCACCTAAATTCAGTATTATTATTAGAGGTATTCTAACACTATTTTACTAAAATAGAAATGAGGGCCCAAGATCATATACCTAGTTGGAGGTAGAGTTGGTATTTGAACCCAAGCTGTCTGGTTCCACAACTGTTGCTTCCAACCAGTATGCTATTGGTGCAATGATATGGATACATTCATACTTTTTCAAAGAAAAAAATACACGCTGTGAGCTAAGGACAGGTAAAGAGGAAAAAGGATGGTCTCCATTGATTTCCTTTCCATCTTAACCTCTTCCAAAACCTCTTTCCTTTCCTCTTAACCTCTTAACCTCTTTGGAGTCTTCCAAAAGAATATGTATTCTTATTTCACAGCTCCTCCTGGACCAATGGTAAATATATTTTCCATTATATAATGTCTTAATAATATTATTTATTATTATTAAGACAATTATTAAGACAATATAAGACAATTATTAAGACAATTATAATTATTAAGACAATATAACAAAAGTCTTGCCAAGATATATAATAGCAGTTTCTGTCAAGTCAGAAATGCTACACAAATACACTCTGGTTGTTCCTAGGTTTAGGCCAGAAGAGCAATCACAAATTAAATTTATAGATGAATTTTTCATGTGTTGATATGCACACAAATAGGGGAGGGACAAGTATTTATAGATACTAATTCTATAGAGATTATAGTTTAATCTCTATACCATGAGGAAGTGGAATTCTGTTATGTGTTGTTGGGAGCTGGGGTACAAAGCCAGGAGAGTGTGGAAGGAGGAACAAATATAAGAGCAATGAAGAGCACTTGAGCAGAAGAGGGAGACGACAGCCTGGATAAACACTGGGGTCAGGAATTAGAGCTCACAGTTGGTTTTATGTGTTCCTTTAGAATGACTTGTAAACGGAGAAGATCAAAGGGTTGAAGACAGGACACATTGCCTAAAATTTGTCATTAATATGTTGGGAAGCAGCACAGAGTGATCCACATCATGTGAACCACTCTGTTTACACAGCTGAAACCTGATGAGACAACACATTAAAACACTATAACAGAGAATGTAAATAAACACCTGGCCACTAGGTAGAGCCACAGAAAGGAGCAGGATACAGATTTTCAAGAAGGGGCAAGACCCCGGCATGCGGTGAAAGATGGCAGCATTAAGAAGTCAAGCTAATGGTGGGAATCCTGCCCAGTCAGTACAGCTGGGAGGTAGACCCAACCAGCAGTCAGTGCCAGAGAGCCTGCCATGAGTGGCCAGGGTCCCATGATGGCAAGAATTTGGGTCCAGAGAACAGAACAAGACCCAGGCAGAGGTAAATGAAATTATAGGCTGATTGTTATAGCTCTCTTAAAACACTTTCACAGGGCTTCCCTGGTGGCGCAGCGGTTGAGAGTCCGCCTGCCAATGCAGGGGACACGGGTTCATGCCCCGGTCCGGGAGGATCCCACATGCCGCGGAGCAGCTGGGCCCATGAGCCATGGCTGCTGAGCCTGTGTGTCCGGAGCCTGTGCTCTGCAATGGGAGAGGCCACAACAGTGAGAGGCCTCAAAAAAAAAAAAAAAAAAAAACACTTTCACAAGCTCTGTCCATATACAGTGATGTGTCTGACACATCTCTCTCACTAGACTAGGAACTCTTTGAAGGCAGATGCTATGATTTATCCATCTTTAAATACCCAGACCCTAACATTGTAGATTTTAAATAAACATTTTATGAAGAATGGAGAGATGAATGAAAAGCATTTAATTACATGAATTTGATGGGAAAAAACACTGACTATGGTTGAGTCACAGAGTCCAGAATAGGCTTAGCAGTCAGGCTGACTGGCTGCCGAATCCCAAGAGCTATCAAAACAGACCCCCTAAGAGTCTATGGACCAGGGTCAGAGCTGTTCCAATGGCCCTGCAGGGCTGGATACTCAAGTGGGGCTACTGGGCCACAGTAGTAAGACAGGAGGCTTGTGAAGGCAGGGAGCCAGCAGGTGGAATTTACCAGATCAAAGCCATTGCTGTTAACTGGGGATTAACTGGATAAATTGGATCAAGTCCAGAAAAGGGAGGGCACAGTGATGAGGCGACAGGCATCCATACTGGGAGTAGAATAATGAAAAAGCTAGGGCTATATCACTAGAAGAGAGGAGAGGGCTTCCCTGGTGGCGCAGTGGTTGAGAGTCCGCCTGCCGATGCAGGGGACACGGGTTCGTGCCCTGGTCCAGGAGGATCCCACATGCTGCGGAGCGGCTGGGCCCATGAGCCATGGCCGCTGAGCCTGTGTGTCCGGAGCCTGTGCTCTGCAACGGGAGAGACCACAACAGTGAGAGGCCCGTGTAGCGCAAAAAAAAAAAAGAGAGGAGAATTTGTGGGGACAGTACAGCTCACTGTACTGTATGTCAGTACAGTGTAATATTCTAAGGCAGACCTGAGACCAATGAGTGGGGAATATAGACAGGTTGACTTCACTTGCTTGTAACACGCATGGCAGGGAAATTACAGGTGTCATTCCTAATGGACAAGAATTGGTGAGATTGGGGTGTGGAACCACATGACCTCCAAGGTCTTTTCTTATCCCCGGTTCTGCACCTCTGATTTCATGTGTTTTGAAGAAGCTCATCAAAGCCTCAGAAAGACAAAAATCATTTTAGGAACAACTGGAGAGACAGAGTGGGAGGGAGAGAGGGACACAGAGAAAATGAGAGAGACAAGTATATGGCATCCAGAGCTGGTATGTCTGTGCAGTTTTCAACCTGGATTCAATAAATATTAGTAATAATGCTCTCATTCTAAACAACACAAGCTTTTCAAAGCTTTGTGTTACTTCACTGAAGTAACAAGTTGCTGGTCATCATGCTGCTCTTTAACCCTAAAAATCCCAAATTTCATCCATGTAATAGTCATGCTTTTACTTTTGAAATATTAACTAATTTGCTTTAATGATCTTACTCGTTACCCCCTTACTTCTGTGAAATAGTATGTCGTACAAATTAATTAGCTGATCCCCCCCATGACAAATATTATCCCTCCCCCTCAATTTCAAAGCTAATTTTAATTGCCCAGAGTCGCACTGTGAGTCAGCGGCAGACCCAATACATGAACTTGAAACTCTGACATCCAAAATGGGTGCCCTGCCCTTAAAGCGTAAGGATGATGCCAGGAGCCTGCTGACAGCAGGATATGACTTAGTGACTTTTGTTTTCTCTAGACGACGAAGCAGTACAGAATCAGCAGCGCTCTCTGATCCAATCATTCATTCATTCACTTATCCACTATGCTCAGCAAATCCAAGAGTAAAACAGTCTTGGGCCCTACTTTCCCTGAGTCCAAAAACATTTCCCAGTATTTGGAAAAAATGGCTATGATCATAAATTGAAACATAAGTAAAAAGAGATTTTTCTAGGTGGGGGAAGATCTAGCACATAACTAGATACACTTGACAAAATGTCTAATTGGAATGGCAAGGCATTGTGATGATGCTAAACGGAGCGCAGGTTAAAGACTGGATTAGTGGCCTCAGCACATTCTGAATCACTAAAAATGTAAGGGCCTTTAAACTGCATGGGAACTCAAATTCTTAAGCCTTCATGGCACAACTTTTCAGCTCAAACTGGTTTTGAGTTTTTACTATATGCCAGGAAAATTTGCACGAGTGCCACTAAATCCCCAAATAACCCACAAGGAATGTACATTCAAAGAGTATCTCAGGCTCCAAAAGGCAAGAACAAAATGGCAGAGGTAGGATGGAGCCCAGAGCTCTTGGGCTTCCAAGTCCATGCTTTCTTCACTTCCTCAAGCTACTCCCCTTACAACAGGTGAATTACAATTGAGGTGGGGAAGTATGCCTCCTGAAGTACTTGGGTTTAATGCTGCCTGGTTGTAGAAGTTAATGTGGTTAATTCCGGAGGCCCACTGGGAGTGTGCTCAGGGATTTCGGTCCGCTCTACGAGAGTGTATTTGTGTACCATCAACACAGCAGCCAGGTTCTAGTAATGGCTAGAGGAGAAGGAGACTAGGAGGTTGTTTACTTTGTACTGGTACATAGGAGATTGAGGCATCCAACATCTTTACAGTAATCTACATTCAGAGGGGACGTGTTTGGAAGCCATTTCACTACATTATGCTTCAGGTTACACAATGGCCTTAAATGCGTGGGAACGACCTGATGGCACCTTAAAATAAATATAAATAATGCAAAAAGCACTACACAAACCCTAGAGCATTATTTTGCTTTTACTATTTTAAGATTATCTGTAAAAGCCAAGGCTTGTCAGATGCCTGCTCAGGAGGGTCACTTGTATATCTCAGATCCAGGCAGGCTCTGTACCCTGTATGGCAGCCCACCCATCTACCTCCAAATATGCAGCTCATAACTAAGAATCAGACTTAGTTTTCAGTATTTTACATCTGACTGCATAATTATGCATTGATTAGAAAGTCTCTTTTTAGCTCATTCATATCTCCAGGGTAGAAAGAGAATTAGGTAACTGTAATTGCAGAGGCTGGAGAAAGTATAAGGCTTTGAGTTGGTGTATATGAAACAAGAAGGAAAAGAAAACACCCAAAAGTTGTCCAGTTATATTACTGTGAGTTTTTATTCACTTGTTTTTAATTCTCTATTACAGCCCTGGAGGCTCATAAATAAATTTTCATGTAGTCTCCTTTTTCTCCTTCTCTCCACACGTGCATTCGTGTATTTTGATATAAAGATGAATTCTCTCTAGCCAAGATTAATCTCCTTAAATGTATTTATTCCTAATGCAGTAACTGGCTAGAACATTGGAAGATTATTTCTGAGTCATACAGTGTGATCAAAGTAATATGCAGAGACCTAAATCTGCAGAAATGAAATCTTGACATCTAGAAACTTCTCTCGAGATGTAGCTTAAAGAATAAAACACAGCCCAAGAAGCACAGAGAGTCCTAAGAATATGACAGAATTTGACCCTATTTTATTCTTGCTCATACCCAGTAGATTAAAATAGTATTTTAACTTGAAATAAACAAATACATGTATCTTCTTTATTCCTCCCTATCCCCCCAAAAGATAAGGGCAAAATAAAGTTATCTTTAGCTTGCAGCTGCTACCGGAACCATCAAGAGATAGCACGGCTAAGTAACGCAGCCACACAAAAAGCTTTGAAGCCCACACAGATGCTCTTCCTTTGCGAGGGGTAGGGCAACAGAACTAAGTGAACAGAATGAGAAACAGCAAAGCCCATCATTCCTAGTGACAGTCTGTGCACCTATCCATGACACAAGGTTCTTTGAAATATGAATCCCATTATTTTAGTTGCTCTGCTCACCAAGAAATCATTAATTTAGCAAATACATATCAGGGTTTACTTTGAACTAAGCAGGTGTGTTTTAATAACAATATGAGCACTGGGGAAGCAAGTACGCCTGTCCAGGTAAGTCAGAGAAGTTTTCTTAAAGGAAGTGACATTTTATGAGCTAAGTGAGCAAGTAAACAAATGTGGACACATGTTCCAAGGAGAGGGGATAGCATGAGTAAAGTCTTCAAGATATACAAGTGCATGGAAGACTAAAATAATGGGTAAGATACTCCAGTGTAGCTGGAGCATAGGGTACTTAGCAGGGATGGGTAGAAGACGGTGCTGGAGAAACACATGGGGACAGATTGTAAAAGCTCATATTGGAAGCTAAGGAATTTAAACTTTAACTGGAACGCTGTGGAGAACCATTTGAGGTTTCTATGCAAGAGGGTGACATCATCAAAACAACGAGAGTTTTGTTTATTTTGTAAATTTTGTTGAAGTATAATATAGACCATAGAATATAGATTAAGTGTACACTTGCATTTCACAAAGTGAACACAGCCATGCAACGCAGTACCAGTAACCAGTAACTACCTAACAAGTAACCAGGTTAAGAAACACAGCACTGCCAGCTCCGCAGAAGACCCCCTCATTCTCCCTTCCTGTCGTTGATAGCCCCCTCTTCCACCAAAGGTAACCATTATCCTAACTTCTAATACTATTGATTAATTTTGTTGGTTTTTGAACTTCATATGAATGGAACACTATGGTACGTGTGCTTTTGTGTTTGGCTTCTTTTGCTCACTATTGTGTTTGTGAGATTCAACCATATTGTGGTAGGATTGCAGTTCATTCATTTCTATTGCTGTATAATACCCATTGTACTAATATGCTACAATTTAACACTTGTAACATTGAGAGAGACATTTGGGCTATTTCCAGATTGGGGCTATTAACAGTGTTCTTATGAACATCTCATACACCCTTTGGTACGTGTGTTCATTTCTGTTGAGTACAGTAGGAGTGAATTTGCTGCGTCAAAGTGTATGCCAATGCTCAACTCTAGCAGATACCACTAAACATTTGCCCAAGACCTGTTCCAATTCACACTCTTGCCAGCAGTCTATGGGAAGGCCCAGTTGCTCCACAACCTCACCAATCTTGGTGTTATCTTTTTCACTGTAGTCTTTATCCATGTATATGGTAGTATCCTGCGGTGTATTTTGAACAGTGTGATAGTGGAGACTAGAGGTGACCAGTTAGAGAACTGTAGAAGTAATCTAGGAATGAACAGGCGTGGATCCAGGACAGAGCCAGTAAGAAAGTAGCGTCCCTTTTCGTCACCTATCATGAATACCCAGATGAAAATAATACCAAAAGTCTATGTGAAATGCTTCTCACCATCTCATACATACCTGCACTTTCTACTTTCAATAAGATAATTTCCATTTATATGAGATCCTTATTCCCAAAGCCCTTTCAAACGAAGCAAAAGAAATGCAGCCCAGTCCATGCCAATTAGCAGAACAGTGAAAACAGAAGGCCCAGGTGCACCTTTCCTACCAGCCTGGTCAGGGGCCAGGATGCAAGTCTTGCCAGGCTGGGGAGCAACCGCCCCCAGCCCCCTGCCTGCCCGTACCCCAGGCAGCCTTGTGCCCAAGTGCCAGCCCTTCATCGGCCATCCTGGAGGGTGGCAGCGAGCTTGTGGGGAGACCTAAGAGAGAGATTGCACCCAGCTGAGCCCCCTTCTCCAGGGCGGCGGGGTTAGGACAAGGGGAGTCCAGCCAAGGCACCTGCAGACAAGAGAGGGGATTTCATTGTCCTCTGAACAGCTTGACTAACAATGATCACTTGCTATGGCAACAAAAAGGATTTTGTCTGTGAATTTTAACCTTCAATCCCAGGTGTTTTAAGACAGTTTTCAGGAAGTTGGCAGGCCATGCAATTTAGAGGACTATTTGAGAAGGCAGGGTCTGGGAGGTGTCAGGGAAGCAGTCTGTTCTTGGACTGCACCCTGGGCTTCTAAGCCAGAGAGAGGCAGCAGCCCCTCCCATCCATTCAACTCTTTCACCTCCCTCTGCCTCAGAAGCAAGTCCTGCTGGGGCACATCTCTACCACCCACGCAACGGGGCATCCCTGAGCTGATCTCTGACACAGTGTCCTACAGGTGGGCTTCTTGGGAAGCAGGGTTGGAATTGGAATTGTGAAGGAAGTTTATAAAGATCTTTCCCCACTGGACCATCTTATTGAAGTGGAGGGTGTTCTTTTTTTGATGCATGTAAAATAAGCTTCCTCTCTCTCCCTTTTTTTTTGTTTTGTTTTTTTGTTAACTTCTTTCAAAATGTATCTCTCAGCTCATCAATGTATTTTTAGCCTCCCTCATGATCCCTAAGTAATTTGAACTCTCAAGACTGCACCTTAGATTCTCTCAGCAAACCATCCCCTTTCTCAAACCTGCTGCTTTTCCTTTTGGGTTGCATTTCTTATCTCTACTAATAGCATCATTTTTACCGCCAGTCACAGACTTAGATCTTTGAGGGCACCTCTGACTTCTGCTTCTACCTCCACCCCTGCCCACACACTCCATCCAAGTCCTATCACTTCCACCTCTCACACCACCTTACGTTTTACCTTCCTGCTTCTACCCTTGTGGCCCAGGTCCTCCTGCCTGGAACCTTTCTAGTCCCCAGGCTGGACTGCTCACTTCTAGTGTCACCATTCTGATTGTCCCACATCACACTGAAAGTTCAACCTTCCTCAAATATATACATGTATAATTTATTTCCAGATTCTTATATTTATAAATGTCCAAGGTTCTCCAATGTCTCCAGAATAAAATGCAAACTTTTTTGCATGACCATCAAAGCCTTCTGAGTAAATGCCAACTCACCCTTCCAACATTCTTCCACTCTTCCTCGTAGGTACTTTACAGTCTGGTCCAGTAGATTTCAAATTATATATTTTTTGGAACCCCAGTGTTCATGGAAATGCTATAGAATCCATGTCAGGAATTAACAGTGGGGAAGGAGGTGCTGAACAGGTAAGCCCCTGCCCCTAATTTTATTATATTTATTAAATTTTATGTTTATGTTTAATATTTATATTTCATGTTTATACTTAATATTTATATTGTGTATATATTTAATATATATTATGTATATATTAAATAACATATTATGTATATATTTAATGTATAAATCTATTATACTTAAATCTTACATACAAAAAGTTCCACTGTTTAAAAAATAGTAGTGAGTTTTAAACCTACTGCTCTCCTGTAACTGAAAACTTTTCTGAGCTCTGAACATCTGACCCCATGTCCCTGTCTTTTACCACTGTGCTCTCCTACTGGCTGAACTGTCCTTTCATTCTCCCCACTCAATTCCACATCTTCAGATCCAGCATCTCTTCCCACCCCCTCTGAGATTCACATCTTCCATCACTAATCTCAGAGGTTCCCATTCTGTTTCCACTCTGGAGCCAAAGTTCTCTCTTCCACCCCGAGACAGAGGCTGCAGGAAAGCTCTGCAAGTTGGCAGGACCTGCTGGCAGGTCTCCAGCGTGCTGCACACGTGGATCACAGGCAGGCAGGCTGGAGAACCCCCAAAAGATCACAACAAAAAATAGACAAAAAAAGGAAGGACTCTTTGAGGCACTCTGCCTCTCCACTGAGGCCTCTCTACTTCTTTCGAATGAAATTCTCGTATATCAACAGAGAGGCAAATGCTGTGGTCGGAAGGCTCACTCACGTGGCCATTTAGGAAACAGATTTCTCTCCAGTCCCCTTAATTTCTATCCATCACTCTACTTCAACTCCTCATCCTCACATCGCCCTCTTGGGGGAGCCATCCCTTGAAAAGAGATTCTTTATGACAAACTCTCCCTCCCTGTGTGAGCTCTCAACTATGAATCCCCCAACCCATTTATCCAGCCATCTTTCCCACCCACATTTCATCTTCCAGAAATTTACCAAAAACCCTTCCTCTCAGAGTTTTGAACTAGAAGTCTTCACATTTCACTGAATTCATGTTTTTGATGGAATAAATTCAAAGACCCAAGTATGTTTTTGGATTAGGGAAGCTATCTAGGTCCAAACTGGTCAAGCGCTAAGGAAGTTTGACAGATGAAAAGGGCGGAGTAGGAAACTAAATGAAGGGCTGAGAGGAAATGAATCAAATCTGTGTTGGACAAAACTGAAGACAAAGCAAGCAAAAATTGCCCAATTCAGGTGTTCTGGTAGCTGAGACAGTAGCATGAAATAGGAAAGAAAAAGACCTGAGCCTGATGCTAAAATAGAGGCAGCCCAGCCTCGGTCTTTTTCGTGGTTCTTCTGGGGATGAGCAGTTCTTACAAACAGGCGTTAAAAGGAATGGCAGAGACTTTACCTGTGGTATAGCACCAAATGTGGCAGCAGCAGGAAGTTCTATAATTCTCACACTACTTAGATGAAAAAAACTATTTCCCATAGAGGCAGCTTATGATGTCATTAACTTACTTCATTGAGAAGGATTGTGTTCAGATATTATTAAGACCCTTTATACAACCATGAAAACAATGAGAAAGGCAAAGATATTTTCAACATGCCGCTAAAGTTTTGTCTGTACCCCCAAACCAACGTGATGACTTTTATTGATAATCAGTTGAATTCAAGGGGGACAAAGTGGTCACTTCATTCAGCAAGCATGCACTGATCAATTAAGTGACCCATTAAGACACAGTCAATTCCATAAAAAATGGTTGACATTTTGTCTATCTCAGTGTGTGTATGTGTATGTATTCAACCAAAAGTAGGAAATATCAATAAAATAACAAGCCTTTGGTTATCGTGGCCACGCAGAATGCATTTAAATGCACTTGTTCTATGACTTCTAAGGGCCCCTGGTCTTAAAAACAATTGAGCAGAGCAAAGATTTGTTTCCATATCTATTCTTAGGAAAGATAATGAAAGCAACACAGTCTGGAAAAGCTCTGTGTGCGTATGTGTGTGTGCTTGTCCCACTAGGGGTAGAAAGACACAGAAGCCCAAAAATGAATCACCACCTCTAGAACAAAAGCGCCTGCAGCCACTGGGTCTAACTTCATTTCCGTGGAAATGAAGCAGTTCAGCCATGCACAGAAATTAAAGTGTACAGGGGGGGAAGTGCTAAACAAACTGTGAATTGTAATAGCATCTAAAATGCCAGTGGTTCTATTATTGTATGCTTTATGTGATCATGAGGCCAAACAACCTGGGTAATGAGAGGTTATGATGGCTAAAAATCAGAGCACTTATGGCTCGAACCCACTGGTGGGAAGCAGTGATCTCAATAAAACGCAACACTAATGGAAAAAGCCGACATCTGTATTATAGGAAAATGGAGAGAAATCGAGAAATCTTCTCAATCCACCTAAAAATCTATTGTTTCAACAAATAATGCCTTTTTAAATCAGTTGGGAAATTTCTGCTGCAAGTGCTTGTTTCTAACACTACTTCTACCTAGACTCCAATCTTCTGACTTTCCCTTGACTGAGTGAATCAGCCAGTTGTGTCTGTACCATTCTTGGGAATATTCTTAGATATGGCAAATGAGATCAACAGGGTCATGAGATGAGAGGCCTGGGGTTAAGCAATGTGCAAGGAGGCTGCCGAGGAAGAAAAGATGGCTCAAGTTGGGGCCAAGCATTACCTAAGGCTTTAAAAATATTCAATCGGCACCCGATCCTCCCACCATAGCCTGCATATACTCAGGGTGAGGCTAGAAAAGATTATAGGGGTCTTTCATGAAGACACCATATTATTCTGAGGACCCTGAAGATAACTGGGTTTTAGGTAGATGTTGTGACCCCATGGATACTTGGGAAGATCACTTTAGTGGGTGGGATGGCTTGACGTAGGAAAAGAAAATAAAAGATGGAGAGTTCAGGTAATCAGTGTATGTGTCCCTGCCCCTTTCTACATAATGCCAGATAACAATATCCTCCTGTTGCCCTCTGGCTATCCAGATCCAGTTCTGTGGACTTCTGCCTCCTCTGCGCTAAGTATCAGGTTTTGGTTTAAGACTGGGGACCTTAGATTAGAATTCTACAACAATAATTCCAAACCAAGTGTGATCAGGAGTGGGGGTTATGTTTGGAAGGGAGCACTGGAATTTCCTAGCAAGTAGATTTCAAACTACATCAGCACCTGACTGTGCCCCCCCTTGCACATCCCCTACACACACCTGAAATTCTGAAACCTCCTCCTGGAAAAGCCTGTGTCCTCTTCTCCACCCCTCAAGGAGGGTTCAGACCATGACCAGCTGGGAGAATAATGGGAGTGTCATTTGCTCAGGTGTGACTGGAGGAGGGAGAAGATTGAAAAGCAGTGTGCTAGAATGTGGGGTGGTGTTACTCTGCTCCCAGTTTCAAAGCCCAGAGAATAATTTATTCCAGGTGGGCTATCATCCCTCTCCCATTCCGAACAGAGCTTTTTAGGATTTGAGGGAGAGGAGTTGAAGAACTATTATCATTAGTTAACCAGTGGATTCTATTAAGAGAGGTATTAATCCTCATTGTGTTGCCTTTCAATAGCTCATGAAAACAATAGGGGAGCTACAAGAGTAATTCACACAACTAATTTGCCTGCTTTGACTAACACTCCATCTGTAAACCTATTCGACTCCTGTTTCTGCTTCTTCTTGCGCATCCCCTATTTCTTGCTTTTAGGTATTCCTTCATCTCTTTTTTTTATTATTAATTTTTATTGGAGTATAGTTTCCTTACAATGTTGTGTTAGCCTCCACTGCACAACAGAATGAATCAGCCATACACATACAGATATCCCCTCCCTTTTGGATTTCCCTCCTATTTAGGTTACCACAGTGCATTAGGTAGAGTTCCCTGTGCTATACAGTATGTTCCCATCAGATACTATTTTATACATAGTATCAATAATGTATACGTGTCAATCCCAGTCTCCCAATTCCTCCCACCCCACCTCTTTTCCCCTTGTTATCCAGACATTTTTTCTCTACGTCTGTCTCTATTTCTGCTTTGCAAATAATATCATCTATACCATTTTTCCAGATTCTACATATATGTATTATTACACGATATTTGCTTTTCTCTTTCTGACTCACTTCACTCTGAGTGACACTCTCTAGGTCCATCCACATCTCTACAAATGACCTTTTCATTCCTTTTTATGGCTGAGTAATATTCCATTGTATATATGTACCACATCTTCTTTATCCATTCCTCTGTTGACAGACATTTAGGTTGTTTCCATGTCCTGGTTATTGTAAACAGTGCTGCTATGAACATTGGGGTGCATGTGTTTTTTTGAGTTATGGTTTTCTCTGGGTATATGCTCAGTAGTGGGACTGTTGAGTCATATGGTAGTTCTGTTTTTTATTTTTTAAGGAGCCTCCACAATGTTTTCCATAGTATCAATTTACATTCCCACCAACAGTGTATGAGGGTTCTCCTTCATCTCTTAATCTCATCTTTCTCTTCATCTCTCTCTAGTCTTCGCAATTACTTCTCGCTGCCTCTTCATCCAATTTACTAATAATCATTTGAATATTAAAACAATAACTAAAATTTCTCTTTATGTGAGATTATCAGGTGAAAGTATCATTCAAACTTAGACTCCAGAACACTGTGTTTGCCAATATAGAGATAAATTGAATGTGTGTTCATATTCTGTCAGCCAAAAAAAAAAAGAAAAGAAAAGAGTTTCTTTGGGGTCTTAAGAATTGCAATTCAGGATACACAGATTTGGGTAAAATTGAAAAGAGTGTTCCAGGGAAGAGAAAGAATCAGGGGCTTATAAAGGCAAAAGCCAGGAGGCTGTGCTCTGACACAAGAAAGAAAATATTTGTCCTTAAGGGATGGCTGTCAGGGACTTTTTTAGGGTAAGTATCCAATAAATATCTTGAATTTCTGGCAGATGTTCTGGATGTCTTTGTTAGGACAATAAATGGTCAAAAGGTCAGATTCCATCCAGGCTGAGACTGCATAAATCACACTTCCTCAATAGTGTTCCAGCTCCATTTTAGAGAGCTCTCTTAGCTATACCAACTCCATTTTAATTTCCTTTTCACATCACAAGGAACAGATGATTGAGTTAGAAATGAGCATAGTGGTTGCCTCCCGTCATGTTTCCACAAATGGCAGAATTCTAGGGAATGGAAGGATCCATTCTCTCTTCACTTCCTAAATACATTTTCTTCTTCTCTCCTCTCTGTGTGACTATGTGTATATTTCACCATATTTAAAAAATTTCCTATTTCCCATTTCCCTTTCAATTTACCATAATATGTATTTCAACAATTTTGATATACGATGAGGTTTTGTTGTTCAATTCACCATCTTTCTCCTGTGTGGAGACCATTATACTGAGTTATAGGGGATAATTTTTTACAAGTTTAGACTCTTATGAAAGTCTTCTCTGTCCTCTGCAAGATATAGCTTCCCTTCCCTCCCTTGTACTGTCCTGTCAACGTCCTCGCCATTATTCAAGACCTAGCTCAAATCACATATCCTCTAAGAAATGTCCCTAATTCTTCGAGTCAAAATTAATCTTTTCTTTCCATTTATTTTTATAGCACCATGCACTTATATTTTTCATTCCCCCTTTCATCCAATCAGTCATGCATTCACTGAATATTATGGACTGAATCGTGTCTCCTCCAAATTCATATGTTTAAGCTCTGACTCCCGTTGTGACTGTATTTGGAGATAGGGCCTTTAAGGAGGTAATTAAGGTTAAATAAGGTCATAAGGGTGGGGCCCTAATCCGAAAGAAGTGGAAGAGACACCAGGGGGGCATGCCCACACAGAGAAGGTGGTCATTTGCAAGCCTAAGAGAGAGGCCTCAGGAGAAACCAGATCTGCCAACACCCTGATCTTGAACTTCCAGCCTCCATAGTGTGAGAAAATAAGTTTCTGTAGTTTAAGCCACCCAGCCTGTGGTATTTTGTTATGGCAGCCGTAGCAAACTAATATGCTTACCAAACATTCACTGCAAGCCTACTATACATTCGGCCTCTTCATCATGGCCCGTACATAACACAGCCTGCTCAGCAGGAGCTGTACTGATGCATGAGGCTTCTCTCCTCTGCCCAAAAGGAAGTTCTTTGTGGATAGGTCCCACTCAGAGCTGAGCACAGGCCTGAGGTAGACTACAGGCTTACTCATCTGCTGAATTCAAATCAAACTTTGCTCAAACTACACATTGACTCTGGGGAAGAGACAGGCGTTCACAGTCTGACAGATGACATTCCCTTTCCTTGGGGCGTATTTCAGCCCCTCTTCTGAGCAGTCACACTGCACACTTTTATCTCACATTGTCTGCCTGAGCCCTCCTGACACCTGAACTAAGAAATTTCTGAGCTCAGGGAATACAGTTCATGATGAGGTTTCTGGCCATGGCCACGGCTACTGGCTTCCCCTCCCACCCAGTTCACTGTCAGTCTAAGAAAGACAATTGTGTTTTATACCCACTGCTTTTCCTCTCATGCTCAGTTTGCTTTTCTTTGTACTAACAATTCAGTTTGTTTTCACATTTGAAAAAGAAGAAACGAGATGTATAAAATCCTCCTCTCTCTTCACCCCTTTTGGCTTTTTATAATTGACTGCAAAAGACTGTCCAAGTTCAGGAAAATTGATTTTTGCCATTTAAGTAATTTAATCTTCACAAACCTTTTAACACCCAAACAAAAATCATTTAAGGCACAGCAAGATAATTAATATTGAAAATAGTCTCCACAGGGAATCTGCATACCTACCTGCCCACATTTTCCATTTGGAGGAAGTATCCAGACTGTCATTTTAAGTTTATGGAAAGGTTTACCTCACCAACATGAATGCTATTTTAATAGACCTTTCCTTCCACATACTTTACAAACTGATTAATTTAACTTTACACATACTTTACAAACTGATTAATTTAACTGGCCAACGACTAATTAAAATGCATTAGGAAGTGATTTGTATTCAACAGCTTTGCTAATATTCTTGTTAACGTTTTCAAAGCCCATTGAGTCAGAAAATCAACACCATGGAGTCTATTTCTCTGCCATAGCCTCACTCACACATTGTATGAACTCACTGGTACTGATGGGAACCTCACTGGGAGGAGAGAGCTGAGCCAGGAGGAGGGCAGAACTCATTATCTAAAGGCCAAATGCCACTGTTAGCACTGCAAGCAAATTCAAGATGCACACAAGCATAAAAATATCCCTTCCCCTAGTATTCACCTTGACTTCTGTGAATTGAGAGCATTAATGGAACTGGAGTGAGACTGATAAAAACCTTGCCCAGTGAGAACTCCCTGCCTGCCACCATCCCACAAACACCACTCATTCCCAACCTCTCTCTTAGGCCAAAACCTTTTTTTCCTCCAGAGAGCCAGTTCTAATCACATCTGTCCCTCAGATAGAGTTCTCACTCTGAAGTTCATGAGCAGGCTTGTGGAAATCTGTGAACTTCCAGAACTGGGAATGTATGAACATATTTCTGGAGAGAGGGTGCATTGCTCTCAACAGATCTTTAAAGATATCTATGACCCCAGAAACATCAGAAATAAGAATTGTCTTTTTACCCCACTGGATGGTATTTTCCCCCTTACTGTTCTCCAGTCACAGTGGCTCATTGCCTTTCTGTAGATAGGCAGTGCCTTCTCCCCTTCAAGTCCCTGCATGTGTGTGTCCTATACCTAGAATATTCCCACCTCCACTGCCTGATCCTCTTACTCATCCATTGGATGCTTAAGCAACTATCAGTCTGACTGCCCACTCCTCCAGACTACTCCCCCTATTTTCTTTCAAGGCGCTTATAACTTATTTGTCTAACATTGGTCTCACATTAGACTGCAAGCTCCAAAGGATAGGAATCACGCCTGTCTCCTTCAATATTTTATCGGAACTTGGAACTTTGTATACAGCTTATAATATTTTCTGTGTGGATGGAAAATGCATGAATAATAAATGAATTAATTAATATTCCAAGCCCTACTTTTCACAAAGCCTCCTAAAACTAAACTGGCTTACGTGGCCCTCGTAATTTCATGAAATTCTAAGTTCTCAAGCATATAGAGAGTGACAGCATTCATTTGAACACTGCCTCTTATTACCTGCTATTTCATCTAAGAAAGTCTAGTGACTTTCTAGTGACTCAGAAACTCACTGACCTAAGAGCTCTTTGGGACAGAGATGGGTCTTACTCTCCTTTCATGGCTCCCATCTCACTTGGCTCATGGTTGAGCATATATCAGCAAATAATCAGATGCTGCCTGATACCCCCCAGCAAGTCAGCCAACTGTAGCTCAGTCTGTTCCACACTAATTTACAAAAATGATAAGGTAAATAAGAGACCTGCCTCCCAAATTATTGTCAGCTGCTTGAGAGCCTGTAGTTTCCTTCACCCTTAGAACACGTAGGGTGGTGCTGGATACTCAGCAGATTCGGCCAGCTTTACAGGGACCATAATGTGCAGCACAGGGCTAGACAGTCAGTAGATCTATTTTCCATGAGACCTTTAAAAAACAAAGTGTAAATGGGAAAAATATTAAGACTAGTCTGGGTTTTCTTACCTCCTCTGTTTTCCCCAAGTTGTAACTTCCCCACTACAGAAGGCTGAAGAGCATCACACTAGCCTCACTGGGCCACCTGAATGGGCATCCTTTAGGGCTCCTGGCCCCACTTCTTACAGCTGAATTTGACTGAGTCAATTTATATCACTCCATCCTGATGCCCCAACAATGTTTTCTTCTCCGTTAGAAACCTGCAATATGAACTACAGGGATAGCCCATATTTTTTCATTTACTTCCCAACTGCTGTTCACGTTCAGGACAAACCCATACACTTAATCAGGCCTTAGACTGACTGATGGGTAAATTTTGGACAGGTTAGGAAGGAGAGGATCAAGATGAATTTCTGTGGCTGGATGCCCAGAAGCTCAGGCAATGGGCATATTTCATAACTCAATCAACAAAGACCTGAAGGCAGCATTTGTCCTATATCATTATTTATGATCAAGAAAGCAGGAGCAAAATGCACAGAGTTTGTGAACCAGAAGAGATCCTGTTTAATATACTGGAAAGATATAAAGATATTACAGCAACTATAAAGTTGGTATTGTTCTTGTGCCTTGAGATGTACCATGCTCTCAGCATTAGAACATGGCAATGGTACACCTCCATTTGGGAGGTCACGGTGTTAAACTGTGTGTCTTTTTATTAAGATTGGCCACATCTCTATCTAGGAGAGCAAATAACAGCACCAATTTCCAGGTAGAACATCAAACATCAACAATCTCCAGGTAGAATGCTGTGTTTTGTCACAAAACTGCCTTAGTATAAACCCCATGTATTACTTTGCTCGGGCTGTCATAACAAAATGCCACAGACCAGGTGACTTGAACAACAGAAATTTATTTTTTCAGAAGTCTAGAGAAACTATGACTAGAAGTCCAAGATCAAGATGTCAACAAGTTTGGCTTCTGAGGCCTCTCTCCTTGGGTTGCAGATGGCCACCATCTCACTGTGATCTCACGTGGTCTCCCCTCGGTCTATGTGGTGTCTGTGTCCTAATCTCCTCTTCTTATAAGGACACCAGTCATGTTAGATTAGGACCCACCCATACAACCTCATTTTACCTTAATTATATCTTTAAAAACCTATCTTGAAATACTCACATGCTGAGGCATTGAGGGGTAGAAATTCAACATATGAATTTAGGAGAGACACAGTTCAGCCCATAATACCCCTCTTCCTTGGACTAATATTATCTCCTCCTAACCAGTCTCTCCACACCTCCAATACCTTCCCCATCCAAAACGTGCCATGGCCAAAAGTCCTTCTAAACACAGTTTGATCTTGTCATCCCCCTGCTTAAAAAGAAATTAGAAACAAATTGCCTGTAGGTGATGGAATGAAGTCCACACTCTAGCTAGTCAGAACTCTTTCTGAAACCAGAAAGAGCTTACATTCTTGTCTGAATGTAAGAGACACACATGAGACTGAAACCAGAATGGTTTCAAACTAATTGAACCCCTCATCTTCTCTGTACAGGTCTCTCACTTTACAGCTTGTGGGAAGGGCCTTTGATCACAGGCTTGCTTTTGTCTATAATACCGCCCCCCTCCACCTCCACCCCAGACACATCTGCCCCAACCGTCCTCTACCACCACCACCCTCCAGCACCACTATCATCCGTGCCATCTTTCTAAGTCCAAGTTCTATTCATTTTTAGAAGTATTCTCAAATTCTTCTTCCTCAAGGTATTCTCAGATGCCTTTTTCCAAGTAAATATGTCTTGATACCTCCAATAGAAAGCAATCTCTCCTTCTTCCAAACTCCTCTTCTAATCAAACTTAAGGCAACAATAGAATATAGAAAGAAATATGCTCTCTTCAGTGAAGACAGTATCTATATTAGTTTCCTGAGGCTACCATAACAAATTACTAAAAATTTGGTAGCGTAAACAACATAAATTTATTCTGTCACAGTCTGGAGGCCAGAAGTTTGAAATGAAGGTAATGGCCGGGCAGTGCTCTCTCTTGAGAAACTAGGTAGAATTAATGTCCTTCCTCTGCCAATATCTGGTGGCTGTTGGCATTCCCTGACTTGTGGCCACATCACTCCAGTCTCTGCCTCCATGACCACATTGCTTCTTGTCTTCTGTCTGTGTCAAATGTCCCTCTGCGTTCCTCTCATAAGGACCCTTATTGGATTTCGGGCCTGCCTGAATAACTCAGGATTATCTCCTCTTTTCAAGATTCTTAATTATATCTGCAAAAACCCTTCTTCCAAATAAATAATGTCACAGGTTTGGGGAGCTAGGAGATGGACAAATTTCTCTTTTGCGGGGGTTCATCATTCAACCTATTACAGAATTCTCAAATCTGATCCATCTTTATATCTCCACTGTGTCTAACAGTGTCTTATATAATAGGAGTGCAACAAATATTTGTGGAATAGATGAATACCCAGTAAAGTAACATGTTAGTTCAACCCTAACCACTGACAAATTGTTCATTGAATGAACAAATTGTTAGTCTGAAATAACACAATCAGTGGATTGAATTAGTGTTGCCAGGATAAAGCTTTTAAGCATTGCTGATACGAAAAGGAAAGGAGAATAATTGGTGGATTCCTCGTATAAATCTCTAAACCAGATAAATTACTTACTGATATTTTTTAAATCCTTTTAAATTCTTTATTTAGACACTTTTCACTCTTTAATCAAAGAGAATTTTTTGTATGTTTCCATTACTGTTTCAGTGTATTCTAAATACTTCAGTGCCAGGAGTGCTGAAATGTCTGATGGCATTATTCTTATACAAAACAAAATAAAATTGACTCATATTAAGTTTTTTTGTTTTTGTTTTTTTTTGCGGTACGTGGGCCTCTCACTGTTGTGGCCTCTCGCATTGCGGAGCACAGGCTCCAGATGCGCAGGCTCAGTGGCCATGGCTCACGGGCCCAGCCGCTCTGCGGCATGTGGGATCTTCCCGGACCAGGACACGAACCCGTGTTCCCTGAATCGGCAGGCGGACTCTCAACCACTACGCCACCAGGGAAACCCTCATATTATGTTTTAATTCCACGTTTATGAACATTTCTTACAGAGCACCAGATTTGTATATTCCCAATAGTAAAGTGTAGATCATTAATGATTTAAAATATGGCATCATTTTGCATGAAATCATCATCTATTTTGTAGGCAGATATTGTAAACAGCGTGTATTGCAGCTTATAGTAGATATTTTAAAAAATAAACCTACCTTTATCTTTTATTTTAGCATATCTACATTTTTGCAATACAGAAAAAACCTGTTTAAAATAATATCTTAAGAGTGAGCAACACGTTACACCCTTCAACAGTATTCCATGCTACATTATCTCATTAAACCACATAACAACCCTGAAAGGAAAGTAAAACCCACCTTATTCAAATACATAATCACTGACAAGGTTCTTTTCAGAATGTAGTATTGTAATGATCAATAAAGTCCCTTTCACAGAGGAAAAATATTCATCAGAACAAATAAAGAACTTTTTTTTCTACAGAGCTTCTTAAAATCCAAGGTCTTTCCATTCTGTCCCAAGATAAAAAGGGATGTGACCTAGAAAAAAATCAGTGGAAAAGATACATCTTTGGAATAACTAAATAATGACTTTTAGAGTTGGAAAGAGTCTTGGAAACCCTGGAGGGCTCAGACTTAGTTGTGTCTCTAAGGGGCTAAGTGACTTTTCCAAAATCACAGGGTTCCTGGAGAGTCAGAACCACAATGCAAGTCTCCTGATTCCCAGTCTCATGAGGACACAAGGACAGTGAGAATCTGCCATAGACTTCAAGGTACATCATCAGTACCTCGGAGCAACCAGGAGATGTGACTGTATAGGTCTTGTGTGTTATTTGGGTTCAGGAAGAGGGGGAAAGCAAGTGTGCTGGAGGTGGCTCCTACCAGCTGCAGTAGCCACTTGTTAGTATCTTCTCAGCTCTGTGTTCACCGATGTCACCTGGTATATTGAGTGGCCAAGGTGGGAGAATTTATACCATGGAAATAAACAAACGTTACAGATTAGGCCTTTATTGGAGGAGGGGGAGAGGATAGCCAGTTGTTATATTTTTATCAGTTTACCACTGTTAAAACCCTCTCTTTCCTACCGCCGTAAAAACAGTGTTTACCTTTGATTCCCCAGACACCAGATACATCCAGCCTGGAATGCCATTTTGTCACCGACTGTTAGCATGGTAAACTTCTAGTTATCTCCCGAGTCTCAGCTCAAAAAGTCCTCTCTCTCTCTCACACACACACACACACACACACACACACACACACACACACACACACACACATACACACCACACGCCCTCCAGTGTAGACTTCTCTTTGTCCTCATTATGCTCCATAAATACCTCCACCAGGTCAAGAAAGATTGGATTGCAAACATATTAAATGTCTATTCCCCCCCGCCCTCCCCACACACACACAAACACCAGACTGTGAGCCCCTTGAGGGCATGGACACAGGAGTTTCTTCTCCATGGTCTCAGCACCTCACAGAGGTAGACGTTGGATGCCTTAGTGAGTGGGTCTAGAGTCAGGTCACAGCTCTTTCCTCCTGTCCACTTGCTCTAGATTGATAACTGTAACTGGCCAGAAGATAGAACAGTTTGGAGGGAACTTGTGAACGAACAAAGGAAAATAGATATCCTAGGGCAGCAGAGGACCACATTTTACACACAGTACTCCACTCCATCAGGCATCAAGGAGATAAGAAATTGCATGAAAGGGTATGTGTTTGCTTCTATGTTAACAGTTATCGCACTGTATTGTAATTTAATTATCTGTCTCTTTATTAAATTGTAGTCTTCGTGGGGTTTGGGACCATGTCCTATTCATTTCTGTGTTCACGGATCCATCTCAATACCTAGCCTTAGGATGAGTCCTGAACCATCAGTGGCTCCAGCTAAGGGCCACTTTCCACTTTCTGCCACCATCCTGCATTTACCCCACCCCCCTAAGAATTAGAGGGAGAAGTATCAGGATGCTTTGGGGGAGAGACAGTATGGATTGACTGCAGTGTGCCCCAAACTGGGACCTGTGCACACCCTGAGACTTAAACTCCAGGAATGGCTGACGTCTTATCTCTAGTCAGCATCTGGAAATTTATATTTGATTTTAAGGAGGGTACTGCATCTTGGAAAAGAGATCTGCCACCTCCAGAAATCCCAGGTTTCCACTGAGCACTGAGACAGGTGGGTAGCACAAGGGGTGGGACAATCTAAGACTTCACCTAAAAGAAAAGAATATTTGGCTCATCTCCCAACTTCAAAAAACACAAAACCCATCAGCCTAAAGAAACATTAGAAGTTTATGATGCGGAAATAAGTAGCTTGTGGGTGATGCATTTCCACCTTATGGCAAGGAAGCTATTAGAATGGAATGCTCCCCAGCGGATGGGACCAGATTAGACTCCATTGCTACCAGCCAAACCCAGCTCAGGAAAATGGGCAATTGCATGCAAATGGGAAGTGATTAGTATCACCTCCACTGTTAGACTCTTCCCAATGGGAAGGTGACAGAGCATGCATCTGCAACAGACTATTAGAAAAAGCAGACATTTGTCTGGGCTTTCTTTTAAAGATGTTACTTTTTGTCTGCATCTTTCCCTGAATAGTGTTAAATTATTGTTTCATTCCTTTATTTAGCAACATTAATTTAGCAAAGTGCTCAACCCTGCAACTCAAAAATAAATAAAAAGATCCTTACCTTCAAGGAGTTTACAGACTAGTGGGGAAGAAGGGTGAACAAACAATTGAAAATTATGACAATGGAGTTATGCTCAGATGCTAGAAAGCAAGAAAAGACGGGCCAGCTAAATAACACTTTGCTTTTAGCGTAGGCACAGGGGGAAAGCGTCCGGCCAGGTGGGTAAGGTGTCTGGAAGGTCAGGTTTCTTGGTGGATTCTGTTATTATGGTGAGTCCTGAAGTGTATGCAAGAGTTAACCAGGCAGAGAGAGGCTGGTGCACCAAGGCATGAAGGTGAAAGACAGAGGGTCAGGCTGCAGAACCATAGCTCCTCAGACAGGATAGGGGAAGAGAAAAGGCACAGGCAGGGGAGAGGCGAGGATGAACTGGCTCCGTGATTCGATCCCAGGAAGACCTGAAGGGATCCTGCCCTGCTGAGATTCTTTTTTAACCTAAAGACAAAAGTAGTGTTCAAAGTATATATTAACAATCCATTATCAATCGAAATACCCAAATGTGGAATTTGTATCTGGGATGTAGTCTGTTTTTCTTTGCTTGCTTTGTTTTTGTTAGGGAGAAGACAAATGGATACTATTTTTAAACCCTTTAAGTATCAGTGCTTCTAATCTCATAGGTATCAGAACTGCAAGAGACCTTAAAGATTGCTTAATTCAATCTCCTTATTTTACAGATGAGGAAACTGATCTCTACAACGGTCAAATGACTTGCTCAAGGTCGTATAAATAATGAAAGCAATAGAATCCATTTCTCTTTAATCTCAAATCCTTTGAGTCTGTGAGAGAAATTTAGAAACCAGCTTGGTTCTCTGAGTGAGCATCACTTCTCAGGAAGTTAACCTCTTCCATTAACTCTCAATTTATAAGCTTTCACTTCAGGTGCTGCCCTTTACCTAACCTCTTCTCCATATTCCAGGGTTAAGTTCATTTTGTAAGTCATGAAACATCTCCTTCCTGCCCCCACCCGCTATGCCCACTCTGTCGGATCCCCTTGGCATACAAAACGCATAGAAATAAATCCTTATCCACCAAGCATGGCTCAAAGAGGCAGTCCGCCAAGATGTTGGGGTGATATGGTTATATGTGCTTCAGTCCTCATTAAATCCTTTGGCTGAGTTTTTCAGTAATATTTAAGTAATTGTCTCTGATGTAAATATTCTCTGGAGCTAGGAGACTAACACACCTCAGAAGACCTCTGAACCATTTCCAGCACCAGCCAGGGATCTTACCCTTTTCTATGGCCCTCACTTCTCCCAAACTAGGGAGGCAGTCTAGTAAAAGGCAACTATTTCTTGATCTAGTTTTCTTCATTTCACAACTTTGGGGACATCTTTACCAGTCCTTGTAAAGTTTGGTACTATACCATGGTTATCATTAAAGGTGAATCAGAATACTTTTTTTTTTTAATTTTGTAAGCTATTTTAAGGAAGTAATTCAGATAATGGAAAATTTCAGCTAGGCTGGCTTCCTTTGACAAATCTCATATCAGAACCACAATCAATAATAGAGTCTTAAAGACACCCTCCTGGAACAATGTGGAAGTGTCCTTGTTTCTCTCAAGAAAAAATGACCAAAACTCTGGTATATGCAACACTCTTAAGACGGCAGCTGTGGACTTGACCATCAAAACCCGACTACAGCCTTCACCACTTCATCCCAGCAAGTGAAGACTGGAGCAGGTTGAATAGTCATCCAAGTTTATGGAGCAAGTTCAGTAATTACTTCAAGTGTTATCTAACACGTAGTAAGTAATCAAGATTGTTTGTAGAATAAATGAAATGAAGAGTAAGAAGGAGACTTGCCAAGCCTGAATTCTCCTGACACAGAGGTATACTTGTAAGCCTAGCATTACATGTGTGTTCCTTGGAGACTATATTTATGCAAATCATGTCTCTTAAGATGTGTGTGTAAAGTTGTTGCCCTGAACTTCTCAGCATGAACTTCAGATGCGAGAGTCAAAAATTTGTGGTGTGGGCTTCCCTGGTGGCACAGCGGTTGAGAGTCCGCCTGCCGATGCAGGGGACGCGGGTTCGTGCCCCGGTCTGGGAGGATCCCACATGCCGTGGAGCGGCTGGGCCCATGGGCCATGGCCGCTGGGCCTGCGCGTCCGGAGCCTGTGCTCCGCAACGGGAGAGGCCACAACAACAGTGAGAGGCCCGTGTACCGCAAAAAAAAAAAAAAAATTTGTGGTGGAATCATAGATGTTTTCAGGCCTATTGCCCACAGAGTCCCATAAGAGAAAATGTTACGCTGAGAGTCTGTGTGCTCACGCTCTTTACCACTAAGACTTGGATCCCTGCTTTTAGAAAATCCTCCAGGGAGAGCACTTGCCCGCTCCTTGGATTGGTTAATAAAATGGAGCTCTTTAGGATTTTCCCCCAGGCACTATGCTCAAGAAATCAGGTACTGATTGGGCGGTTACTTTAGAAATGTGATTTCCAAAATGCACAATGAGGAAATAACATCTTGCCTAGAAGATGTTAATTTTTTTCCACTGATGCTTGGATTCAAATCTCATTCAAGATCTAGGCTTCCTACCAAGTTAGAGACACCCTCAGGTCATTCTAATATTAAAATAATGCAATTGTGCATGGCCATACATGAAAATACAATTTAATATAGGGTGGCAATGAATACAATTCAATACACTATGGAGTACCTACATGTATTTGTGGGGAGAAGGGGTGGGGTTGGGAAAATGATAAAGGATGCCACTGAGGCATTAGGCTGGTACAAGAACACAAAGGGCCTTGAATACCATATAATGAATTTGGGATTAACTACTCCTGCCTTCATACTCTCCCTGTTCTGTAGACAATGTCACCAGAGTATTTGGAACACTTTATTACTCTCATTTATTAATGTTTGTCTTTTCCTACTAGACAGTAAGCAACATGAAGGTAGAGCTTATATCTAAGCTGTCTTTTTTTCTCCAGTGCTAGCAAGGTAACCATTCCACAAATATTACCTGGTATCATTATTTCTGTTACAGAGATTCAAAACAAGGTTGTTTTAGGAACATATTTATTGGATAAATTAAGGCATGCTTTATGATAAAAATGAACACGAATAGATGCACAGGGAGAGAAAAAGCTGGAAAAAGAAACCCAGATATGTTCATATTTGAACGGGAGATTTAGTTAATAATGTATCCAAAAATTTTTTTAAGTTTTGAACTATTACTTCCCAAAGGTCAAAGATTTAATTTTCAAAAGTAAAAAGTTGACTACAAGAATTTTTAAAAGAAACTAAATAGGGAAACTTTGGGAGGAGGGAGGAATTTTTCCAGCACCCTATTGCCTTGTGTTGGAAAGATAAATAAATAGTCAATAAGAAAAAAAAAAAGTGAATGGAGAGTCTGAATATCTGGTGGGGAGGACTATCTGATGAGGTGGGACAGGTTTTAAGTGTTTCTCATACAGTGCTCTATAAAAGTAAAGCAGAAAAGGAACTTTCACTGACCCTAGGCTTCCTCTGTCACCATAAGCAGTTCACTTCAGTCATGTGGGATGTACAGCAAAATTCCACAGGGTAAATGCTATTTGCTCGTTGACCTTTACATTAAGATTAGATTAAAAGGGGAGTTAATGGATTCTGCTGTGCTGCTTGTACTAACCAGCTCCTGGGGGAGTGTCATTTGGGCAGATTAATCTTATGGGTCATTATAAAGTTAATCCATATAATATTCTAAATCAAATTTTACTCCATATACCGGTACAAGATTCTCCTCAACCTAATGAAATAAGATCAGAACTTATGGACTCTCTCCCTTACAGGAAATGTTTCATTCTCAACTCAGCCAAAACAGAAATAGCTGAGTTCTATGACTTTTCCATATTTGGGATTTGGGGCTAACAACAAACAAATAATAATAAAATAACAACAGCAACAACGATAACATAATCACAATCACAATCGCTTTTGAGCACCTGTTATGCACCAGGAACTTTGTTAGGTGCTATTCAATAAGAATATTACTCCTGTTTTCCAGATGGGAAAGCTGAGTCTCAAAAAAGTTAACAGTATTTGCATGAGATCAGCTAGTAAGTGATAGAGTCAGAAGTAAATCCCTCAGTCAGTCCAGTTCCAAAGCTTGAACTCTTTTCATTATGGCACTTCCTGTTTTGCACCCTTTTATGTCCTTTATAACAAAGGGTTCTATTCAAGTCAACAAATACGGCCAGTATTTAGTATGGGTCCAATCGCAGTGAGGATACAGGAAAATTCACAAGCCACTGGTAGCAAGGATCTTGGTAAGACCATGAGGAGTTACCTTGTTTGGGGTGATATTATTATAATGTTAGATGAGTCATTTGGCTTTATTGAATTTACAGGGGAGGCAGAGTTCAAGAGAAACAAAGCAGCATATGGGAGAAGAACAAATGCTTTCTTTGGCTCTGTCTGTAATTTACAAAAGACCACAATCCCATCAAAAGGAGAAACAAACAAATCTACCAATTCATAGGAGATAAATGGCAACCTGAGAATATGTGTTTCCTGAGATAAGCTCTAATATACTTCCTCCAACAGATAGAGAATAGGGATTAGAATTGGGGGGAAAGAGAGGAATGTGTGTGTGTGTGAGAGAGAGAGAGAGAGACAGAGAGAGAGAGAGAATGGGGAGCAGGGGAGCTTTTGTTTGTGTCCCCAGCATGTTTACATGCTTAACAGTAAATACAAAGAGCATGTCATCTCTTTGTATCAAGTCATATCAGCTGAGGGTTTGAGGCCAGTATCATCTCTTCTTAAACTGAGAAACCCAACCACATTAATAAACATTTCTTACATTTGTCCAAAATTTTGCATTTTTAAAAAATATTTCTTCAATTTTTTCTCCATTAGAACCTATTACTTCTTATTCATATTTAAATACATTCTGAGTAATTTAACCCAAAATATAATTTTTTAAAAAAAGAAGCAGAATGTAGGCAAAAGAGCTCAGAACAGAGGGTCAGAAACTTAGATTCAAGTTCTTGCTCCAGGACATTCTGGAGATATGTGTGACCTTGGACAGTTAGCTTAGCCACTCTACCCATAATTTTCCTCCATTCTAAAATGCGGTTATTGTAAAGTGTGATAGGCTCCTGATTGATGAAATAAATGAAAAGGTAATGAAATAAAATAAACATATTAGACAGCATTTGTCTATCATAAAGTACTATACAACATAAGGGACTATTTTATTATTCACTGTTTAATATGGGAGATATTAATCATGCCCAGCTTAGAAATATCTATCTCTCATTCAATAAAAGGATTTAAATGATACTATAAATCATTCATGGGAATTTCAACATCATCAGAACTTTAGCTGAAAAGTCAAAATTAAAATATAAAAGCATGTTTACTTTATTGGCACTGAATATTTTAGAAATTCTTCTACTACCCACTACCCCAAAAAAGTGAGGTGGGATATAATTATTTCTAATGAGATCCTCAAGATATTTATCAAATAGGGATCAGAATTTTGATTCATTGTCTTTAAAGTCATAGGAAAACTTTTAACCATAAGTTAACAACTGAAATTCTTTAGTTTTTAAATGTCTAAATGGAATGAAATTTGACAGGGAGATAGTATAGGATGATATTTAAAGCATATGATTTAAAGGATATCAAGAAAGCCTCAACCCATCCACTTGTCCTCACCCAAATTTTCTCTCCTACTCAAGATAACTTTTTACTGTCAGCAAGTTTTTATTTTTCATTAAGTATTGTGCTCCACCATAGTTTTTTTGCGTACGTAAAACTTTCTAGGAGGACCTCACATTACAACTCATGAAGGCGAGCTGGAAAGTGCCAACCAGTTAATTGACAAGAGAGGACAACTTGCTTTTAACCTGCATTTAATTAGTCATTTGTATTGAAAAGGACGATAAAACCAGACACTGTTCCTGTGGGCCCTAGATCCACGCCTGATCCACACCACCCAGCACAGATACAGGACAAGGGAGTGCGGATGCACTTGTCAGGAGCTGCTGTCCCCGTTCCAACACACTCAGGTGAGAACGCCTCAGCCCAGACTAACAATGATTTGCCTAATGCCACTCAGCCAATCCAGAGGTCGGACAAAGAAATTAAAAGCAAAGAATATCCAGCTTTTTAAGCTGCAAGTGCAGTGTTCTTCTCCTTCTAATATATTCATTCACATCACAATTTGATTTCATTTTATTAGACCACTTTTTACTGTGACCATATGAAAAGAGGCACTAAACAGTGAAAAAGAGTGAGGGGAAAAATGTAAAACTTCTGAAGTTTTGGGCAAAATAGTTTTGTCTAGGTGGTTGGCCCAAACTCATTATGACATACTTTATTTCAAAAAGATAATAAAACACCAAAACGCCATGAACCCTAACCCAAACGTATAAACTACAGGTGCCCACAGAACTTCATATCCTGAAATGACGGAGCAATTTGTATAAGCAATCTAAGTAAAAATAGAAAAATGTCCTTATGGCATTTCCCAGACAACTGATCTATGTGATAAGCCAGAAAATAAGTGGGAAATACTGCATGCCTCTGCTGTGTTGTCAAAGATGAAACATATGAGAGGAAAGTGTTATGAGCAAAAGAGGGGAAAACCCTGTATCTGAGTTTCATAAAAATGGTTTATTATTGATGTACGCATAAAGGCCTCACATCTAACTTCCGTGCACGATTAAATACATTAGCTGATTTTGCAAGATAGATTCCCATATCCCATTGATGAGGATCAATTGACTTGTCTGGTTTATTTAACAATAGCAATACACTTAATCATCTACAAGCCTGACTCAGAACTTTTTTAAGCGGCACACATTTATTCTGACTTAGAAAATTACAAGTCCTCAGTTTTCAAACAATGCTTTATTTGCCTCCCAAACCTATTCCTAAGACTTACTAAAAGGAAACGTTGGCCCCCGTGGAGATGTTTGGTCCATACATCCAGGCATCAACCCTGAGTAATAAGTGACACAGAAAGAGGGCCCCTTCAAATGCCTTTCTAAAGGATATGCCCCATGCTTGGCATGTCCAAACTGGGCACCTGGACAGGGCCAATGTTTACTACCAGTGCCAGTGCCTTGCATACCTACCTGAAGGGAGCCTTTAGAAGGACAAAAAGTTGATTGACAGGAAGGAAAAAACCTAAATTCTCATATGCAGTATATCACCCACAATCTTTTAGAATTTAAGCATAACATAGCAAACATACCAACATGCCCAATACAAATATTTTATTTGAAATGTTAGGTGAAGAACAAATTACAAATAATATCATATCATAACTTGATAGAGTAGAAAGTGCATGGCTTTTATAGTAAATTACGGGTTTAATTCCAGGTTCAGTCACTAGCTATGTGAGTGCAGGGACATTGTTCAACTTCCATGAGACTATTTTGCCTCTATAATACCTACCATGCCAAATTGTTATAAGTGTAGAAATTATATATATGTACTATATTGTTCGCAACTGGTGCTGAATGTACATTATTATTGTCATTAAGATTGCAATAAGATGCCGGTGTTTTTATCCATTTCTAGAGGACAGGGGAGGGTCTATTGGTCTTGATAGGGTAAGACTCCTTCATTCTTTTTCCTGCTCTTGAGTTGAATGGACCCTTTCTCAGCCTTGATCTGACACTGTTCAGAGTTCAGCCTTTGCAGTTAAGCAATGTTTGATTTCAATTGTACAACAGCATTTCTATTTTCAAAAACTTTAGATGTAGGTATCTTTTCAAACAAAATCTCAGTGATATAAAACAAACAAAAGTAGAGCTGTTCTGCCGGAAGTCTCCTCAACCCCAACTCGCTCTCCTCAGCGTTCTCTAAGACACAGCCAGAACCCTCAGTAATGTTTGAACTATGTCCAGTGGTTCTCAGCCAAGGTAGTAGTGACCCTTGGGGGCCATCTGGAAATGTGCACAGGCCATCATGATGGCTGAAACAGTGGTGGGCAGGGACACTATTGGCAGTAGGCTGGGAATGAGGAAGACAAACATCTTGCAAAGAGAGGGATGCTCCCTCCCCACAGAGGGCTATCACTTTCCATCTGCCATTAACACCCGGCTGAGAAAGCTCAAAACACTCTCCATTCCTCCTTATCCTTGCAGGAGCCCCATGAGGTGGATGAATTAATCCTGCAATACCCTCCACACAGTGCCCTCTACTCAGCTCTGCTTTAGCATGAGGGCTGTTATCTATCTCCTTGGCTTGGAACAAAAGACTGTCTTCTAGGTCAACTACCTGTAAGGCTCTTTAGTCTCAAAATTGTGACAACTATAGCAGGGCCGAGCAGAAGTCTGAGGCTGAGAGAGACGATGTATCTTTTTCCCAAGGTGACACACATAAGATGGAGGACCTGGATCTATTGAACTCCAAAGACCATTTTTCCACACTCCAACAAACTGCCTCTCAAGCAAATGACACTAATCTCCATGTAACCAACCGATGTTACATGCTAAGCGCTGTGAAAAATCCAAAATGAAATGAAGGCACAGTTTCTGCTCACAGGAAGCTTACAGTCTGGTTGGGGCTACGGGACTACAATTCTGACACAGGTTTCAATGTGTGGGTTTTTTCCTCACACCAGCTGAATGTCCTACAATTCAACTTTATTCTGACAGTATCGACCCACAGACAGCATTGCCTATCAATACACAATGAGCACCAGTTGTCACCTGTGCTTCTGCACCACTGGCTATAGATTGGAGGTTCCACCAACTGCCTCCTTGGACTTGATTAGTTTACTAGAGCAGTTCACAGAACTCAGAGAAACATTTTACTTACTAGATCACTGGTTTATTATAAATGTATATAACTCAGGAACAGCCAAATGGAAGAGATGCTTAGGGCGAGGTATGTGGAAAGGTGTGCCAAGCTTTCATGCTCTCTGGGGTCGACACTCCCCAAATTTCCATGTGTTCAGCAAACAGGAAGCCTTCTGAACCCTAACCTTTTGGGGTTTTATGGAGGCTTCATTACATAGGCATGATTGATTCAATCATTGGCCATTGGTGACTGAACTCCTCCAGTCCCCCTCTCCCCTCCCCAGAGGCAGGGATACAGAAATTTCCAACCCTCTAGTCACCTAGTTCCCCTGACAGCCAGCCCCCATCCTTAGGAGACCTAAAGTGACTTTGTTAACATAACAAAGGACACCTTTATCCCTCTCAACACTTAAGAAATTCCAAGGGTTTTAGGAGCTCTGTGCCAGAAGCAGATGAAGACCAAATATACATTTCTTATTATAAATCACAATATCACAGGACATAAACCTCAGAAGCACAAATACCAACACAGAAAAATTGCTATGCACCTTATTAGTTTAGAGGTTGTAGAGACCATTTAGGGCAGGAACCATCCAGAGAACTTCATGAGAAATGTTGTACTTTTTCTACTACAAAGGAAGGGTTGGATTAGAGGCTCAGCAAACTTTTTCTGCAAGGGGCCAGATAGTAAACATTTTAGGCTCTGTGAGCCACACAGTCTCTGTTGTAACTACACAACTCTACTATTAAGCAAAGTTGAAGCTTAGTAATAGCCAGAGAAAGTATGTAAGCAAAAGGGCATGGCTGTGTTCTGATAAAACTTTATTTACAATAACAGATGGTGGGCTAGATTTGATCTTCGAGCTATATTTTGTCAACCCTTAGATTAGACTATAGACTTAATTTCAAACCTTAGTCTGGCCTTCGAGGGTTTTCCAATTGGATTGGAATCTGCCCTTTCCATCTCTGTTATTCCTCAACAAGTAAACGATATTAAGGAAGGAGTTTCACTTGAGTAAAGCAATGGAGGCAAGAATGGGAAGGTTAGGTCCCACATAGAGAAAAATTAGCTTGGCTAGAACAAAGGATTCTGTTGAAGAGGAGAGAGAGACAGCAACAGATTTGAGTCCAAGGCAAAGTGCCTTGAGAGCCAGATTAGGGGATTTATATCTTAACCTATAGGCAATCAAGAACATTTTAGGCATTTAAGCAGGAAAGAGAGATATTTATATAAGATTAATATTTTTGAGATTAGGGTTTCTCTTTAAGCTTCCTAGCGGCAATACTTACTATATTTGTGGTAGACATGGAGATGCACCACCCAGATACCCCTGCATGGAAGGACGTGCTGTCCAGATGAGGTACCATCTACAGCCAGCCTTCAGCTGTCAGCTCCTTCAGGGTCTGCCTCTACTCAGAGAGATGCCTTTGCCCGAGGCCAAGCCACTCCCAGGCAGCCCACACCTGATGAGTGAGACAGTCAGGGTGTAAAGGCATCTCGAAGGACATTTTAATGGGCAATATTAGTTCCAAAGCTAGTTGCCAGATGGTCTGAGGCTTTGTGGGGCCTGCGACACAGTTTAACCTCTTCCTCTGCCCTATGCTGCTTCTTGCAACTTTCCCTGATAGGTATACATTTTATACCATTTGTGGGTTGAATTGTGCCCCCCCCATTTACATGTTGACACCCTAACCTCTAGTACCTAAGAATATGACCTTATTTGGAAATAGAATCATTGCAGTTATAACTAGTTAAGATGGGTTCACCCTGAAGTAGGGCAGGCTTTAATCCAATATGACTTGTGGACTTATAAAAGGGGAAGCTTGGACACAAACATGCACACAGGAAGAATACTCTGTGAAGATGAAGGCAGAAATTGGAGTAATGATGTCCAGGCCAAGGAATGCCAGAGACTGCCTGCAAACCACCAGAGCTAGGGGCGGGGCCTGGAGCAGATCTTTCCCTTTAGCCCTCAGAAGGAACCAACCCTGCTGCACCTTGATCTTAGACTTCCAGCCTCCAGAATGGTGAGACAATACATTTCTGTCATTTAATTCACCCAGTTTGTGGCTCTTTGCTATAGCCACACTAGGAAACTAATACATACCCCAAATTTCATCTCAGTGTTTACTGCCAGAGAAAACAATCTGTGACAATATAATTTTAATAAAAAATTAAACTGAAAATGCTAAACAATAATGTGGCATGACCTAAGGAGTAAAAAACAATCTTAACGAAGGTTTCATGTAGACTATTAATACATCAAGTAAAAAACCTGCAAATTATTTTCATTTACATAATGGACGATTTTTGTTATGTATGTTTCTTTTTTAAAAAAACAAATAAAACATAAACAGAGGCCAGAGCAAAAGTAGAGAAGCAGAGGCAAGAACATGGGAGGATAATCAGAAGCATAATAACAATATTTTCCTAAAATATAAAAAGTATGGGTTGATTAGGAAACATGAATTTGCTGATTGTGCTGAGTATTCATAATGTAGAGAGAAAATAAATGTTCTAGGTGAGAAAGTTTTCTTTGGTCTATCTTTAGATAGAAACCACTGTGTTCCAAATTGTTTAATATATTCAAATCATGAACTTCCTACTAAGCTTATTCTGCTAGAGGCAGTAGTAAAAGATGCTTTCTTTGTTCTAAAATACCTAGACTAAACATAATGCAACCAACTTGTTTCCCCTATAAAAAGACAGATTCTTCAAAAGTTTTATTCGTGACACATACTTGTAGTTCTATTACACGGCAGTTGACAAAGTTTGGTATTACCATGCTCCAAAGGTTTGAGTCTACTGTCACCCAAGCAGATCAAGTGTTAAAGAGGACGAAAGAAGTAGGGAACAGAGTATGAAAAATTCAATATGACCATCTGGATTCTACCTCAAGTCAACCTCAGATGAGTATGGGCCCTTGAGTAAGTTACTTCTTCTCCCTGAGTGTCCATAATCTCATTTGTAAAATTGAGGATTGAGCCAGATAACCTCTAAATACTGGTGGTTCTAAGATTTTGTAACAGTGGGCAATGAGCAAAAGAAAATAAGAAACACATGTATAGGATTTAAGGGAAATGCTTGCAGAGCACCAGTGTACAGCTGGAAGCCATGCCCTTCCACAGCCCACCACAAATCCTCATGCTCTGGCATGAGAAGTCCCGCCCTCTGCATGCACAGAGCGAACTAGATTGCTAATCTCACAACATTCACCCTTTCTCACCCTCCAGTGGTCATGTTCTCTCCTTCAAAGGCAACATAATGGACAACACACAGGCCTTTTAGTAAAATAGGTCTGGGCTCATGTAGTATTTTTTTTTACCATAAACAAGAGGTTCCTTTGAGCATATAACATAAATTCTGTAAGATTTTTAATCCTTGTTGATAAAAAATAGATGACAAAGTGAATTATATCTCATTAAAGCTGATTTAAAAAAAAATGATGACAATGCCTACCTTAAAAGGTTACCTTGAAGAGTGGTCATGATAGGTGTAGAGAATCTGAAGTTAGGAGGTATTTGACAAATCAGCAGCTACTAACAGTCTCCTCACGATAACATGTGTTAACATGGGCATTTTAGAGTTTTTAATTCTTTTGCTAGCATTTGCTTACTTAATTTTCTCAACAGAATTAATCAGTCTAGAAAGCAAATAATAAAGCTAAGGAGATTTCCAAGAATGTACCCACAGAGCACATAAAACCATTAAAGTATCTTCTCTTTCTCTCTCATGCCTCAGTTGACTGGGGAAATAAATCTTCAGTAAACATTTCTGGCATCAGGTGATACTTCCAAGCATTGTATTAGGTCTCCAAATACCTGTGTAAGTTAATTATCTTCATGAATATTGGTAATTATTTGTAAAGTGTGCTCCTGAATCTACTTGTAGCATCATGGACGACTCAACAGGAGGGCAATAGTCTATTTGCACTCAAAATGGACCTGAAATAAGTTATCTGCTATATGTGTACCCTAATCTTTTCACAGGAAAACAGGGTGGTTGGTAGGGGGTGCAGGTTTATGTTAGTGAAGAGTTTTGAGGTCTTTTAAAAATCATTGAGTATTAGACCTGAAAGAAAATATAACAATATAGTAATTTAGTCGACGCCTCATTTTTATTTGAAGTACCTGGGGCACGGGGGGTGAGGGAGGTTAGATGATTTATCCAAGGTCACAGCTTTGTAGTGGTGCAACTTCATGGCCTAACTTCCCAGTTAGTGTCCTTTCCACATACTACCCTGCTTCACCATGACAAAACAAGATAGGAAATAACAACACATACTTCATATTTTGGGGCCACATTGACATCTGGATGTAGAATCTTATATAACCCTGCATATTTCCTCTCATCCTCACCTTGATGCTAAAGAAAATGAGAACAGGTCAGAAGATATAGGCATGCCCTAAAAGAACGATGTCATATCATGGGAAGAGCATGGGCTTTGGCTCCAGAAAGATATGCGTTTAAATGATAGCTCAGTGCAACTCTGAGCTAATTATTCAACCACTATGATTCTCAGATCCCTGTGGTTCCAATGCAATGGAGGTAACGCCTATCTTGAGGGCTTTACAAGGGAGCAGAGATTGCACATGTAAGGATTCTGGCACATAGTAGGCATTCAATAAATGTCAGCTATTATTGTCCCTGAGGCCTTTCCATGGTTCAGCCATTTGGTTCCCTAGTGCCCCCACAAGGCAGTGTGGAAAGGATTGAGAATATCAAATTGAGAAAAACCTTGAGCTCAAGTCCAACTGCCACCAGCTGCCATAGTTAAGAGATCATGGCCTTGTTCTAGCCTTGGTTCCTGTCTGTAAATGGGAGCTAAATTCTACTGTCTCCAACAGGTTCTGAGCTATCTGGGGATACTTTTGTTTCCCCAGTGCTTTTCCCAGGGCCTTACAAAAGTCTCACATCAATCCATGAGTGATGCAAGAAGAATAACACAGAGGAGTCCAGGGCAGGGGAGAACTGCTGTCCTGTGTCTCCATCCTGTGCCTGGAAGGCTCCTCAGGAGGCATTCTCTTAGCCACCTTGAAGATCCCCGCTCTGAGATGTCAGGAATGTTATTGTCTTTGCATTGCTCCATTTCAAACACATACACCTGGCACAGAATTCCACCACCTTCATGTGTCCAATTTCATGTGAAAAAGTTACATTTTCTCAAGAAAACAAAGTTCATGTGCTTATGCAATAAAAATACCTTCCTTGTTCACTCATTTCCTCCTCCATTCCCAACCCCCATATTGCATGCCTTGGTGTGATGTGAAAAAGCTGTTCTCAACAACTCCTCCCCCTGACATCTCTTCATTCGAAATACAGCATGACATTACTAACCAAAAAGACATCTGCCATCTGGTGAAGTCCTATTTTTACTGCAAGGAACCTAAAATATTAATTACCTTAAAATAGCAACACCTTTTTGTTTTATTTCTACTGATCCTCTTGATCCTCTTTTGTAAATTTCTCCCAAATACAATTATTCGTCAGAATATGTGTTTACATGGTATTCAAGACTACGAGAAGGTCACCCAAACACAAATGGCTGTGGATACTCCTGCAATTTAATTATCACCCAAGTGTTTGAATAAAGGCCCAAGACATGTATTTCGACATTCAGAAAATAAATGATAAATGCACTGTCTAGATTCACATAGAATGGGCTTTCTAACCTCAATGCTGTTATTAGAAAGTCTAAACAGGGAAACTTTCAGCTGTTTTGTGGTTTTCAAGAAATGTGAAAATTAACACCATGAAAACCTTTCAACCTTCCCATCCTAAGAGGTGGAATTTGTTTTTATGAATAGGATTTGAGTTCTCCAAACCGTCAAGGAATGTGCTTGTCAGGATGAACCCTACCTGCTGAAAAATTGCATCATCAACTCCTCCATCATCATCATTTACCAAGAATTTACTATGTATCTAAAATTGTACTAAGAGTTTTAGTTGTAGTAATGTTTAACTTTGACAATAACTCTACAAAGGAGATAATGTCAACCTTATTTCATAAATGGGAAGCGGAAGCACAAAGCAGCTCCTTCCCCAGTCATGAAGCTAGAACACTGCAGAGCTATAATTCAGATTCAGGTGAGCCTGACTCCCAGGCTCATGCTCTCACCACTTCCAGACCCCTCACCGAGGGCTTATTATGTGACTGATGAAATATATCTTCTACACTCTTAAGAATTCAGCTATAAATTAAAATATCCATAACTCATTTGTTAATAAAAGGACTAATAAAATCATGAGGCACTGTAAAAACCGTGACATTTCTAAATACACAATTAAATCATAATGTTAATAAACTTGTTGAGAGTCTAAGGTTTTTTTTAAAAAATTAACTAATATGTGCTTTTTAAGCTCACTGCTTGGAGGGGAGTCTTCTCTAACTGTCAGGCTGGTGATTTCCTGCTGCACATATTTGTTAACACCGCAGTCAGCCTGTTAGGAACATGTTGACAATATTAAAGATAGCTGAATGTACTCATGGAAAGATTAATATTAAAAACAAGCTGGAGGAAAAGAGGGAGATTTTCTGTTGTTGTTTTTAACACATGCCATTAGGCAAACAGTGCAGTTTTCTGTTGCTGTGTTTGTTTCTGAAACAAAAATGGTAGTGGATGGTGGGAATCACGTCTCAGAGATGAGCAACTTCAGAGTCAGATCATTAAAATCCTCAAAAAGCATCAAATGCTTCACTCAAAGGACAGAAACAGAACATTTGGAGACAACACTATGGTAAAGATTATTTTGTTTCCCTCTGATCAAACTTGCCATGGGAAAGGAGACTTACAGAATCAAAAAGACACATTTATGCAGTGCAGCATTCAAAAATACAAGTGCTGGCTTCACAATCATCTTCACTGTGAGGTGACTATGACAATATGAAAATTTTATCACTTGTTAAGCTTTTGGATCATTTCAACAGGGGAAACCTCTTGCAGGTTGCTGAAGGCGGAATTGTGCCCTTCAGGCTGATTCTGTCTCCATCATGGACCCTCAGCAAACTGTTGCAAGCCAAAGAATAGTAAGGGCTAGAGCTTACCATGAGATAATAAAGGTTCTTAAAGTTGAAAGGGACTGTCTAGCTCTTCCCCTGTAGGTGAAGGGAGGAAAGGCTATGCCTAGTTGTTACTAGCAAAGACTTCTGTCTTATAGTTCACTGGAAACTCTTAAAATTCAGCTTAAAATACTATACGCTGCGTACGTGTGGGTACACACTAGGGAATGAACAAGTTGGAGGTTCTTTCTTTGAGTTAAATACCAGGCTTTTTTTAAACCCGGCCACAGTAAATCTTGTACTTATATACTTACCTTCATTCACGCCTTCATTTAATCATTCAATAAATATTTATTGAACACACACCATGTGCCAGGTGATGACAATACAAAGATGAATAAGATTTTATGCATACCTTCAAGAAGCTCACATTCTAAATCTATCCACGGTGATTAATGAGCCTCTAACAGGGGAATGTACAAGATGCAGCAGAGGCAAGCACAAAGGATGTAACTCTTCCCGGGAAGGTCAAAAAGGGCTTCACACGGGAGTGAGGCTTGGGCTGAGACCTGAAGGAGGAAGAGCAGTTCAGCAGGCAGACAGAAGGGAATGGGGCTGTCTGGGAAGGAAGTGAGCTTAGACAAGACAGGCAGTGCAATGGTCTCTATGCACAGTGCCCCTATGAATAGTAAACTGATGCAGTTATTCATACAAGAAATGATAGGGGCTGAAAATTAGGGTGCCCTTAAAATATTTTGAAAATTTCTAAACAACTCACAATTTTTTAATAAAAGGGTTAAGATGGATGGGGCATAGCATCCCCATTTTAGATAACTGCACTCTCCCATATGTAATTCATCCCTATGGCTCCCATCTTAACCCTCTGCAGAAGGAATCAGGTAGGTAGGAGAACAAATATTTATAGATATTTAATCCAAGGCAGAATTCTGAGCTGTGAAGACCACAAGGCTCCCCAAATTAGCCATCCAGCGTGGCCTGGCCAGTTCTCCCTCTAAGAGAAGGTGCACCTTCAGGTTTCCTCCATGCCACCTTCCTGTTGTGCCCTGCAGCACTCAGCTCCCTTTCTAACTGCAATGCTGCCTTGCTGACTCACAGCAATCTGATAACTACCCAGAACCTCACTCTCGCTTTCTGCCTCCTCACACATAGCCCAGTCTTTTGCCCCATAAATATGGGCATATTTGGGCCTTCCTCCCATCCTGTGTCTACCTCTGCTCCTAGTTAGACAAAACTTTATTGATTCTATTTCTGATCTCTTTTCTAAACCACCAAGCTCACTTTGAATTCTGAATCTACCTTTTACCAAAGTAATAGAACCCAGTTCATACAATCTTGTCATAGGTATACTTAAATAACTTAATAGTCTCACTGAACTCTTTGTGTGTCATTGACTGAAACTTACCTTGGTGAGACTTTTTCCTACCAAACATCACTTGTTACCTTCCAGGGCCACCATTTATTTTTAAGGACCATTCTCAGATTATGTTTCCAACCAGGTGTTAGAAACACACCGAGGACTGTATGTGCTCTCAGCCATATTCCCATAAGGGTTGATATTGTGCAACAAAGCTCAATTTATAGAAACATTACCAAGGTCAAGGGAAATGACATCTATTGGAAGCAAAACTGTCCTCCTGCCCTAAATGAGAATAGATTTTTCTGATAGGATTTGATCTTGATAAACAATAACCATAATTCTACCTAGCATTTGTATGATGCCTTACAATGTTAAAAAAAAAAAACAAAAACTTTCAAATAACTGAACTTAATGGCATCCCTGTGAGGTAGCTGTTATAAGTCCCATTTAATTGATGAGAAAACTGAAGCTCATGGAAATTAAAGGGCTTGCCCTGATTCGCATAAAAGTAAAGGGCAAAAGTCAGATTCAAAGGGAAGTATCTTAAGGCCAAATTCTATAACAACTCTAGAGTTCTGGAAACATACATTTTATAATGGTTTTCTCTGTTAAAAAGTTAGGGGGCTTCACTGGTGGTTCAGTGCTTGAGAGTCCGCCTGCCGATGCAGGGGACACGGGTTCGTGACCCGGTCTGGGAAGATCCCACATGCCATGGAGCGGCTGGGCCCATGAGCCATGGCTGCTGAGCCTGCACATCCGGAGCCTGTGCTCCGCAACGGGAGAGGACACAACAGTGAGAGGCCCGCGTACCGCAAAAAAAAAAAAAAAAAAAAAAAAAAAGTTAGGGTTACAGGCCTCTAATTTGACATTTAATCTCAAGCATGTTCCCAAACTTTTATTAATTTCATTAATTGAGCAAATATCCCAGCAACAGCAGCAGGCAACTATTTTATTGTCCTGGAATGTAAGTCAGCACAGCTTTTCAGACAAGAAATATGACCAGAAAATGATTCTTATAAACAAATGCTGGGGGGGGGGGACCTTCAAGATGGCATAGGAGTAAGACGTGAAGATCACCTTCCTCCCCACAAATACATCAGAAATATATCTACATGTGGAGCAACTCCTACAGAACACCTACTAAACGCTGGCAGAAGACCTCAGACCTCCCAAAAGGCAAGAAACTCCCCACGTACCTGGGTAGGGCAAAAGAAAAAAGGAAAAACAGAAACAAAAAATAGGGACGGGACCTGCACCTCTGGGAGGGAGCTGTGAAGGAGGAAAGGTTTCCACACACTAGGAAGCCCCTTCACTGGCGGAGACAGTGGGTGGCAGGGGGGAAGCTTCAGAGCCACAGAGGAGAGCGCAGCAACAGGGGTGCAGAGGGCAAAGTGGAGAGATTCCCGCACGGAGGATAGGTGCCAACCAGCATTCACCAGCCCGAGAGGCTTCTCTGCTCAGCCGCCAGGACGAGTGGGGGCTGGGAGCTGAGGCTCGGGCTTCAGAAGTCAGATCCCAGGGAGAGGACTGGGGTTGGCTGAGTGAACACAGACCGAAGGGGGCCAGTGCACCACAGCTAGCCGGGAGGGAGTCCTGGAAAAGGTCTACAGCTGCCAAAGAGGCAAGAGACCATTGTTTCGGGGTGCATGAGGAGAGGGGATTCAGAGAACCACCTAAACGAGCTCCAGAGACGGGCACGAGCTGCGGCTATCAGCGCAGACACCAGAGACGGGCATGAAACACTAAGTCGGCTGCTGCCGCCACCAAGAAGCCTGTGTGCGAGCACAGGTCACTATCCACACCTCCCCTCCCCAGACCCTGTGCAGCCCGCCACTGCCAGGGTCCCGTGATCCAGGGACAACTTTCCCAGGAGAACGCACGGCGCACCTCAGGCTGGTGCAAGGTCATGCTGGCCTCTGCCGACACAGGCTCGCCCCGCATCCATGCCTCTCCCTCCCCCCAGCCTGAGTGAGCCAGAACCCCCTAATCAGTTGTTCCTTTAACCCAGTTCTGTCTGAGAGAAGAACAGATGCCCTCAGGCGACCTACACGCAGTGGCACGGCCAAATTCAAAGCTGAAACCCGGGAGCTGTGGGAACAAAGAAGAGAAAGGGAAATCTCTCCCAGCAGCCTCAGGAGCAGCGGATTAAATCTCCACAATCAACTTGATGTACCCTGCATCTGTGGAATACCTGAAAAGACAATGAATCATCCCAAAATTCAATCGTTGGACTTTGAGAGCAACTGTAGACTTGGAGGTTGCTTTCTGCATCTAATTTGTTTCTAGTCTTATGTTTATCTTAGTTTAGTATTTATAGTTTGTTATCACTGGTAGATTTTTTTTTATTGATTTGGTTGCTCTCTTCCTTTTATATATATATATATTTTTTTTTCCTTTTCCTCTTCTTGTGAGTGTGTATGTGTATGCTTCTTTGTGTGATTTTGTCTGTATAGCTTTGCTTTTCCATTTGTCCTAGGGTTCTGTCTGTCCGTTTTTGTTTGTTTGTTTTTTAGTATGGTATTTAGCACTTGTTATCATTGGTGGATTTGTTTCTTGGTTTGGTTGCTTGCTTCTTTCTTTCTTTCTTTTTTTCTATTTTTATTTTTAATAATTTTTTAATTTTAACTATTTTATTGTATTTTTTTTTCTTTCATTCTTTTTTTTCCCTCCCTTTTCTTCTGAGTCATGTGGCTGACAGGGTCACGGTGCTCTGGCCAGGTGTCAGGCCTGTACCTCTGAGGTGGGAGAGCCAAGTCTGAACATTGGTCCACCAGGGACTTCCCAGCTCCACATAATATCAAATGATGAAAGCTCTCCCAGAGATCTCCATCTCAATGCTAAGACCCAGCTCCACTCAATGATCAGCAAGCTACAATGCTGGACACCCTATGCCAAACAACTACAAGCCAGGAACACAAACCCACCATTAGCAGAGACGCTGCCTAAAATCATAATAAGATCACAGACCACCAGATGCAGTCCTGCCCAACAGAAAGAAAAGAGCCAGCCTCATCCGCGAGAACAGAGGCACCAGTACCCTCCACCAGGAAGCCTACATGCTTACTGAACCAACCTCAGCCCCTGGAGGCAGACACCAAAAACAATGGGAAATACGAACCTGCAGCCAGGGGAGAGGAGACCCCAGACACAGTAAGTTAAGCAAAATGAGAAGACAGAGAAATGCACAGCAGATGAAGGCACAAGGTAAAAACCCACCAGATGAAACAAGTGAAGAGGAAATAGGCAGTGTACCTGAAAAAGAATTCAGAGTAATGATAGTAAAGGTGATCCAAAATCTTGTAAATAGAATGGAGAAAATACAAGCAGCATTTAATAAGGATTTGGAAGAACTAAAGGGCAAACAAACAATGATGAACAACACAATAATTGAAATTAAAAGTCCTCTAGAAGGAATCAATAGCAGAATAACTGAGGCAAAAGAACGGATAAGTGACCTGGAAGATAAAGTAGTGGAAATACTACCATAGAGCAAAACAAAGAAAAAACAATGAAAAGAATTGAGGACAGTCTCAGAGACCTCTGGGACAACATTAAATGCACCAACAATCGAATTACAGGGGTCCCAGAAGAAGAAGAGAAAAAGAAAGGGACTGAGAAAATATTTGAAGAGATTATAGTTGAAAACTTCCCTAATATGGGACAGGAAATAGTCAATCAAGTCCAGGAGCTCAGAGAGTCCCATACAGGATAAATCCAACGAGAAACACGCCAAGACACATATTAATCAAACTATCAAAAATTAAATACAAAGAAAAAATATAAAGAGCAGCAAGGGAAAAACAACAAATAATGTAAAAGGGAATCCCCATAAGGTTAACAGCTGACCTTTCAGCAGAAACTCTGCAAGCCAGAAAGGATTGGCAGGACAAATTTAAAGTGGCGAAAGGGAAAAACCTACAACCAAGAATACTCTACGCAGCAAGGATATCCTTCAGATTCGACGAGGAAATTAAAATCTTTACAGACAGGCAAAACTAAGAGAATTCAGCACCACCAAACCAGCTTTACAACAACTGCTAAAGGAACTTCTCTAGGCAGGAAACACAAGAGAAGGAAAAGACCTACAATAACAAACCCAAAACAATTAAGAAAATGGTAATAGGAACATACATATCGATAATTACCTTAAATGTAAATGGATTAAATGCTCCAACCAAAAGACAAAGACTGGCTAAATGGATACAGAAATAAGACCCATAAATATGCTGTCTACAGGAGACCCACTTCAGACCTAGGGACACATACAGACTGAAAGTGAGGGAATGGAAAAAGATATTCCATGCAAATGGAAATCAAAAGAAAGCTGGAGTAGCAATTCTCTTATCAGACAAAATAGATTTTAAAATAAAGACTATTACAAGAGACAAAGAAGGACACTACATAATGATCAAGGGATCAATCCAAGAAAAAGATATAAAAATTGTAAATATTTATGCACCCAATATAGGAGCACCTCAACACAAAAGGCAAATGCTAACAGCCATAAAAGGGGAAGTTGACAGTAACACAATCATAGTAGGAGACGTTAACATCCCACTTTCCACCAATGGACAGATCATCCAAAATGAAAATAAATAAGGAAACACAAGCTTTAAATGATACATTAAACAAGATGGATTTAATTGGTATTTATAGGACATTCCATCCAAAAACAGCAGAATACACTTTCTTCTCAAGGGCTCATGGAACATTCTCCAGGATAGATTATATCTTGGATGACAAATCAAGCCTTGGTAAACTTAAGAAAATTGAAATTGCACCAAGTATCTTTTCTAACCACAACGCTATGAAACTGGAATCAATTACAGGAAAAAAATCTGTAAAAAACACAAACACATGGAGGCTAAACAATACATTACTAAATGACCAAGAGATCACTAAAGAAATCAAAGAGGAAATCAAAAAATACATAGAAAAAAAATGACAATGAAAACACAATCCAAAACCTGTGGGATGCAGCAAAAGCTGTTCTAAGAGGGAAGTTTATAGCAATACAGTCCTACCTCAAAAACAAAAAACATCTCAAATAAACAACTTAACTTTACAACTAAAGCAATTAGAGAAAGAAGAACCAAAAAACCCCGAAGTTAGCAGAAGGAAAGAAATCATAAAGATCAGATCAGAAATAAATGAAAAAGAAATGAAGGAAACAATAGCAAAGATCAATAAAACTAAAAGCTGGTTCTCTGAGAAGATAAAAAGAATTGATAAACCATTTGCCAGACTCATCAAGAATAAAAGGGAGAAGATCAATAGAATTAGAAATGAAAAAGAAGTAACAACTGACACTGCAGAAATACACAGGATCATGAGAGATTACTACAAGCAACTATATGACAATAAAATGAACAACCTGGAAGAAATGGACAGATTCTTAGAAAAGCACAACCTTCCGAGACTGAATCAGGAAGAAATAGAAAATATAAACAGACCAATCACAAGCACTGAAATTGAGACTATGATGAAAAATCTTCCAACAAGCAAAAGCCCAGGACCAGATGGCTTCACAGGCGAATTCTATCAAACATTTGGAGAAGAGCTAACACCTATCCTTCTCAAACTCCTCCAAAATATAGCAGAGTGAGGAACACTCCCAAACTCATTCTACAAGGCCACCATCACCCTGATACCAAAACCAGACAAAGATGTCACGAAAAAAGAAAACTACAGGCCAATATCACTGATGAACATAGTTGCAAAAACCCTCAACAAAATACTAGCAAGCAGAATCCACCAGCACATTCAAAGGATCATAAAACATGATCAAGTGGGGTTTATCCCAGGAATACAAGGATTCTTCAATATATGCAAATCAATCAATGTGATAAACCATATTAACAATCTGAAGGAGAAAAGCCATATGATCATCTCAATAGATGCAGAAAAAGCTTCCAATAAAATTTAACAACCATTTGTGATAAAAACTCTCCAGAAAGTAGGCATAGAGGGAACTTACCTCAACATAAAAAAGGCCATATATGACAAACCCCCAGCCAACATAGTTCTCAATGGTGAAAAACTGAAACCATTTCCTCTAAGATCAGGAACAAGATAAGGTTGCCCACTCTCACCACTATTACTCAACATAGTTTTGGAAGTTTTAGCCACAGCAATCAGAGAAGAAAAAGAAATAAAAGGAATCCAAATCGGAAAAGAAGAAGTAAAGCTGTCACTGTTTGCAGCTGACATGATACTATACATAGAGAATCCTAAAGATGCTACCAAAAATCTACTAGAGCTAATCAATGAATTTGGTAAAGTACCAGGTTAAAAAATTAAGGCACAGAAACCTCTTGCATTCCTATACACTAATGATGATAAATCTGAAAGAGAAATTAAGGAAAACTCCCATTTACCATTGCAACATAACGAATAAAATACCTAGGAATAAACTTATCTAAGGAGACAAAAGACCTGTATGCAGAAAACTATAAGACACTGATGAAAGAAATTAAAGATGATACAAACAGATGGAGAGATATACCATGTTCTTGGATTGGAAGAATCAACATTGTGAAAACAACTATACTACTCAAAGCAATCTATAGATTCAGTGCAATCCCTATCAAACTACCAATTGCATTTTTCACAGAACTAGAACAAAAAATGTCACAATTTGTATGGAAACACAAAAGACCCCGAATAGCCAAAGCAATCTTGAGAAAGAAAAATGTAACTGGAGGAATCAGGCTCCCAGACTTCAGACTATACTACAAAGCTACAATAATCAAGAGAGTATGGTACTGACACAAAAAACAGAAATATAGATCAATGGAACAGGATAGATAGCCCAGAGATATACACATGCACATATGGTCACCTTATCATTGATAAAGGAGGCAAGAATATGCAATGGAGAAAAGACAGTCTCTTCAATACGTGGTGCTGGGAAAACTGGACAGCTACATGTAGAGAGTGGCATGGACATACACTACCAAACGTACAATAGATAGCTAGTGGGAATCAGCCACATAGCACAGGGAGATTAGCTTGTTTCTTTGTGACCACCTAGAGGGGTTGGATAGGGCGAGTGGGAGGGAGATGCAAGATGGAGGAGATTGGGGAAATATGTATATGTATAGCTGACTCACTTTGTTGTAAAGCAGATACTAACACACCATTGTAAAGCAATTATACTCCAATAAAGATGTTTAAAAATTTTTCAAATTAAAAAATTAATAAATGCTAGCCTAGGGACATAGCAAGCGATATTCAGTAGAATGAAGTCTTGTGACTAGGGTAAGTAACATTTGAATCAATGACATCTCAAAGAGTTCAGTGAAGAAATCTGCAATATTTTTACAAATCTTTCTTTGGGCTTATTTTTACTGCATTTTTTTTTTTCTGCCCTTCAGTCTGTTCTGTCTTCCCTTTTCCAAAGAACTGGTCTGTATTTTTTTTTATCGTATTCAGTTTTTAGTATATTGGTTTTAAAACACCAAGTAACGGTGATTTTTAAAAGGCAATAAGGGGATGAGATCAAAGGAAGTGGAACAGACCTTGAATCTTTTTTTTTTTTTTTTTTGTGGTACGCGGGCCTCTCACTGTTGTGGCCTCTCCCATTGCGGAGCACAGGCTCCGGATGTGCAGGCTCAGCGGCCATGGCTCACGGGCCCAGCCGCTCCGCGGCATGTGGGATCTTCCCGGACCGGGGCATGAACCCGTGTCCCCTGCATCGGCAGGCGGACTCTCAACCACTGCGCCACCAGGGAAGCCCCCTTGAATCTTTTTTAAGATAGAAGAAACAAATTAGTCCCCAGTACTTTGATAAGTGGAGCTAGTTGGCATAAAATTAAAGGTCATAGATGAAAAAATGTCTGTCCTAGGTAATGAAGAAAGTAGTTTAGGGACCTGATAAAGGCCCTGTGTACCAAATTTTCTAGAATAGAACTGGATAATTCAGTCTCTAAGCAGTTTTTTATTACCCCCCAAAAGGAACGGTAATAGCAATTGTATGGTTTTGAAGGAATCAGCAAAGTGAATGTAGTGATTGTGAGACTTCCAATTGAAAGTAAAATCTGAAGTTTTCTAAGTCATTCTAGGCCCTGTCAGAGATAGTGTTTGATCAGTAAGCCATCACTTATCAAATGAAAGGCCAGCAGGCATCAATCAAACTCAGCAGAATATGCAGAGGGAAGAGAAGCTGAAGCAACTTCCCAGGAGCCCCATGGGTCTATTTGAAACCAAGTGAATTCTGTGACCTCATATCAAGGAGGGCAAGCGTATGAAATTCCTTTGGAATTACTCAATAAAGTTCTTACATAGAGAGCCTGATTTGATCAGATGCCTCCTGTGTATATGAATATAAGGAATCCCATTTAGTCTCAGTTAAAAACTAAAGAGCGAGTCAGCAATTAGTTTTACAGAAGGATGCTCCAATTATTTATTTGCTTTTCACTTCTGGTAACCTGCCATATTTCCATCTTTGGGGATTTCTAAAGCCTTGGTTAGGCCCAGAAGACAAAATCACTCTCACCATCTCTTTTGAAGTAATGAATACTGCTTGTGGATACATCATTTTTTAAAATGGTATTTAAGTGTAAAAAGTTAAAAATATCATATGACCTATGTAAGTGCCTCGAATATGTCAAAATGAGCAGAAGCAATTCAACAGCTTTCTTCTGCATATTGCTTTAAACGTTATCAAATGTCCTTTTACTTTGTTCTCACAGCACCTGTATGACCTGGCCATGACATATTAGTATTTCCATATTACAGATGGGAAAATTGAATGTTCATGACTTTTCCAAAGGAGCCATAGTTCAAAAATGGCAGCCATGATACTGAAACCCAGATTTTCCAACTACAAATCCAGTGTCCTTGCCTCTAAACCAGGCTTCTAAAGAAGTATTACTGGAACTTTCTTATTAGGATATTCACTCCCACTCGTTTTCTGCCTTTTTTTAAGGACCCACGAGGGTGGCTATAAGGAGTTCAAACTGTTGTAGCTGGTCAGTGAGGCGATATGTCTTTACTGAGCATGTGCTAATTTCTACGCACTTGCTAATTGTGCTAATAAATGAGGTTACAAAGTAAAAAGACACATCCAACCCAGCTTCACCCCTTAGTAAAAGAGATACAAATAACTGTAATAAAATGTGTCACATTTAAAATACTGACATGAGGTGAGGGGGTGGTGGTGGGATGAATTGGGAGATTGGGATTGACATATATACACTAATATGTATAAAAACCTGCTGTATAAAAATAAAATAAAATTCAAAATAAAATAAAATACTGACATGAGTAGAAGAGGAAAGCCTGACTCATTCTGGATGGAGTCAGGCAAGACTTCCCTGAGACCATGATAGTTGAAATGAGTTTTAAAGTTAAAGGAATATGATGTATATGATGTTGATTTCCATATGGTACATTTTACATGCCCGGATAAACTGGACAATTGAGTAAATTACAAAGATTATTAAAAATTGTGCATGTTGAATTAGGAGAAAGCAATTAAACCTGTGCTAAGAACTACAAAGCACATTAGCTATTTCTCATTCCCCTTGGAAAAGTAGCATCTGGAGCAGAAGTTTTGAGGAATAGTTAGTCAAACCATCAACAATTCGATAAATAATGACCAGACAAATGAAGGAGATGGCAAAGCCATGTTTATAGGAGAACAAGAAAATCCTGCACACCTGCGCTACGTTACAATGGCAGATGGCAGAAGCTAGAATGGGAGATCACAAAAACTACAAGAAGTGGCAAATTCCAGCAGCTGAAGAATCAGGCTCACCAACTGAACTCTTCTGTATCCATTCAGGGTAAATTTCCCCCTAGACAGCCTTGGGAATTGTAGTTAAAGTACTAAGGTTCGTACTCTACAAGCAGCGGTTGTCAAAATGTGCGAGTTATTAGCCAAGAAAAGCAGGACACTACAGAATTTATATGAAATACCATCTGCAACGTAAAGAGTTCTTCTGGGTAACTTAACAGAGCTTCAGAAACATCTCTTCTACCCCAACCCTTACCCTCCCAAACTGTCAGCACACAATGGTGAAAACAAAGGAACAGACAAATAACTTAGCAGCTATGGACACAATTGGCATTTCATGAAGCAGAAGGCAAGTAAAATGCATTAAGAGCATCATTTGCCAACTACGCATATGGGTCATAAAACAAAAGAGAATTCATCTATACACAAAGAGGCAGGTTTTGTCATCATCATGAGTGGGCATCTCAGCAGGAAGTCACCCCATCACTGTTACTTGGAAGAATAAAACTAAAGGAAGCAAGGCAACAGAGGCCATAGTATTCATGGATTTGTTCATCTCTTCATACATTAATTCAGTTAACTTTTATTAAATGCATTCTATGTGTCAGGCACAGTGCTAGACACTGGGTATACAAAAGAAAACAGGACCTCATTTCTGTGCTCAAGCAGCATTTCTCCAGAGCAGTACTGGAAAAATGCATGGGCATTTATGGGAGGGTAGGAGCTGAGTCTTAAAGATGAGGACTTGCTCAGATGAAAATGAGAGGATAGGGATACGCAGGCACAAAGGCAAAAGAAGGCAGCCTGAGAAAAAGCAAAGAGGTATGAAACAACATCAACTCGGGGGGAACTAGAAGCAGATGTGGATGGACGGTGACCTATATGTAAGTTAGTTAAGGGTAGAAAGAAACTTAAAAAAAGTAGGCAGAGTCCACACAGGAATGGCTTCCTATGTCAAGAAGCTTGAAATTTTTGAATAGGCAAATGGGAAAACTATTAAGAATTTTAAACCGAGAATCCCTAATTCCTTATTTTAATTGAAATGACTTGAGTTTCACATTTAGGATATTTGCTGTTAGATTTTGATAAATAGTCTTTACTATATTTAAGTAGTTTTCTTCTTTCCTATTTCACTCAGAATTTTATTGACTGTTGATTTTTATCAAATGCCTTTCAACATCTTTCAATAAGATCATATAGCTTTTTTCATTGAATTTGTTGAAGGCTTATGTTGATAGATGTTGTATTTCTTGATTAAATACGACTTTGTCATGATATATTATATTTTGATGCCTTGCTGTATTCTATTTTCTAATATTCTATTTAGAATCTTGAATCCAAGTCATTAATGATCCTGATCATTCATTCCCTCTTTGCACAGTTTTTGTTTCTTTTTTTTTCTTCTTCCAGAAATAACTTTATCCTGGTTTGGTACTAAATTATATTGACCTTATAAATCAAATCAAATGATTTACTCATTCTTCTATGATCTGGGTTAGAAACAGCTTTAGGATGACCTGTTCTTTAAGGTTTAGATAAAATTTCAGCCGTGGGCTTCCCTGGTGGCACAGTGGTTGAGAGTCCGCCTACCGATGCAGGGGAAACGGGTTCGTGCCCCGGTTCAGGAAGGTCCCACGTGCCGCGGAGTGGCTGGGCCCATGGCTGCTGAGCCTGCGCGTCCGGAGCCTGTACTCCGCAACGGGAGAGGCCACAGCAGTGAGAGGCCTGCGTACCGCCAAAAAAAAAAAAAAAAAAAAAAAAAATTCAGCCATGAACATGTGTTTCTGGGCTTTCTACTCATCTAGATATCTAATTTCTGGTTTGATCTCTTCTATGATGATTGCTTTATCAAAGTTTTTGTTTTGTTTTTTAGTCAGCTTTACCAACTTATATTTTGATAGCAAATCATCCATCTCATCTAAGTTTTCAAATATCTTGTTTCTTTACAATTATTTTAATCTTCTGTATTTACAGTTCTATCTTTCTTCTCACTTATATCTTATACACTTTTATTCAGTTTGTTTTCCCTAATCATGCCTATAACAGGAAAATCTGTCCCATTAGCTATTTAAGGTTTTGAATTTATCTTTTCTCCATTTCTTATTTTCCATTGTACTAATTTCTGCTTTTATCTTTAAATTATGCTTCTTGCTTTTTAAAATTACTTTTCTAGTCTCTTCAGATGCATACTACTTGCTTTTCTGTTTCATTTTTCTTCTTTAACAGTAAAGGCATTTAAGGCTATACATTTTTAGAGTAGCAGGTTATGCCATCCAGAGTCCTCCTTTGTATTTTCTAAATAGTAATTATTTCCATTTGACTCTCCCTTGATCCAGTGGTAATTCAAGACTGTTGTTGTTTTATTTTCTTTTCATTTCTAAGAAGTAAACTTTTTTTTGATCATCTGTGTATTATTTATTTCTAACTTTATTTGTAAGTAATAGAAGAATGCGGCTCATAAAATTCTAACTTTTAAAAATTTGTAAGGTTTTTCTGTGTAGCTAAGTACTTTATTATTATTATTATCAATATTGTTATTATTATTTACTGTTATTATTTTGTAATTTTAATTCTCTATTTGAAAGATGGAAGCCTTTTAAAAATACTTATTGGTATGTGATACTGTTCAATTCTTCTATGATTTTACTTATTTTTTGTATGTTTATTCTGTCCAATTCTTAGCACTATCACTAACTTAAAATAATTTCACCTATTATAATGTTTAAAAGTTCTCCTCTGATTTCCTACAGTTTTCACTTTATGCATTTGCTGATTTATATTTTTAACTGATGGGACAGTGAATATAGGCTTATGACTATTTTAGCTTTTTCAGAAATTATCAATTTTACCATTATATAATGCTTACTTTTATCCTCTATGGTGCTTTTTTTTTTTTTTTTTCCTCTATGGTGCTTTTAAGTTTAAATATACTGACTTCCACTAATATTGCAACCCCTGCTTTCTTTTAGCCTGTATTTGCTTGGTATCTCTTTTTCTACTTCTTCATTTTCAACCTTTATTTATCACTTTGATTTTATTTTTCTATAAATAGTATTTACATGAGTTGAATTTGTTTTTAACCCAATTTGACAGTCTCAGTCTTTTAAAGGGAAAATTCTGTCTGTTTACAAATCATAAAATAACCAGTATACTTAATTTTATGTCTTCCTTTCCACTTTATCTTATTTATTTTATATTATTATTTTCTTCTTTTTTTCTTTTTCCTAGTTTTGCTAGTTTAATCACCTTATCCAGTGTGGTGGATTTTTTTTTCTTTTGTTACTTTGGAAGTTTTACTGTACTATTTCATTCCATCAGTGAATATCTTTCCTTTCCCCACACCCACTACTCTTAAACTCAAAGTATTTTCCCACTGGAACACTGTTTCCACAACTAAGATGCTATATTTCTCATCAACTTGTCTCTCCCCTGTCCTCTATAATATGAGATTTAAAATACTTGGTCTTTTCTTCCTTTCCCAAAGAAGGAGTCCTTTGGAATGCTTTTATCCATTCTCTCCCTCTCTGTTCCAGGCTTTTATCAGAATTCATTTTTCATTGTGACCATTTTGACTCGTGTCCTCACAGAACATTTTCACAGCATGTTACCAGTCAGCCTGTCCCTATCCAGTCGTGTGTGACTGTGTGAGGTGAATGTGTATGAAATGTCACTGCTTCCCAAGTCTTCTCTTCTGCTGCCTGCATTGTTTGTTTGGTTCCTTCGGTAAATATTCACATAGCAAACAAAGATCTATTGGGGCACTCTATTTTAAGATAAACTTTAAGACTTGACTCTCCATCTTAACAGTGACCAGCCAAACCTCTTCAATATCCAGTAAAATAGTTCAGTTGAAAAATCATGTAATTAGTGGACTCTCTCTCTCTCTCTCTCTCTCTCTATATATATATATACACACACACACATATATATGACTATGTAATCATGAATTATCAAATGTGTCAAAATTGTTAACATCCAAGCTATCATGAAAATATAAGGAAAAGAGGAGGGTTAATCTCAGCCTTTTTAAAACACAAATTTGACGGCATCATTTTTGCCTATGCTACCTCTTCTTGGTTCAGACATGCAAAGCCACTGTGTGTTTCTACTCTATAATTCTGGGGTAACAACTTATTTCCTAGATACCATAGTTTTTTCCTACTTATTGGGACAATTTTCTAGCAGGTGGTTCATAAATGTTCTAATGAAGAGGTAGTTTTTTCTAATTTTCACAAAATCCCCATCTGGCCATGTTCATAGTTAACATTTCACCAAATTATCTTCTGTTCCACAAGCTTCATCCTCCAAAGGAAATGGAAAAGATAACATTAAAGATAATGTAAAGCTGTTTTGAATGGCTTGTTTGACTTTTATAATGCAATGTATTATAGTAAACCTACCTAAGACTTTTTCTTTTTGGTCAGTAAAATTCTGGGGAATTTTTCTTCAAAAACTGTATGATTAGTTTTTAAATTTCCCTGCATAAGTGATGGCTTTATGGAATACTTATCCAGTGTTTTCCATTCTGTAATGTTAATTTTCCATCTCCATAATAATAAACCCATAATTTAAAAAAACATTTGGGGACATTTTACACTTTTTTGATTGCTGCTTCTCATTACATGTTTCCTAGACATAGTTGGGTCACACTATCAACTTTGTTGCTACCAAGTGCTTTGTGGAAAGCTTTAGGGATGTCAGTTCTGACACATGTCTCAATGATTTCAGGTTATTCTAAATTTCCTTCCTTCCTTGCATATTTTCTGATATTTCAAGCTCACTGCAAAAGAGCACACTGTTTTTAACTACCAGTCAGTGATCCCTGTTAAAAACATAATTTTAGAATTAGCATAATTTAAACACACAAAATAGGAATGGAATTAAAATCACTCACACACACACACAGTTTGAGTCACTTCACTGGCAGGAACTAAAATAAAACACGGACTCCAGTGTAAATTAACATTTGATTGAGTGCAATTTTGACAGGATGTTGATCTGATTTGTGAGTGGGCGATTTTTGTGTGTGTGACATTTAAAAATCACTGAATCGTAGAAAGATGACAAACTCCTTTTTCATATAACAAGCAACATAGTTCTCTTCTATCTTGTCAAGAAATGCTCCCACCCTTCGTATTAGCACCACTGGTTCTCACTGAAGACATGTGCTCTATTCATTTTGATGAATGCCATAAGAATTCCTTGAAGACAAGAAAAGTTCCAGATTTCCAGTGACTTCCAGTTCATAGAAATGTTTTGTTTGCGAAGCTTATCTGGACAAGTTTCAGGTTTAATGATGGGAAAGCAATTCTAGTAATTTATGTATGTGCTAAAAACTTTGCAAAACACAAAAATTCAAAACTCCTGCCCCCAATATTATTAAGCAAATTGGTTTTCCAGAAAGACACAGCAGATTTAACTTGTGGATTTGTATATTCCTGGTATACAACAGAATTCCCCAAGAGTAGGCATGCCCCAGGTTTCAAAGGACCTCGTTGGGGAGCGACTGCTCTGAGCCATAGGAACACCGTGAATGTAAGCCCCAGGCTTTGCAGCCGGTCTTCACTTCCCTCCCCCGACAAGGGGAAAAGACATTTCCACTTCAGGAAACCGAAACAAAATTCCAACATTAGTAACCCTCTTCCTTTGCCTCCTTTCTCTCCCCTCTTGTTCTATGACACTTGACTTCCCTTCAGTCCCCAAAGCAAAAAGAAAGTCAAATAAACCTCTCTGTGTGAAAGGGAGGAACAAAGCACCCTTTTCCCACCACAATGAATACCCTGCTCTGGGCAGGTCAGACCCCACGGGTGGAACTCTGAAATAGTACAACCCTTCAAGAGAGCAGCTTAGCAAGACATACCAAAAGCCCCTGGTATGTTCACACATTTCAGGCCAATGATCCAGATACGAAACCCTATCTTAAATAAATATAATCAGAGATGTAGACAAAGATTTATGTAAAAAGACCTTCAGCAGAGCACTATGCTAATGAAAAATAAAAATCACCTGGGTGTTTAACAATGGATTTCTTAAATAATTTAGGGAAGATTCATATGGTAAGATATTATGCATCCATTAAAAAAGATCTGAAGATTTTAAAATAACGTGGAAAACATTATAATATTAAGGAGAAAACTAACATATAAAACTACATATGCAATATGTTTTTTAAATATTGATAATACATATTAATATAAGTTACCTGTGGATTGTAGCATCTCAGGAGACTTTTCTTTATATTTTCTACATACTCCAGCTATTCAATCATGAGCATGTGTCACTTTTATAATCAGAATTAAACAGTGTTTTGTTTTCGGGCGGTAAACAGCATGCAGTGAAGCTACCATCATAGCTTCATATCTAACCTATATCCTTAATAAAAGTAACTTTACAAATACATTTCAGTAAACAAAACATTTTTTATATCCATTTTAATGATTCTTTCCCTAAGTAAATTGTGAAATGTAGAAATATTTATTAACACTTTCCTAGATGTCCAGCATTGAGTAAACACTTAGAAATTCTCCAACTAATAAATAATAGATTTTGCTATAGTTTTGCAAAGCAGGACCTTTTACAATGAATATTCACACACTTGCTAAAAAGCATTTGTTTGTTAAATGATTCTTCTTCCACCCTAAGAATCTAGCAACGTTTAGTGAGTTATTAAAATATCCACATGAATGTAAACATCAACATATAAATCCTTATCCTTTGTACCCAACCTTGGAGCCTTCTGCATACCAGGGATTTTTTGTTCTGTTTTGTTTTGTTTTGAAGACAGATTAACTGATATTGAAAGCAGCAGGTATTGTATCTAATGCTATATTGTGTAGAAGGTACATATACTGCAGCACCGTAAGTCATAATAGTAATAATAGCAACCAGCAATCATCTTCTCTTTGATTGCTCATAGATACACTGCGCCTGGAGTGTCACATTGGTATAGTTAGTGCGTGTTTCCGGGAAGCAGGGAGATTGCGGCTAGGCCCCGGGAAGTAAGAGAATCCAAATGAGATAAAACTCCAACAACTGTCACTGCTGTATTTCATGCTTTATTTTAAAGCTGATTTATGTCCAATCCCCTGACAGGCTTCAGAAGGATGGAAATGCAGCCCCAATAAGCTGTCTGCCAAATGCAATGGCTCAGCCAAAGAATGATGGCTTCGGAAAGTTGGTTAAACTAGATTGCGCCAGTGCTTTCTCACGGGCGTCCAGGTGAGGGCTCAGGCATTTCTATCTGTTTGGTGGTGGGAGGGGGGAGGTTAGGAGGATGTTTCTCCTATTACAAAAATTCAGGTAAATCAATTAACATGGATATTATATTACCATCTACCTCCTTTTCCCATTTCAACCACATGCATACAGAATGGTAACTTTTTGAAACCTGCTGATAGGACTAACTACTGATGGAAGGGGAGGTTTCCTGCAGGAATTTCTCTCCTAATTTTTATGAAGACAGACAGAAACGCAGTCAAAGAATCCAAGAAAGAAATCCAAATCATGGCCTCACTAGATGAGTTTGTACCTACAGCCCATGGATCAGAGTCCTGTTCAGCTGCCACAATTAGTACAGAACTACATTCAGTGTTGAATCTGTAATTAGAAGAATTCTGAAAGTCTATAGTTTATCTTTTAAAAAGGTTTACCAACTCGACCTTAAAAATATAAAAAGCTGCAAAACCAAAGATAAAAAAACAGGCATGAATGTTTGCAATATGGGAAGAGAAAAAAATATACTGGTAAGCTCCAATTTATACTTTTCATTTTTACAGTTTTAAAAAATTCTTCTGGTGCTTATATTTCTAGATATTTCTAGGAGAAATATTAGGAGCAAAGTGTAAAGTTTCATGATATAAAAAAAATACTGGATTATGAGTTAGAAGACATACTTACAGGCTATGTGATCTTGGGGAAATCATTTAACCTCTCTCATCCTCAATTTCTCCAGATGGAAATGGAACTAATAATATTTGCCCTGCCTCTCAGTAGCTTTGTTCTGAGCATCAAATATGATGTGTGTGAATATATTCTGTAAATGTAAAGTTTTAGGAATTCTCATTCCGTTAGTAAACTTTTAAAAATCTCTGATGAGAAGGAAAATCTTTATGAAAAGTGTTATAGACAAATGAAAGGCACTTCATTCTGTCTTGGAAATCAGACACTGTGCTTTAAATATCAGATTTTCATCAACTGTTTTCTTTTAACTACTTTCTAGCCTAAAACTTCACGTTTATTCTAGAGAATGTCTCTTTTATGGATCTAAACTGGGACTTCAGAGTAAGTCAGCTTCAGCTTTCACAGGAATATAACAGGAAGGAAGCAGTTTCTAAACTAACTTTCCTATTGTTCCTAGAAAAATAGTCACAACAGGGCAAAAGCAGTTACTCTCTGTATTATTCAGAGCATAAATTATATACTCAAAAATATAATTAGCACTTGTATCTGTGACAAATAACTACACTTTCTGGTTACGTATCTATCAAATTTTCATTTTAATAGTGATGACAATAAAATTATGCATTCATCATTCCATTCATTAAACCGCTTAACTTGCAAACTGTGCATGTAAACTGCAAATTCTCTGCATATGTGATCGCATCACTTTCACCCAGGCTCCAGTTCTCAACCTAATATTTGTTAACATACACACATTCTTTCCAGAACAAGGTTTTTTTTTTTTTTTTTTTGCGGCACGTGGGCCTCTCACTGCTGTGGCCTCTCCCGTTGCGGAGCACAGCCTCCGGACGCACAGGCTCAGCGGCCATGGCTCACGGGCCCAGCCGTTCCGCGGCACGTGGGATCCTCCCGGACCCGGGCACGAACCCGCGTCCCCTGCATCGGCAGGCGGACACTCAACCACTGCGCCACCAGGGAAGCCCCCGAACAAGTTTTTTTTAATGTGCCTTCAGTGAGCAGATGCCGTCAAAAATGTTATCAAGTTACGGATGCACAGAGTACTCTCGCTGAATGTGTTTAGTAATAGAGTTCTGAACTATCACTTCAGTTCCTGCCTTCTGCTGCCCCAAACTTCATTCTCCAGGGAACCATCCAAAAAAGCAATGCTATGAATTACTAAATTCAATCCTCAGATCAGCTGTTTTTGAAATGGTAGAACACACTTTTCACAAATCCAGCATAGGTTCTCTCTTGTTGAAGAAGGTGTGAGCGCCAAAGATACTTTATTATCTGAAACTTCATTATAGGGAGGGAACTAAGGCGACAGTTATTGGAATGTGATCCAGAAAGCAAAACAAAAACAAGAAATTCTATCTTATATGATCCAAAAAGAGAAATTCTTCTCTCTCCCAGGTCCCCTCTCTCTTTGCTAGCCATGCCTCCTTTCTTCCTCCTTTCTTTTCTCCTCTTTCCTATCATACCTCTTACCTCCTCTCTAATCATTCATCTCCATCTCTCTTCCTGATCAGTAAAAACTAGCACTTATTTTAGTATTTCTATTCACAAGAGCTTCTACTCCTCCCTTAATGTGTACGCTGTCTCATTACCACTGCAGTCTTACAACAGCCATTCTGATCACCCCATTTCTCATGAGAGGCTCAAGTAGGCTAATGGAGCCAAGTTTCAAAACCAGGCATCCTTATTCCAAAGGCTGTGCCCTCTTCCAACACCATGTCACCTCCAGAAATTCTTTCCTTCCCCCCTCATAGATCTCTTTCCCTCTTCTTTCCCTCCCTTCAGCTTCCCTTCCTCCTCCATTACCTCAACAAACCATCTTCCACCCCATCCCACTGCCACTAAACTGCCTTTTCCAGAAACCTCCTTCATCCTCAGTGAGGTCAAGTGGCCTTTGCTCCTTTGGGGACAGAGTCTCTCTAAAGCATCACTAATCATCTCTGCCCTAGCCCCATCCTCTTACTTCATCCAAGGATCAAAATATGGTGCTGTTAACGGTTTTTATTTTTATAAATTTATTTTATTTATTTATTTATTTTTGGCTGCGTTGGGTCTTTGTTGCTGTGCGTGGACTTTCTCTAGTTGTGGAGAGCGGGGGCTACTCTTCATTGCGGTGCGCAGGCTTCTCATTGCGGTGGCTTCTCTAGTTGCGGAGCACGGGCTCTAGGCACGCGGGCTTCAGTAGCTGTGGCTCATGGGCTCTAGAGCGCAGGCTCAGTATTTGTGACGCACGGGCTTAGTTGCTCTGCGGCATGTGGGATCTTCCCGGACCCGGGCTTGAACCCGTGTCCCCTGTATTGGCAGGTGGATTCTTAACCACTGCGCCACCAGGGAAGCCCTGTTAATCGTTTTTAGATTGTCATTTAACTCTTCCTTACATTTGAAAAAAATATTCCAGATACACAATTTATAATATTATTTTCCTGTCATTTTTTAAAGAGAATATCATAAATTCATTTTCCCTGAGATAATCCTTCTTCCATTATAAACTTTTTAAGTGATATGCTTGCCTATTAAAAAAAAAACACGGGATTTTTATAAAATGCTGAAGAATAACCTCCGAACAATTTCATTTTGGAATTTTTGTACTCTCACTTCAGTGGTGTCATTTACTGCAATTACAAACTGTGAAAATGTGGTACTAAAGGCAATAATTTTGTATTCCCCAGACTCCTTACAACTGTGAAATTTTATTACTCAGCTAAGAAAGAGTTTCTCTTGCATGATCATGAGTCTAGTGAAAGTTTTTGTACAAAACGCAAAAAATGATTTTTTTTTTCTATTTTAAGAACTGAAAATTTGAAAAAGCCTTCTTTTTGTCCTACTAACATAATGGGAACAGAATTATTTTTTGAAATTTAAATTACGGTATTTTCTGATTTTGATTTTGCCCCAGGGAAACCACTATAAGAATACTTAATTAGAATGAAACGTGGTTACAGTTTGTGATACAAGGAGATTTTTCCACTAGGTCACACTTTATTCTTGAAAAGAAATTGTGACCAGTCAAGTAACAACTAAAATTCACATACAGTCAGGGCATAATCAAACCAACATCCAGAAGTTTAAAAAAAACAGAAAGGGGGAAAAAAGTATCTTTTTTAAAACATCAGACTTCTGAGCAATTCAGATATTCAGTTCTTGCATATAATAAATAATGGATGCTGTGATCATAATAGTATTTCTAGATAACAAAACTACCAGTAATTAAATAGTGTTGATCTACAATCATTCCCTTTGAGATTTTGTTTTGCAGTAGTTTTTGTCTGTTTGTTAATCCCACCTCATTTTCAATTCTATAGGCCAGTATAGAACATTTCCCTTCATATTCCATCTGCTGCTTTCCCTAAGCCCCTCCCCTGAAGCAGACCACTCTGTTTCCATAGTAACTAGTATATAACTATTGCTCCTGGGGTAGCAGGAGGGGAGAAAGAACAGCAGAAGAAAAGGACTAAATCTGGTTAGTAAGAGCATGACACATCCTCTACGTTACTGTGAGTTACCAAGAACTTTTTTCTGCTTCCCTGTTTGGAAAAGTACATAGAACTTTTCAGAGTAGCACTTCCAGCAAGTAATACCATCTTCTCTGACCAATGGTAAGAAATCCTTCTTCCACCTTCCATGATTATGACTGTCCAAAGTGGATCAAGGTAGTGTACACTTCCCCATCCCTTCCACCCAGCATTCATTCTTTCCATTTGGACAGTAGTCCAGGGCATATGATTGCTTCAAACTAGAACACAAAGCTCTGTAAATCAGTATGAAACAATAAATGCGCTCATTGATCCGTTCAGTCCGTTTGATACCTAATTTGAGATTTTATGTAAATGCATGCCCTGAACCCTACCTCAGTAATGATGAGAACATTTCCTATGGGGATTGATCCTTTTACCTAACTCTAGAGAATGCTTATTTTTGTAACTGGGAAGGGAAGGATTCCCTTGCTGGGAGTGAGAATTGTTTGGGGAATCCTAGAATGTTTATTCTCAACTTCACTTTCCATGTAAAAATACCTATTTGAAAAAGGAATTCTCTCTCTTATAGCTAAAAAGAATTTGGAAATCTGATCCAATAGGCAGGGTGGTGTTGGTCTCAGTCTTACTGTAAGGAAGTCTGAGCCCTCTCTCCCTTTTTAATATGAGAATTCGAAAGCAGTGGGGAAGTGATGCTGGACCTATCACAGCATTGCTAACAGACAGCCTATTACAGTATTTAATAAAAACAGAAACAGCATGCCTATCATAGGCTAATAAATCCTACCTCCTGCACGCTTTAAAAACAGTAAGAAGCAGCTTTAACGGAGCTTCAGATAACTAATTTCAAGCATGGCTGTCTAGCGAGCCTGTCACTCCTATTGTCCTTCCAAACTCTTTCAGACATTTTGAGCAGGGAGTATTAAAGCTATGAGTTAGCAAGGGTTGTGACATTAATGGTCCAGAAAGGCTTTAGGCACCAGAGGTAATGATAATTACTGATGGCTATTTGGAGGACTGCACTGGATCGCTGTCATTAAAAATTAAGCGTGGCTTTTGAGGAAGATGTGACAACTACCAGAGGTAGGATTTGCATGTAAAACAAAGGAATCTGTTGCTGTTTCGTGCTTTTTGTTTGCTCTGTGTCGTGTGGGTCGTGAATTGCAGCCAGGTGCGGAGTGAGAAGCAGGAAGGGGAGAAGGGGGAGTGGGAGACGGATCTGCTTAAAGCAAAACACAGTGGATACTATTATGTTTTATGGCAGCAATGCCTCGAGGACAAACTGGCTCCAGACTCGCAGCCTGCTGAGTGTGCATTCCACGTTGCTTTTCCCTTGGAGTAGAATGCTTAGAGGTCGTGGAGAAAACAGTTTCCTTCTTATCTATGTGGCCAGCTGGGCTGTTGGTAGTGGTAGGGTTGAGTGAAGACTTTGGTGGCTGGGAGGCATAAAGGTCCGAGAAAAATAACGATGAAGCTGTCCTAAAGACTTGAAACCTGTTAGATAAATGTTTTATTTATTTATTAGCCATAGTCTAATTTTTAAAAGGGTAGATTGGAAGATTACAATGGATTTCCCTGATAAAGAACTACTTTGGATTTAATCTATTATAAAAGAAAATTGGGTACCTTCGTCCATTTTGCATATCGAAAGGCTGATCCACACTGTTTGTATGAATGGTTTTGCTAAAGCAGAGCAAGAGTTTTGCACTGAAGAAGGGGCTTTCTCTCTATTCCTGCTCTTGCTTTTAAACAACTGCCAGGGCTGCAGATGGAAATGGTGATTCGTTAGAGGTTATGGACTTGACGTTTTAGCTTTTTTTTCTTTTTCTTTTCTAAATGAACAGGATAAAAGCACAATTCTCCTTGAAAGATGAGAGGGGCAGTTGGCTTCACAGTCCAGTGGATAATGAGTGGATTTGCAGGGAACTTATACTGCTTTGTACTTTATTATTATACTTTATCGGTATAGCTCAATCAGAAAAGGAAATATCAGAAAACCATAAGCTGAGATTTTTTTTAAGCAAAAATGCAATGATCAGAAACCAATGTTTCTCCAACTTGATCTGTGGTGCAAGTTTCAGTATTCGTCATTGCATGTGACCCTCAGTGTGAAGTGGCAGAAACATAGTGAGTGAATTTCTCAGTGCTGTTGTGTTATTTCCCTAACAGACTTCACAAACTCCAAGATGTAAAGATGTTATTTTAGATTTTGAAAAACTATGTTCTGATGCACTGATTCGGTATAACAAATGGCAAAGATACATAGAATAATTGTATATTTATAAAAGAATGTAATATTCTTCAATATACCTAAAAGTTCTTTATTAATGGAGTATTAAGTAAAAATAAAAGTGAAAGACAATTATAGCATGTTTTCAGCTAAATACTAGAACCAAGGCCGAGTGGGGCTTATTCTCTTCTATGATGCAGTTGAGTGTGCACATTTGTGAGCATCTGTGTATATACTGCCATTCACAAACGTACAAAGTTGAAATCATTTCCCTGTAGCGGGTGGCATCTATGCTTAAAGTTGTGTGTCTATTTATCTTAATAGCGTGATGATTGCTACTGAACCGCTCAAACTCTCTTGACTAGTCTTTATGTGACCAAGAGCACATGTCCATGAAACGACCATATAGAATTTTTAATGCAATTGATGGGTATGACATCGTTTTCTGCTTCTATGTGGCTAGTGGAATGTGTGACCTTGACCTTGTAAAGTCCCATTCTCTAGCCAATTGTGCTCACCAGTCAAGAACTCATATATAGGAAAAGAGAGCTCATAATACATAAACAGAAACACACACACAGTTACTGCTGTCAGAAGTTTACAACTGAAGGTTGTTTCTATTGTTTTCATTAATTTCATTCATTTGAAAAGGACTTTCAGATATTGGCTCTGGTTTTTACCAATATCTTCTGAATCTAATCACATCAAGCATTTATTTTAGAGGCAATCCATGACATCATAGTTGTCAACAGAAGAAATTATTTTGCTGTGGTCACGCCCCTAACATTTTACTGATAAACTAAAATTACTTTTCACGGTTTTTACAGATTTATGGGAAAAGTCTCCGTATGATATTTTGGTGGTGTATTTGTCTATACTGGACCCCCACAGCATGAAAAATATAGGGGAAATATGCTAATTCTTTTCTTCCTTTGGTGGGGAAAGCCAAAACAAGTACTTTAGTCAAAGCAACCTGCTTTGTGTCACAAATTAATTTCATTACCTGTTTACATAAATAGATACCAACCAAAACATTTCCAAATATCCTTTCCTTTTAGTTTCTGCTACATCTAGTAAAAAAAACCCAACAATGCTCCAGTTATACCGAAAGCAAGTCTGGAATCTACCCTAACATAAAAAAATAAGCGAAGCTTTGGTCAGTCTTGTTTTCTCAGTCCCCATGGGTAGCACAGCCATCATATCAGTCACCAAGACACAAGTCACCAAGTCCAGAATCATTCTTTTTCTCTGTCTCTCTCATATACACACCCAGTCATCATTCTACTCTATTGGTAGATATCAAACCAGACATTTCTCAAACTAACACAAACTTCTCTTTGATTACCTCACTCCTCTCACCAAAATATGGAAATTAAATCTTCCAAAACTATTCCTGCTATTATATCAAATAAAAAAGCAGACTACAATAATGTACACATAATATAATCTTAATTTAAATATATATGTGTGTATGAAAACAAACTAGAAAAAAATGTACCAAAATGTTGGCAGTAGTTATCTCAGTGTGGTATCATTGATGTATTTTATTCTTTTTATTCATCTGTTGCTAAATTTTTTAGGGTTGCTAATTTTTTTTCAAAAAGCAGATATTATATTAATAGTCACAAGATTAACATCATCAAACTTTATGTTTATGTTTATCTACTTTATGTTTATGTTTATCTACTTTATCTATGTTTCCTTTTTCAACTATGGTGCCAACTTTTCCCATTATCATACATTATATAATATACTATGTCTTCACCCCAAATTCCAAAGTAATTTTTTGGTCTATGAAAGACTGAGGAGAGGTTCCATTTCCTATCAGAGACCCTTCCTCCTTGGGTTTCTTGGTACATCACGAAAACCTCAGCATCATCCTTTCTCAGAGACTGACTTCAACTCTTAACTTAGATTTCTTAGAAAAAGAGATTGTGTGTGTGTGTGTGTGTGTGTGTGTGTGTGTGTGTGTGTGTGTAACTCTACAGATAGAGTATTTTTTAATATCCTTTGCTGGCTCCTCATTATCTCCTAAATCTTTAAATGCTGGACTGCTCCACGGCTCAATCATAAATCTCCTCTTTATCTATATACTTACTCCCTAAATGTGTCTTAAAGCCTTAGAAACTATCTATAAACAGCTCACAAATTCTAATTCTTAACCTGGACTTTTCCCCTAACCTCCATACTTACATATTCAGTTACTTACAAAACTTTTCCACTTAAATGCCTTATAAGCATCTCACACTTCACATGTTCAAAATCAAATTTCTGAATGTCCTCTTCCCATATTTCCCCCACATATGTAAGTAGAAACTTCATTCTTCTACTTGCTTGGAGTCCTAGATGAATCCTCTCTTCCCTCCCCACATTACAGAAAATCCCATTGCCTCTACCTTCAAACTGTACGTAGAATTCAACTACTTATTATTCCCACTGCAAATTATTATTCCCACAGAATACATTCTGTTCTGTACCCAATGCCAGTGGTTATTTCAAAATTGAAGTTATACCATAATATCTTTTGCTCTAAAACCTCCAATATCTTTCCATCTAACTACAGATAAAAGCCAGACCCTTACAATGGGCCACAGACTGTGCATATCAGCAGCTGGGTTCCTCTCTGGCCCCTTCTGCTCCCACTCTCCCTTTAGCACTTCACTTCAGCCACACTGACCTCCTGGCTGTTCCTCAAACATGCCACACACTCTCAAACCCCAGAGACTCTCAAATCTTTGACTTTTCTGTGCCCGATGCCTGGAAAATTCTTCCCCTCCATAGACACATGACTCAGTTTCTCACTTTCTTCAGGTCTCTGCCAAATGCCACTTTATCAGAGAAGACTTCCCTGAAAACCTTGTTTCAAATCACCCCCTTGCACAATTCCTATTCCCAGTCCCTGCTTTCTTTTTCTTTATAGCATACCAAATTATCCATCAACATGTTGAGTTCTTATTGCCTGTCTCTCTCCTACTAGAATGTAAACTCTGTGAGAGCAAGGACTTTGTTGTGTTCCCTGACATATCCATAGCACCAATCGTCGAATGAATATATTGTTGAATGTAGGAATTGAATGTTTTCCCCCATTAGAACCATTAGTAGCATTAGGTTCCAACCAGAAGTTTTTCAACCTCAAGGTCTAATCTCTGTGTCATAACATCCTGCTGATTTTTCCAAAAAAAAAAAACAAAAACAGAAAAGATACTGAACACCTTGAAGAAAGTCAAGGAGATTTATCAAGATGATTTTCTTTCTCCTCCCTACATGGGAAGGAAAAAAATCACATCACTGATCCCAATCTATGTCAGAGCAAATAAAAATTCAATTTGCCTCAATTTGATCTTATCCAAAAGATGACTTCTATTTCAAAAAGGCATCTTCACAGATCTATACAAATGACTACGGACATAGACGTGTCCTATATTTTCTCTGCTCTTCTCTGGTGATGGGGGAAGAGATGGCAAAGCTAGGTTGAAAGGTACGGTTGGAATCAATATACCTTTCTGAGCCTACAAGCCCCAGTAGCCTATGTCGCAAGAGGAATCAATCAATAATAATCAACAATTGTACTATTCACTTACATTCATTTCTTTCTCTCAAAATCAGCATGATTTTAACCAGTCTCATGGTCTAGTTAACAGTGACCTCTCTACCATTCATAAGGCACATGTTTTCAAATAATTAAATTATAATAAAATAATCTTATTTTCCAAATTGGGTACAAATAATAATGCCCAATATTTCAAGAATGCTCTATAGTCTAGAGAAGTAGTGTAGTTTGAAAAGGACACAGCACCGGAGACAAGCACAGGCTTTAGGAATAGACAGACTTGGTCTGAAACTCACCTTCTTCACTTCACGGCTGTGTGACCATGGGCAAATTTTAATCTAAACCAGTCTCAGTTTCCTCACTGGTAATGGGTGATAATAATACCTACTTCTTTGGGTTAAAGATTAAATGTGATAATGTATGCCAGTGCCCCATTAGAGTACTGGGCACAAAAGAGATGCTTAAAAAGTAATAGCGTTCTCTTTGTCATTTAATCTTTACAGCGTGCCAGAGTAGTAAATATACTTTGAACAGGTAAGAAAACTAAAGTGTAGAGAATTTGATCATTAAAATTGCTCAAGTTCAAAGAACTAGTAAGCTATTGAAATTTACTCTCCCTTTAGCCATAGAGACTCCTGATAAATAGAACGTCAGATTAACTATCTTTAATATATTTAGTGACTAAAGACTGCTATTGATTAGGGAAATTTTTTAAAAGGGAGGATCTGAAGAAAAGATTTTTGTTTCCTCTATGAACAATGTGGGTGCCTCAGGTATTCCTTCCCTAAAGGAAAAGTAGACTCAAACTCCAGTGAAATTACTTAAATGAATGCTAATTTACTTATTAAGAAAACCTCAGTCTCTAGAATGCGTATAATGGAGCATGGAAACCCCAGCTTCACAGCCATGAAGACCATGGTTTGGATCCTAGTTTTGCTCGTTCCTGTTGTTTAAACATTTCTGAGCCTCCCTTTCCGCAGGAGAAATGTAGATAGTCATAGTACACATTGGGGTTGTGAGGATTAAATGAGATAATCTATGCATAGCTGTTAGCCCTGCGCTTGGTACAAATTAAGTGCATAATACATATTACCTATCACCACTTTAACTGTTAGTATTATCTAAAATGATACTTTAAACATTATATATATTATGACACTGAGAGTTTTGGTTTCAGGTATCTCTTTAGTTCTTATTTCTTGCTATTGCATGCCTCTAACCTCATTCAGTAGATATCATTTAAGAGTCATTTAAGCATCACGGCATCATATAAGAATTCAAGGTGTTTGAGCATCTGGCCAGCACTAGAAACAGAATTTCCGGAAATGTGTGACATTTGCTCATTTCTTATTAGACCCAAAATGAAAGATGCAAATTTGGAAAAATCAAGAAAATGTTTGCTTTTCTGAGATACTAAACCCAATTTTATAGATTCATGTTAAAAGAACCTTAACCAAGTGTCTTCCCTCGGCCTTGTCAGGCTCCAGTTTCAATATTTCCCGTCTTTACTCTGTTTATGGCTGTATGGGCTGAATTACTGGTAAACTGAATGCATCATCATACAATATGACTTTAGTGTAGGGCGTGCATGAGATTGGCAATTAGCATCACCAATTATTCTAGATTTATATTACTAATTACTTTTTTTTTAATTTATTTATTTAATTTATTTATTTTTGACTACGTTGGGTCTTCGTTGCTGTGCGCGAGCTTTCTCTAGTTGTGGCGAGCGGGGGCTACTCTTCGTTGCGGTGCGTGGGCTTCTCATTGCGGTGGCTTCTCTTGCTGCAGAGCATGGGCTCTAGGCACACGGGCTTCAGTAGTTGTGGCATGTGGGCTCTAGAGCACAGGATCAGTAGTTGTGGTGCACGGGCTTAGTTGCTCCCCGGCATGTGGGATCTTCCCGGACCAGGGCTCAAACCCGTGTCCCCTGCGTTGGCAGGTGGATTCTTAACCACTGTGCCACCAGGGAAACCCTATTACTAATTTCTTAATGCAAAGGAATTTAATTTCATTTAATTGCTCAATGGAAATCAGCACTTCCAATTAAACTATTGGGAAACTCTCAAATACTAATCTACTACATAGGCTAAACTTTAATCAGTCTGAACTTCATTCTGCACTGAACAACTTCTCAAATTTCATCTTCCTGAAGGTTGGTTTGTGCCACTAACTATTGTATTTGTATGGGTGCTTCCTTTAATATTTTGTCATTTCTCAAATCCACCTCCTTAAGTGCAACTGGTACCAAGAGTGATATCTCTCTCCAAAAATGTAGATATGCCATTGTCATAAAAATGTCACCGATTTTCAAGGTTTGATTTTTTTTTTAATATTCACAAGATATTGCTCCTTTTTGCTCCAAAATACTCTGTGCATATTTCTACCATGGCCTTTAGCACACTGTGCTGTAATCTTTGGTTCACTTATCTGCTCCCCTCCTCCCCAGTGAAACTGTAAGTCCCTGGAGGTTAAGGACTGGGTCATAGTCATGGCAATATTTCCAGTGCCTGGTAGTGACCTTGGCAGTAGTTAATGCTCAATAAGTATTTCTTGAATAAATGAATCAATGATGTCTACACTAGATTTCTTAGTGTCCACTTTGACCTAAGGAGGGTTAATGACCAAGTGGACAACTCAATCATGACCTCAGAAATAGAGTGCTGCGTGGAATTATTTTGTAATAATGAAGCCTGGACCTGCCATGTGCTTACTCACTTCTCATTCACCTGTTGTCTCACCTCTTCTCTTTTTATTGTTAGGCCCAATCAGGGGCATTAGTGACTTTTCCCCCATCCCTTCCTCTCTACTGTCTGTCCACAGTCACTACCCCATCTTGATAAAGGGTATGGTGGGGTGTTGCATTCGAAGTCGACTTGAAGTCTGACAGCCTCAGACAGCAAATGCCTGAACCCCCTCCTCATCAAAGCCAGGGTGACAGATAAGCCTGGGTGAGAATTTCAGCTCAGGGGGAGGGAAGGGAATAAATCAGCTGTCAAAATGTCAGGCGTGCTGGCTTCTTAGGAAAGGAAGAGAAGATGCTTATATTGCTAAACAGGAGGGCTTTGGTTTACATTTGCCAGCATTTGTACTAAATGGGGAAAATGTCAGATGAATCCCACATGCAAGTTCCTTGTCACCTTGGTGTTTTCCTGAGTGTGAAATTAAAACTCCAGAATACTCTGGACATAGGAGTTCATTTTCAGCTATCAATAAATCCATTTAACAAGTAAAAAAGAATAGTTAGGCAAGTAGTAAAATATATAACTAAATTTTAAAGTATAATTTTAGCTTAGATAACTAGATTGCAAACTCCTTGAGAGAAGACACTATATTTTTATAATTCTCAGGTGAAGAGAACTATATTAAATATATGTCATGTTTTTTAAAATAACTTTTTGACTAATATACACTTCCCTCTTAACCGTATTCCCTGAAGTAAAGCCATATTACAGAAGTCAGTTAAACGTCTTATCATTATTTACCAGGCTGCCTGACTGGAGATTTAGGGTTCTAGAAACCACACAAATCTTAATTCCACTGAATCCCCTTTGTGCACTATGGTGTAGATAGGGCTCTTATAGAAGAGGAAGGAAAGAAGGGCTTGTGAGTCCCAATGTTGCCTGTCTATTCATAGAATCTTATTACTCACAGGCATTTGTGATTGGAAATGATTTACAAAACCAACCCACGTAGGCTTCTACCAAAGGAGGATTCAATTTGGAACTCTGTCAAAATAAAGCCCTTACAACACTACGTGCGTCAGGGGGACTCCACTGTGTTTTGTGCAATAGTTCGGGGCTTTAAAAACAATTAGCTTGGTTTTGTCAGACTGTCTTTTTTATTATTTTTTTTAATTTTTTGTTTTTCCTGGAAAGCTGGTAAAGGTCACGTGACTGACTTCATAATTCTTAGCCACAAAAGTAAAGTATCTTTCAAAGTGAAACTCTTAGAAAGTTAAAAAAGTAGGCAGCAATTCAAATGCAAATCTGGAATTTTTCTTGCTCTGCCTCAGATGCAGAGGATCACTCTGGCCATGCTGCATAAGGCACTTTATGAGTAGAAGAAGCCGTTGGTAAATCTTGCCCATGACATAATTTTTGAATGTCTTGAGTTTGGTTTTGTATAAGCATCTAAAAATGTCTGACCATAGGAAGAATTTGTAGCTCCATCAAACTGAACTATAACTTCCTCAAAGGGATTATATTTCTGTAGTAAATCTAGGACCCTTGATTGTCTTTGGATATTTTTTAATTTTGCAATTTATTCCAAATGAAGGAATTGGTGGTGGAGGAGGGGACAACAAGCTGACATCCAGAAGAAAATAATACCTAACTTTTGACAGAATTGCAACAGGACTGGTCCAGTTTCTTCTTCTCTGTGAGGATGATCAATGACTGGTTTAACTTCACTTCCTAGTGGTTTTATTTGATCCTGTGTGGTGCTTGGGAACAGCCATGTGGGGCTCTCTGTGTAGACAACTCAAGGTAACTATTTGCTTTAAAAACATAAAAATAGAACAGTACAGGACTCAATTCTCTGTTGGAATGAATCAAAAGAAAAAAGAGAGGGAAACAAAGTTCATATCAAAAGGAGAAAGAAGGCCTAGATAATATGTTACCAAATTTGAGAAAATATTTCTGGGTATATAAAAGACAACAATAGCCCTGATATGGAGAAAAGTGGCTAGAGAATGTCTATTACGACCTGCTTCTCAATCTTCTAGGCCTATTTCCTCATTGACAAGTGGATTTAGTGTCTACTGAACTGAAACTGAAAAAAGACTTGGTATAAAGAAAATAGAAGATGGGCTCTGATTTATGGCTATATGAAAAGTTGCCTTGTGTGTAATTTTGATTTCAGATTGTCTAGTAGAAGATTCTTCGCCTTAGCCTATGAATATGTTCAGCTATCCACATTACTTTAAAAAAAATCTATTCTCCATCCTCCTACTCTTTAATTTATCAATCCTCATTTTATATCTGCATTCATTCAAGTATTCATTCATTTATTTAACAAATATTAATTGAACATCCACTATGGGCTAAGCACCGTGATGGGTATTGGGGCTACAATGTTGAGCCAAATCAGAAATGACCCCCCCTAACCATGGAGGTGACAGTCCTTAATGAGAAAGACAGTATTCATATAGTCACACAAATAAATATAAAATTACAAATGTAATAAGCACTAAGAGGTTATTTAATTGGAGACAGCATAGTCAAGGATGTCAGGGAAAGATTCTCTGAGGAGGTGATGACTGAGTTGCTTAATGAAGAAGCATAAAAGTGAAAAAAAAGAGCAAGTATGAAAGCAGTGGGGATTAGAAGAGAAGCTTTCTAGGCAGAGAAAAAGCATGGGCAAAGGCTAAAGCATGGGCCCTTCACTTATTTGACATGTACCAAGCGTCGAGTGTGTGTGTGTGTGTGTGTGTGTGTGTGTGTGTGTGTGTGTGTGTGAGAGAGAGAGAGAGAGAGAGAGAGAGAGAGAGAGAGAGAATTTCTGGCCTTCATGGAGCTTACATACACCCTAGTGAAAATCAATAAATTAAAAAATTAGTAAACAGATAAAAAGGAAGTCTGTTGGAGAGAGTAGATGGGTACTAATAGATGGCCAGTGTGGCTGGAGGGCAGGAATCAAGCACCATGTGGTTAAAGATAAGGCTGGAGAGGCATAAAGAGCCTGGCTAGTTAGGACCTTACAGGTCACGTTAAGGGTTTGCTCTTTATTCTAAGAGCAGTGGAAAGGCATCCAAGATGTTAAGCAGGGAGCTGACTAGATATTTGTGCTTTGCAAAGGTATCTCTGCTACAATGTGATGATCAAAAATGAGAAGAGCACGAGTGGACACAGAGAAGCCAGTTGAAAGTTTATAGTAGTAAACCAGATTTAGGTAGCTTGGACCAGGTGGCAGCAAGATGGGAGAAAAGTAGACAGAAGGAGACATGTGTAGGCAGTCATATCAGAGAGTTGGTGACGGGCTAAGTTTCAGAGGATATGGGTGAAGAAGAAGGAGGTGTCAAGGATAACCTTAGATTTCTGGCTTGAATAACTGGATAAGATGGTGAGGTTATGGAACATGACTAGAGTTACCTTTCATCAAAAAGCATTTTGAAATTGTGGTCTATCCTTACTGTCTCCACTTTCTCACTCCCCATTTATTTTTAAGGCACTGGGGCATTATTTCAGGCCACACTGATTTCCTGTGACTGCCCTCTTCACCCTTTCAAAGAATCCTTTATCACCCAATTTGTTGGCCTTTTCACAGCCCCCAGGACCCTTGATCACTCTACAGCATTCAAAACTGTGGACCTTCCTCTCTGTTTCCCTCTCCCTCTCTCTCTGTCTCCCTCTCTCTTTCTCTTTCTAATATTTTTTCTCTCTTGAAATCCTTTTTTCCCTTGACTTTAATTATGTTTAGCTTCCCAGGTCCCCTCCCACCTTACAGTTCATTCCTATCTTTCCTCTTTGATGAGTCCTCTTTTTCCTTTTCTATTTTTTTTACACTCTTGCAATAATTGAAAGTATTATTGGTCTATCCCTACATCCCAAACCATCTCTCCAGTTGTGACCTTGCTCCCCAACTCAAGTCCAACATTGCCTGCTATCTGGTAGACATTTCCCTGTGGCTGCCAGTTTACACTTCAAAATTCATTTGGCAAAACTAAACTCATGTTAAGACCTAATGAACCCACTCTGCCTCATGTTTCTATTCATGTGCCACTGATTGTCCAGGTTTTAACACCAACCATTGTCTTTGAATCCTCCTCTAACTACAGACCTAAACAACCTGAGTCCTATTGATTCTTCCTTCAAAATATCTTTTACATCTGTGCCTTTTATTCCTCCCTATGCAAATAAGGTACCTTTATTCTCACACCTTGGTTATTGTGATAGTTTATTCCTCCCTATGCAAATAAGGTACCTTTATTCTCACACCTTGGTTATTGTGATAGTTTATTCCTCCCTATGCAAATAAGGTACCTTTATTCCTCCCTATGCAAATAAGGTACCTTTATTCTCACACCTTGGTTATTGTGATAGTTTGCTAACCAACCTCCTTGCTCCTAGTCTGGTTTTTTTCAACGTGCTGTCCTTAAGTCACCTGCACAAGAATTACCAGGGGAGCTTTTCAAAAATATCAATTTGCATGGCCTATACTTAATCAGAATCTTTTGGGGTAAGGCCTGAAAGTTTAACAAACACCCTAGGTCGATCTATCATACATAAATTTTGAGAAAAACTGCTCAAATCTCTTCCAGCCTATTTTCTTCTACATAGGTCTTCCTAATGAATAGTTGCAAAGCATGACCTTGATCTTGGAACTTCCCTAATCACAGCCCTTCCACAAATTCTTGCTTAACCAAGCAAATAAAGTCTCCTCCCAGGACTGGACATCAAGATTCTCCAATTTCTGGTGTCCAGATAAATTTCCAGCCTAATCTTTACCTCCCTTCTCTCACCCTGTGTTACAACAGTGTCCCTTGGCCTCATGCATTTCAGACATCCAGGGAAGGTCTCTCTCCCCCTTCACTTTCACCTGTCAAACTCCTACCAACTCTCCAATGGCCCTTTCTGGATATAACCTTCTCTCATCCCTTTCCCATTTCTCCTTTATCCTTTGCATTCCTTGCCCTCCAGTCCAGAAGGGACCTCTCTCCAGTCTTTGAACTCTTTCAGCAGGTTTTACCTTTTGCTACTTCCTTATCACATAGTTATACATCATTTTTCTTTTTTTTTTCTTCTATTTACAAATTTTATAAAGAGAGGAACTATATTTTATAAAAAGACAGATTTTTGGAATAAAATAAAAGTTGACTTGAGTTTGAATTCCATCTAGTGTGTGTCCCTGGGCAAATCATTTCACTTCTCTGAACTTTGTCTCTATTAGTTAAGTGGGATAGTGTCACTTACATTATAGGATTTTGTTCAATATGAGTTGAGGTGTCTTGTAAAACACTGAGCCATATAAAATTTCCTGTATTCAGTTATTATTTCCTGTATTCAATTATTTTCATCTACAGAAAAATAGCAATTTTATTTGTAGTAGTCCTCTATATTTTAGTGTATTTTTCTTTAAAATATTGTTGTGTCCCATATTATGCTTTGCATCCACTTCATACATCAGCCCTTTGCCCACTGAATATATAGGTATCCTCTTGCCCACTGGGGGGAAAAATATAGATAGACAGATAGATATCTCTATATATAAGATAGAGATATCTTCGTTATTGACCCGAAGAGACAGAGAGAAAAGAGCTTTGCACCAATACCAAGCAGGCAAACTATTAATCTACCTCAGTGCTTGCCCTCGCCTGTTCCTTTTTCAAAGCAGGTGAACAAACAGCAGTTTTAACAATAAGCTAAAGCAAGCTCTTTTCTAATGAGAGAGTTCATTTAAATAAAGGTCAGCAGGAAAAGTAACAACATTCATTGTCTCTTGTCTATGGTCCATCTGGGCATCACCAAACTTGCTCAAATTTCTTTCCTCAGCATTACCTAACCTAGAGTTTATCTAAATCACATTACACTCCACCCTGGCTGGGATTCTTTACCATTAATCAGAACAGCAATGATGTTTTCAAATGCAACCTCTAAGAAAAGTATGCATATTTTCTCTTCAGCTATCTTTTTCTACCCCTGCAATACTATGAAAAAGTCTCTCAGCCAATTAACCCAATGGAAACTCTTAGTTTGAGAAGATCATTGCTATATTGTTTATAAAGGTAAAGGAGTTGATGTTGTTTTTATGTTCTTACTTAGTGTTAACTCTTTAGACTTAACAGCCCAAAGAAGGATTCTTTGTCTAATGCTCCCTTTGTAGAAAAATAATAATGATAATAATAATAATTTGTCTCAACAAGGCATTATGCTAAAGGGGGTCCTCAAGGAGATTACTGATTACTCATAAATTATATCGGGTTCCAGGAGTTAGGAATGAGACAAATGCCATAAGAAAGGTACAGAGTGCTTTGAGTATTTTAATAGACAGAGAAATATTACAAATAGAAGCTAAGAAAAGGACAAAACTCCAAGAAGAAACATCAGTATTAACAGGGTTTCAATCTCTCTTTCTCTCTACTCCAATTATGTGGCAGTTAAGTTACACTGAGCAAGTTAATTAACATCTATGTGCCTCAGTTTCCTCTTCCATAAAACGGGGCCATAATACCTACTACCTAGAGATTTTGTGTAAGTTACATGAAATCATGATTCAAGGGGGCTAGCACAGTGCCATACACAGTAGCCTCTCAAGAAATGGCAGCTGGTGTTTTTATTAATGTGGGAATGAGTAATGATGTCAAATATTACAGACAGTTCAAAGAGGAAGGCTTTGGATTCTGTGATTTGGGATTTTACTTATTCAACAGTGAAATAGGAGATCATTTTCCAAAACAAGGTAAAGCATTAAAATCAGTTTCAACAGCATTAAAAGACTGAACAGATGGTGAGGAAGCAGACCATTCCTTAAAGAACATTTTCCCCCAAAAGGAGAGCAATAGTGAGGGCCACTGACAAAGAGCCAATAAGGATGCAGGTTCTTTCTTTTGACAGGCTGGCCATGAGGGCCTCTTGGTGGTTGATGAGCTAGCATCTTACCTTATTTTGCAGGTTGCATGTTGAATTCTCACTGAATTCATCTCCTACTAGTCCTATAACTCTGTGTGGTGGCCATTATCACTCTCATTTTAAGACAAGGAAACTGAAGTTCAAAGGCAGTGAAAGTCCTGCTCCAAGTCCCACAGCAAATAATGGCAGAACCAGCCTTTCCAGCCAGTTCCTCTGACTCTAACCCGCAGGCAACACTGCCTGCCGAACTATGGACCCGTCACCTCTGCCTCTGGAACCTACTTCACCGAGACATGGACATTTCCAGAGAGGATTTGAAGACAACAACCATTGAGAAATAGCTGCTCATTTTTGATAATGGTCACTCCTAATGAGACCTTTAAAATGTCCACAATGATACACACCAGTTATTGAGCTCTTTGTAGATGGCAGGCACTTTACACAACATCAACTGTAGCTTGTGAGCCCACCAGTAGCAAGTTCAAGGCATTGTGCTAAGCATTTGATACACATCCTCTCATGTGTAGCTCAGAAGAGCCCCAGGAAATGAGTGCTCATATTATTCCCATTTTATGCTTAAGAATACTGAGGTTCAGAGAGCAATGGACTTGCTCAAGGTAATACAACTTGTAGGTATCAAAGCTGGAGTTCAAGATGAACCAGCCTGACTCCCAAATTTTCAAGCATTGCATTTGACACCTGCTGGCCATCTGACACATTTTCTGCCCAGATGCCAATGTGCACAGGCTCCCGGTGTGCAGGCCTGGACTGCGAGGTCCCAAGAGCACCATACCCAGGGCTCAAGGAAACAGAGGGAAGCACATGACTCGTGCACAAAGGTCTTGCTAGCAGCTGACCCAGGCAATCTGCTTTCCTGTGGATTAACATCTATCTCTGCTGTCTCCTTGCCCACTAAGTAAACCCCTAATGCATGGTGCTGGCCCTTAGCCAGATGCTGACCAAGGTTTACAGATATGATTCCAAATGGTAACTGTGGAAGGATGATTTAACAGCACTCCCACCGCCAGCTTCCACACTGAGAAGTAGTATAAGACAAAGGAGAGGTAAGCAGAGCAGAGAAATGTTTCATAACAGATTTTACATATTTTTCTTATCATCAAATTGTTTTTCTATTTTTTTCCTTAGTCTTATCTTTTGAATAACAAAACCAAAAAATGATTCTATTCTTCTGCCAACCAATCTCCAAGATAATACAGGTTAACAACCCATTTCAGATAAAATATAAATTATGTCCCAATTCTCTTTACCTAATACTTTCCATAACCTAATATATATCAGTGGCATTATAAGCTTTATTTCCTTCCCATCTCATTTTCCAGAAATTGACCTTGACCTCATCAGTGTAGTGCATGAGCTGCTTTCCTATAAAATTACCTTTCTTCAGTCCAAGTAGAATTTGGATCACAGGTCCTTCCATTTCTGTAGTTGTTGTTTTTGTAACTGTTTTACCTCAAGCAAATATAATAATTATCCTTGCTTTTCCTTAAATTATAGAAACTCAAACATTCTATTACCCTGAAATTATTATAATTTGTATCCTAATAAGTTAGACATTTTAAGCCTCAGTAGTCTGCTAGATTTGTGAATAAATACCACAGTCAATTCTGACAGCACCCTTAATGGTGTTTAGATTTCTTCCTTCTTTGCTAGGTAGTGCAGTTTGATGTTACCTGTATTTCAAAGGTGTAATAAGAGCTAAAGATTTCTTACTGGTAGCTCCTCAATAAAGATTAGCAGAAAAAAAACCCTACCCTATTCCAAAGTGTTATCTTGGCTGGATTTTTATCACCACTTGTCAATAAATTTCCTCTAAAATGATAGTAAATTAATTCATATTCACAAAAGCAAATCAATTTTAATAAAACATTAAAATGAAATTCAAACTAAGCCTTAACCTGAAACATGAACTTCTAAATTGCTGTTCATCTAAATTCAGTTATGATTTATGACAGATATATAAAATGTGAGGAAGAAAACAGATTTTCTTTATTATCCTACCGAAGTGCCATCTGGTATCATGCTAGAAAAAAACAAAAAAACAAAAAACCTGATTTGAGGCTAGTCTTGGTCTGGATATGTTTACAAGATTAGATGAAAAATTTTTGAAAGATGTACTAGATATTGGCCAACATAAATTGTTAAGAATGCCTGTTGATTTATGTCATAAAGTATGTTAAAAAAAAAAGAATGCCTGTTGAAAACAAAATTAAAAAGCAGATACATGGGCAAGCCCCTTGAATGCAAGAAATGAGGGGGAATGTGCCCTTGAGACAGAAAGGGACAGAGTTTGGAGCTGAGGACAGGAAGGTCACCTAGCACTGGGCATTGCCTGGTCAGCTTCAGAGATCCTTATGGTACAGGGGATTGTTCAGATTGGCTTTCCTGAAAATAAGCTTTTGAGAGAGAATGGCAGGCAGAAAAGAGAGAGTAGATAATTGGAAGAAATCACTGAAAAAGAATGTACCAGGACCAAACTATTTTAGCAAAAACTATTAAAATTAATAGCTAACATTTATTGATTACTTATTTACATGTCAGACACCATTGCTGTATCATCTCATTCTGATGACAAACCTATGAATTGGTTTCCTTATCATCTCTAATTTTCATATAAGGAAACTGAGGCACAGAAAAGTCCAGCAACTCACCCGAAGTTACATAGCCAACTGTGAATTAAGACCTTTATTCAATCTCAGATGATCCAATCCTGATTCCAAAGTCCTTACTCTTAATCATCATTTTCAAGAAATTCCAAAACACTATGTATTTAAAATGCTAATTTTAAGAAGATATAGTTGTAAGTAAATTTGAATGAACTTCTAATAAGGATTCAAACCTGAAATACTTATCAGAATCAAATCTTGAAAATGATATTGGTACCAAAGCACTATGCCTATTCTTCATCTGTCATTAGAGAAAGGAATTTAAAATCACAGTGAGATTTAGAGAGTACATAAGCATTTATATTTAAAGAAAAAATGTTTGTTCTCTTATCAGAATCACCTAAAATCTTATTAGAAAAGACAATTTCTTCCTTTTTCTCTGATATAGAAAAAGTGACCCAACTGTAAATCAATTTAATTCAATTCTTTTTAACAATCAATTATTGGGTCCCTTTCAGGGGAAAGCACTTATGTTCTTGCATCTCTTTTAAAAAACTCAAATTCACACTACTTCTATTAAATAAGTATAATTTACATTCAGAGTCAGTAGTCTAGTAAGATACTAGAATTGATAAAAAAGATTAGAACATGTTACTTGCAAACTAATATTGTTTACTACTCAAAAAAAAAAAAGTAATATCTGTGTTACCAAGAGCATATGGGTGTTGTGCAAAGAACACAGGTCCCTGCACATGACTTTATCATGGATAGGAGTGGTCAAGGGAGGACATCACAAAGTTGTCTAACAAATTCTTCCTCAGTTGTTAGCTATTGAATATATGACCAAGTCCAAGGTCCTTGTTATTTTAACCTGGATTTCTCAAAGACAATGCCTTCAGAATGAAAAAAGAGATGATGCAAGGGGTGGACTGACAGACTAGAGGAGGTGGCATATTAGAAGAACCTCCACCCTGCAACTGAAAGTCCTCCACGCTACCTCCTGCTCAGGTTGACTCTACAGTTGCAAACCTGCAAGAACAATGAGAGTCCAAAGAAAGAACACACAAAACTCTGTACTATTTTCAGCAATAAAACAGCTCTTCACCATCCACAAAACTTTCCCTAGCAAAGGGTCTTCTTCCCAGTTCACCAACTCCCAATGTGTGAGCAAATGATATGATCTAATCTAATGGAATCACACAGGGTTAAGAACACGAGCTTTTATATCTGGATTTGACCTCTGCTCTTGCATTACTAGCTGTGTCATCTTGGGCAAGTCACTTCATGTTTTCAGTATCAGTTTCTGCATCTATAAAATGGATTCTTATAATACTCACCTTGCAGGGTTTGGAGAAGTTTGAATAAAATAACACATATAAAATATGTGCTGGTATGATGGGTGAGCAATCCAAACTTGCCAGGGTTATAAATGTATCACCTACGTTCACAAAGCCTCGTGCCACCTTACACTTGATGGGCATAAACATCTCCAATGTATTGTAATTTGGGGATGTGTATGTGTATGTATTAATTGAAGTACAGTTGATTTATAATGTGTTAATTTCTGCTGTACAGCAAAGTGATTCATTTATACATATATATATATATATATATATATATATATATATATATATATTCTTTTTTATATTCTTTTCCATTATGGTTTATCCCAGGAGACTGGATATAGATCCTTGTGCTATACAGTAGGACCTTATTGTTTATCCATTCTAAATGTAATAGTTTACATTTACCAACCCCAAATTCCCAGTCCATCCCTCTCCCTCCCCCTCCCCCTTGGCAAACACAAGTCTGTTCTCTGTGCCTGTGAGTCTGTTTCTGTTTCTTAGTTTCACTTGTGTCATATTTTAGATTCCACATATAAGTGATATCATATGGTATTGCCTTTCTCTTTCTAACTTACTTCGCTTAGTATGATGATCTCTAGTTCCATCCATGTTGCTACAAATGGCATTATTTCATTCTTTTTTATGGCTCAGTAGTATTCCATTGTATATATGTACAACATCTTCTTTATCCATTTATCTGTCGATGGATGTTTAAGTTGTTTCCATGTCTTGGCTATTGTGAACAGTGCTGCTATGAACATAGGGGTGCATGTATATTTTTGACTTATAGTTTCGTCTAGATATATGTCCAGGAGTGGGATTGCTGAATCATATGGTAATTCTATTTTTAGTTATTTGAGGAACCTCCATACTGTTTTCCATAGTGGCTGCACCAATGTTATGTGTGTGTATTTTTGTTTACTCAGATACATTGTAAGTCTCTTGTTCTTAATCCAAAACTAACTCCATCTAAAAAAAAAAAAAAAGAATGTGTTCTCTGACATCAAAGGGTTTGCAATTAAGTAAAGAAAAGTTTACAAGCAGTAATACATTAAAAAGCAGAATTGCTAAATCTCATACTAGACCCATGAAATGCTTTGGGACCACCAAGAAGGAGAAGGCTAATTTTGACTGTTTGGAATGGCTATGGTATGGAATACCATAGAAGACTTAATATTTGGTCTTAAAGCAAGGGTTTGAATAAGAATTAGAGGTGAAAAGGAGGAAATAGATGTCCTAAAAATTACAAAGGTAAAATAGACAAAACTCGGGGATTCATGTGATTTAGGGAGTGAATAAGAGATAGAAAAAGTGACAGATAACCAAGATTTTAAAGTCCAGGAAATGGGGAAGACAGTGTTGGTTAGAGTTCCATGGGGGATCACAGAGAAGGAGTGGAACTGGTAGAAGAGAATGACCTTGGTTTGGAACATTTTGAGTCTGAGGTGGCGAAAGGACATCCAGATGAGGATGTCTCCCTGTGAGGTGTAACTTGCTACTCAGGAGAAGGATGCAGGTTTCGATGCCATTTTCATGGATGTGACCATTTAAACTTAGGCAATCACTTCATGGGAGAGAACAAATTTAGAATAAAACTGTGAGAAGCAGCTATACTTTGGGGACTCATGGAGATCCAATATCAAAGGAAACTTTGGGGGCCTGGGAAAGAAACCAAGAATATGTAGAATCCCAGAAGCCAAGAAGAGAGGAATTCTCAGAGGCAGTGGTGATTAGGGGTGTTGCCCTGCAGAGAGCCTGGGGAGGATGAAGACAGAGGCACTTTTTGGACATGTGGTGACCTCAGAGAAAGCCACTTCAGGACTGGCCTGGAGCAGAACTGTAGAGAAGGTAAAGTGGGAGGGGAGACGATGCAAGGAATCATAGCTTGAGGGACAAGGGAAGGTGTTTTATTAAGATAACAGATGGCTGAGCACATTTGCAGATTGATGAGAAGGAGCCAGTAAAATGGATTAAAGTTGAAGAATAAACAAAGAGTAATTAATATTTCAAGACCCTGGAGCCCTAGTTGTCAACCTTTTCTGAACACTAGACTCATGTAGTACCCTTAAAATAATACAAAGGTCTGGTCCTGATCTGCAGAGATTCTGATTAAATTGTTTTGGATAGGGCAGGCCCCTCTGTTATTGATTAGTTCTCCCAGATGATTTTAATATGTATTCAGGTAAGAGAACCACTGACTTATAAGAACTGGGCAGTGGATTAAGGCTACAATAGAGGGTCACTTTGGATGACAAAGGTACTCTTCTTCTTCCAAAGTGGGGGTAGGGTCATATTGGGGTGGGGAGTAAGGAAAGGATGAATTAAGAGCAGAAACATTTTGAAGGAAGAACACTTTAAGAACTCATGATGGATGATTTCAGTCTAAGAAAGTAGAGGGTGAGCTGCTTCGATTAAGGGGGCAGAAGTGATACTCAGTCATGAAAGAAATTGAAAGAAATGGAAGAAATTAAAATGTCCTGAACAACTACCAGGATTCCACTAGGAATAAATAAGGTAATTGTCCATTTACTGCTTCATTCTCTCTACCCTTATTTGTTAGCCACTCCCTGACGCAGAAAAGGCATTACTGTCTTTCTTGCTCCTCTTCAGAAAAAGAGAAGAAAGAAAATTTATAAACAGGAGAGATCTAGAAGAACAGTAAAGTTATAGAGCCTCAGGGAAGACTTTAAGCAGGAGTAGCAAAAGGGAGAAAATCTAAGCTGCAGATTCAGATCTCTGTGAAATCACTTAGATTTTGTCCATGAAGGCATCTTGGAATCACTTCATTTAACTCCTCCCAGGTAAATGATGAGTAAACTAAGGTAGAGAGAGATTCTGTGAGTCGACCAGATCAAACAGCAAGTAAGCACCACAATCACATCTTGAAATAAAGTCTCTGATTCCCACACTAGTGCCAGACGTTCCTGTACACACTCAGCCTCATGACCTCTATGGCTGAGGTTCCCAGTTAGCAAAATGGCAGCGGCTCCTCTGGGAGGATTAATAAGAAGTCTGTAAATTGTTTTTAGCTCGTTGCAAGAGAGAAAAAATGTTCAATTTCTTCTTTATTGCTGTTATTATGTGAACCAGATAGAATTGCTGCGTCTCCTAAGTCTCATGACTAGTGTGAAGTTTCCCATTTTAACCCGAGCCAATTTTAAATTGTTTATAAAATACACAGATAACTGTAATAATTCAGTTTCCACCCTCAGTACATTGTATGAAATACAGCCAAAGGGCAACAAGAAAACTTGTAAGCCTAGATAATCAGAAAGATAGAGCCTGTAAAACTGCAAAGACATATTCCAGGTAATTAAGAAGGGGCAGTGTGTGGTGACAAGATCAGTGTGTCTCCTGCACTGCATGGCTGCAATTCATGGACAGTGGCTTTAACCCCCTGGGCCTGGGTTTTATCTGGAAAGCAAGACGAATGAGTTAGATTACCTCTCAGGTCCTTTCTATTTTTGACTGTCTGTATTTTAATTTTTCCCATCATCCTCCACAAAAGTGTTCTGAAATAGTTTAAAACAAACTACATAGAATATCTCATAGATCATATTTCCAGTTCTTTTTTGATTATATATAAATTTATGTCTCAACTGCAGGTTTCTTATCTGTAAAGCAGAGGAGTCCTGGAGTCAACAATATTTTCCCCTCTCAGCTCTGTGCTTCAGTGGCCTTCTCAGTACCTTTGGTTAGTTGCACCAGGCACTAGGCTAGTTGCTATTTACCTTACATGGTTGAATGCTCTGTTCCCTCATCCCACACAGCCAGGGAGGGCACTGACCAATGAGTACTGTATCTTGGTACAAAGGGCCCTGGGCACCTTGCTCTTTTCCTTCTTTTCTTTTATGCTATTCAAGTGTGCAGTACACTCTTGGGTCATCTCAAGAGCCCTGTGAGCATGTTGAACAGAACCAAGAGAGAGCAGGAAAGCAGAGAGTGATGTGACAGGGTGACATGAACTACAAGGTAAGCTGGAATCTCCCAGAGAACTGTATTTATTTTGCATTCACCCTCTTGAATTGGTCAAGGAATTGGTAATGCTTGCTATTCAGAAAGAAGCTACAATTAAAGAGAAAGGTATTGGTTTGGATGTGTCAGAAAATGGCTAGAAGATGGAAAACTAGAGAATGCAATGTTTCCTGCCTCTGGAATTATCTGTGTGATGGAGTAGAGGGAGATGGTAACTCATGGGAATGCTTTCTTTCACAGGGAAGTGATTTGCCTTCTCTCCATTGGATTTAGGGTTGTTTCTTGATTCTAGTGTATATGTATATAGGGTCAGTTCATAAGTTTCAGGTTTCAACTGTAATATATTGGAGTTGTGTGGTTTTTCTCAGCCTTTCACATTCTCAATTATTTTACTATCAGAATTTTCTTCTATTTGATCAATTTTCTGGAAGAAGCTCTGTCTAGACATGCAAACTGACTTACTGACTTGGAGGAAGTATGCAAACATCTAGATGACTAGAAAAAGTATCTTAATTGGTTGTTTTAGGTAACAAGTCTTTGATCTTTACTAATATTAATTATTCAAGTATGTGTTTAGATCTCTAATTGGTTTTGCATATGCAGAAATTGTCTCACACAAACATATTTAACAACAGTGTTATTTTATGGGAGATTTTCTTCCTCTGCAAACTAGATCACAGTATGTTTAATGATGAAAAAATATATACAAATTCAAACTGACAGCAATTCACGGATCCCTAATATTCCAATATGCTCTGGTATATGTCACCCGCTTTGCAAAATGATTATTAATAGCCTGACTGCAAAGTTGCTTAAGAAACATTTCATTTCAAATTAGGCATATTTTTTTCTTTTAGATTATACAGATGGATTGTTAAGGCCACTTTCCTTCCCTGTATTCAGTTTATTTTCCCTGTTTAAAAAAAAAAGAATATATAAATATATATATATATATAGAGAGAGAATATATATACATATGTGTGTGTGTATATATACATATATATACATACACATCAAAAAAAAACTTGAAAGAAAGGAGGAAGGAAGGAAAGAAAAGAGGGAGAGAGGGAGGAAAGAAAAGAAAAGAAGAGAAGAGAAGAGAAAAGAAAAGAGAATGATTTGGCAAGTAATTAGTCAGTTCATTTGATTAGCTTACATCACCAAACAGAATACTTTGTCTTTCCAAAACCTTTGTACCATTTGTTTCAAATGTTTTCCTCTGAGGGGCGAATTTATTAGCAGCAACTGAGGGTGTTCGCGATAAGGCAGGGTGGGAAGCCAAGTGATTGACAACCAATCAGGAGGCCTTTGTCTGAGAATCTGAGGTGAATAGGAACTGCTGACGGTCAAAGGGACAGAGACTTCTATTTGGAGGACATTTCTCGCAAGAACAGATAGTTCAAAATTAAACTGAAGATAACCCCCAGTGAAGCGATTGCTATCCCAACTTTACCCTTAGGATTCTTCTTCAAAGCTTGAGATTGGTGTTGTGGGCAAACAGGCTACATTGAGCCACACAACAAAACTCAATCCATCAACCAGTAGTCAGTCAATCAATAAAATCTAGATATTTCTGATCCAAAGCCCAAATTTTCTTCTCCTAAATGTACTGAGATAATTGTTTTTTTTTCTTCTTCAAAGCACATTAGACTTCACTAACATAAAATGATAAGGATTTTAAACATTAGCTAACATTTTTGAGCACTACAAGTTAGACATGTGCTAAGTGATTGCTCTCTTGTCTTTTAACAGAATCTTTGAAATTACTCTATGAAGTAAGTGCTATTTTTATCCCCAGATGAGGACGCTGCAACCTGACTAAAGTTGCCCAAGATACCACAGCTAGTAAATAGAGGAACGAGGATGCAAATCCAATACTGCCTGACTGCAAAGTCTGTGCTGTCACCCACTACACTATTCCACCTCCTTAGAGACAACACTGCCTTAGTTTCCAGATGTTCCTTGATACACAGAAGTCCACAAAAGAATATTAGTTCTCAAGGCTAAAAGCCCTGCCACATATTGCCCCTGAATTCCCCAAAGTGCCAAGGATAATACTAGGCACACAGTAGGTACCTGAAAAATACCTATTGAACTAAATTCACAAATGAAAACTCTGTTCTAATGCTTTATCCTCTCACTGTGCTATGAAACTGAGTATGAATTCACACAATTTTGGTCATAAGGATAATGTTATTTAAACAGGAAAAAGATGGCATTATGAATAATAGATTTTAATCTATTAAGCCACAGTTTAACAGGATAATGCAAGGATTATTATAAAATCTTAAGAGATTACTGTAAGTGGCACATGATCCCCTTTGCTATCAATAACCACAAAACAATGCTGAGAACTAAGCTTTCTTGTTTATTTCTTTTTACGTGAAAGCTCTATGGAGTTGTGCAGCTACACTAGAGTTGGGACAGCCGGGTTCTAGTCTCGGTTCCAAAATTAAATGGCTCTTTGACTCTCAGCAAAAGACTGACCCCTTTGGGCCTAAATCTTCTCATGGTTAAAAGTAGAGGAGGATCAGATTAGCTGATTTATAAGGTTCTTCCTACTCTAAAATGCCATCATTCTGTAATATTGCTTCATTAGATTCCAGTGTTGGCATAGCTGGAAAAGCCCACTTTGTAATTTTTTACCTTTTGCTAACTGCTCTGTCAGGAGATCCAAAAGGCACTTTATGGCAAAACTCAGTAGGAAAAGAAATACAGCAGCCTTTTAGCCACAAAGCTGGGATGCAGCAACTATAGTGTGTAGGTAAGAGGAGAAGAAATTTAGTTATCTGCTTTGGTATAGTCAAGGTCAAATCTAAAATAATATCACTGAGACTTACCATACAGAATTACTGACAGCTCATGCATAAATACAAAGTTTCTAGTAACATCATGCATAGCACAATTTTACAGAGAGAGACTTGGGAAGTACCAGTGCTGGCTTCTATGCCTACCTCTCTGATCATTATCTGTGTTATCTTACTTATCTGATGTAACCTTTCTGGAGCTGGGTTTCTCCATGTGAAAGAAGAGAGAACTGGATTGGATAAGTTGCCTAGCTCTAAAACAAGGACTATTACTGTGTTAGGAAAAAACTATGTTTGGATTATGGTAATCACTTGCTGCTTTCTATGGGAAGTGGCTCCTGATAAGTGAGGTTATGTTGTTGACTAAGCAGATGACAGCTGTGACCACCAGGTTTGGCACAGCTAGACCAGGACTAAACTGCTCTGCATAATTAAGGGGAAAAGATGGAGAAGCCCCAGAGAGATGATTCTGGGAAAGGAATCAGGTATCAGTAAAGCTAAGTATTTGCACTGAAGAGGGGGTAAGGGGATAGAGGATCTCAAGAAATGTAAGGCTAAGAGAAGAGGCCTGGAGAAAAATGCTGGGCTTTATAAACCCTCTCTTTTGCCCCTAATTCTAACCTGTCAATAAAGTGTACACTCTTCAGTAGTGCTTTGGTGCAAGTGAATTCTTTATTCTGAAGGTAAAAATTATTAAATCCAGCTTCAGAGGCTGTGTGGAGGAATGGCTGATGTATGTCTTAAAATGTATTCCAAGGAAATGTACTATAATCTAAATTTACAATATCGATAGCATCAGAGAATAACAGACCCCTCTCAACTGAGATGTAGCCAGACTGCATCTAGGTTCAGTTCTAGATATGACACTTCAGCAGGGGTCTCAAACTCAAACACCTTTAGAGGCCAAGTCCAGTGAAGCTGGGATTAAGACAATAGGCAATGATGGAAGCTTGGAGCTGGGAATGCATGCCTTGTGGAAAGACATTCACATTTCTTTTGATTTTTCTTTATTTAAAAACAAAGCAAATAAAAAGGACATTGTGCCAAGCAAAATACATTTGTGGGCCAGAACCAGAGAGCTTGCAGTCTCTGAAACACAGTCATTATCAAGTCACAGGACATTCAGAGGAGTGTGGTCAGGATATGAAATAACTCAAAATCATGCAGTATGTGAAACAATTGAGTAAACTGGATTCTTTAATTTGAAAAAGAGTAGCACCTGGGGAACGTAGAGATTGTCCTCAAAGTACTTGAAGGCTGTTATACAAAGAAAGTGTTAGAGATGTTTTATCTTCTCTTAAGATGCAAAAGCAGAAAATAGGGGGCAGCCATTAAGGATTAAATGAGTTAATATTTGTAAAGCACTCAGCACAGTGTCTGCACAGTTAGCACTATAGAAATATCTACTATATTAAGTAAATGGACTTGGTATTCAGAGTTGTTCAAGGTTTAAGTGAATTCTATGGTGGGTGATTGGAGGGCACCTTATGGGGATGGTTGAGGGACAATATTCTGAGGGATAGAAAGCCCATCCACTCTTGGAGACAAGTGTACAGACCTGGATGGTTCTCTAAGGTAACTTGTAAACTTGGGTTCCATTGAATGTTCATAAAATAAACAAAGTGAAAGACATTTCTCCTCTACTGAATGGTCTTGCATCACATTTCACTTCTCAGATAAGACTCCTCCCAGCTTTTAGATGGCAACCAACTAAAGTTATAAATTAAGTCCCCATGAAAAATAAAGTATGGGGGAGGTATATACAATCCTAGAAAGTAAGGGTGGTCTCAGTGGAAGTATGGGGACTTTGGAAAGGAACTGCCAGAGTGCCCCTAGAGTCCTCCAACTAAGGAGTAGCTAGCACAGGCATAATGATGAAAAGCATCAGAATTTACTATTTGCAAATCTCTCAGAGCCTCCCTTACAGTATTTTGTCAGACCAAGCTGATGTTGGATCATTCAAAAGAGAAATCCGTGTCTCAAGACTCCAAAACTATGGAAACTAAGTCACAACAAGAAGACTAAGAAGATGTCTGCAAAGTACTTGTTAAATATCGAAATTCTGATTATGATGGGTACCATGTATCATAGAAGGATAATGATCAATATTAGGACAATAGTGACCAGAACTAACTCTGACTTAAGAAACTCAGTACTGATGTAGGTGTGAATAATGAAGTTCTGAGAACCCTGTGTATAATTGAGGTGGAAAATCGGGATCCAACTAATAGTTGATGCATTGTTGCTTTGTGTAAAGTGGAGCAGTTGGAGAAGTAAAAAGCTGGGAATAAAGATCTACCAAGCACCCACTTTCAATCAGGTACGGTGCTAGATGCTTGATGAGGGTTACTTTATCTAATCCTCACATTAACCTTGAGAAAAAGATAATTGGTCCCATGATATACACAAGAAAATTAGAGCTCAATTTAATAAACTTGCCCAACGCTCATACACTTTTGTTGGATTATAAATCAGTAAAAACTCTTTGGGGAGTAATTCAGCAGAACCTATCAAAACGTTTAAGGAGCAAAATTATTGCCTCAGCAATTCCATTTGTAGCCATTTATTTCTCAGGAATACTTTCACAAGTGTATGAGGATATTATGTGCAATTGTTTCCCCTGCAGCATTATTTGTAATATTAATTATTACATAATACTTACAGATTATATGATACAGATTATATAATAATTACAGATTAATAATAAAAATAATTATTAAGAGATAATTACATTATTGTAATTATCTCTTTAGCAGGGTGGACACTTACTGTCTGGAGACAGCCTAAAGGTTCTTCAGTAAAATAACTACTATATACCTATATTCTAGAATACTTTGAATCCAATAAAAAGATTGAAACAGATGAAGTCAAAAATAAAAATACTACATGTAGCAAATCAACTTTTTATTGATAAAGTACATATACATCTGTATGTACATAATAAAAGGCCTGGAATAGCACCTGCCAAGTGATTGATGGTAGTTACACCTAGAGAATAAAAGTGAGGAGCTGGGATGGAAGAGACCACTTTCTACTTTCTGCTCTTCTGTATTATTTAAACTACTTTAAACAGATATGTGTTGTTCCATTGAAAAAAGATGGAAAGTCATAATGAACGCAAAATCACACAAGCAGCCACTGGCAGTTAGGACTCTGCACAGTGCTTCCTCCAGGATCTACTTCTAAGTTTACAGTTTGGGAGTTTCTCCCCTGAGATGTGTTTACTCTATCTAGGGCAGCAAATGATGCAAAGTAGAACTACCTGAGAGAGAAGGCTAAAACTTTCCAAGGAAAATCAGTTAAAGCATGGACAGAGGCCACGGCAGCAACCATAAACACATTTTCCTGCCAAAAAATGAATACACATTTCTAAACATGAAGATTTATACAAAACAGCGCTGTGTCACATCAGTCTGTTTGCCCAAGAGTGCAGCTCTTTACAGCAGTTCCAAGTATTAAATTACCTGGGCAGACATGATCAGGTACACATAGTTATCACTGATTACACCACTTCCACATACTCTATTTATCATGTTTATAACTCCGAATTTAAACCTTTAGCATCTCCTCTGGCTTTTCTCAGATAGTATCGTACTGAAAATCAGGATTCTAGTAAATCACACCATCAGAGTATAAATCCCATGGCCGGCAGAAGAGTTAGATTTTTAGAAATACCACAATATTTAACAACCCTGATTACCATAATCATTAATGAGGTACAGAACCCTGAAACAAGACAACCCAAACAGAGTAGAACATGAGTATAACAAACTAAAAAATATTCTCAAAGTTCCAAGAATAGTTAGAGTGGATTAAACAAAGTGATAATGAATTCTCTCTTTAGCAAGATAGACTCTTACTGGCAGGGGAATATCATGTGAATAAACTGAAGCATCCAAAGATTGTTGAACTAGATGCCCTTTAGGGGTCTTTCCTTCCCTTATGTGCATTTCCCCTAAAATATCCAAATAATAATACATTGGGTCTTTCCATGTTGCTCGGTTGAAGATATTTCAGCAAAAATAATTTACTAAAGATACAGTTACAATTCAAACTTTGCAAAAAGTTGTCAAGCAGCTTTGTGCTTTAAGATGTGTATTCATATTCTACAGATTAACCACCTAATTGCTCCAAGTGAATGATAACAACAAAACACATTGTTGTTAGTATAATTGAGAAGCATTCATTTAAAGATAAACTTCCTGCCTCTTGTAGCTCTAGGTACTGAGGATACATAATAATGTGTAATCATATGAATTAATAAGATGCTTTCAGCACTTAACAAAGTAGTTAAATCATTTCCCAAGCAGCACATGGTGACTCTATCAAAGGTGTCCTTGGCATATCACTGTTCTGTGTTTTCTCATTCCCATTTTTATCCCTGCCAATATTTGACCCAAGGCAAAAAGGTCAGTGTAAGTATATTAGAGCTCCTGAGTGTGCATATATGTGAATATATATATTATACATATAACACATATATATGTAATATGTCTAAGTACCTCACTTAGCATCTGTTTGAAATTTACCTGAGACTTAGAAAATAAGGGGAAAAAGTCCTGAGCAATCAATAGAAATGTCTAAAGTGAGGATTAAGTAGACCACATATGTAATACATCTGGAGGCTTATAGAAGATATTCAATAAATAATCCCTATATTATTATCATTACTATCATCATTATTGCCTCCACATGGCCTCACAAAGGACCTGAAATCGCTTATCAGAGAAAAATTACTTAGGTTTAAAGCAGCTAAAAAGCTATCTACTGAAATGAAGGATACATTTTGCTACAGCCAGGCCTACTTACAATCGCAAAGTTACAGTTAGCATTCTGACAATAAGGGAGAAAATATAGTGAAAATTATAAAATGCAGACATAGTTCAAAAGAAAGAGCAGAATAAGGCCATCTGCACCAGAACAATTGTTTAGAGTATTTGAAGCTAGGGAGAGCATTATTTTATCTTTACAAAGCACATACTTTGTGTTCTCAATGATGGCATTATAGAATAGCAGCCATTATTTTATCTTTGCAAAGCACACACTTTGTGTTCTCAATGATGGCATTATAGAATAGCAGCCATGGAGTCAGACAGATCTGAGTTCAAATCCCAGCACCACCTCCCTCTGGTTTTTGTGATCTTGGCTAAGTTACTTAACCATTCTTTTTTTTTTTTTTTAACATCTTTATTGCAGTATAATTGCTTTACATTGTTGTGTTACTTGCTGCTGTATAACAAAGTGAATCAGCTATATGTATACATATATCCCCATATCCCCTCCCTCTTGCGTCTCACTCCCACCCCCCCATCCCACCCCTCTAGGTGGTCACAAAGCATTGAGCTGATCTCCCTGTGCAATGTGGCTGCTTCCCATTAGCTATCTGTTTTACATTTGGTAGTGTATATATGTCAATGTCACTCTCTCACTTCGTCTCAGCTTACCCTTCCCCCTCCCCGTGTCCTCAAGTCTATTCTCTACGTCTGTGTCTTTATTCCTGTCCTGCCCCTAGGTTCATCAGAACCCTTTTTTTTTTTTAGATTCCATATATATGTGTTAGCATATGGTATTTGTTTTTCTCTTTCTGACTTACTTCACTCTGTATGACAGACTCTAGGTCCATCCACCTCACTACAGATAACTCAATTTCATTCCTTTTTATGGCTGAGTAATATTCCATTGTATATATGTGCCACATCTTCTTTATCCATTCGTCTGTCGATGGACACTTAGGTTGCTTCCATGTCCTGGCTATTGTAAATAGAGCTGCAATAAACATTGTGGTACATGTCTCTTTTTGAATTATGGTATTCTCAGGGTATATGCCCTGGGGTGGGATTGCTGGGTTGTATGGTAAGTCTATTTTTAGTTTTTTAAGGAACCTCCATACTGTTCTCCATAGTGGCTGCATAAATTTACATTCCCACCAACAGTGCAAGAGGGTTCCTTTTTCTCCACACCCTCTCCAGCATTTATTGTTTGTAGATTTTTTGATAATGGCCATTCTGACTGGTGTGAGGTGATACCTCATTGTAGTTTTGATTTCCATTTTCTAATGATTAGTGATGTTGAGCATCCTTTCATGTGTTTGTTGGCCATCTGTATATCTTCTTGGGAGAAATGTCTATTTAGGTCTTCTGCCCATTTTTGGATTGGGTTGTTTGTTTTTTTGATATTGAGCTGCATGAGCTGCTTGTATATTTTGGAGATTAATCCTTTGTCAGTTGCTTCACCTGCAAATATTTTCTCCCATTCTGAGGGTTGTCTTTTGGTCTTGTTTATGGTTTCCTTTGCTGTGCAAAAGCTTTTAGGTTTCATTAGGTCCCATTTCTTTATTTTTGTTTTTATTTCCATTTCTCTAGAAGGTGGGTCAAAAAGGATCTTGCTGTGATTTATGTCATAGAGTGTTCTGCCTATGTTTTTCTCGAAGAATTTTATAGTGTCTGGCCTTACATTTAGGTCTTTAATCCATTTTGAGTTTATTTTTGTGTATGGTGTTAGGGAGTGTTCTAATTTCATTCTTTTACATGTAGCTGTCCAGTTTGCCCAGCACCACTTATTGAAGAGGCTGTCTTTTCTCCATTGTATATTCTTGCCTCCTTTATCAAAGGTAAGGTGACCATGTGTGCATACGTTTACCTCTGGGCTTTCTATCCTGTTCCATTGATCGATATTTCTGTTTTTTTGTGCCAGTACCATACTGTCTTGATTATTGTAGCTTTTACTTAACCATTCTGATCCTCAATTTACTCCTCCTCTCTTACATGAGGATTGCAGTGTATCTCTTCCCTCACAGGAGTAGGTCTAAATGAAATGTTGTATGTAAATGGCTAACAGAGACCACTACATGGAATCCACTTATTAAATAGTAGCTGTATTATGATTACTATGCTTTGCTTAAGAAAACATGAAAACAGATAATGCTTTTTTTCTTTTTTTTTTGCGGTGCACGGGCCTCTCACTGCTGTGGCCTCTCCCGTTGTGGAGCACAGGCTCTGGACGCGCAGGCTCAGCAGCCATGGCTCACGGGCCTAGCCGCTCCATGGCGTGTGGGATCTTCCCGGACCAGGGCACGAACCCGTGTTCCCTGCAACGGCAGGCGGACTCTCAACCACTGCGCCACCAGGGAAGCCCCAGATAATGCATTTTAAAGGAACTCTCCTACACTGTTGGTGGGAATGTAAATTGGTGCAGTTACTATGTAAAACAGTACGGAAGTTCCTTAAAAAACTAAAAATAGAGTTACCATATGATCCTGCAATCCCACTCCTGGGCATATATTCGGAGAAAACGCTAATTCAAAAAGATACATGGGCCCTAGTTTTCATAGCAGCACTATTTACAATAGCCAAGATATGCAAGCAACCTAAATGTCCATCAATAGATGAATGCCTAAAGAAGACTAATGGAATATTACTCAGCCATAAAAAGAATGAAATAATGCCATTTGCAGCAATATGGATGGACCCAGAGATTATCATATTAAGTGAAGTAAGTCATACAGAAAAAACAAATATCATATGATATCACTTATATGTGGAATCTAAAAAAACGATACGGATGAACGTATTTACAAAACAGAAATAGACTCACAGACATAGAAAACAAACTTACAGTTACCAAAGGGAATAGAGGGGATGGGAAGAGAGATAAATTAGGAGTTTGGGATTAATATATACACACTACTATACATAAAATAGGTGAACAACAAGGATCTACTGTGTAGCACAAAGAACTCTACTCAGTATCTTGTAATAACCTATAATGGAAAAGAATCTGAAAAAGAATATATATGTGTGTGTATAACTGAATCACATTGCTGTACACTTGAAACTAACACAACATTGTAAATTAACTATACTTCAATAAAAATAAATAAATAAAAATAAAAGATCCCTTTAAATAGTTTAATGCTATAAAGCAGTCTTGTCACTTAAGGGAGTAGTTTTCAGTTATATAGAAAATTAACATATGGAAAGCCTAATTCTCACATGATCCTGCCATGAATATGAAGACTTGGTTTATAATACAAAATATAATCAGACACAGGTAGACGAAAAGATATATAATAAAAATGCAAAAAGAAAGAATACTGTCTTCTTCTCCCCTTTATCTGGATCAAAGCAAGTTCACAAATGTCTCAGACTTAAAAGACTGTTGAATAGTTGTTGAAAATAGAACAGTCACTACACTTCTGTACATGTAACTACACTAGCTTGGAAGTATATTTCTGCTGTTTCTTTCATGACACTTCTCTGTTTTTCGATTTAAAATCACAGACAAAATGTGAATCCCTCCAAATATACACTTATAAATGCCAGTGATATCTTGAGCATCCAAAGTGAGAGGAAGGAATTCCTTTTTGAAAGAGTACAAAACTTTCTGATGACATTTATGCTATGATCATGGGGATATTCAATCAGTTTAATAGTCACAATGTTTCATAGCTTTTAGGAGGAGTGGTAGAAGAAAAGGAAGAGAAGAACAGAATAACCAGTGCCTCCCCACTGCTTGAAAGACACTTAAGGAATACCTATTGCACTAATAAGTATGTTTATCCTAACTGGAATATTCAGTGAAACATTTAAGATCTATTTAAGATAGATAGATAGATAGATAGATAGATAGATAGATAGATAGATATGCAGAAAAAATAAGGACTTGGTTCAAAAGAATCGAGTCTCTGTGTTATTCAGAACTTTGGATTTAAATGGCAGAAACAACTCAAACACATCCAAGCAAATATGAATTGTATTGGCTTATTAAGTAAAAATGCCAGGAGTTGCCTAGCTTTGGCATAGCTAGATCCAGCTGCTCAAAAATGTTCTCTCTTCATTTTTTGGCTCCCTTTCTTTTGGATTGGCTACATCTTCCAGAAGTTTCTCTCCAGGTGTTAAGAGTACATAGCCACCAGCAGCTTCAGACTTACATAGACTTTTCCCTCAGAAAGACAGAGAGGATCTCTCTTCAAACATCCAAATAATTACCTTGAAAGGAACTCCAGTAAACCCTACTTGGATTTAATTGGTCCTGCATTGATCATGGTGACCAATCATAATTGTCAGAAGGATTGGGCATTTTGATTTGCCACCTTGGCTCATGTGACTACAGCTGTGGAGGGGGGGAGAGGAGTGCCCTTTGATTGATAGTTTTACCAGAATCCTATGTTGAGAGAAAGGAGCAATTTCCAAAAGAGTAGGATGTAGGAGAAACAAAATAATACGTGTCAACTACAGTTCCCTACTATAATTATTTTCATATCCTCTGTTGGTCCCCTCCTTGAGCCTCCAAAATATTATAGTCAGTTATCTACATGCCCCAGACCTCCTCAGGATTTACACTTTCTCAGGATAGGGAATGTTTTCCTCACAATGTGGATCACTGAACATTGTAGGTGCTCTCTAATTTAAGGGGATAACTTATATAAAATACTTTGTAAATTGTAAAGAATTATGTAAGTGTAAACATTTAGGGGATACATTTAATTGTCTTTAACCTTCTCAGAGAGTTGAAGGCATCAGAGCTTCTGTCTCAAAATTCAGTGATCCTAGGAGATCATGCAGGACTGCTTCTGTATCTATGCTTCCTTCAACTCGTATCTTTTTATTGCTTGCCTTTCTTCCTGATTTATACCATAAAGGGGTTGAAAATAAAATAACCATGTTACTACCTGGAAGTATAACTCTTAGAGTACCCACTGTAATGTTGTTCCTGTTCCTGGCATTGAGCAAGATACCTGGAATGTATCCACATCTGCTTTCCTTTTTGTTAATTATCACATCTAATCTGATCTATAATGGCTCTTTCTCCTATAGATGATGTTTCTCTTAATACTCAGAATGAATTGGTTTGTGGCCAATACTCCGAATATATTTTCAGCACCTTACAAGCCATCACCACCTTGAAAGTTCCATCACCTATTTTTCTAAAACTTTATTTCTAAGCTTCTCTCTTAAGGCTTTCTGATTATCATGTATTTAAAATTATGTTAAGGAGGCAAATTATAACCCTCTAAAGGAGGACCATGCTTTATACATCATTTTTAAATCACTCACCATGCCCTGCCACAAAAAAAAAAAAGACAAATGCTCCTAAAAGTGATTTTTTTATTTAGCCTGAGAAAGGAAAAAGTGAGTGGAGAAAATGTGAAAACATTTCAGTAAAGATAAGACCATATAGTCGTCTCATTAAAATGAACATTACAGCAATAGAAGCTCACTGTAATTAAGATATTGCCAAGCTCTCTCTGGACAGTGATCAATAGTAATGATGCCTTTTCATAACTCAGCATAACAAAGGTTTAATCCCTCAGTTCGTGTCCACTTAATTGTCAAGAGCCACCATGGAAGGGAAAAGCCTGAACAGTTGATTCTAAAGCGAAGAGTAAGTGGAAAGAGAGCAAAAAGCACCAGCTACAACAGCAAAAACCTCCTCGCAAAGAAATGCTGTCAAGGGACATATGAAACATGGTAATTTTATTTTTTACAAAAGGAGGAGGAAATAAGTAATAGAATCCATGGACTCTGCCAAGGACAAAAAGGGCTGTGACCAAAAAGATATGCTCTCTTACAAGTTACACAAAAGTTTTACCTATATCATCACACAGGGTGTAACCATTCAACAAATTTATAAAGTAGATATAATATTTTTATCACTTTGCAGATTAAGAAACTGAAATTCAGACTTCAAGTGTTTTTCTCAAGAGAGAAAGCTAGCTGTCTTCTGATTTAAATATTTTTTGCTGTTTCCATAACACCAGATCTCTTCTGTTGCCCTCCACAAATTAACCAGATGCTTTTAAAACACTGAGACCCTACTGCCTTTTAAATATAATCTCAAATTTATTACAATTTCATTTTTTCTACTTTTTTAGTTGCACCATATATATATATGTGTGTAGGTTATAATTTTACTCCTAAAGTATTTTTCTGTAGCTCTCCTTTTAACTAGCATTATCTAAAATATAGATGGCATCTAATAATTTAGATAATGTGGATTGGAAAAAGATATAAATTACGGTTATAAAATAAAGTAAACCCAGTTTTTTTCTTATGGTAGATGCTTAATAGTATTATATAAGAAGAATTGGAAAAGCGTGTTATGCAGTGAAATGTGACAGCATTGCCTACAGTCAGATAATTTAGATCTAACACAAACTTTATCATCAATCTGCAGCATAGATGAGAAATAAGGGCAGAAGGAAAAGTCTACGTAAATGTGCAGGCATGAAAGGAGGCTTCAATGAGCTTACATAATAATTATAAAGACAAGGAAGATCCACTTAAAAAATTCATTGTGTCTCTCCATTCAAGGTCATATAACTAGGGAGGAAGTGGCCTCAAAGACACAAGTTCCATTATTTCAATCATCTTTATGATATAGGCTACTCAGAACCTCTCAATTCAGTACATTGGACAGCATCTTCACTTAAAAAAAAAAAGTTTAAAAAAAAAGAGAGAGAGCCATCTACTGGCCAGAAACTGAGCAGTCTTGGTACACTATTGGTTGGAGTTTCAAATCTTCAGATTCTAAAATGAAGAACTGGAGGCTACAGGCTCTTAGGTGGGGCTAATGGCGGACTCTGGGAGGGCTCATGCCAAGGAGTGCTTCACAGAACTTCAGCTGCCAGCGTCCTTGCCCCAACCGTGAGCCACAGCTGCCCCCCCACCTCTGCAAGGAGACCCTCCAACACTAGCAGCTGTGTGGCTGACAGGGTCTTGGTGCTCCAGCCAGGTGTCAGGCCTGAGTCTCTGACGTGGCAGAGCCAAGGTAAGGACATTGGTCCACCACAGCCCGCCAAGCCCCACGTAATATCAATCGGCAAAAGCTCTCCCAGATATCTCCATCTCAATGCTAAGCCAGCTCCACTCAATGACCAGCAAGCTCCAGTGCTGGACACCCCATGCCAAACAACTAGCAAGGCAGGAGCACAATCCCATCCATTAGCAGAGAGGCTGCCTAAAATCATAGTAAGATCATAGACATCCCAAAACACACCACCGAACGTGGTCTTGCCCACCAGAAAGACAAGATCCAGCCACATCCATCAGAACACAGGCACCAGTCCCCTCCACCAGGAACCCTACACAACCCACTGAACCAACTTGACCCTCTGGGGGCAGACACCAGAAACAACAGGAACTATGAACCAGCAGCGTGCAAAAGGGAGACCCCCAAAACAGTAAGTTAAGCAAAATGAGAAGACAGAGAAATACACAGCAGATGAGGGAGCGAGGTAAAAACCCACCAGACCAAACAAATGAAGAGGAAATAGGCAGTCTACCTGAAAAAGAATTCAGAGTAATGATAGTAAAGATGATCCAAAATCTTGGAAATAGAATGCAGAAAATACAAGAAACATTTAACAAGGACATAGAAAAACTAAAGAGCAAACAAACAATGATGAACAACACAATAAATGAAATTAAAAATTCTCTACAAGGATTAATAGCAGAATAACTGAGGCAGAAGAAAGGGCTAAGTGACCTGGAAAATAAAATAGTGGAAATAACTACTGCAGAGCAGAATAAAGAAAAAAGAATGAAAAGAATTAAGGACAGTCTCAGAGACCTCTGGGACAACATTAAAGGCATCAACATGTGAATTATAGGGGTCCCAGAAGAAGAAGAGAAAAAGAAAAGGACTGAAAAAATATTTGAAGAGATTACAGTTGAAAATTTTCCTAATATGGGAAAGGAAATAGTCAATCAAGCCCAGGAAGCACAGAGAGTCCCATACAAGATAAATCCAAGGATAAACATGCCAAGACACATATTAATCAAACTATCAAAAATTAAATACAAAGAAAAAATATTAAAAGCAGCAAGGGAAAAGCAACAAATAACATACAAGGGAATCCCCATAAGGTTAACAGTTGATCTTTCAGCAGAAACTCTGCAAGCCAGAAGGGTGTGGCACATATTTAAAAGGGAAAAAACCTACAACCAAGAAAGGGAAAAACCTACAACCAAGATTACTCTGCCGAGCAATGATCTCATTCAGATTCAACGGAGAAATTAAAACCTTTATAGACAAGCAAAAGCTAAGAGAATTCAGCACCACCAAACCAGCTTTACAACAAATGCTAAAGGAACTTTTCTAGGAAGGAAACACAAGAGAAGGAAAAGACCTGCAATAACAAACCCAAAAGAACTAAGAAAATGGGAATAGGAACATACATATCGATAAGTACCTTAAATGTAAATGGATTAAATGCTCCAACCAAAAGACAAAGATTGGCTGAATGGATATGAAAACAAGTACCGTATATATGTTGTCTACGAGACACACTTCAGACCTAGGGAAACATACACACTGAAAGTGAGGGGATGCAAAAAGATATTCCATGCAAATGGAAATCAAGAGAAAGCTGGAGTAGCAATTCTCATATGAGACAGAAGAGACTTTAAAACAAAGACTATTAAAAGAGACAAAGAAGGACACTACATAATGATCAAGGGATCAATCCTCGAAGATGTATAAAAATTGTAAATATTTATGCACCCAACATAGGAGCACCTCAATACATGAGGGAAATGCTAACAGCCATAAAAGGGGAAATTGACAGTAACACAATCACAGTAGGGTACTTTAACACCCCACTTTCACCAATGGACAGATCATCCAAAATGAAAATAAATAAGGAAACACAAGCTTTAAATGACACATTAAACAAGATGGACTTAATTGATATTTATAGGACATTCCATCCAAAAACAACAGAATACACTTTCTTCTCAAGTGCTCATGAAACATTCTCCAGGATAGATCATATCTTGGGTCACAAATCAAACCTCGGTAAATTTAAGAAAATTGAAATCATGTCAAGTATCTTTTCCGAACACAACGCTATAAGACTAGATATCAATTATAGGAAAAAACTGTAAAAAATACAAATACATGAAGACTAAACAATACACTATTAAATAACCAAGAGATTCCTGAAGAAATCAAAGAGGAAATCAAAAAATACCTAGAAACAAATGACAATGAAAACACGATGACCCAAAACCTATGGGATGCAGCAAAAGCAGTTCTAAGAGGGATGTTTATAGCAGTACAATCCTACCTCAAGAAACAAGAAAAATCTCAAATAAACAACCTAACCTTACACCTAAAGCAATTAGAGAGAGAAGAACAAAAAAACCCCAAAGTTAGCAGAAGGTAAGAAATCATAAAGATCATAACAGAAATAAATGAAAAAGAAATGAAGGAAATGATAGCAAAGATCAATAAAACTAAAAACTGGTTCTTTGACAAGATAAACAAAATTGATAAACCATTAGCCAGACTCATCAAGAAAAAAAGAGAGAAGGCTCAAGTCAATAGAATTAGAAATGAAAATGGAGAAGTAACAACTGACACTGCAGAAATACAAAGGATCAGGAGAGATTACTACAAGCAACTATATGACAATAAAATGGACAACCTAGAAGAAATGGACAAATTCTTAGAAAAGCACAACATTCTGAGACTGAAACAGGAAGAAACAGAAAATATAAACAGACCAATCATAAGCACTGAAATTGAAACTGTGATTAAAAATCTTCCAACAAACAAAAGCCCAGGACCAGATGGCTTCACAGGCGAATTCTATCAAACATTTAGAGAAGAGGTAACACCTAACCCTCTCAAACTCTTCCAAAATATAGTAGAGGGAGGAACAGTCCCAAACTCATTGTACAAGGCCAGCATCACCCTGATACCAAAACCAGACAAAGATGTCACAAAAAAAGAAAACTACAGGCCAATATCACTGATGAACATAGATGCAAAAATCCTCAACAAAATACTAGCAAACAGAAACCAACAGCACGTTAAAAGGATCATACACCATGATCAAGTGGGGTTTATCCCAGGAATGCAAGGATTCTTCAGTATATGCAAATCAATCAATGTGATAAACCATATTAACAAATCAAAGGATAAAAACTATATGATAATCTCAATAGTTGCAGAGGAAGCTTTTGACAAAATTCAACACCATTTATGATAAAAACCCTCCAGAAAGTAGGCATAGAGGGAACTTACATCAACATAATAAAGGCCATACATGACAAACCCACAGCCAACATCATTCTCAATGGTGAAAAACTAAACCCATTGCTACTAAGATCAGGAACAAGACAAGGTTGCCCACTCTCACCACTATTATTCAACATAATTTTGGAAGTTTTAGCCAGCCAGCAGAGAAGAAAAGGAATAAAAGGAATCCAAATAAGAAGAAGTAAAACAGTCACTCTCTGCAGATGACATGATAGTATACACAGAAAAGCCTAAAGATGCTACCAGAAAACTACTACAGCTAATCAATGAATTTGGTAAAGTAGCAGGCTACAAAATTAATGCACAGAAATCTCTTGCATTCCTATACACTAATGATGATAAATCTGAAAGAGAAATTAAGGAAATACTCCCATTTACCACTGCAACATAAAGAATAAAATACCTAGGAATAAACCTATCTAAGGAGACAAAAGAACTGTATGCAGAAAACTATAAGACACTGATGAAAGAAATTAAAGATGATAAAAAAAGATGGAGAGAGATATACCATGTTCCTGGATTGGAAGAATCAACATTGTGAAAATGACTATACTACCCAAAGCAATCTACAGATTCAATGCAATGCCTATCAAAGCACCAATGGCATTTTTCACAGAACTAGAACAAAAAATGTCACAATTTGTATGGAAACACAAAAGACCCCGAATAGCCAAAGCAATCTTGAGAAAGAAAAATGGAGCTGGAGGAATCAGGCTCCCTGACTTCAGACTATACTACAAAGCTACAATAATCAAGACAGTATGGTACTGGCACACAAAAAAGGAATATAGACCAATGGAACAGGATAGGAAGCCCAGAGGTAAACACATGCACATATGGTCACCTTACCTTTGATAAAGGAGGCAAGAATATACAATGGAGAAAAGACAGCTTCTTCAATAAGTAGTGCTGGGCAAACTGGACAGCTACATGTAAAAGAATGAAATTAGAACACTCCCTAACACCACACACAAAAATAAACTCAAAATGGATTAAAGACCTAAATGTAAGGCCAGACACTATAAAACCCTTAGAGGACAAGATAGGCGGAACACTCTATGATATAAATGACAGCAAGATCCTTTTTGACCCACCTCCTAGAGAAATGAAAATAAAAACAAAAATAAAGAAATGGGACCTAATGAAACTTAAAAGCTTTTGCACATCAAAGGAAACCATAAATAAGACCAAAAGACAACCCTCAGAATGGGAGAAAATGTTTGCAAATGAAGCAACTGACAAAGGATTAATCTCCAAAATACACAAGCAGCTCAATATCAAAAAAACAAACAACCCAATCCAAAATTGGGCAGAAGACCTAAATAGACTTTTCTCTAAAGAAGATATACAGATTGCCAACAAACATATGAAAGGATGATCAACATCATTAATCATTAGAGAAATGCAAATCAAAACTACAATGAGGTATCACCTCACACTGGTCCGAATGATCATCATTAAAAAGTCTACAATAAATGCTGGAGAGGATGTGGAGAAAAGGGAACCCTCTTGCACTGTTGGTGGGAATGTAAATTGATACAGCCACTATGGAGAACAGTATGGAGTTCCTTAAAAAACTAAAAATTGCACTACCATATGACCCAGCAATCCCACTACTGGGCATATACCCCGAGAAAACCATAATTCAAACAGTGTCATACACCCCAACGTTCATTGCAGCTCTATTTACAATAGCCAGGACATGGAAGCAACCTAAGTGTCCATTGACAGACGAATGGATAAAGAAGATGTGGCACATATATACAATGGAATATTACTCAGCCATATAAAGAAACGAAATTGAGTTGTCTGTAGTGAGGTGGATGGACCTAGAGTCTGTCATACAGAGTGAAGTTAAGTCAGAAAGAGAAAAACAAATACCATATGCTAACACATATATATGGAATCTAAAAAAAAAAAAAGGTTCTGAAGAACCTAGGGGCAGGACAGAAATAAAGACGCAGACGTAGAGAATGGACTTCAGGACACTGGGATGGGGAAGGGTAAGCTGAGACGAAGTGAGAGATTGGCATGGACATATATACACTACCAAATGTAAAACATATAGCTAGTGGGAAGCAGCCTCATAGCACAGGGTGATCAGCTCAGTGCTTTGTGACCACCTAGAGGGATGGGATAGTGAGGGTGGGAGTGAGACGCAAGAGGGAGGGGATATGGGGATATATGTATACGTATAGCTGATTCACTTTGTTATACAGCAGAAACTAACACAACATTGTACAAGCAATTATATTCCAATAAATATGTTTTAAAAAATTAAAATGAGGGGCTTCCCTGGTGGCACAGTGGTTGAGAGTCCGCCTGTCGATGCAGGGGACGCTGGTTCATGCCCCGGTCCGGGAAGATCCCACATGCTGCAGAGCGGCTAGGCCCGTGAGCCATGGCCGCTAAGCCTGCGCGTCCGGAGCCTGTGCTCCGCAACGGGAGAGGCCCGCGTATCGAAAAAAAAAAAAAATTAAAATGAAATAAAATGAAGGAGATAAATAAAATTCTTTTTAATACTCCGTATTCTGCGGACACTTTTTTTTTTCATCATGGTGAGATCTACAGATACTCATTTCAGTTCCCTCAAACAGGACAAGCCAGTTCATTCAGCCCTCGACAAAGGTAACTGATTTGAGCACAACAGTTCTCTTCTCTTGGGCTCTCGTCAGTTCTCTATGATCCTGCCATAGTAATTGCTTTACAGATAAAGAGAGCACAAAAAACGGCTATGCTTTCGAGTTTCCCAGAGTTTCAAATGCCTTGAAGTTCCAATTCTGATGTTGCTAATGTATCTTCCCAGGCAACCTCTGATAATGTGTTAAGTAAATATCTGGTGATTGAATGTTGAAGGAAAGTTTGTACGTGAGGTGAACTGAGTGGATATGTGTATCTACATTTTCCCTGTGGATATAATTTCGTAGCCTGAGCCAGTTAAACAAACAAGTGATATGATTCCACCTGAAATTCTCTTTCCTCTGCACTAAACTATTTCCCTTTTTAAAAAAAGTAATTAAAAAGAAACCATGTGCCCTGACCCAGCCACCCTTCCTTAGTATATATTCCATGCAACTAGTCCTAGAAAATGTCCTAGTTGCTTGAAGAAATAATCATGGTAACATTCATAGTGGTAAAATTTTCGTCATCGGTCATAAAAATTCTTACATTTGTACATCAATTTCTAGAGGGAAAACAGATCAGACAGGGGTAAACCTAAGATAGTAAGTTAGTTTCTAGAGTAGATATTTGTACTTAAGCATTTTGAAGAAAGAGTCTCTGATAATGTTTATGATCTCTTGCTATTGGTATTCTTCAGCATGTTTTGCAAGCATGCATAAATTAAGCAGTTCTGTCCTTGAGACATTATCTCAATGGATTCTTACGTAACCATATAAAAAAATCAAGGCAGGAATCAGTTACCCCATTTTAAGGATGAACAAACTGAAACTCAGAGAAATCAATTAACTTCTCAAAGTCACATAACAAAGTCAGTTCCACTGACTCAAGCCCTGTTCTATACCACTATTCCTTACGTACCTATGGACACACATATCAGACACACCTCCTCCATTTGCCTCTCTTTTCATGTGTTCACATATTCTGCAGTGCATCTTTATTTTCTAGTACTGAAGTGAAGATAAGAATAGGCAGGTGGATAGGTAGACATAATGTGCTTTCTGGAATGGTATTTAATCGTGTGCTCAAACATGTTTTAGCCAATAATGCTTAATTTTTGAACCTTAAAATTGCTGTATGTGTGAACAATAATAATAGCAATTGATAGTAAAATACTATTGCACTTGCAATATTTGCTTTTAAATGCTCTGACAACACGTATCAACTTGAGGAATCATCTCCCTATCACAGTTTTGCCCCCACCAAATTAACTTTCACATTGTGAAACTCTGGTCTTGCTTTCCATTTCTAAAACTTCCCAATGGCTCTCTATTGTCCTCAGGATAAAGAATAAACTCCTTAGGATGATCTTCCACCCATCCATGAACTAATCATCCTTTCCTCTCCAAACGCCTTCTCCAAGGCTCTCCTTTCTCTTTCCAGCTAAAATGAACAATTTTGCAGTTACCCAGAATAGCCCATAGCATTTTACATCACCATGCCTTTGCCTATAATCTCCCTTCTTTCTAAAAGGTCTTTTTGTGCCTTTTCTATCTGAAAACTCTACTCTTTCTTCAAACCCAGTTCAAGCATCTGTCTGTAAAACTCCTTGAGCATCTTCCCACTCCTCCACAAAACAGGGTTGATGATTCTCTCCTTTGTGCATATCTAGATTCGAGTTAACTATTAGGTTCTATGTTGGCACCTATCACAGGATTTTGTCATCAATTGTTTGTATGTATCCTTCCATGTTTTACCTTATTGCCCCTGTTCTTAGCACAATACATAGCAAAATACTGCAGGTGCTCAATAAATGTTTACCTAATGATCAATAAATGCATGAATACCCATTTAACAGATGGGTATTCTAAGGAAACATATGGGTAGCTAATAAAACAGAAACTCTTGATTTTTTTCAAGGGCACAACCATTTGAAGATGAAATGTTACCTTATCTGGTCCTTCCTATACCCTGTTCTAACTAATATTAATGAAAGATTACCAAGGATTTCAAACATATGACCTCAGTATATAATAACACAGTTACTTAGAACCTTATACCTAATGAGAATAGAAAAGATTTATTCATCTTAAGCAAAATTCTAGTGCCATTTCTTCTGCCCTTGAGCAAGACTTGTAATCTTGTGCATTTCTGTTGTTGATACACTTTTCATACCCCCTCTTCAGTTCTGCATCTTTAAAAATACTGATAAAATAGCAAGATGAAACAAAGGGAAACTCCAGTGTTTTGAGGCAAATATGGATCCTTTGGATAATGAATGACCTTATTCACTCCAGACTCAGTCCTCTGAACACCACTTACATAGTAAGAAATGCAATCACCAAATCTGAAGAACCTAATTTAGACATAGTATGAAAGGTTATGATTTTGAAAAATAAAATCTAAACAAAAGCTTGAAAAAACTAAAAGAAATGGATCTAGCACCTAGTTCACTAATTTTATAATTGAATGCCTATTTTAAGTGCTCTTTTTTGATCATTTACTTACAAATTCATATAACAATATGGGAGGTTCTTCAGAAATGTGTGGACATTGTGTGGGTTATAACGCAAATATAACCAGAAATATAAATATTTCAGAAATATTTATATACATATATATTTGAGGAAAGAAATATTTTAAATAACAACTTCCGAGTTTGTAATTTCCATAGCTGTATCTCATAAAAATGTAAATTTTTGGTCAGAAGTTTTTCCCCAATTTAGAGGTCACATTCTCAAATTCTGCCAGCTTTTCTCTGTCACCCTAAGCTCATATAAATCAGATGAGTAGCATGACTAAAATATTTGAATTGCTTTCTTATTATAGGCATGATCATGCACTCACCAGATCATGGATTATTCAGTTTTGCAAATACAGGTGGAAATCATTCAACAGGTCACTTTTTTCATATGACCTCCTCCCACATCTATCACTAATACCTCTTCAAGTTAATTTACACTGAACTTTCCTCTGCAGAATGATGTGGTTTCTTCTTTATCATTTTTCTATGTCTCCTTTAGATCTTCCAGAAATAGAGGACTTTTTATATGATTTTGTTTATATGTACATTTATAAGACATAAACAGTAATTTCTCTTGGTGCAGAGAAAAGACCTGGATTAAATATTATTTTTACCGCTAAATAGTTGAGTGGCCATAAGCAAGTTATTTAACTTTTCTGAAACTTGGTTTCTCAATGGTAAAATTTATGATTGAAAGAGATGATGTATATAAAATTGGGGGTACAAAATAAGAACTCAATGATCTTAGTCCTTTTTCAAGATGGAATAATTTTCTATATGTACAATTGATAATAGGAGGAAAGAGAAATAATGTGCTCTGAGTTCAGTATAATATATGGTTTAGAACTTTAAGTGAACTGTCTTAAAGTACACATTATTTACTTGATGGATGAAGTGGCTGCCTTAGAGTTATTAATACATATTAAAATATATGTTTCAGAAACAAAAAAATTCTTATAAAAATTGCTATTATACTGACAGGATAATTGACTGTTTAAAATATGATCCATCTGCTATCTGCATTTCACAAAGTAGTGTAAGCAATTACATTATATTTTTTGGCTAATCCTATACTAATCATTGACTAAATCTTAGTTTCTCATATAAACTGGAATTAAGTTATACAAATATAAAAAGGAAACTCAATAATGGTAAGTTTCAGTCTCTTTTTGGCTGAGAACTTATCAAAAATATTATTTAATTCAGTAGTTGGAGATGCTATCTGTGATCATAAAGACTCAGTTCAGAAATTTGAAGTATTATTTTCAAATATGACTGAGTCACAAAATGTTAGAACAATAATGATTTGCCTTTCATTAGAACTTTCACCATGATGACCTCAAGAGGATAGAATTTGGAAGCAGGAGATTAATTTCCTTCTCAAGACTAAAATTTACTAACTGTGTAATCCTGGAAAGCTACTTAACCTTTCTGAGCCTCAGAAGTCTCATTTATAAGAATGGGGATAATCTATATCCTACTCTCTTCACAGGGCTACTTTGAGGAACAAATGAGATAATGCACACAAAAGCACTCAGAAGACTCTGAAACACTAAAGCAGGAAGGAAGAAACGAGGCAGAGATAGTGGCTCCCTTCTTTGAGTTCCCATGGCAGGCTATTCACTGCACTCCACAGTATTATAATTATCTGCTCTCATGGCCTGAAAGTGAAACTATGGCAGGAGGAGGGTAGAAACCTGGGGTCTATGAAGCTCTAGACTAAACCATCTGCTCTCAGCAGCCAGGTAAACCTGGTTGAAATAAATTATTTAACCAGAAATAGTGTTATTTTTGTGATATTTTGTAATGTCCAACTTCTACCAGGCAACTAACAAAGGAGATATACAGGGGAAAAAAAGGCAGCTAACCAAGAGGTTGTCCTGGCTGATGGGGTTAACACCTCTGCTTCAAGAAAGTGATGAAAGGTGTAAGCTCATGGTTTTTACATCCCAGGCAACAGACAAGGTTAATGGCACCAGAGTAGTCCACTGCTCACCATAAAAATCCCTGAGCAAGAATGAGAAATTGGTCCAAGTTCCGAGTAGTAAAGGATTCTTACATTTATAGGCTAAGATAAATTGGTGAGGCTTAGTGGGAGACATTGGCCCAGGTAATAGTTGTTCTGATGTTACAGGAGAGAGCCTGTTCAATGTCACGTATGTTCTCTCTCCCTCCTTCCCTCTCCAAGAACCAAAGTTTGTATTGAAAAATCATCCCTATTTCTTGATTTGGGACTGAATAGTCAAATTTTTATTATATTAATATCAAGTAAGCAGGACCTACTCAAATACACTCTCCTGATAAAAGGGTAAGTTAATTATTACACCTGTTGTTTTGCACTGGCAAAAGATTTCAAATATATCCCTCCATCATCCTCAAAAAACAAACAAACAGAAACCATCTGAGGCAAAGCCATTTATATACTGTATTTGTGTGTACCCACCACTGTTCTTACTTCTAACAAGGAGTGTCTGTCTGCCAGCATTTTCAGATTTAGCAGCAGGGCTCTTCTTAACAGACTATGAGAGGGGTCCATAGAAGAAAATCCATCATCTGATTAAGGCTTTCAGACAAATTAAAACTCTCTGAACAGGATCCTCTTTCCTTCACTTAGATTTCAGTGAACAGAAAGCAGATTATCTCTCCAGGCAATTATCAACTCTAAAAGTGCTTGTGGTTTTAAGACTTTGGCAGAACTTGTTGAAAACATCATCATCATACACTTGTACAAGCTCTAATTTCAGTGGCTCTTTTGTACCACATGATGCATGATGAAATTTATGAAGGCCTGTTTTCCCCCCTAAGGCTCATTTCTTTTTTTTTTTTTCCACAGAGCCAATCTGCATCACTTAAGTCCAAACTATTACATTAACCATCCTTTTCACTAGAGTAGAGAACTTCTTTTTAATTGTCCATATCATGGCCACCATACATCAAAGGTAGGATCATTATTTTCCACTTATTTTCTCTTCTAGAGACCCAAATTCTTATAGGAGAAGCTTTTAGGATTAGGAAGAGGAGAGAGTCAGAGACTGGGAGCAGATTTCATAAGCAGCAATTTGACCTGGGTCTTTGAATATACCAAGCCTGGGACACTTATAATACTATATTTAGGGTTCAGTCTGACTTGTTTTCCATACAGATGTAGGGTGGACTAAATGGGACTTGATCCAGAGATTTGGGCATCCGATGAAAGTTGCCTGAAATAATTTTTCATTTTTATTATTAAAGCAATATAATGTTAGTTTTCTGGGGTACTGTAGTCTCACTTAAAACATGTATAAACTGCTTTATTAGAGATTATAGCACTATTGGAAGAGAAAGCAAGAGTGATCATTTATATGATAATATGAGCTGATAATTTAGGAATGATTCATTCTCGTAAATGTTCCAACATGTGTGTAAGTTTATTACTTACAGAAGTCCCATTCAGAAAGTAAGATCTTTTATAAAGCAATCTTTAATTGACTTTTCTTTTCTATGTGGTAGAGAGACATATAAAACTTAATGAGATTTTAGGGTGTGAGGATTGCCACAGCTCTCCTTCCTGCTGTTTCTTTGCTCTGTGCTCTTTGCCTCATTCACACAGACTGGAGTAGCTGGCATGGGCACATTAATGGAGCAAGAGGGGATTTTGTGAAGGGAATTCAAGTGTGGAATGGGGATCTGACGATGAATTCTAACTTTTTTTCCAACCCTGACTTTCTCCTGCCCTAAACAGGAGTTGTAAACAATTTCCGGCTGCAAAGACCTGCAGAGATCCAAATCAAAAAAGAATGCTGTGATATGTCATTGGACAGAAAAAAAGATAATGATTGTGGTTATAGGTCAGACAAGGAGTCTAAGGATGTACTATTTTGGTCAACATTTTGTTTCAGCCTAAAATAAATCCTGGGTCTTTAAAAGTCAATTTTTGAAGGCAGACTCATGTTACAATCTTTCTCAGAAGATGAGGGATGGGGGGAGGAGTTTCTAGAAGCATGTAAAAATGTTTAAAAATCCTACCGTATTTTTTCAGATAGATACAAATATATTTTCTCTAAACATTTTTCTTTTCAATGTTTTTCTAGTAGCCCAAGTTATATATGACTACATGTCCTTTACATTACCTTCACAAGAGATAACCATTGCTAAAATGTTATTGAATTTTATTTTCTGTATTTATGTATATCCTGTGTCAGAGTTTTTAATTTTTATAGCCAAATATGATTTCAAAATTATAAAATTATCCTCCTATACTTTTTCTAAGACAGTATAGTTTTTTGTGTTTAGAATTTTAATCTACTTGAAATTTGTTTTCAATGATACGAAAGGAATATTCTTTTTATTTTTTTCCAAATGGGTATAATAAAATAGTCTCTTCTTCCTTTACTGATTTGAAATGCCACATTTATCATATAAACATCATAGATGGGATGAAGGGCATGATCTGTACCCTATTCTGCTCCATTGGTCTATTTATCTATCCCTCTACTGATACTATATGGGTGTTAACTTCTTGGGTTTTTGCACTGTATCTTTCTATCTACTAGGGAAAATCTTTAACCATTTTGACAGATAACTCCTAATAAATTTTCCAGCAGAGATGAATTATCCCAGGTTGAACTAAGGCCTGGGAAGTGTTAGGAAATAGAGGGTAGAAAAAGGACCCCTAGGGTACAAGGATCTTTCTCCCTCAATAAACAGAATTTGGTGGGTTGACTATATTTTCCAGTCACCTTTCTGTGGGAGGTGTCCAGGGACTATGCCCAGCCCACTAGGAGATGGCAGGTAACAGAGCATCTGCACAGGCAGGAAAGCATTCTCAACCAGATTCAGTCCCTGCCTTTGAGGAGCACATAGCACAGCAGGGAAGGGCACTCAGATAGAAAAGGTTCTCATTCCAACTAGAAGTTGAATGAGAGGTTAAAAGTCCTGTCACCATCACCTGAGGTAAAAGCAAAAGATCCTTATCAGTGAATAATTCATTTAACTAATTGGATACATAAATGATTTTCAGGAAACTTTGAGCACGGAGATGGCAGAAAGTAACCAGAAGTCTGTCCATTGAGTATGTTAGCAAACCTTAAATGAAAGCTTCTTCATTTACTTCTCACCACGTATTCCTCCATGGAAGCAAATTGGTTTTTGTAGAAAGGGATCCTTGTTAAAATAATGTTATTAAATGTTTATTCTGTACCAGAAACACACCCAAACATACGTGTGTGTGTGTGTGTATATATGTAATTTTTAATTTTAGAATTTAGAATTTTATTTTACATATCTATATATCTTTGTGTGTGTGTGTGTGTGTGTGTGTGTGTGTGTGTATACATCTTCATTTATTCATGACAAGCACCCTGGGAGGAAGCTATTACAACTTTCATTTCACATCTGAAGACACTGAGGCTCAGCTACACAGCATCATCACTCTACTTAGAGGACCTTAGGTATTTACTGCACTCCTCTAAGCCTCAGACTCCTCATAGAGAAAAGACGGGATCTATGCAAAGGACCGTCATGAGAAATTTATGAGATAATGGGTATAAAACATGTAGCACAGGACCTGGGCACATAGAAAGTGCTCAACAGCTAATAACTGTTCAGGTCACACAACTATTAAATGACCAAACAGAGTCTATGTGTATAAAGTGATTCCCCCTTGGGCTCAAATCAAACACTAAATACTTATAAGATTGTTGTTGTTTTTTTTTTAACCATCTCCAGCAGGAAGAACAAAAAAGGTACTTTAGTAGAAAGAAAGGTAAGTTTATCCAAAAAGAAAATTATTTAAAATATAAGCTCATTATGAAACAAATGTAACAGATATTTACTCCAGCACTTCAACAGCTCAGCTTTCACCTTCCAAGCCATCTAATCAGGTGAGCAGGTTTCCAGACCCCAGATTTCTGACAGAAGCACTAAAAATTACTCAATTTTGCTAGCATACTTGGCCCTACCTGAGCCCACATTCAAACTCAGAAGCCTGTGCTGATCCAAACGGATACAGCCTCTGCACCCCACAGACCATCCCCACCTCTTATCCCCACGGACAACTGCAGTGGCTCAGAGATGGCCCAAACATCCCAGGGGCTCAGGCATGGCTTTTGCAGCTGAGCCCAGCCAGGATCCATTCACATCTGAAAAGGGACTGTGTGAGGCTCCAGAAGGGCATGACCAGGTCAGGTCGGAACGTTATAACATGGGGCCAGAGTAGGCATTCAGTAAGCACTCGCTAGTTAATTGACTGAAGTGGCAAGTAAAAGCTTGCACCCAGAACTCCATTCTGCCATTCTCTAAAGCAAGAGGCCTGAAGACAGTCATAACATTTTAAATTGTTCATTTTGAGCTGGGAATCTTTCTAATGATCTTCTTACCTAAACCTACAAAGAGGTGAGATCAAATCAGATCTGTTCGTATATCAACACACTAAAAATGACTGGCCCAAAAGAGTGACAGTGAGAGGGAAGGGTTGGCATGAGATTAAAATGTTATCCCATTGAGATCTGGAAAGGTTTCACAGAGAAACTGCATCTAACCACTTTCATTCTTCCTCTTATTCCTCTTCCCTCTCTCTTGTTTGGTGCTAGAAGGTCATAGTGACAGTCAGTTGAGAGGATAGAAAGGAGAATGGATTTTTCAAGAAGAGTGGGTAGAACAATTTTATCTGTCCTTTTGTTCCTCCCTCTTTTCTCCCCTTCATGAACACACTATGCCATTCAAACAGAACATCAGTTTGGTTGACATTGGATTTAAGAAAAGGAGGAGCTCTTCAAATTTTTAAAATTTTCAATTTTCAAAAAGGGATACTTTTCTGTTTTATATTTATAATTTTAGTTTCTGTCATAACATAACATATAGCATAATCACATTAAGATTTGTTTTGGAAAATTAAAAGAAAAAGATTACCCATTGTCCAACTACTTGGAAATAATAATAGCTGATATTTATTGAGAATTTTCTATGTGCTAGGCACTTCACCAAGAGCTTTATGCATTAGCTTTTTTAATCCTCACAGCAACATTGTGAAGTAAGCACTGTTATCTCCCATCTTTAGTTGAAATTAAGGCACAGAGTACTTGAGTAACTTGCCCAGAGGCACACAGCTTATAACTGGTAAAAATAGTATTCAAACCCAGAAGTCTGAGGCCAATGCCCATGCCCTCAACCACCCTACTTTCATCTAATACTTTAATTACTTTTAAAAATAGAGTTAAAATCATACTGCACTTACAATTTTGGAGAGGACTAGTACACTCTTTTCCCCCAAAACAGGGACATTTCCTAGTCTTTATTTGAATGAAAGAAAAGGCAAGTCCATTAACTTTATTTCAAAATTTCTATGATGTTGCATGAGCCACTAAAAAACAAAGAACATAAGATTAGTGACCAAAAGTAAATTACTTCAAAATTTTGCCTAGGAAGCATAAAAAAATGGTACAGTCTAGAATGGAGAAGAGGATGATATGTCATGAATCACCTTCTGATGGGTCTTTATTTATTTTAATCTTTTATTTTTATTCTAAGTTTTATATTCCATTTATGGTTATTATAAAATATTGGCTTTATTTACTGTTTTGTACAATATATCCTTGTAGCTTATTTTATAACAGCTTGTACCTCTTACTCCTCTATCCCTATATTGCTCCTCCCTCCTTCCCTCTCCCCACTGGTAACAAGTAGTTTGTTCTCTATATCTGTGAGTCCGCTTCTTTTTTTATTATATTCACTACTTTGTTGTATTTTTCAGATTCCACATATAAGTGATATCATTATTTGTCTTTGTCTTATTTCACTTAGCATAATGCCTTCCAAGTCCATCCATGATGCTGCAAATGGCAAAATTTCATTATTTTTTATGGCTGAGTAGTATTCCATTGTATATATCTACCACATTGTCTTTATCCATTCATCCACTGATGGACACTTAGATTGCTTCCATATCTTGGCAATTGTAAGTAATGCTGCTGTGAACATTGGGGTACATGTGTCTTTTTGAATTAGTTTCTTTCGGATATATAACCAGGAGTGGAACTGCTGGGTCATATGGTAGTTCTATTTTTAGTTTTTGAGAAACCTCCATACTGTTTTCCACAGTGGCTGCACCAATTTACATTTGATGGGTCTTTATTTAAAGTAATTCTCAGTCAGTCCCACATATCTAAAAACTACCAGAGAAAACTCTCCAACTTCCCCATATATAATCAATATGCAATGGTTAAAATCAATAAAAATTCATTTGAGGAGTCGGCATATTTATGGGCCTGCCAAAAGCAAGAGCTGATTGTTAAGTTTCATACCCTTTGTTGTTGAATTGCACTGATTGCCAGGTGTTCATTGCTTTGCCCTTTTTCAGAGCTCACTCCTTTTCTAGAACCATCAACTCTACCCAGGGAGCTTCAAGATATGCAAATGGAGCTCATGGCCTCCACTCCCTCCAAAAATACTTCCTGTGCTCAGCCCTGGATCTTCCTTGGAGGAGGTAGCACCCACTATCTCTTCTTGCTTTAGACCAGCTTTCCCAAAGAAACCTACATTGAAAATAGCAGCTCTTAGTCAGTCTTTCCCGTGAGTACAAAGAGGCCGTCCAGTATGAATTTATACAGTGGACCCTTGAATTTACGTATAACTTATAGTCAGCCTTCCTTATCTGAGATTCCTCCACACCCCAAGATTGAATCAACCATGGACCATGGACCATGTAGTACCATAAAGTATTTACTATTGAAAAATATCCACATATACGTGGACCGACCACAGTTCAAACCCACGTTTGAAAAAAAAAAGTCATTTACATGAGTTGATGAATGAGTACCCCGGGCTTGAATGAGTACTCCAGGCTTGAATCCTTGTAATCCAATGAGTGCCCACTCCACTTCTGCATGTCTCCTTCCTGATCATCATCTGTAGTCTTGTGACTCTATCAAAGGTTGAAGGGCAGCTTGGCCTCTGGGGGAGAGTGCTGGTACCTGGGCGCTAAGTTCGACTTTAAGGCATTATCCCTTCCCTGCTACAGGCAAATCTCTTAACTTCTTTGGTCATAGTCACTGCTCTGAAAACTAAAGACATTGATTCAAACAGTGCTTTCCTGTGACACCCTGGGGCTCTGATGTAGGGTATCAGGTCTGCCAGTCGGCGGGCTGCAAAGATCAGACCAAGCATTTCCCTATGTCCTAGCTTCATTCAGAGCAACTCTGCCTTTATCTTTTTATATTTGAGAACTCTATATAAACTTAGCTTGAAAAAAGGATTCTGCAGCTAATTTTCTTTGTAAAAATTACTGGATGACATGATTCCTAAAGACTGTTTCAGTCCTATGTGATTTTTAAAAATAATAACCCAATTGAAGTTTGTATATGTCTATGCAAGGGTAAGAGAGTGCATCCCCCTCAGATCTGTAGCATACATTATTTTCCAGAAAACTTTTTTTTTTTTTTGCTTTTTTGGTTTTACTGGCAATATTTATGGAGGGTCTGAATTATCTTAATCACACCAGCAGCTATAGATCTGGTTCAGGGTACATAATGCGCCATCTCTCACTCTCAGACCTTAAGTAAAGCATTTCCGAAGGCATAGATTGACCACATTATTTCAGACTCTGGGAAACCAAGAGTTCTAGGTGGAACACTGATCAGCCTCGGCCTCCCCCAAGGGACTGATCACATCTGTTTTCCTAAGACAGATGTTCACTGAGGACACAGACATCATTTAAGGAATGAGCTTAAGGAATGACACATGTGAAATACATCAAAATTAGGAGAGCTTGATACTCAAATTGCTGGGAAGGGATGGTTGGATTTGCAATTTTCATGTTATGTTGGCACCAGCCATGAAGGATTCCATGATGGTCTGTGTGTATTTTTCATGAAAACAGATGTTAGTAGAGAAGAACTTTTTTAAAAGTGTCATATCTGTCATCCTAAGATCTGGTAAACACTATAGTCTATATGTAGTCCATGTGTTTTGGCAAACTCATTGTTTGTGCCTGCACAATTTGTTTCATTTAAGTCACTCCCAAACTGTGGTACATAGACCGTCTACATTAGTATCATGGTGGGGAGGTATTTTTAAAAAGTGAAGGTTTCTGCTGAATCACAGTCTCTTCAAGAAGAACCTGTATTGTTGGCATGCTCTCCGGAGCTTCTAATGCACAGCAGTCATTTTCTTTTGTGTGTGACTCCTTTACTGTAATATGGTCTCAGAATACATCATTTGCATATTCCAAATGTTTTGGCCACCAAAGGTATAAGGTTGGCAAGTCCTTTTGCCATTTAATTTCTTTTCTTAAAATGAATTAGGGACAGTGGGGTGAGGCTGAGGTAGAGGTTGCTGTAGATGATCACTAGGGTCCCTGTCAATTTGAACACACTCTATTTCTGATGCTATTTGGGGTAATTTAAGCTTAAAGCCCAGAGCAGTTTATTAGTTTATTACTTTAGGTACTTTTCAGTTAGAGCTAATATCCATTATATGGCACATATTCAACCTGAATAAAAAGAAACTTTTAAAATATTTATGTACATATTTATGATGTCTGAAATGGAAAATGATACATCTGGGAACAAGTTCCAGAAATGAAAAAAGTGTCTAATAAAATAAGCAAACCAATAAGAAGTCGTATATCACTTGACTCAGTTCCTCCTAGAGGGGCAATCAAATGAGATGTCTTGAAATTCACAATTAAATATACTGTAGAGTCTAACCAGAGAATACTGCATCAAAAGACGTGATTTGGTCCTTTATAAGTCTGCGTTTTTATTGGCTAATTTAAGGTTTCTAAACTGGTTTCCAAGTAGTTTTTTTGCCTCAATGATCTGAATTTTTCCCACTGATACCTACTCTAAAAACTAGATGGTGACAAACTTTTATTCTGTTGATTTTGACCAATGGTTATTTAATGTCTATAGGGGCTCATGTTCTACTTCCTAAAATACTTTTGATCATCTTCTTCTATTTCCAACGTCCCATCCATAGATAGGGCCTTTAACTTCCCTGGCCTGTGCCATTGCCATGTCCTCCCAACGGGTCACCCTGCTTCAATACATCTTCCACTGTAATTTCCTAAAATGCAGATCTGATTATGTCACTCTTCTGCCTAAAACTCTTTACTGGCTACTCATTACCTGTTGGGATAAGGTCGAACCTCTCGGACATGGCAAACCAGACTATTCATTACCTGGCTGAGCCTGTATCTTTTGTAAAGCCTTACCTCCAGAGGCACTGAAATTCCAATTATGCCAAGTTCTTTAAGAACTATGACTTTGAAGAGGCTGTCCTCTCCTTCTGGAAGGCCCTCCTCCGTTCCTCCTTATGTACCCAATATGACTGGTATGTTTGATCAATAGCAGGAAGGCCACTGAGGCAAGAGCAAAGTAAGCAAGGGGAAGAATATTAGGAGATAAGGTGGGAAGTAGGAAATAGGGCAGATCATATAGCACCTTATACCCTGAGTGAAATGGAATGTCATTAGAAGGATTGTAGCAAAAACGTGGCATGATCTGTATTGTATCATAGAGCTCACTCTGGCTGCTGTGGTAAGAATGGTCTGTGTCTGCAGGAGTGGGGAAATGTGAAAACAGCAGAAGCAGAGAGATCAATTTGGAAGAATTACCCTAACCTGAACAAGAAATTAGTGTAGAAACAGTGGAGATAGTGGGAAGTAGCCAGATTGGATATATTATGAAACTAGAGCCAATAGTATTTGCGATGAATTCATGCAGAGTGTGACAAAAGGAAGAAATCAAGGGTGACCCCCAAGTTTGGGGTCAGAGCAGTTGGAAAAATGGAGTAGCTATTTGTTGAAATACAATAGGAGGAACACTTTTGCAGGGGATGGTAGCAAATTAAAAGTTCAGTCTTGGGGGAGTTGAATTTGAAGTGGCTATTAGACATTCAAGTGGGAATGCATTGTAGGCAGTTGGATGTATGAGTCTGGAATTTAAGGGGGAGGTTGCATCTAAAGAAATTAACTTGGAAGTTGTCAACAAAAAAGACATTATTTGTAAGTGAGTATAAATATAAAAGAGGAATGTCAGCACATAAAAACACTTAAAAAGTGAGATGACAGAATAAATGAATGAATTATACTGATTGAGATACCAACTTGCAGAGTGAAGCAAATAATACAAAAATGTCATATCAGTATCATTCAAAGAATTTCATTTTTTATTTTCTCTAATGAAAAGCTTGTTGGCAACGCTCATTTCCAGGAACATACCACTAATGAAGTTACTTATTAAGCTAATATAGAGATAGTGAATACAAATATCTGTTTGAATATGTTGAATTACTGGTGTCTTCTTATTCTGTACCTTAGTGGCCATATATTTGCAAAAAGAAACAAATCAATACATCAATATGATGAGGCTGTTGAGTTTCAGATGGATATCACAGCTACAAGAGGTGTTTGGGCACAATAAAAATTCCTCACATCCTCACATGATTGTTTACAGTTTACAGTGTGCTTTATCATCCATTATCTCTAACTTTGAGCTTCGTGACATCCATACACTAGGCATATGGGCATTACTGTCCCCTACTTAAATATGAAGAAATTAAGGCTCAGGAGGCAAAGTCATTTACATGAGTTGATGAATGAGTACTCCGGGCTTGAATCCTTGTGATCCAATGAGTGCCCACTCCACTTCTGCATGTCTCCTTCCTGACCAAGGTTTGCCCCATCCTTAGCTGCAGCCCAATAAAACTTTCACAGGATGGCAAGCAGTACGATTCCTTTTGCATTTCATAGAAAAGACTGAGAAAATAACTGGTCTTTACTGGATACCATTTAGCAGGTCAGCAGCTCTGCATATGTCACAGAACTGGGTTTCATCACCTGAAACACCCTCAGGCATGGGATCTGGGGCTTTTCAAAGCAGCACTAGGGAGGAGAACGATGACCGTGAAATGTGTCAGGACTCATCTACCGCTCAGCCACCTCGCTCCTCTCAGTCTTTGCCTCCTTTGCGCTTGGAGTTGAATCCTCAGATGCCAAGGCATACATTTGCTCCCTACTTGGATCTGACATCTCTCCAGCATTAGCCTCCCATCTTGGACACTTTCCCTTTATGAACTAAGATTCTAAGTCCTACCCACACACTCCCCTGCATCCAGATACAGATAACCTACTTTAATTTTAATAACCTCTCCTCAACAATAACAGTGCAGAATAAGAGCATATACCATTGATTTTACACTCGCTACGCGCTTAGTCTTTATCCATGTTATCTAAGCTGCATGGCAATCCTAACCAGAAAGACACTATTTTACAAATGAGGAAACAAACTCAGAATGACATGACCAAACTCCTATGATCACATACCTGCTATTAATTGGAAGAATTAAGATGGGAATCTAAGTCTTCGTTACTCCAAAATCCACACTCTTTCCTTAACTACTGTCTCGCCACTAATGACCCTGTTTCACTCTCCGTAAGACAACATCAACACATGCTAAATTATAGTCTATTTTTCCCTCTGGATGAGGTTAATTGCTTCTTGTTTCTGCCTTAAAAGATCCAACAAAATTTTCCATGGTCTTCTCCCTTCTTTATCTCCATGTCCCCACCGCCACCACCCTGGGGATTGTTAAAACCTTGTTAGAACTAGTGAAGTCCAGGAATGAACCAAGTATCTTTACAAAAGCCAAATTGAAAGGAACTTCCATGTGTCTAAAAGACAGAAAATTCAATTTTAAATCAGGCTCTAAACTGTTTCTCAAACAGCTCCCATAAATCTGTACCAAAATCAAAAGAAATGATTTATAATAGAAGCTCTTTCAGTTAACATATCTATCCCATTGTTTGCCTCAAACCAAGGTTTCTATGTGGCATATGGCTGGAGAGGAGAGAAGAGAGTCAGTGGGGTTTCCATCCTGAGGCTCAGTCTTCACAGGTGTGCCTGCCGTTACTCTCCACACAGATGCCAGACATCATGGGGGTACTTATAAAGAAACAGGGTCAGTCACATAGTCTCAAGCTACCTGCTTTAAATGGGCATCATGGGGAGGAGTCTGAGTCACTAGTTGACATTCTCATGCCTCTTGCCCATAATGGATTTTTATCACATCATAAAGGAGCTCCTCAGCCAGTTGGAAATCATTGCCTTGCTGAATCAATTATAATTGCAGGGTACTCTGGAATGTTCTGTTGATTGTGATGTTAATAGGTACAAAGATACACAATGTGCAGCTCAATAACCATTCCATTAACGTCTAATTTAAAGTTTATTTCCAATATCATCATTATGAAGGAGAAAATAACCCATAGGACACAGCACTGGGAAAAGTGTGCAGGCATCTGAAAGCCACTTGCCTCTCCCCAGCTTCACACCTCATGAAATGTGCACGACACTGAGTTTGCACAGTCAGGGTCACTGAATAATCAAAGGGAAAGTTTCAACTGAGATAAAATTGACGTGCAAAGCATGAGAGTGGGGACAAAGTCACATTTCTATTACCAACACAGTGACACAACAAACACAGCATTCACCACGAATTGCATTAAGACTCCTGAAGCAGAAATATTGGAGGTGCTGGAGTACCACCGTGTCAGGAATTTCACATTAATATATTTGAATAATATGCCATTCTCTACTCATTTTCCAGACTGCCATGGGTTGTGTTTTACGTGGTATGGGTAAGGTATTTAGACACTGGTTTTCATCTTTCCCTCTCTGACTGAGCTATACTAACTGGGCCTGTTTATAATCTCTTGGCTGCAATCCCGTCTTTTGTGTTGGCTCTGCAATATTCCAAATGTTAAAATCTGGGGGGAAGAGGAATGGCAGGAAAATCAAATCATGAAGCCTTAACAAGAACTCAGATGCTTAAACTTCTAGAGGGACAGTAGTTTGATGACAAGGAATCGGTAGAAATACAGGACAACAGACAAGGTATAAAGGCCTCAAGTTTCTAATTAGAGTCTAACACCAGCCTCAAAATCTCTACAGAGTACACAGTCATGAGCTCAGATTATCTGACCTTTTAGCTACACTGTCTCCACCTAAACCCAGAGAATAGCTCCAAGTAAAAAAGGGATTTGTGAGATGAGCTTGGGATTTATAGAGGACTCTGGATTTGAGTCCAGTCAACTGGTAACTACTCAGGGGCACTTTTTTGAGATGCAAATTATAGATAATTAATGTCTAAAAGCACTACAGAATATAAATTGGTATATAGAGGTAGAATGATCAGAATTCTTAGGAATGTGATAGATGTTCTCTTTATTCATTTATTTGTTCATTCATTCATTGGAGTAAGGAAACTTATCCAGGGGATACACATCAATAATAAGTCAGACAGCTGGTGAGGCAGAGATGAAAAGAAAATGCTATGATTACAGTAGAGTTTATTCATCAATCAGAAGAGAGAGAGAGGGAGGTGTTAAAGGAAGGGAAGAACCAACATGAAATTGGTGATACTTGAACTGTGTTTCCAAGGTGTAATGTCAATCTGTCAGTGGATACAATGGAAAAGGCTAGAGTCAGAGGAAGCAGCCCAAGCAGGAGGAAGGGGTTAGAGCATGTGCCCAGGGAATCTCATTTGATCCAAGGTATGCAGGGCCATGTTGAAGTTAAGCACAACTGGGGAAAGATGAAATCCTGAGGGTCTTGTGAGGCATGTTAAGGAGTGTGTACAATTTCCTCTAAGTCAGTTCTTCTCAATTCTGGCTGCACCTTACACTAGAGGAGCATCTGAGATATACTCAGACCCCATCCTAAGAGATTTGAATTATTTGACCTGGGGAAGGTCCTGAAGTGACAATTCTCAGTGCTAACCTGGTACAGCTGGGGCTGAGCACCACACTACAGAGATAAGGTTATGCTGAGGATGTTTGAACAGAGAAATGTCAAAGTCAGTTCTATGTTTTAGAAAGGTGAGTCTAGCAGATGTGTGGAGAACTGATGGAGAGAGGTGGAAACCAAGTAGGAAACTAGTGTAGTCTATTAGAGCAGTGGTGTTCAAAGCGTGGTTCACCAAAACTTTAAGGTTTTATGGAGTTTTTGCAAGAGATACAAAACACTTGCCTCCCATTTTTTTTAGAAACATTTAATTAGTGTTAAAAAGAATAATTGACCAAAAAAAAATTCCAATGTGATACAGAACAAATTTTAACACATCAGCAAAGGTTGAACTTATGTTTCCAATTTAATTTAGTATTCTCCTGAGATGTTTTTTTACATATACATATATCTATTCTTTTTAAGATTCTTTTCCCATATAGGCCATTACAGAGTATTGAGTAGAGTTCTCTCTGCTGCACAGTAGGACCTTACTAGTTATCTATTTTATATACAGCAGTGTGTATATGTCAATCTCAGTCTTCCAATTTATTCCCCCCCCACTTACCCCCTGGTAACCATAAGTTTGTTTTCTACATCTGTAACCCTATATCTGTTTTGTAGATAAGTCCATTTGTACACTTTTTGTCGATTCCACATATAAGTGATATCATATGATATTTGTCTTTCTCTGTCTGACTTACTTCACTCAGTATGACAATCTCTAGATCCATCCATGTTGCTGCAAATGGCATTATTTCATTCTTTTTTATGGCTGAGTAATATTCCATTGTATATATGTACCACATCTTCTTTACCCATTCCTCTGTTGATGGAAATTTAGGTTGCGTCCATGTCCTGGCTATTGTAAATAGTGCTGCAGTGAACATTGGGGTGCATGACTCTTTTTGAATTATGGTTTTCTCTGGATATATGCCCAGTAGTGGGATTGCTGGGTCATATGGTAGCTCTATTTTTACTTTTTTAAGGAACCTCCATACAGTTCTCCATAGTGGCTATACCAATTTACATTCCCACCAACAATGTAGGGGGTTCCCTTTTCTCCACACCCTTTCCAGCATTTATTGTTTGTAGACTTTTTGATGATGGCCATTCTGACTGGTGTGAGGTGATACCTCATTGTAGTTTTGATTTGCATTTCTCTAATAATTAGCGATGTTGAGCATATTTACATGTGCTTTTTGGCCATCTGTATGTCTTCTTTGGAGAAATGTCTACTTAGATATTCTGCCCATTTTTTGATTGGGTTTTGTTTTTGTTTTTGATATTGAGCTGCATGAGCTGTTTGTATATTTTGGAAATTAATCCCTTGTCGGTCACATCGTTTGCAAATATTTTCTCCCATTCTGTGGGTTGCCTTTTCATTTTCTTTATGGTTTCCTTTGCTGTGCAAAAGCTTTTAAGTTTAATTAAGTCTCATTTGTTTATTTTTGTTTTTATTTCCATTACTACAGGAGAAGGATCCAAAAAGATATTGCTGCAATTTATGTCAAAGAGTGTTCTGCCTATATTTTCCTCTAGGAGTTTTATAATATCAGGTCTTACATTTAGATCTTTAATCCATTTTGAGCTTATTTTTGTGCATGGTGTTAGAGAATGTTCTAATTTCATTCATTTACATGTGGCTGTCCAGTCTTCCCAGCACCACTTATTTAAGAGACAATCTTTTCTCCATAATATATTCTTGCCTCCTTTGTCGCAGATTAATTGACCACAGGTGCACACATTTATTTCTGGGCTTTCTATCCTGTTCCACTGATCTATATTTCTGTTTTTGTGCCAGTCCCATACTGCTGAATACTGTAGCTTTGTAATACAGTATGAAGTCAGGGAGCCTGATTCCTCCAGCTCCATTTTTCTTTCTCAAGATTGCTTTGGCTATTTGGGGTCTTTTGTGTTTCTATACAAATTAAAAATTTTTTTTGTTCTAGTTCTGTGAAAATGTCATTGGTAATTTGATAGGAATTGCATTGAATAGTAAAGGGATTGCCTCAGGTAGTAAAGATGCTACCAGAAAACTAATAGCGCTCATCAATGAATTCAGTGAAATTGCAGGATACAAAATTAATACATAGAAGTCTGTTGCATTTCTATACACTAACAACGAAAGATCAGAAACAGAAATTAAGGAAACAACCCCATTTACCAACGCATCAAAAAGAATAAAATACCTAGGAATAAACCTACCTTAGGAGGTGAAAGACCTGTACTCCAAAAACTATAAGATGCTGATGAAAGAAATCAAAGATGACACAAACAGATGGAAAGATATAGCATGCTGTTGGATTGGAAGAATCAATGTTGTCAAAATGACTATACTATCCAAGGTAATCTACAGATTCAATGCAATTCCTGAGATCTTTAAAAGGCGAATAGCCTGGGATTATATGGCAAGCTGTTTTTTTAAAATGGTGGGGAGCCGGGGGATCGAGGAAAAAGTCTCCAGGCTACAGGACTTTTTAAAAAAATACTATACAACCAAACCAGAACACACATTGAATGTTAAAAACGAATGGCCACCCATGACCCCAAATTTCAAATATTTGTGATCCTCAAACTCATTCTCATACATGACTTTTTTTTCTCATCTCATGACCTTTTTTTTCTTGTACATTTACTTTTTAAGAAAATAGTGGCAAAATACCTATAAGATAAAACTTACCAATTTAACCTTGTTTTTTTTTCCGGTACGCGGGCCTCTCACTGTTGTGGCCTCTTCCGTTACAGAGCACAGGCTCTGGACGCGCAGGCCCAGCAGCCATGGCTCACGGGCCCAGCCGCTCCGCGGCATGTGGGATCTTCCCGGACCGGGGCACGAACCCGTGTACCCTGCATCGGCAGGTGGACTCTCAACCACTGCGCCACCAGGGAAGCCCACTTTAACCATTTTTAAGTGTACAATTTAGTTGTGGTAAATATATTCTCATTGTTGTGCAAGCAACCTCCAGAACTTTTTCGTTTTGCAACTGAAACTCTATTTCCATTAAACGACACCTCCATCCTCTAGCAGCCACTGTTCTTTCTGTTTCTATGAGTCTGACTACTCTAGATACCTCATAAAAGTGGAATTATACAGAATTTTCCGTCTTGTAACTGGCCTATTTCACTTAACATAATGTCCTCAAGGTTTACTCATGTTATAGCATGTGTTAGAATTTCCTTCCTTCTTAAGGCTGAATAATATTCCATTATATGTATATACATTTGTATGTACACATACATAAACATTTTGTTATCCATTTGTCTGTTGAAGGACATCTGGGTTGCTTTTACCTCTTGTTTATAGTGAAGAGCGCTACTTTGAACATGGAGATACACTGAAGTATTTCTTCAAGACTGCTTCAGTTCTTTGGGATATATCTCCTGAAGTGGGATTGCAGGATCATATGGTAGTTTTAATTTTTTAAGGAATACTTTGACTTTTAATAAGTTAAAGCTACACATTGGAAAATAAATGTATCCTTATTAAAAAAAAACAGCTTAATCTATTTTACAAAATGAAGTTCTACCTAAGAATTTATTTAGAAAAGTTGGGGGGTGGGAATTTGCTGATTTGGAAAGAGAGAGAGAGAGAGAGAAAGGGAAAAGGAACCACAGGACAGCAACACCAGTAAATTCCGCCATTACCTAAATTTTACATATCAGTAAAGAAGGTTCCTATCAGAAGTGAAGAAATAACAGTGGCACTCCCAAGCAATTAGTTGGGACCAGAAAAGAACAAAGGCAACAAAACGAAGCCATTACACAAATATCTGGCCAGTAACTACCTGCCCACCTTGAGTAGTCTTGGCAAAGAATGGAGGAGAGTAGCTGACTTGAAGGGTTTTCTGCCAGACTGAATTGTTAGGCTTCTCTATGATTAATAACAGACTTCCATATAACTTTTTCTCAAGAGGCCTACTGACTGTCTTAATCTGGTTGGGAGGAGGAGCGGGTGAGAAAGAAGGATCAAGGATAACATCATAGTCACCAGCTCAGATGCATTAGCTGATATGGCAGAGGCCTGGAATACAGGGTAAAAAGCAGGTTTGGGGGATTAGAAAAGACTGCCAATCTGGAGTAGTTTCAACATGTAGCTGTAGGGCAACATGAACCCAGAGTGAAAAAGGCCTCAAACTAGAATCATTTGCCCAAAACTTTTTTTGTGTGGATCACCTACTATGTGCCTGGAATAATCCTAGTTGCTGGGAAAGCTTTAGTGAATAGAATAAACATGATCCAAATCCTCTGGCAGTTTCTAGAGGATATGACAGGCAAGTAACAAGCAATTATGATAATGGAGGTCAATGAAAAGTATATGTTGCTGCAGAACACTGTGGGACACTTAGGACAAGCCCCTACTTGAGCTCTGGGTATTGGGGGAGGCTCTCCAGGGGAAATGGCACCTCACTAGAGCCTGAGGGAAGGGAAGGAGTCAGCCAGGGGAAGAGGAGGAGGAAGCAGCATGTACAAAGGCCCTGTGGCTGTAGAGAGGCTGGCATGGTGGGTAAATGACAATAGTTCAGTAGGATGAACATGAAGTGAGTTGGACAATGAGGTTAGTGAGAGTTTCTCATACTTCAGTGAACACCAAAGCTACCTGGAGGGCTGTTAAAGCACAGAGATCTAGGCCCACCCCCAGAGTTTATGATGTTTAAGCTCTGGAGAATATCCATTTCAAACAAGCTCCCATGTGATGTTGATTAAACTGGTCTGGGGACCACCTACTGACAACCATTAATATGGCAGAGTCAGGGATTGGAGCACACACCCCAAAATGGCCATTATAGAAAGAGAGAGCATGGGACTTCCCTGGTGGCACAATGGTTAACAATCTGCCTGCCAATGCAGGGGACACAGGTTCAGTCCCTGGTCCGGGGAGATCCCACATGCTGGGGAGCAACTAAGCCTATGCACCACAACTACTGAGCCTGCGCTCTAGAGTCCACGAGCCACAAATACTGAGCCCACGTGCCACAACTACTGAAGCCCGTGCGCCTAGAGTCCGTGCTCCACAACAAAAGAAGCCACCACAATAAGAAGCCCATGCACCACAACGAAGAGTAGCCCCCACTCACCACCACTAGAGAAAGCCTGTGCACAGCAGTGAAGACCCACCACACCCAAAAAATAAATTAAATTAAAAAAAAAAGAGAAAGAAAGAAAGAGATGGCAGCAGCCTGGACTAGAGGGGTAGGAGTGGTAAAGGAGAGGTATGGAAACTGCAGAACTGACAGTTCTCAATGACCAACTGCAGATGGAGGGCGATGAGGTGTTCTGAGTGTAGAAAAGGATTGTGTTATTCTCTGAGACAGGGGGAAAAGGAGGAGATGATTTGGGGCAGAAAATGGCATTTAGGTCTTGAGGGTGGTGCTTATGGGTCACATAAGTAGGAAGTAATAATCAAATGGATCTTATTTCAAATGTATATATCAAACGTATGTTGCTTAGGAGATAGAGGAAATTTTTAAATAGGCTGGAGGCACAGGCTAAGGTCCTGGGAAGGTATGGCATAAGGATTAGCAATAGAGATTGAAGCTGTAGAAATGGCCCAGAGAGAACATGTAGATAAGAAAAGAAGAAGCTGAGAATAAAATCCTGAAAGGAAAACAAAACAAAATAAAACAAAGCAAGCAAAAATAAACAATCAAATGATAATTTGAGGAATGGGCAAAAAAGCCAAAAAGGGAGACCAAAACAGTCAGAGAGGCAACCAGAAGTGCCCAAGAAATGCACAGAGTAGAAGAGAGAGCTTACAGAAGGAGGAAGTGCCTCTACAAATGGAAAGGACGGGGAACAGAGGGTCACCAGCAGCCACCAGCTTTAAAAACAAGAAGTGCTGTGAACTTAAAGCTGGAGGACACTTTAGTTGAATGATAAGAGTGATAACCGGATGTAGTACCAGGCTGATGAGACCGTATTCTGCGCAGTGGAAATTCTGTTGTGAATTGGAAATTCTACTGCTGATTCTCTAGTTTAAGCACCTTAGTTCTATGTACAGGGACATTTAAAAATGTCATGCCTATGGGAAAGCAAACTCAAATGCGGATAAGTGAAACTGACATTACACATATATTGGGAGAGTGCCTGTAACATAGTTCAAAACCCCACAACAAGAGTCCTCATACTGAGGAGACCCAGAGACAACTCAAGGCAGCTGTGGCAGTCCTTTTCTGGAGAAGCTCAGTAGGCTGGCCCAACAGCTATGACTCTACTCACTTCTTCCCTCAGGAGCACTTTGTTTCTGCTCTTTTTCTCTCATCACCTCATCCTCAACATGCCCTCATCCCTGCCCACTCCTTCCTAATAGTCTCATCCCTCTGGGACAAAGCAAATGGGAGTGCTGTTCCCTGATAAAATGTAAGCACTATTTAGGGTTGAGAGAATTAGACCATAGGAGACACATGAAGCCAGAGTGGAGTGTGAGAGTATTGTGGAGACAAGACAGACGGTCAGATGTGATCCAGAGAAATTATAAAATTAATTCCAAAATACGAAAGATAAGGCGACAAACAGAGGTTAACTGAATTATCATTCAATACAGAAACATGCTGAAAGAAGTGATTAAACCTGGGGGAAAACACAGTGTAACCCAGAACCATGAATATTTTACAGCATATAGCCAGCTGCACTTTGAAACATCTGAAATCCACATTACTCTTGCCTCATAACTTAAGTTTACCCTATGGTTTTAGTTCACATATTCAAATATAAGTTTAAATGCTTTATGGATTTTTTAAAATGAACTAAAAAAGGTGTAAATGTAATTCACAAATTTGGGCTGACAAGATTTGATTTTTAAACTTAGAGAAATCCAGAAAATATCATTTTAACTAATACCTGCTAGCATTCCCCTTACTAAATCATTCATTGGATTTGTTAGCAACTAATGATATTCACTTTGAAGTTATTTGCCTTAGGAGAAAGTCCATAATCTGGTCCTGTTGCTGGATAATTTATTCGATGAAAAGTAAATCATTTAATCCATCACATTCCTAGTTAGTAAAATTACTCAGTTTGGTTAGATGATCTCTAAAGCCCAGGCGAGCCTAAGAATTCTGTAAACATGACACATTACACTGATAACTCTAATACAATGGGTGACCAACAGAATCATAAGGTTGACGAAAGCTCAGATGTTATCAAATTCAACCCACTTTCTTTACTGATCAATAATAAAAGAGGCCCTAAAAGATTTAATACCTTGACTGCTGTCAAGTACCTTTTTTTAATGTTTATTTTTTATTTATTTATGTTTTCTTATTAGTCATCCATTTTATACACATCAGTGTATACATGTCAATCCCAGTCTCCCAATTCATCACACCACAATGCCCACCCTCTGACTCTTTCCCCCCTTGGTGTCCATTCATTTTTTCTCTACTTCTGTGTCTCAATTTCTGCTCTGCAAACTGGTTCATCTGTACCATTTTCTTAGTTCCACATATATGCGTTAATATTCAATATTTGTTTTTCTCTTTCTGAATTACTTCACTCTGTATGACAGTCTCTAGATGCATCCACGTCTCTACAAATGACCCAAGTTCGTTCATTTTTATGGCTGAGTAATATTCCATTGTATATATGTACCACATCTTCTTTATTCTTTCATCTTTCGATGGGCATTTAGGTTCCTTCCATGACGTGGCTATTGTAAATAGTGCTGCCATGAACATTGGGGTGCATGCGTCTTTTTGAATTATGGTTTTCTCTGGGTATATGTCCAGTAGTGGGATTGCTGGGTCATATGGTAATACTATTTTTAGTTCTTTAAGGAACCTCCATACTGTTCTCCATAGTGGCTGTATCAATTTACATTCCCACCAACAGTACAAGAGGGTTCCCTTTTTTCTACACCCTCTCCAAAATTTGTTGTTTGTAGATTTCTTGATGATGCCCATTCTAACTGGTGTGAGGTGATACCTCATTGTAGTTTTGATTTGCATTTCTCAAATGATTAGGGATGTTGAGCATCCATTCATGTGTTTGCTGGCAATCTGTATATCTCCTTTGGAGAAATGTCTATTTAGGTCTTCTGCCCATTTTTGGATTGGGTTGTTTGTTTTTTTAATGTTGAGCTGCATGAGCTGTTTATATATTTTGGAGATTAATCCTTTCTCAGTTGCTTCATCTGCAAATATTTTCTCCCATTCTGAGGGTTGTCTTTTGGTCTTGTTTATGGTTTCCTTTGCTGTGAAAAAGCTTTTAAGTTTGATTAGGTCCCATTTGTTTATTTTTGTTTTTATTTCCATTACTCTAGGAGGTGGATCAAAAAATATCTTGCTGTGGTTTATGTCAAAGAGCGTTCTTCCTACGTTTTCCTCTAAGAGTTTTATAGTGCCCGATCTTACATTTAGGTCTCTAATCCATTTTGAGTTTATTTTTGTGTATGGTGTCAGGGAGTGTTCTAATTTCATTCTTTGACATGTAGCTGTCCAGTTTACCCAGCACCACTTATTGAAGAGACTGTCTTTTCTCCATTGTATACCCTTGCCTCCTTTGTAGATTAGTTGACCATAGGTGCGTGGGTTTATCTCTGGGATTTCAATCCTGTTCCATTGATCTATATTTCAGTTTTTGTGCCAGTACCATACTGTCTTGATTACTGTAGCTCTGTAGTATGGTCTGAAGTCAGGAAGTGTGATTCCTCCAGCTCCGTCTTTTTTCCCTCAAGACTGCTTTGGCTATTCGAGGTCTTTGGTGTCTCCATACAAATTTTAAGATTTTTTGTTCTAGTTCTGTAAAAAATGCCATAGGTAATTTGATAGGGATTGCATTGAATCTGTAGATTGCTTTGGGTAGTAGAGTCATTTTCACAATATTGATTCTTCCAATCTAAGAACATGGTATATCTCTCCATCTGTTTGTATCATCTTTAATTTCTTTCATCAGTGTCTCATAGTTTTCTGCATACAGGTCTTCTGTCTCCCTAGGTAGGTTTATTCCAAGGCATTTTATTCTTTTTGTTGCCATGGTAAATGGGAGTGTTTCCTTGATTTCACTTTCAGATTTTTCATCATTAGTGTATAGGAATGCAAGAGATTTTTGTGCATTAATTTTGTATTCTGCAACTTTACCAAATTCATTGATTAGCTCTAGTAGTTTTCTGGTGGCATCTTTAGGATTCTCTATGTATAGTATCATGTCATCTGCAAACAGTGACAGTTTTACTTCTTATCTGATTTGGATTCCTTTTCTTTCTCTTTCTTCTCTGATTGCCGTGGCTAGGACTTCCAAAACTATGTTGAATAATAGTGGTGAGAGTGGACATCCTTGTCTTGTTCCTGATCTTAGAGGAAATGCTTTCAGTTTTTCATCATTGAGAATGATGTTTGCTGTGGGTTTGTCATATATGGCCTTTATTATGTTGAAGCAGGTTCCCTCTATGCCCACTTTCTAAAGAAGTTTTTATCATAAATGGGTGTTGAATTTTGTCAAAAGCTTTTTCTGCAACTATTGACATGATCATATGGTTTTTATTCTTCAGTTTGTTAATATGGTGTATCACATTGATTGATTTGCTTATACTGAAGAATCCTTATGTCTCTGGGATAAATCCCACTTGATCATGGTGTATGATCCTTTTAATGTGTTGTTGGATTCTGTTTGCTAGTATTTTGTTTAGGATTTTTGCATCTATATTCATCACTGATATTGGTCTGTAATTTTCTTTTTTTTAGTATCTTTGCCTGGTTTTGGTATCAGGGTGATGGTGGCCTCATAGAATGAGTTTGGGAGTGTTCCTTCCTCTGTAATTTTTTGGAAGAGTTTGAGAAGGATGGATGTTAACTCTTCTCTAAACGTTTGATAGAATTTACCTTTGAAGCCACCTGGTCCTGGGCTTTTGTTTGTTGGAAGATTTTAAATCACAGTTTCAATTTCAGTGCTTGTGATTGGTCTGTTCATAGTTTCTATTTCTTCCTGGTTCAGTCTTGGAAGGTTATACCTTTCTAAGAATTTGTCCATTTCTTCCAGGTTGTCCATTTTATTGGCATAGAGCTGCTTGTAGTAGTCTCTTAGGATGCTTTGTATTTCTGCCATGTTTGTTGCAACTTCTCCTTTTTCATTTCTAAGTTTACTGATTTGAGTCTTCTCCCTCTTTTTCTTGATGAGTCTGGCTAATGATTCATCAATTTTGTTTATCTTCTCAAAAAAACGGCTTTTAGTTTTATTGATCTTGGCTATTGTTTCCTTTGTTTCTATTTCATTTATTTCTGCTCTAATCTTTAAGATTTCTTTCCTTCTGCTAACTTTAGGTTTAGTTTGTTCTTCTTTCTCTAGTTCCTTTAGGTGTAAGGTTAGATTAGATTGTTTATTTGGGATGTTTCTTGTTTCTTGAGGTAGGGTTGTATTGCTATAAACATCCCTCTTAGAACTGCGTTTGCTGCATCCCATAGGTTTTGGATCATTGTGTTTTCATTGTCATTTGTCTCTAGGTATTTTTTGATTTCCTCTTTGATTTCTTCTGTGATCTCTTGGTTATTTAGTAACGTATTGTTTACCCTCCATGTGTTTGTGTTTTTTACATATTTTTCCCTGTAATTGATTTCTAATCTCATAGCGTTGTGGTCAGAAAAGATGCTTGATATGATTTCAGTTTTCTTAAATTTACTGCGGCTTCATTTGTGACCCAAGATGTGATCTATCCTGGAGAATGTTCCAAGCGCACTTGAGAAGAAAGCATAATCTGCTGTTTTTGGATGGAATGTCCTATAAATATCAATTAACTCTATCTGGTCTATTGTGTCATTTAAAGCTTGTGTTTCCTTATTAATTTTCTGTTTGGATGATCTGTCCATTGGTGCAAGTGAGGTGTTAAAGTCCCCCACTATTATTGTGTTACTGTCGATTTCCTCTTTTAGAGCTGTTAGCAGTTGCCTTATGTATTGAGGTGCTCCTATGTTGGGTGCACATATATTTATAATTGTTATATCTGCTTCTTGGATTGATCCCTTGATCATTACGCAGTGTCCTTCCTTTTCTCTTGTAACATTCTTTATTTTAAAGGCTATTTTATCTGATATGAGTATTGCTACTCCAGCTTTCTTTTGACTTCCATTCGCATGAAATATCTTTCTCCATCCCCTCACTTTCAGTCTGTATGTGTCCCTAGGTCTGAAGTGGGTCTCTTGTAGACAGCATATATATGGGTCTTGTTTTTGTATCCATTCAGGAAGCCTGTGTCTTTTGGTTAGAGCATTTAATCCATTCATGTTTAAGGTAATTATCAATATGTATGTTCCTATTACTATTTTCTTAATTGTTATGGGTTTGTGTTTTTTTTTTTTTTTTCAGTACGCGGGCCTCTCACTATTGTGGCCTCTCCTGTTGCAGAGCACAGGCTCTGGATGCGCAGACTCAGTGGCCATGGCTCACGGGCCCAGCTGCTCCGTGGCATGTGGGATCTTCCCGGACCAGGGCACGAACCTGCGTCCCCTGCATCGGCAGGTGGCCTCTCAACCACTGCACAACCAGGGAAGCCCTATGGGTTTGTTTTTGTAGGTCCTTTGCTTCTCTTGTGTTTCCCACTTAGGGAAGCTCGTTTAGCATTTGTTGTAGAGCTGGTTTGGTGGTGGTGAATTCTCTTAGCTTTTGCTTGTCTGTAAAGCTTTTGATTTCTCCATTGAATCTGAATGAGATCCTTGTTGGGTAGAGTAATCTTGGTTGTAGGTTCTTCCCTTTCATCACTTTAAGTATATCATGCCACTCCCTTCTGGCTTGTAGAGTTTCTGCTGAGAAATCAACTGTTAACCTTATGGGAGTTCCCTTGTATGTTATTTGTCATTTTTCCCTTGCTGTTTTCAACAATTTTTCTTTGTCTTTAATTTTTGCCAATTTGATTACTATGTCTTGGCATGTTTCTCCTTGGGTTTATCCTGTATGGTACTCTCTGCACTTCCTGGACTTGGGTGGCTATTTCCTTTCCCATGTTAGGGAAGTTTTCGACTATAATCTCTTCAAATATTTTCTTGGGTCCTTTCTCTCTCTCTTCCTCTTCTGGGATCCCTATAATGCAAATGTTGTTGCATTTAATGTTGTCCCAGAGGTCTCTTAGGCTGTCTTCATTTCTTTTCATTCTTTTTTCTTTATTCTGTTCTGCAGCAGTGAATTCCACCATTCTGTCTTCCAGGTCACTTATCCTTTCTTCTGCCTCAGCTATTGGGCTACTGATTCCTTCTAGTGTATTTTTCATTTCAGTTATTGTATTGTTCATCTCTGTTTGTTTTTTAATTCTTCTAGATCTTTGTTAAAGATTCCTTGCATCTTCTCGATCTTTGCCTCCATTCTTTTTCCGAGGTCCTGGATCATCTTCACTTTCATTATTCTGAATTCTTTTTCTGGCAGATTGCCTATCTCCATTTCATTTAGTTGTTTTTCTGGGGTTTTATCTTGTTTCTTCATCTGCTACATAGCCCTCTACCTTTTCATCTTGTCTATCTTTCTGTGAATGTCTGTCAAGTACCTTTTTAAAACAAGATCCAGAATCAGATTTTGGACCAGTACTATTTCCACTGCAGCATACAGCTGTTACAGGGAGGTGAAGATGACATCATGGATTTAACACAGAAACTCAGTGGTGAGTCAGGTGTAATAAAAGGGACCGTACAGTGGCAAATGGGATGGATTTCCTAGAAGAAAGATCTTTTGACTAAGTTCTAAAGAATTTGAAATGTTTGGGATGGTTGAGGGGAAATATATAATAAATTAAGAAATCAAAAGACAAGAAGAATTGTGGGTGGGGTATATTATTGCATGCTTAAAACTAAAGTTTTTATGCTTAAAATGCCCTGAACTTCTTTAAACCTCTGGTTACAACAGCCTGCTCACTTCTTGTTCTTAAAGGGTCCACATTTCAGGCCTACAATTAGTGCTGTTTGTTTCTCATTCTCAGCAGTGGAAGTATCTTACTTTAGTTGAGAATTTATACATAGGATTGCCAAGGTGGAGAATAAAGTAAATGCCATTATCACTTCAGTTTGCATTAGTCCTTCAAAGTTTGTGCAGAAAATGTGTGCATGTTCATATGTGTCAGGTTTGCAAGCTGATTTATCAGCAAATACTGAAAACAAAGAAACCATTCATAATCACTGAGGTTAAACCAGTGAATATCTAAAATGAGTAATTTCCTTCTATGTTCTGGTATCTTGTTAATACAGTCCTTCAAAACTAGACTTTCTTTTAATGCTTTAATGAAAAGAGTAGATCAACATTCATGGAATTCATGTTGCTACTCAGCTTGGAGGAATGCCATTTCTGTGGTAGGTCCAGGGTTCTCCTTTAAATAAAATTTGAATGTGTATGTGGTAGGAGACCCAGAGAACACAAAGGGAGTAGAAGAACTTAAAAATATGTGTCCATGTTATGAATAATTCTAAACAAACCTGAAAATATATTTTGAGGAGAAATAAAATTATAGATAGTCATGGGATACATAGAGCCTCAAAGGGAAGTCAGAGTGAAATAGACAAGATAAGAAAATTAAATTCAAGCTTCTAAAGGAAATCAACAAACAGCATAAATGCTTTGGGAAAAATTGGACTTCCAAGAGATTTTTAGCCCAAGAAAGGTTTTAAAGTTTCACCCACAGGCTGATAAAAATCCTTTGATCTGTCAAGACATAGTGTTATAGTTGAAATGCTTGAACTGTTTCTTATTCACTTGTTAAAACAACTCTAAACTTTACGTAGGGTTGGTTTTATAATCCCCATTTCATAGATGGAAAAATCAAAAAAGAGAGTAAGCCTTCATGATATGCCTACAGATTCATATCAAATGATTTGTGAAAATGGAAAACTGGGACCTAGATATCTTATCTTCAACACATTCCCTTCTCACTAGACTAGGTTGGAATGGGTGACTAGAGGAATAATTTGGTCTTCTTTCCTAGAGAGATTTTAGAACTAGGTAGACATCTATCTCTCTCACTAGGGAAATGTGGCATGGGGCAGGGGTGGCAGTTATGTTTTACTTTTTTGTTTGTTTGTTTGCTTAGATATTGGCACCCTTTAATTTGATTTTTAGTGTGGGTATTATATTCTAAAAGGAACACAAAAATAAATAAGAATTATCCAAATTCTTATGGTGCAGAATTAATTATTACTAGGATTTTGGAATATTTGCTTCTAATAATGTTTGTTAGTTTGTTTTTAAAAATCACCATGTTATTCTAAAGAAATTTTATTATCATTTTTTAATTAAATGCTTTCAAAAATGCAAGGGTGAAAGTTTTAAAATAACATGAAAGAAAATCTGTTGTCCAGAAGAAATCATCCTTTACATTAAGAAAACATGATACAACTCAAGATAACATTTCAAATGCATGTATACCTATAGAAAAATTATAGATAGATTTTCAACAAAATTATAATCATTTTATAGATGGTATTTGTAAGAAAAATAATAAATTTAATTTTATTTCCTATAGGTAATAAATAAGCAAAAATAAGAAAAAATTTTAACCAATATCAAATTATGTCTCTACAATTTTAAATTCTTTTCCACATTAAAAAGAAAAAAATCACCCTACACTTGAGTTGTATACATTAAATATAAACAGCTTTTTATATGTCAATCACTCCTCAATAAAATGGTTTAAAAAAATCAACACAAATAATACAACTTTTTTACTTGTTTTGGTGGGGCTTTCCATCTAACCACCACCACACCATCATCATCATCATTATTACCAGTCACTGTCATAAATATTGCTATTATTTGGGGTTCACTGTGTTTCAGATACCATGCTAAGATTTTCTTTACATGAAGTATTTAATTTTATCCTCAGAACCCATCTGACCACATATATATGCTGAACCATACTCCCTGATGCTATTCCAACCCCACCCTGTTTCTAGAGAAAGACAGACCAAGTACATAGCTAACAAGACAGGCTGAGGAAGCCTCATTCTTGCATTCTGAAAACAAGCATGGAGAGTTTTGACACTTTCCCTCACTCTCTTCATGCCTTTTTCTCACTTAAAACTCCCAAGTGAGAAATACAGAGGTTGAGAGAAGGTAATCTGTCTGACTGACAAACAGAAACCTATTTTTATAAAATTAAAGTTACTGAAGGAAAATCAGAAAGAGGTTTGGAAGAATCTCAATGCCCATTTTCTGATCTTCCTAATGCTTTATAGCCTTTCCCTTGCATAGTTTTGTTCTCTTCTAAATTTTAGTCTCAGAGAAGAGGCAAAGAGAATAAAAAATGGAATTTGAATTGAGATGTCTCCAAAAGGAAGGGAAGATATCGTCTTATTATATGTGTACTCTGTGGCAAACCCTCTCACTCATATTATTTCCTTCAGACTTATGGCAAGGTAAGAGTTATTTTCCCCACTGTGTGGATAAGAAATTGGGGCTAGGGAGGAAAAATGAATTGTCTAGGAATACACAGCCAGTGATGGGGGGAACTGGGATTAAAACCTAGCTCTCTTTGATTCTAAAGCCCATGTCCTAAAAAAGTTTCTCTAACTAATAGTCAGGGTTAGGATGCAAGAGTCATCATTAATTAATTCTCTCATCTAATACCACTTTATCACAAAGCTACCATGTATCAGACACAGGATAGGTTCTGAGGATACAGAGTAGAGTATTACATGGCTCCTGGCTTCAAAGAGTTTGCAGTCTGGTGGAGGAAGGAGAGCAAGGTTAGAAGGCCTCATACACTACCCTCCATCCATTGCAGGTATTACATATATATTTAAATACAGAACTACTCATGTCCTCTAAAAATAAAAGGCAGAAGTCTCATGGATATTGAAATGAAGAGAACAAAAGTATCCTCAAGCAGGCTGCTCAGTTGTGGCCAAGGGGATAGAAACCTAAAGAAACACCCAAAAGACTAAACGTGTCACTCTTGGTTAAAGACATCTGCCAGGTGAAATTATCAAAGATTTATGGGCTCTAAATACCAACAGGGATGGGAATGCCCTTGAACTTACAATCAAGTTGGGAGTACTGCAATAAATAAGACCACCTTAAAGACATTTTACTATGAAGATTTATTAGAGTATGAAAAAACTAGGCCCAAAGGTATCTCTGCTTGCAACAATTAAGCTAGAAAAGTCTAAAGTCAATTTACAACTGTATATGGAAATAAGGCCCATAGAAATCATAAGTGAATTTAACCACCATCATCTCCAAACCACATTTTTACTAAAGCTTCCAACCTCCTTCCTTGACCCAACACATTGCTAAGAATACAAAATTGCATTTCTTGGATAATTTTTACTTAGTCTCAGAGTCATTTTCTTGTGGGAGAAATAGACACTTTCTGTTTCTCATAGGCAGAACCATGACTTCTTTTACGGGCACAGAGAAGCCCCATATAGAAGAGAATCCTCTCCTTCCCCACTTCATGCTCTATCTCTCAGCTGAGAGTAGATGAATCATGGGGAAATTTTCTCGCAAAATCAAAGGAACAATGGTCATCATTTACTGAGCATCTACCACATCCTAGGTACTGTCATAAGGGCTTTAATATATGTCTCATTTAATCTTCACAGCAACCCTAGGAGAAAGGCATTCTCATTGACTCTTTCTGGGGACAAAGAAACTGAACTTCCCATAGAGGAATGGTTAAATATGCTATGGTATATTCCTACACTTGAATATTATACAGCCCTTAAAATAATATTTTCAAAGATTTTATGTGCATGAGATTATAGTGAAAGTTATATAAGAATTAATTTCTCAATCTCCAACATGCCACTGGAAAAAAATGTGCCAAAATGTTAACAATAGCTAGATTGGGTAATAGAATTATGGGTGATTTTTCATACTTTTCTATATGTAGTTTTTAAAAATTTTAAAAAAAATTTTATTTTTGTTCCTTTTTAGAGGAAAAAGTTATACCTAGGAAATATAACCAAAAAGGTATAACATTTAAGTACAAGGACATAACTTCTGGCTGGCATGACCTCAGATGGTTTCATGGAAAAGACGTTTGATAGACAATGAAAGATAAATAGGAGTTACATGGGTCCAGCTGGAAACAAAAAGGAAGAGGGGTACATTCCAGGCAGAGAAGGGTGGAGCAAGATTGTTAAAAGTTTTGGGCAAGCTGTGAGAAAAAAAGACCCTAAACAGGCAGAAGCCAGTTTGGAAATGCCATTGCATGCTTGGTTAAGGAGTTTGGAGTTTGATAGACAACGGCAAACTTTTGAAGGTCTTTGGTAGGGCAGCTCCATGATCAAAGAAATGCTTTAAGCCCTTCATCTGCCAGGTATATGCACAATGAACAGAAGATACAAGAGAGTACAGACAGGAAGAATAATTACAAAGTCATTGAACTAGTTTAGGCCTGAGATAATAGGGCTCGAATTAGCACGATGGCAGTGGAAATGACAAGGGAGGAACAGATGGAGGAGAAGTTCCCCTCTCCACCTCTCCAGCCTAACTGCCCAATCCTTCTCTTGCTCCACCCATTTCAGCCACTCTGGCTTCCTCTCTGTTCCTGGAAGGAGCTAAAGGCCTTCTTGTCCAGTGTCCTTTCACATCCGGCTCCCTTGACCCTTCCCCTTCTGACATCTTTGTTCTTATTTCATCTTTTGGTTCTCAGCCTAAATATTTCTTCCAGGAGTATTGTCCTGCTCCTTTCAGCCAATCTAGACTAGGTCTTCCTGTTTTACTTCCTGATAGCACCCTGCACTTTTTTTTCATTGCTTTTATCATAATCAATAGTTAAAATGAATATTTATTGTAGGTTTATGATGTCAGTTACTATGTTACAGATAATACTGTCTTTTATGAGTATTATCTTATTCTCAGAATAAGTATTAATATTATCCCCTATTTTAGGGAGGGAACTAAAGATCACAGAAGTAGTTAACTGTGGAATCCGGGAGTGACTTCTCTCACCCACCAGATGTACTAGGTCATATGTGGGGGGTAGTTTGGTACAGTGATCATCAGCGTGAGCATGCAATCTAGAGTCAGACTGATTGGGTTATTTTATTGGCTCTGCCACTTACTAGCTGTGAGACCCCAGGAGCAAACTGCTTAATCTCTATGGACCTCAATTTCCCCATCTGTAAAATGGGGGGGCTATTATTGCCTCTCTCACAGAGTTGTTATGAGGATTAAATGAATTAAAGACTTAGAACAAGATCAGCACTTAGTGAGTAAAATACATCTGAAAACTATTATTAGCTGTGTAATAATTTGTTTAAAATCTGCCTCCCCATCTATTCTGCAGGGACAGAATCTGTCCCTAAGAGGTAGAGGTTGTGTTTACCATTGTACTGCTGAGTGCCTAGTACCTGGTCACACTGGATGCTTGGTAAATATTTGAATGAATGAAACAAATGGAAAGCTGAGTTCAGAGATCTAACCACCTAACACTACCACCATGCACTTTAAAATTTATGATGTTTCATTATTATTTTGTTTAATTCTAACCACAAACTCAAGGAAGGCAGGAAAGGAACCACTATCCTCAATGTTGAGTCTCAGAAAATTGTTTGCTCAAGTTCATATAGCTAATAAAAGTAGAGCCAAAAGAAGAACCTAGCTCTCTGATTGCCTGAGGCCATGGGATGCCTTGAAGACAACCCAGGTGAGGCTCACTGAACCCGGGGTGGAACCAATCACCACGACTGATGATGCTCTCCTAGTTGCCCAGGTCTGAGCCCTGGCCTTGCTGTGACTCCTGAAAGCCTCTCTAAATGCTGCCTCAGCTTTGCTTTGTATCCTTTTCTGAGGCACTTGCTGGCCCCTCCTTGTCCAAGCACCTCTTACTGACCCCACTCTTCACCCCAAAACTGGGTAAAGTATCCCAGACCAAGCCTGACGCCAACCTAGACTGCATTAACTGGACCATAACAAGGTAGGACGTTGATTCTTTCTTGGTTAGATATGAAAAGAAAGAAATTAACTGAGTTAACTGGGTTACAAGCCGGTTAACCAGAAGAATGGTGGCCCCATTAACACAAATAGTCAATATAGAAGGAGTTTGTTTGAGGTAATGTAGAATCAATTCAACATCAGACTTAAGTTTGGGATGCCAGGAAGGACTCTAAGTGAACAATGGATATCTAGCAATTGAAAGTGGAATTAGCGTTCAGGAGAGATGTCAGTACAGAACCATAGGAACTGTCTATATAACAAAGGAATGGTTGAAGCCAAAGAACCCAAATCTTGCACAATATTTAGTGCAGGGCTTTTCAAACTGTGTTCCATGGTATGTTGGTATTCCTTATAGGGGCATCAGAGAGAGTTCAGCTGCCTGGGCTTGGAGCTTAGGCCCTGCTTCAAACAGCATAGGGTCACAATTATTTGACTGATATTGAATTTCAGTGTCAGAGTTTGTTTAATAAAATATAATTTTGCAGCTAAAAGAAATGATTGAACCACTGATTTAGTAGATATTCTCTCTCTCTGTCCTACTTCCTCTGCCCCTTACAGTGTCTCCGTCCCCACACAGATAGATACGTGGCAGGGAAAAATCATTAAGTTGAATTTAGTTCTGATAGTGAACAAGCACTTGGCACCAGGGACTCTAACTGAATATTATTCAGGTGACTCATGTGTGATTTAGAAAATATTTTGATGTTTTAGTCTGACTCCAGTTCAATGAATTAGTTACAGGTTCAAACCAGCCCACTAGGGTTTAATTAAAAAAAACCTTTGTTTAATTTCTCAGTTCAGTAGAAAATAAAAATAATAATGTTTTGGTTTGATTTAAGCAAATTTATGTTCATTCCAAGTGTTCCCTCATGGTTTGCCTCTGCACCGACTATAGGGGAAAAATGCCCTGTAAATATCTACAAATCGATACTTGTGGACTGTATTCAAGGCCTCCACTTAAAACGACATGTCAGAGCCATCCATGATGTCATGGGGTAAACTCCAGCTAGCCCTTTCCCTGAGTGCTGGGCAAGACTTAAGTCTAGTTTCATAGGGAGAACACCTGCCCAGCTCTCCTGAGAGAAGGTCCCAGATCATAGGATACCCAAAGGACAGTTGCACCACAGGGATGAGAAATTACATCAGACACAGCTGCCCACTTCAGAGCCTCAGGTTTCATGTGGATTAGCACCTACTTGTTATTTCTGTCTGGGCCCAATTCCCAGATCTGTTAGTTCACCCAGTGCCCCTCATCCATAGGAGACTTGAATCATGCCAGGGAAAATTTAAAATGCCACAAGCATTCAAGTAAGGGCAGATCCCCACGTTCCCTTAATCAAGCCTCAGAGGATTAAAAACAAAACAAAACCTGCTTCCAGTGTATCCATTTCTTTTTACCCCTTGATTGGTTGATACCCAGCCCATGAACAGCTCAGTTTTTAAAAAATGTTTCTCATTATTGCCTTGGTTTTTTGAAAACACACAAGTTTATTTTTGCAGCTGCAAAATGTCTTCTAACTGAAGAAACTAAAGAAAATGGCTGAATTCCACTGCAGAAAATGTGTAATGTTGCCTAGTCAATTTCCCCATTTTAAACATACTCATTGAGATGATACATCGTTTATTCAGTATGATCCATTTGACCTCTATGTTATAATTTTCACAATACCTTGAATTGTGGGGAGGAGAGGGCCTCTCAGAAGAACTCATTTCCATTTTCTAACCTATAACAATAGCTCTATCAGGAACATAGAGAACATGTTGCCACAGAGGAGGCTATGCACTATTAAGAGGCCTAGAACAGTGTGAAATAGGGGAGAGGCGGGGCCAGGAGTCAGACAGCCTTGGGTTCAAATCCCAGCTCTTCACCTACTTGATAGGCAAGCCACTTAATTTTTCTGAACCTGCCTCCTTCTCTGCAAAATGGACTATCATGTGGATTAAAAGAGATATTGTGCCTACACACCTAACACATAGAATATGCTCAGTACACCTTTGTTTACTTTCCCATCCTGCTCAGATAAATCAGTGGTCATCTGTTCCTGTCCCTCCAAGTGCATTAGCTGCAAAAGGTAAAACTTTGACGGGATGTACCCTACAAAGTGAGACTTGAATTTATCCTAGGATACCACTGTGAAAGGTGGAAAATAGTAGGAAATGTTTTTGTAAACTTTTATTACTTGCAATGTTCACACAGGCAATATAAAAGATCTTGCAAAAAAACAAAGGGGACCTGGAATCAGAGAGACTTGAATTTGAACACCAGTTCAGCCACTGATTAAATGTGAGACCTCAGCAAATTATGTAACATTTCTGAGCATTTGTTCTTCATCTATAAAATTAAAATTATAATACTCTTCCACATACAGTTGTATGGAAGGATTAAATAAAATATGTAAAGTGACTGGCACAAGGTAAGCATTCAAAAAGTGATCATTATTACTGTAACTATGTTACCTTACACTGGCCAATGGTGCAATCCAAGATTACAAAGGCAATTTATAAATGCTTATGTCTCCTTTGTAAAATAATTAAGTACTATTAATTCAATCTTGTTGATTGCCTCATTAAGGTTTAAGGGCTTGAGTCAGCTAGATTACTGACAAACTTTGTGATTTATTTTATTCTCTCTTTATTAAAAGCCTAAGCTTCTGAAGTGACCAGAAAGGAAAGTTGAAATTCTTTATGTTCATTCATTATTGCCCTGATTTTTTGGTTATCTGGTAATGTTTTTCTCTTAAATGTACAACTATGAAGAAAATATCAAGATCAATTTATACCATGTCATTTCATTAACTTTGCCTTTGAAACTAGTTTGAAGTTTGATTGCATGACTTTGAATATCCATTTAGGGAGTTACAATAGAATATCCTAGGAGGACATTTTTATGTTCAGTCCAGATCTTTATCTGCAGACTGATGCTGAAATCCGAAACCCCTAGTCTTTTTTTTTTTTTTTTACTTATTTTTGGCTGCATTGGGTCTTAACTGCTGCACGTGGGCTTTCTCTAGTTGCGGTGAGCGGGGGCTACTCTTCATTCAGGTGTGTGGGCTTCTCATTGCAGTGGCTTCTCTTGTTGCGGAGCATGGGCTCTAGGCACACAGGCTTCAGTAGTTGCAGCATGTGGGCTCAGCAGTTGTGGCTCACAGGCTCTAGAGCACAGGCTCAGTACTTTTGGCGCACAGGCTTAGTTGCTCCGCGGCATGTGGGATCTTCCTGGACCAGGGCTCGAACCTGTGGCCCCTGCATTGGCAGATGGATTCTTAACCACTGTGCCACCAGGGAAGTCCCACCCCTAGTCTCTTTTAAGGAACTTTCACATTTGTTCTCCTAAGTGCATAAGAAAAATATCTCATTTTGACTTATCACTTTTATAATAACATTCTTCAGGAAACTTTTCCCCAAAATGTTCAGAGAGCTCCTCAACTTTGTCCCTGAAAACCTTTTGTTAACTTTCTCTCATCAGGGTGACCACCTGATTTACAGTCACAGGTGGAAAAGAACAGACCTGCAGCTGTTGATTATGCTGCTCTATCTCCACCTGTATCTTATGAGCTGTTTCAACCTTGATTATGCTAATCGGATAACATTGTTATTTGAATAAGTTGTTGCTTCTCAAAGACTAAGAACATTATGGAGATAGTACTCAGTGCAATCAAATACTCTGCTCTTGTATTTCAGTAACTGATTTTCCAAAGGAAAGCCAAGAATATAAATTTTGATAGAGGAACAAAAGCAAAACTTGAAATCCAGAAAATGCTAAAGAGGCCAGCTGTAATTGTATGGGAGCAGCCAGTGTGAATCTTCTGGCCAATGTCTGTGAGCGCAAACTAACCATTTAGCTAGTTTTAATCAAATAAACAGCTTAGCCCTGAATTAGCTATATAAGATCCTGCTCCATATTTTAACACTTTCAAAATACATTCATACCCATACTTCTTTTTTTTTTGCGGTACGCGGGCCTCTCACTGTTGTGGCCTCTCCCGTTGTGGAGCACAGGCTCCGGACGCGCAGGCTCAGCGGCCATGGCTCACGGGCCCAGCCGCTCTGCGGCATGTGAGATCTTCCCGGACTGGGGCACAAACCCGCGTCCACTGCATCGGCAGGCGGACTCTCAACCACTGTGCCACCAGGGAAGCCCATATACCCATACTTTTAACGTAAGTGATTTTAGGGACAGGTTATTATGTGACACATACAGTAACCCTCCCCTCACCCTGCCCCCATCCTTCTAATACCCTCCTCCTTAAACACTCCTTTCTTGGATTCTGCACCAATACTTAATGCTGAAAGGAGGATTAAAAACAAGGAGTCAAGAGCACTGGGCTTTCCTCTGTGAATACCATACTCTATTCCCACTTGATCTTGTAAATAAATATTTCTTGCAAAGGAAACCTGCAAAAAGAAAAATAATGATTCTGCTTTCCACCAGTTAAAGTGCATTTAATTTATCATTCAACTTCCTGTAACACAGAACACAAATCAGAGAATAAACTTGGTCAAATACGAGTACGTTAGTCATCATTTCTGAGATTAGAGAATGAGGTTTGATGATTGTAATCTAGCAATATTCTCAGTGAATTACAGTCTAAAACTATAGAAAAAATTGATGAGTTTTTGTAAGTGCCCAGTTCAGTATGATTCCAATGAATTGAAGAACCATTATTGGGAGATGCAACTGCAGAAAGACCCTCGAGGAACAAATACAATCAACTGTACTGTGGGAGGCCATTTTCTGATTGTATGTAATGAATATTTTCATTCAGAACACTCCTTTTTACTAATATTTTTTAAACCTCTCCTAATTATCTATATCATAACCCCAAACTCCTTATTCCATGTCCCAGTTAGCTTTCTAAACTTCTATTCTTTGACTTCCTTCCTGCATTTTCAGTACAAGCTATATTGAATTACTCACTGTCCTCTATAGCATGCCTTAAATTTTCCTACATTTGTACGTATAGTCATACCACCTTCTCTCCCTGGATTTGTTTCTTTATCATGAATAGTAGGTTCTGTGGTATAGAGCAAGCAAGGCTGAACTGAAAGCAATTCTGTAGGAAAAATTAACAGTGGTAGAAGGAATAATCTCTCCTGGGGGTAAAGGGAAAATTCTTTATCAAAAGTCTGAGGGGCTGGGTCAAGTTCAAAGTCAAGACCCAATCTGACTTGGTTGGGGTGAGGATGGGAGGTTTGGGAAGAATAAGAGACACTGGAATCACATTAGGACTCTCTGTCATGAATCAGAGAGGTCCAGAAAAACACAAATAGGGTCCTGCTCTGAGGAATATAGCCACTAATATTCTAAGATGACAGTCATCTTTGTTATGAAACATTTATTATCTCCTATGTGAAAAAGTGTCAACAAAAAATTAATTAGTACGATCTAAGAAAGAGATGGAAAATTTTTATTCAAGCCAAATTTGAGGATTATAACCCAGGAAGAGCATCTTAGAAAGCTCTGAGAACTGTTCTGCCCATTAGAAGTCAAGGCACAGTTAAATAAGTTTTTTGAAACAGAGGGCTGTACATTAAATGGTGTATTATTGACAGTTTATATAATCCATATTTAAGCATCACTGTGGCCCCTTACAAGATCAAGAAGGAATCTTATCTTTTAAGGAGTTGTCTTGTTTATGCTAGGAGAATGTTGTTCTTTATGACTGAACAGGTATTTCTACCGATGGGGGGAGGTTTAGTTGATGCATAACACAGATACACTATGCACAGTGTGGGGAGAGGGGAGGCCAAAGGGCAGAGAAAATTTTTTTATGTTTAAATTTTTATTGTCTTGCCATAAAATATGAATTTTTACTTCACAAAAACTTTGTTCCAGCTACTGATAGATACAAAGATCAACGAGACAAACTCTTTGACCTCAAAGAAGTACACAAAGAACACAAATAATTCAAGAAGTGAGTGAAAGGCCACGGAAGAGAAGTGGTTAGGTTCTAACTTGAACCTCCTCAAGAAGTTTGGACCCATGTAGAGTAAGCAAAATGCTCTACATACTTCTGTACCCTTCAAGGGCAGTTCTGCATCACAAACCAGTACACAGTTACCAGCATATACGGGTAATGGTTCTGAGAAATCTAAAATGATGAGACAATATTTAATATACTCCCAATGTTACCAGGCATTACCAACAAATTCACATTTATAGTTATACCCAAATATAGTTCTGAATATCCATGCTAAGGAAAGATCCCACCCCATCCCAGTGTCCACCATATTGCTTCTCTCCTGCCCTTACTTCCATATATGAATGACCACAAAGTCTACTTCCCTGAAGTTGTTTTAAGACACTCTCTGCTACCATTAAACCATTTGGGTTCACGTGAGGACCATGGCAAGCCTGGTGGTGTCAAGGAATAACCGGAGTAGGCTTTAGTTCCCTCCTTCCCCGACAATTTCCACCAACACTCTTCTAGAATCCACTGCCAACTATACTTACAATCTAAGTTAAAATGTCTGTTTGAACACAAAATCAATTCAGAATAAGTATCTTAGCACCCACTTCCAACAAGATTGCCACCCCTGTAGAGGTCCCCTGTAAAGTCACCATTAATGCCAATATCAGGGACTACTGAGATCTTTTGATTACAGTCACAGAGAAAATGATGCCTTCCAAACTCTTTGCTATGCTTTTTCACCTGAACCCCAACCAGGCTCAGGGTGGGTCTGGAATATCACAAATTCTTTCTTGAAAACAGTTGTGCCAGCCTCTGGTCCCTATAGCTATACTGTGGACTTCAGATACCAGTTTACAGTAAATCCAAGAAAGTGACGGGGTAACAGACATTATGACATTTCCTCCATCCTTCTCCTTTCCTTCTCTTTCTTATCTTTACCTTCTCAGATACAAAAAAGAAGCTATTACATGTATTAGTAGATACAAACTGATGTGGAGGATAGGGGCCTGAGCTTAAGATCTGCCAAGCAATACATTCCATAACATTAGTGAGCTCTGCTCTTAAGGTCAAAAATGCTGGAATAGTTTTTAGGACTATTTCCTTGAAAGCCTAAACAGCTTTAGTGTCTTAAGAAGCAAATTGCAAGTATCTGGAACACCTTCTTCTTTGGTAGGGCTCAATGTGTGAGGCATTATTTCCAAGCAAAGAAACAAACCAAGAAACTCAATAAAACTACACAGCATCTCTAAGACAGAGGAAGTGTTTCCACTGTCTCTTGATGGAAGCTTAACTCTCAAAAGGATTCAGATAACTGAACTTCAAGAAAGGCTGAGACCCTTTCTATTCTTCTTAACATAGCCTTTGGAGGTGAAAATTACTTCCTACTCACTACCCACTCTCTTGGCCGTCTTCCAAACACCTGAGTTTCATTCCTTTCTGTGACTGATAAACCTCTCAGTGCCTTCTGAGACTTCCAGTAAAGATGTCATTCACAGGGGTGCTTCCTGCCTAACAGGGGCCAAAAAGGGTCTGACAAGTTATTAGTGTTGTCAGTCATAGTTACACTGGGGAAACAGGCCAGGGCACCCATGCTTCTTAGAGGAGCATGAATGCATTCACCCCACAATGCACAACAAACCAACAAAACCACTCAGCTTCTGCCTGTCCAGCTGGCATTCCTTGATCCCCTTTTGCTGCCATGTTTAGGCACAAATAGTACAAGGTGGTGTGCTAATGAAGAATTCCAAGAGCAGAGACCCGGTTGAGGCAAAAAAATAAAGGCATTTGTTTGGGGTTTGTTAGGACTGCAGCCCGGGAGACACAGTTCCAAGAAGTGCTTGAACTGTGTTCCGCTGGACTACAAAATGGGAGAAGATTATAAAGGCAAAAGAACACAAGGTTACACAAATTATAAATTGCTCATCATGAAGGAAGATTGGAGCTGGCTAGAAGTCAGGTTACTTGTTAAGCAGGGACTGGATGAGGTTTGAAATGGTTACATAGTTATGAAGCTGGGAGGTGAGGGCTTTGAAGCTACAAGGTTACAGCTAGCAGCAGCTAGCAGATATTGTTTTGAAAACAGCTGGTGGTGTCCTCGAGTTCGATGCAGTTCAGAAAAGTCAAGTTCTCAGTGACGTAGGGACGCGTCTGAAACCTCATCCATGACGGCCACCTGGTTCCATTTTGGATGCCTGAACCATAGTTACTCCATTTTTATTTTTAAATGATCTTAAGTATGTCATCAGTGGACACTGGATGGATGGATGGATGGATGGATGGATGGATGGATGGATGGATGGACAGACGGATAATGGCCCCTAACTAGAGCCAGGATATTCAAAGAATGAGAAAGGGAAACTCACATTCAGATGTGCTATTTGTTGCAATTCAAATTAAAAGGTTTTGTGATAGAAGGTGGGACTAGAGCCACTGACTAAAATTCAACTTATGTATTTCAGCTTCTCTTGCCGCTCCTTTGGCTAACTAATTTGGGTTTTACTAAGAGTTAATAGCCTTAATATCATTCTCAATCCATACAAGCATACCCATCACACTGGAACTAGTTGTTAATTCTCCTAGGGAGAAAACAGTGATTCTAGCCACAGCTTCATGTCACGCATGGTTTCCAGCTTTGCCTAGAAAATGTTTTCCTTTAAAATAAAAATATGGCCTACTTAGTTTTCATTCACTGCAACAGGTTGACAGTGCAACAGGTTTGGGAACAGTTTAATTGAAATCATGAATTATTCTTCATCATCTGGGAGGCAAGACCCTGTTATTCTGATGCTGTTGTTTCCTTTGGAAACAAAATAGCATGATGCCTCAGGACATGTACACATCTCAAAACAGAGGCTCAAAACACAGGGCCCTGTCTGACAGTTGGGTGTGTCCCTCTGCCTTTATCCCCATAACAACAACATTGCAGCACAGAGTGCCTAGATCAAGGGGAAAAGGCAGCACACAGAGTATGCTCTTAAACCCCTCGGATCAAACTAAGATCCAGAATTTGGTCCAGTGGTGCAAAACCCAATGCTAGACTCCTTGAAAGCCAAATCGAATAGCTACCATCTTTCTGATACAGGATCTTAGGTAGAAACGTTTAAGATGGCAGGATGGGGATAACTTAGATTAAATTTATAGAGCATCTGTGACTCTGTAGGCCTCTATTTGCATGGGTGAACTCTAATGAAGAGACCTTTGAGGTGGGAGGTCTTGGTCTCGCCATGCCTGGGGTGAAACAGGAGAGACGGAAGTAGTGGAGGGCACAGTGGTGCATGTCTGAGCCCAGTGGAGAGGCACAGCTTCCCCTCTCCTGAGCCATGTGGAGTCTACTGAGCCTCCTGGACCGTGGAGATCAAAGGGAATTGATCTGTTTTGGTGTCTGATTTTTCAGCTTTGGGACATAGCAGGAGATAGCACCTTAGACAAGGTAGTGCTCTTCTTCAGGTGAAAACCTGGAGGAAGGCCAATGGTACCCGTGGACAAAGACTTGATTGAACAAATGCTCAGCAGTCCGGGAGATGAGCCAAAATACCTGCTTGGGGAGGATACTTTACCAGCGTGCTTGAACTGAGGAGAGCTAAGAGTCAGCACAATTTGGAGACAAATCACTGATTTTTTTCTTCTCCCTACCTATAGGCTGGTGAGGCCTGGGGACATACAGGTTACTAAGATGAGTCTCCAACAGAGAGGGGGGGATTCCAGTTTTCAATTGTTATGATATCCCTTACACAAGTAAATATACAAAAAAATATACACACATATAAAAACATACCTTCTTCATAATGAGTTCAGTTTCCACACCAGGCAGAGGGAAAAGACATCTTCAGATGTAGCAGCAGTGAAATAGCTCTGAGAGGCTCCATTTCATAGATTTCTATAAATTAATAGAAATATCATTTGGCCTCCTGCAATATCATCCACACCAGGTTCTCATCCCTCACAACACAGCTCTGCCCAGTCTCCTTCAAAATTCCTTTCTCACTCAGGCTATGCAGTCAGGTCAGAGAGCTGGAAAACTTTACATTCAGATATACGTTCTGTGTTTCTTTCACACACAAATCATTCACCCCTGAGTCCATAAGACCACATTTAAACATTTATATTTTGGCATAAAATTATTTTTTTAGCTTATTATCATTATAAATATCACTGTGTGGTAAATGTTCTATTATTTAATCCAATACTCCAGTTATTGCTCATTACCTACTAATTCATAGTCATTAGTATCACAAACAATTGTCATTGCTAGGGTTTCATAATTTTGTTGACATCACTGTTTTTGAGATGCAGAAAGGATATTCCATCTGTACACCTCATGTAATCTGTGGTTGTTTTTTTTTTTTTGCGGTACGCGGGCATCTCACTGTTGTGGCCTCTCCCGTTGCGGAGTACAGGCTCCGGACGTGCAGGCTCAGCGGCCATGGCTCACGGGCCCAGCTGCTCCACGGCATGTGGGATCCTCCCGGACCAGGGCACGAACCCGTGTCCCCTGCATCGGCAGGCAGACTTTCAACCACTGTGCCACCAGGGAAGCCCTGTGGTTTGTTTTTTTTACTCAACTATAGTAATATTGGAATTCAGGTTTAAAATTAGATATAATAAATACTTCATTGTTTGAGTATTTGATGTGAACAGAATCTGTGACTCAGATATGACAATAAATCTACCTCATTTCTTCCCAATTTTCCAACCTCAAGCCAAAGAGTCACCGCAAATTACTTCTCATACAAAATGTCCCTTCAATTTAGATGAATTATGTTTTTCAAAGGTATCATTTAAAAATGCAGATGGGGGACCTATTAATTAACTGCCTTGTGAGATCACTGTCTGTTGGGGACCTAAAAATATACATGATCAGAATGAAAAAGTGCACTCCCTCAGCCTCTTAGTACCTTGAAGCTTCCAGTGTTGTATTCAATTTCAGGTGGAACAAATATGCAAAACTTGCCTAGTAATCTGAGGGAGCCATCTGGGGCCTCTTTCCAAGAACCATCTTTCTCTACCATTGGGGTCTCTTCTGAGCATTGCTTTTTCTTTTCCTGAGGTCAGGATTTTCTTATGACACAGGGTGGGCAGAAGTACCTTATGACACAGGGGTGCTTTGGAGAGAGGTATCTCATGACACAGCAGAACGGTCATTGGCAGAGGATAGGGGAGCAGATCCTTCATCGATATCTAATAACCTTTAAAGTTTACTTAATGACATTGATCTTTAGTCTCCTCATCTCTATGATGAAATCATAGAATGAGAAAATTTCTGAGGTTCCACACCATCTGATTCTAATATTCTATAGGCCAGTGAATGTAAATAATCTAACATAAGTAAAATGAAGATCACACAGGGGGAATCTATGAAGAAACCACTAACAAATTCATAGCCGGAAACTGGGGACACTATTCAGTCACAATGATGATAGAAGAAACCCAAAACTCATGATGAATTCTGCATATGGTGTTTATTTTCCATTTCTGATATACCACTATTCCCCCTTTCTAACATCTTATGGGACATGCTACTTGGAGGTTCTATAAGATGGACTTCAAACTTATGATGTCCCACAGTGATTTCAGTATTTCTGTAAATTCTGCTCCTCCTACTGTCTCTGTTTCTTTGAGGGTTTCCAGCATCCTCTTAGCGGCACAGCTTTGAAATGTATTAGACTCCTCTCTATCCCTGGAAACTCATCCAAACACAGCACGACCCTGCCAATTTTACTTCCACAATTCATTGCAGATGTGCCCTTTTCAACATCAGCACCTTATTGCAGACCTCACTGTGGATTTCCACAATACCTAACTTAAATCTTCATCTCTTCCCTTTCTCTTGCAGCCCAGCCTGTAAATGGCCACCACAGTTATTTTCTAAAGGGCAGGTCAGAGCCTATTATTCTTAAATACATTCAATTGTACCCCTTAGCCTGTACGTAAAATTCAAACTCCTTAGACTACTTTTGATTCCCATGACCTGACTTCAACAAAACTTTTTTTGTTTGTTTCTCATTGTCCTTCCTTTATATTTTTCCAGTTCTTATTCCCCTCTAGATTGCCTTCACCATTATCTCTACATGTCTAAATCTACTCCTGTGTCAAGGCACCAATCAAATCCCACCTCTCCTCTAAAGCTTTTCCACATCCTCCTGCTGGAAGCAATCTTTTCTGCCTCCAAATACCTACAGTGCTTAATCTACACCTCTCCAATAATGGCACTTCTCACTTTTTATGTTAAAATATTTTTTTCAAGAACACTTTTGACAAGAATGTAAACTCCTTAAGCAACTAATGTAGTGCCTCGTGTATATTATGGCCCAAATTCATATGTAGACTTTTTAATCAATATTTTTTAAAATTGAAGTATAGTTGATTTACAGTGTTGTGTTAATTTCTGCTATACAGCAAAGTGATTCAGTTATGCATATATAAACATTCTTTTTTTATATTCTTTGCCATTGTGGTTTATCACAGAATATTGAATATAGTTCTCTGTGCTGTACAGTAGGGCTTGTTGTTTATCCATTCTATACATAAAAGCTCACATCTGCTAATCCCAACCTCCCTCTCCATCCCTCCCCCAACCCCCTCCCCCTTGGCAACCACCAGTCTGTTCTCTATGTCCATGATTCTGTTTCATAGATAGGTTCATTTGTGTCATAGTTTAGATTCCACTATCTATCTATTCCATAGATAAGGGATATCATATGATATTTGTTTTTCTCTTTCTGACTTATTTAAGTTGAGTATCTTATTAGAGGAGATAGATACAAAAAAATTACATTTTATCCTGGAAGTATATCAGAAAGAACATATGAATTAGAGAGAAAATTTAGATGGGCTATTCTGGTATAGACTAACAAATTGCTGTAGAACCCCTCCTATACAAGCTTTCTAAAATGACATTGGTCAGTCATTTATTTTTAGCCCTTTCCAAGATTCAAGTTGTTGTTGTTTTTTTAATGTCTGTGAATCCAAGTACCATCTTAAAATATTCTTTGCTGTTTATGACAAAAGCAAGATCATGTTAGAATACTTCTAGCTGACTTGTATGGATCCTTTATTATGTACTATATAATATATTAAAAGCTTATCATTAATTATCTCATTTAATTCTCACAGAAATCTGATGAGATCATATGATATTCACTGTTTTTCAGATGGGAACATTGAGGCACTGATATGTTGAGTAAATTGTACAGGGTTAAACAGTTAATGAATGGAAATCCCAGGAAGTAAGCCAAAGTAACTTGACACTAGAATCTATCCATTAAAAGTCAGTATACTACACTGCCCCTGGTAGAGAAGAAAGAATATTGCACTTGGAGTTAGACAACTGTTTAACTCTGCCTCTACTATTTTACTGGTTGTGTGATTTTGAAAAATAATCACCTATCCTGTCTGAGACTCACTTCAATCTATAAAATGGTTAAAATAATACTGGCCTGGCAGAGTTCTTAACAGAAATAAATAAAATAATATCTCTGTAACCCAACTCCAGGCTCCTTACCCTCAGAAGTAGCATACCCCTTTGGGAAAAAGAAGCTCTTCTCAGCTTAATCCTAAATTCTTCGCTGCATGTTCCTTCCTAACTCCCACTCTCCGTGAGTCATCACTAACATCTAAGGCCTCCTGGAACATTAAAAAAATGGGACCCACTATAGCACATTCACAGCTATGTCCACTACTTAGTTCTATAGAGTATCAGAAGAACCTTTGAAATAAAAGGTTTTCTGTGTTTTCTGGTCAGATTCTTTGTGTATCCTGCAGAACATTCTCCTATTATTTCTGTATGGAATGAGGGATGGAATCAGTGATCAGTATGAGGATGTATTAACCTCATGGCTAAGACTGAGAGACGAAAAGATTTCCTCTTTCAGTTATATATTTCAGTGTCTAGTACAATGCCTAACACATAACAGATGTTCAATAAATATTAGTTGTCTTTCCTTGCCCTAGAAGGAAAAGAGTGATGTGTAATATTGAAATATTAAAAAGGAAAAACAATTCTCACACTCTTGTTGACTTTTTATTTTGCAACTTACTACAATACACTGAAATGGGCACAAGACATAACCTCTATTGATAAGTCTCAGTGGCTTGAAAGTATTTTTCCTTTCCTTGTTAATATATATTTGAAAATTCATTTGGATTAATATTTTAATATTACTTAAAAACAAAAATTAATTCCCAGCTCACAAAGCCAAAGTGTTCATTTTTCAAGAAAAACCCAACATATCAATTTCTCCTTTATGGATTGTTCTTTGGTTGTTGTAACTAAAAACTTATCACCAAATACAGGGTCACCTAGATTTTCTCCTATGTTTTCTTCTGGAAGTTTTTTAGCTTTGTGTTTTACATTTAGTCTATCATTCATTTTGAGTTAATTTTTGTGAAAGTTGTAAAATCTGTGTCTAGGTTTGTATGTTTGTTTGCATACGGATGTTCAGTTTGTCCAGCACTATTTGTTGAAAAGACTACCTTTTCTCTGTTGAATTGTCTTTGTTCCTTTGTCAAAGATCAGTTGACAGTATTTGTTTGTCTATTTATGGGCTCTCAATGTATATAGTATCTAGATATCTATATATATATATCTATTATTTTACCAGTACCACTCTGTCTTGATTACTTTAACTTCATAGTGAGTCTTGAAATCAAATAGTATGAGTCTTGTTCTTCAGTATTGTGTTAGTGATTCTAGGCTTTTTGCCTTCTCATATAAACTTTAGAATCAGTTTTTCAATATCTACAAAATAGCTTGCTGGGATTTTGACTGGTAATGTGTTAAAACTATAGATCAAGTTGGGAAGAACTGATGTCTTAATATCAAGTCTTCCAATCCTTGAGCATGGAACATCTATTTATTTAGATTTTCTTTAATTTATTTCATCAGAGTTTTATAGTTTTCCATATATAGCTCCTGTATAAATTTTGTTAGATTTATACCTAAGAATTTCTCTTTTTTTGGTTGAATATTGACTAGTACTAGTTTTCTATATTTTCAAATTCCATTTGTTGATTGCTTGTATGCAGGAAAGCAATTGACTTTTGTGTATTAACTTCTTATCCTGCAACTTTGCTATAATCACTTATTAGTTCCAGGAGATTTTTGGACAATTCTTTGGGATTTTCTGCATAGACAGTCATATCGTCTAAACAAAAAGTTTTATTTTTTCTTTCCCAAACTCTAGACCTTTCATTCTTTTTCAGGTCTTGTTGCAGTAACTAGGACTTTCAGCACAATGTTGAGTAGGAGTGGTGAGAGAAAGTTCTTCCCTTGTTCCTGATCTTAGAGGGAAAGCAGTCAATTTATCCCTGTTAAGTATGATGTTAACTGTATATTTTCTGTACATGTTCCTTATCAAGTTGAGGAAATTCTCTTCTATTCCTAGTTTACTTAGAGTTTTTATCATGAGTGGAAAGATCTCTTTTTTAAAGACTCAAAACTTTCCTCTTCACTTTTATTTTTCATCTCTGTACGTTTCCAAATTGTGCGTACTTATCCATTTTTATTTTTATACCCTTGGTTTCTAAAATGGTACAATTAAGCCATCTGGAGATTTTTTTATAAGACTAACTAAATAGCTGGGATTTTGTCCCCAGGTAAAATAAATGACCAAAATCATGTGTAATAACATACAGTAGTTTATTCTAAGTATCTCTAAGATTTGTTTGGGGAAAAACAATCAAGATGGAGCTTCCGGTTTTTACAAACATGATTTTCATCAAGTCAATGCTATAGAAATACATACATGTAACTTTGATATTGAGATTGTGAGAGTCAAATGATGAAAATAGTCTCCAAGTAAAAAAGCAAAGATTTCTCCTTTTTAAAAAGAGTTTACTTATCCATGAGAAATAGCAGTCTAATAGTTTGAATGTAGAATTAAGATAGAGTTAGGACTTCCCTGGTGGTCAGTGGTTAAGATTCTGCGCTTCCACTGAAGGAGGTGCGGATTCGATCCCTGGTCAGGGTACTAGGATCCCACGTGACGCACGGCGCGGCCACAAAAAAATTAAAATAAAATAAAATCAGAGTTCTAGCCAGGTTCATTCCTTAAGTAGCTGTATAATCTTGGACAAATCATCTGACATCTCTCAAGTTCTATGGTCTCATTTGTCAAGTGTAATGACAATAACACGTACCACCAACCACCACTGTGTGCTCCTACCCCATAGTGTTAATTCAGGGCTAAAGAATATGGTGGATGTGAAACTGCTTATAATTTTCAAGCACAAGAGAAATGGAAAGCATTATTATTATTAGAAGTGTAAATTAGGAAGAAGGAGTTCTGACATTGTCTTATCAGATTTTTACACTTAAATTCCATCATTAATACAGTTACATTTTCCTGGGATTTCAAGTTTTTAGGTGAACTTCACTGCTAGGGTAAAAATTATACAGGGTGATCAAGACACTAAAGGCTAAAGTTTTCAAACATATCACCAATTTCAAGTCTGGCCTGATTACACTAGCAAGAAAACAGAGTTGGCGTGTCAGTTTGTCTTATTTGATCTACTTTTTCTCCAGTCAAATGAGGTGACTGTCCATTTAGAACAGCTCAGAGTGGTAGGTTTGAGTCAGAAGGTCAGAAATTCACCTGTGCTAAATGGTGTGGAAATAACCAGCTTTAGCTTTCCCCACTCACGCAAGATATTTGACATAACAAGTTATTTGCAGAATCGGTTATCCCTTCACATAGCTGACACTGAGCTCCAACCATGTGCCAGGTACCATGTAGGAAATACAGAGATAAAAAGACAAGGACCCTGTGCACATATGTATCATGGAATACAACTTAGCAATAAAAGGGTAAACACTACTGCAGGCAACAATCTGGATGAACCTCAAGGAAATTATGCTCAGTGAAAAAAAGCCAATCTCAAAAGGATATCTACTACATGATTTCATGAAATAACATTCATGAAAAAGCATAATTATAGAGTTGGAGAACATATTAGCGGTTGCTAGGGGTTGGGGATGGGAGTCGAAGGAATGGAGTGACTATAAAGAGGTCAGATGAGAGAGTTTTGTGATGATGGTACAGTCTTGTACCAACTCTTGTCTTGACTGGAGTGGTGGTTATACAAGGCTAAACATGTGATCAAGTTGTATAGGCTATGTAAACACACACACACAAGTGCATGTGTAAATGATGGAAGCTGAATGAGCTCTAGGGATTGTACCAATGTCAGTTTCTTGGTGTTTATATTGAACTACAGTTGTGTAAAATGCTAACATTAGGAGAGACTGGGGGAAGGGTGCACAGGACATCCCTGGACATTTCTTTGCATCTTCCTGTGAATCTATAATTATTTCAAAATATGAAGTTCAAAAAAGACAAGATCCCTATAGAATATACAACACCAAGAGTGAATCATAATGTAAACTATGGACTTTGGGTAATTATGATGTGTCAGTGTAGGCTCATCAGTTGTAAGAAATGTACCACTTTAGTGGGGGATGTTGATAATGAGGGAGGCTATGTGTATGTAGGGGTAGGGGACATATGGGAAGTCTCTGGGCGTTCCTCTCAATTTTACTGTGACCCTAAAACTGCTCTTAAAAAGTCTTAATTTTTAAAAAATCAAAAGGAGAATAATATTTCGTGATGTAAAAATTATAAGAAATTTAAATGTTAGCAACCATAATAAAGTTTTATTGGAACACACACATATACACACATACAAAGAGACAAGGTCCCTCCCCTCCAGGAGTTAAAAGTCAGGTCTCCTCAGTCTCCCTAGCTTGTAGAAATCAAAAATGTCCAGGAAAAGAAAAGCCTCAAATTTCAGTCCCTCCAGCCTGACCCTCTCAGGGTCTTACCCTGTTATTTCTGAGAGCCTTCTGGGATTCCTCACATGTGCTCTCTCCTCCCTCCTCAATCTCCATGGCTTACTAAGTCACCACGGCCTAGTTCTCAGATCTGAACGCCATCATCCCTGAAGAGCTCAGACTTTGTCCATAGAGCTACTAAAGGGATAGGCAACTGTCTTCTCCATCCCTCTTCACACCCCAAACCTCTCCATATCCAAGCGATTGCCTTCTCACAGACCACTTTCCCCAGTACAAACCAGCGTGTGACACATACCCCCAAGGGTCCACCAATACCGCCACCTCACCAACCACACCTGGTTGTCAGTAGGTTCCGATAGGAATGATAATGCCCAAAGTGAAAATAAAGTGCTTAACCAGAGTACCTAATTAGGGAAGGCCTCCAAGAAGGTAGTGCTTGACTGAGACTTTAAGGTAAAGGAGAAACTCTTCGGGGAGAAAGGAGGCAAGAAGAGAATTCCAGGCAAAGGGAACCTATGTGAAAAGACACTGAGAAAGCACACTGTGGCCAAGAAAGAGAAATGGTGCATTTGTGGAACACTGACGTTGGTAGGGAGCCAAGGCCGAGCTGAGGACTGGAACCCAGCCATGATGATTTCCGAGGCCCAGGTTCCCTACGTCGCCACGTGACTAAGGAGCATGCTCAGACACAGCTACACGAGTACCGCCGTGTTGTGTCACACCTCGGGCTTACATCCATCCTGAGATGTCACACCTAGGGCTGAGATCCATCCTAGAACTCAACCAGCCTGACTTCACAGGCTGTCCTCAGCATGGGAGCAGCCGTGAGATGACTGAGGCTGAGAAGGGGCTGTTTTTGCCCCAGTGCACTCACAGGCTGCCCTGAAGCTAAATGCATGTGTATGTGTGCGTCACCAGCTTTTCCTCTTGGCTTTGTGTCAGTTTCTGCTGTAGACCCACCCTTCCTCCTGCACCCTATCCAAAGCCGCAAGGCAGAGCAGCAGGCAAATGTGGTATTACAGAGGCACTGGACTTGGAACCAGATGATCTCGGTATGAACCAAGGTTCTGCATCCCTTACAAGCTATGTGCATTTAGCAAGTTCATTTTACGAGCTTTGGTTTACCCACCTGTAAAATGGGGATAAGAATCTACCACGTAGAACTCTTGTTAAATTAAGCGAAGTACTATAAGTGAAAATGCCTTTCACAGGCCTTTGCCCCTAAGAGGTATGTTCTCGTTTTTTTTTAAATTTTGCTTTTCTTTTTCTAGTGGTAGTTCCCCTCCCTTGTTCAAGATCTAAGATTCTCATGTGTTCTCTCACTACTGATCATATTTGAAATTCTCCTAAAGCAAACCTCTAAGACAACAATTCTAGTGCCAGTCGTTTCTTTGGGAGGAGAAAGGAACACCTGGTGGGGGGCGAGGAAGCTAATTAAGACTGGGCAGGAAGGGCAGCCTCTTCAGATCACTGATGTAGAATCACACCAGGACAACCCTAGAAGCCAGTGTAGAAGGACACTTCAGAGAAAGCAGGAACTTTTATCCAGTCACTGGTTAGGGGCGCTCCTGGTGCAGTAAAATGTCACTTCTTTATAGAACTTCTGTCCTGCTGAGCAGTCCTGAGAAAGCCCATAGGCAAAACACACAGTTGCTCATGGCAGGCAACTGGAAGTTGTGTACTGAGATGGTAAGGGAGGGGATAAGGGTGAAGCACCAAGAACGAAAGGGTCTGAGAAACACACATGTCAGGTCATCAGTAGGTCTTAGTGCGTATATTTACCTTCCATAAGAAGAAAATTCATTAGACATTTAACAACTCTAATAGCAGAATTTCTGGCACACTTGGGTTGGGGGGTAACAGGTGTTTTATGGGGTCCTCCTGGAACCACATAATGAGGACACATATTTTTCCAGTAGGAGTAAGGAAAGCCTCCATCTGTGGCATCCATCTGCACGTATTAACCTACATCCAAAGTTATCATCACTTTCAATAGAGTTTCTGATATGAACACAAGAAAATGTGGTTTATATCACAAAAGGTGACAATGTCCAGAGAAATGGGTCTGGAAACATTTGTTTTCTGAGGGCATCTGTCTCCCTGCCTATAGATGATGGTCCTGGAAAGACAGTTTCAAGATCACAGGGAAATCAAACAGCTGTAGGGCAGAGCCTGAGGCACATTACCACCTGTGCTGGGCTGTAGACTCTATTAAGGCTCTGGAAACAGACAAGAATCTGGCAATAGCTCAATATCTGTGACACAGGTTGTAATGAATAATCAGGCACATTAATTTGTTTCCTCCAAATTATAAAGCTTGGTTTAACTCCTGGCTTCATTTTGGCCCAGGCTTAGCGTAATTTAGCTACGCAGGCCAGAAAAGAGTAGGCTGAATCTCTGAGGGGCAGATGGCATCTGTTCCTCTAATTTAAAGGAGGATGAAAAGGAAACAGTTAGGGGATGGTAGGGTGTAGCCCAGGGAAAACAGGACGTTAGCTTTAAAGAAGTCAGGATCTGCTATTGTGAGTGCTGCTGAAGCAGCTCCTACAGGCCAGCAGATCTGAGCATTAGTCAGATAGGACTACAGAAGAGAGGGTGGTGGAAGCACTCTCTGGCGTCACTCTCCCAAACCACAGCTCTGGATAGTAAGCTAACAGTGTGTCGGGCTGTTAATGAACTTGGTCTGCACTCTCTGGCATCAATCTCCCAAACCACAACTCTGGATAGTAAGCTAACAGTGTGTCGGGCTGTTAATGAACTTGGTCTGGCCATGGTGACAGAGTTCATTAGAGAACATTTATCCTCCACTCAAGAAGGAGAAAAATGACTTCGATAAAAACTATGCCAGCTCCACAGATACATGATTTTTATTAAAAAGGCATTTTCAGTAGTAAAATTCATTACATATTCACATAATTAATCTGGATCCACCTCTCCCTATGCTATATTATTTTTGGATAAATGCTAGTAAGCTTTAAGGAAAACAAATATGATCCTACAACTATACTGTAATTGAAAATAGATGTAATAAAGAAGACAACCATATAGTTTGTTTATGTTTTGATTCTATCGGGTCAGTTTATAATCTATCCAGATCAAAGTCAAGGCCAAGCCTGCCTTCTGATGAATTGTTCTGCATTGCATGTATACTGATGCCCGTGCAAGAATGAGCTAAAAGGAGAAGATTCTTCTCAGGCAACTAAAGTTTCTTACTTGTATGCTTTCTCTATCTTTCCTTTTTTATATTCTAGAAATACAGTGGAGGCAAAATTTGGAGACCAAAATAAATGAGAAAAAAAAGAGTGCATCAGGATCTGGCAATGTCTTGTAGAATCAAAACAACCTGAGTTAAAATCCTAGTGCCACCACTTTTAAGGGCAGAAAAGTTATTTAATTTTAAACCCTCTGAACCCAAGTTTCATCATCTATGAGACATGAATGAGAAAGCCTACATCAGAGTGTTTTGAGGATTAATTGAGAATATATGTTATTCACCTACAACGTGTTTAGTGCTTAAAGACAGTTAAGGAGCCTTCACTTCATGCTGTTCTGGATAACCAAATCAGTTTTATTTATTTATTCAATAAAGCATTACTGGACATCTAGCATGGGCCAGATGTAAGTTTTAGGTTCTGGGGATATAGAAATGAACAGTATGGACATGATCCTGACTGCCTTAAAGAAGGGAAGATAGTCATTGAAAAAATATTTGCTAACAATTCATGAAGAATAAGCGTATTGTTTTAAGCCAAATGATTAAAGATATAGTGATTTATAATTATTTTTACACATAGAGTATCAGTAATGCTTCAATATAATAATATATTAAAATAATTAATTTCATGTATACAGTATATATTGTTTTTTCTTTTTCCTTTTTTTTCCTTTTTGACTTCAAGTGTACCAACTGAATTAATCATATTTCTCAGTTCATGACACATTCTCATTATAAGTACATACAAGGCTTATATTTATTCATTTAATCCCTATCAATACTCCCATTCCTCTCTTCATCATAGGCACTCACTCTAAAGTATTTAATATGTGTCCATTCATCCCACTTCTACACGTTCATTTAGAAATATATGTAATTCTTAAAATGTACGTAGTAGTGTTGTTCATATGTGATATACAAAAAAGTATTATGTTATAAATAAGTTGTTTCTTTGTTCACTTAATACTCTTCTCTCTTCTAGAGAGAAGTATTCCTGTCTTCACATAAACCTAACTTATTACCAAGTGCTGCTTAGTATTCCATAGTATGCACAGATCACATTTTATTTACAGTATCTGTTCCCCTAGCGGTGGGCACCTGAGTTGCTTTCCTTCCTTGCTGCTATAAGCAATTTGGCAAATAAATATCATCACACATATATCCTTATGAATCTGCTAAAGAGTTTTTTGGTGTGTACACATAACCAAGCATCAGATTTTACACACTTAATGTCACAGATGGATTGCTGTATCATTTTCCAATCCCCCATATCCTTGCCAAGGTATGGCATTATTTGATGTACTAATATTTATGTCATCTGATGGTTATAGAGTAGTATTTCATTGCTTTTTAAATTTGCATTTCTCTAAATAATTGTGATATTTCTCATATCTTAATATTACTATTAGGTTAATTGTATCCCTCAGTTCATGGCACATATTCCATCCTTTAAATACCACTGCCCATACTTCTGTGAGGTTTCCTCCCATTTCTTACTGATTTGTAATTACCTATATGGTTTAGATGTTACTACTCTTTGTCTGTTTTACACTTTGCAAATCACTGCTCTTGGTTTGTCATCTTCTGATAATTTTGCATGTGGACTATATTCATTGACTATAATCCATGTTTCAATGTAATTAAATCTTTCAGCTTTGCCCTTTATGTTTTAAGCTCTGGCCTTGTTCAAGACATTCTTCCCCACCTAAAAATAAACAGAATATCTGTGTATTCTCAAACATTGCCTTCTATTACTTTTATATTTTTACTATCTGCTTTTGGAAATTATTTCAAATAGATGTGTTTTTACATATGATATGAGGTAAGGATTCAACTTTTTTTTCATTATAATGAGCCAATTCTCCTAACATCATCTGTAAAATCTGAGATAATCTATGAAATTAGTTAGAAAATTTTCCCTTTTATTTCTATTTCCTAAAAACACTTCCATAAGTTAGAAACTACATCTTTCTTGTAAGCTTGGTTCTCATCTGTGGAATATGCTGAATGTGGAGGCTATAGGTTATGGATCTAGCCACGTCTCCTTCTTCTTAGGCCAATTTTAGAATTTTATACATTTCCAGAAATGTATCCATTTCCTTTCATTTGATCTTATTGGCATGCAGTGATTCACTAAATTCTTTTTATTTATTTTAAATTTAATTTTTTTGTGATAATTTTCCTTCTTTCATTTTGGACTTCAAGTATTTTCATCTTCTTATAAAATTAGTTTTGCCATAGGTTGATATCTCGTTTGTCTTTTCAATGGTCTTATTTATGCACACTTATAAAATATTTTAAACTGAAGGGCAGAAAAGCATCTCACATCAACATAGGCAGGATTCTGCTGAAATAGTATTTATAGGAAAATTTATAGTTTTGAACATATTTATCACAAAATAAGAAGGACCAAAAATTTGAACTGAACATTTAACTTAAAGGAACAATAGAGCAAGCCCAAAGAAATAAGAAGAAAAAAAACAATAAAATTAATAACAAAAATCAATAGATATAGAAAGACAACAAAAAACAGTGAAAATCAACAATTTATACTTTTTAAAATGCTTTTACATATACGACATTTCTTGAGGCATGACTTTAAACTATAGACCAGCAATTGGACTTTTAAAAAAGAAAAGCTCAGATTTTTGCTATTTGCTTTCACTGTTTTGTTTTTTTAAATGTTGAGCATTTTGTTGAGGAAAACCGTAGAGGCAAAGATACTTCAATCAGCAAAAGGCAAAGTGAAGCTTTATGACTGTTCTTGTTGAAAGATGGTATAGAATACTTGTTTAAAGGGTAGGCTCTATGTTCAACCTGAATAGTTTCAATGTTTGGCTCTGCCACTTCTTTGCTGTGTAATCTCAGGCTCTCTAAGCCTCAGTTTCCTCATTTGCAACATGAGGAGCATAATGGTTTCTACCTCAGAGAGCAGTTATAAGAATTAAATAAGATAAAGTAGAATATAATGTGCTTAGCATAATGTTCAGTAAAATGTTAACTCTCTCTCTGTGGGTCTTAGTAAACTGTATTATATTTAAATACCCCCTTCCATGAAAAAGAGAATCTTGGACAAACTAAGAATGTACGCTTGAGTATTAATTTTAATTCTCTCATAAATGTTATAGCACTGTGTAAATAAGAATATATCCAAATCCAGTCTTCAAGTGGTGTAAGGCAGCTTCAAACCATAGGTGAGAAATTTAATGACAAACTGCTGATGTGGAATGATCTCAGAGTTCTATCCACAATAAGTAGACAGTGGAATGAGAAATAACACAAAACAGCTCTAGTCAACGTGGAGTGTTGAGAAATTGAAAGGGAAAGCGTTTTAAAGTAATTGGAAGAGAATTACACACCTACAAGGGCAAGTAGAGATCCTCCCTTGGTTGATTTTCCTTTGAGCTTCTGCAGTGTTTTCTAAAGATTATTCTCAAGAAAAGATAGAACAAGACAGATAAAAAATTTGGGAAAAAAGACAGCCCACAGAATAGGTCACAGCGCTGTTCTTTACTGGCCCAAGGAGTGGGGTTTCCAGAGAGGCAAGGAGGGTTCAGGCCCTGGGATCGAGGCAGCATCAGCTAAGAATGCCCTGCTAGGCCCTCAGTCCCAGAAAGCACACTTCAGAGGCAGGTGCCTCAGTCCTCTGAGACTTTCCCCACAGCCCCATGTTGGAAAGTTATTTTTGTAAAGCACAGGAGCCCAGACTTCTTGAATCTTACAACCTGCCATCAGAATTCACTTTCTTTACAGGGAAAACAGGTCTGCATCCCGGCAGCTGTCAGTCCCTTTAACAGGAGATGGAACAGTAATGAAACCAAGTGGGACTGGCACATTCTCCATAAAGGAGGCCCGCAAATGGCATATTGTTACCTTTTTGAAAATGGCAACAATCGTCTCATATCCAGACATGTAAATATACTACAAACATGATAAAAGTAGGCTTACATGTAAACATGATCTAGAAAAGTGCCAACTAAGACCTCAATTATATTACATTAATATAAATGGGAATCTCTGTGTAATTTCTTCTGAGACATCTCCATGGTCTACTAAACGTGTATGAAACTATTTCTGACAAATAAACTCCAGCAGTAATGGAAGTTAAGAGTTTCAGAATTGGTTCTCCAGGAACAGGCAAGTTCATTTCTCTAGTAGGTTAATAAGCATTAATGCTAATAAATGGTGAACTGAAATGATATTCCTATAAAGTGGAAATGATCACCTGAGAATTCATCTGAATAATGGCATTATAGCATATGTCAAGAATGTGTTAATCAGTCTAACAGAAAAGGGGACAGTGTGTTCTCACAACCATCTTGAAGAATGCTGTACTCACCTCAGCCAATATTCTAAGTCTCATGTGTGAAGCTTAAATAGCATATACCAAAATGATTAAAACGTGCCATCCTTGAAGTAACAGAGACAAGAAGCAGGCACAGCTGAAGAAAAAATAAGGTACTCAGTGAAACCCAAATGCAAACTGGGCCTCTCATAGTTTGCACTGGCTGAGCATCTACTGTGTGCTGGCCCTCTGCTTGCCTGCCAGAGGCTCTCAGTCTCTCAGTCCCTCAGCTGTCACTCCATCCCTGCAAAATGCAAAAAATAAGACTCACAGGGTGGAAGCAACTTGCCCAAGGCCACACAGCCAAGAAGTGGCAAGGCACCTACTGATTCCAGAGCCTACATACCTTCCCTCCTGTTACGCTGCCCCCCCAAAAGGCCCCACACCACATATGACAGGCCTCTGAATTCATTTTTCCAGGCTCCCAGGGTTCACGTCTAATTGCTCTGCATCCTTCGTAAGGTGACATAAGTGTTGTTTTAGTTGCTAGTCCTCAGTCACTTCAGCTTGGGTTCAAGGTCTCTTGCTCTAAGCCTACGGCTTTACCTTTGGAGGTTGACTTACCTGGGAACAAACCCCACCTCTGCCCCTATGTGACATTGGTCAAGCTATATCATCTCTCTAAGCCTTGTGTTTTTACCATAAAATGGGGATAGCTATACCTACTTCACAGGAGCCCACTTTAAAATGAGGTAACTTAGCACATAGCAAGCTTTCCAGCAATGCATGAAGGCTGCCATTGTGACAGTGGCCTGTCATCAGCTATGCTTTTGCTCATAATTAACATTCTGTTCTATACTTTCCCAAGTTTCTGACCTTGGCCTGGCCTCTTTTTACCATTACTTTTGTCTTGGAACTGGTACTTTAGAACCCAATCGTACATGGAAATAGTCCAGGAAAGCAAAACAAGGAAAGCAAGAGAAGAAAAATAAGAGGATGGGAGGAGAAACAGTCATCACTGGCTTCAAAACTTAAGATCTTGTCAAAAAGATGTCATTTTTCCAGCCCATTTCTCAAACTTCCAAAGTGTGCACTTGAAGAAACAGGTTTTCCTCATAATATCACCAGTAAGCTGCTAGTCTTTTTATCCCTGAGGAGTTTAGTCAAAGCCATCTGTTCACGAGTAATAAGTAGACCTTTATTATTGAATCAGGACGAAGTCATCCCTTCTTTATAACCTTCTACCCTTTTCTCTGGCAATGGTTTAAAAGCTGAGTTTCTTCCCTGATTAACTGATGTATGGTTGGTTACCTCCCAATCTAAATGGAATGTATGCCAGACAATGAAAGGAAAGCCCAGAGGGCCATGCCTCCTGCTTTTGTTGCTTCACCCCAAGCCTCCTATAGCTAGTACCATAGTGTGCACATAGTATATTACTCAGTAAATGATGCTCAAAATAATGATGAACTTAAAGGACTGTTCAGACAACTACACCAAAGGCTTATGGTATGCCCAGAATGTTATCTTCCTGAATTAGGATGCCCTCACTAAGTCTGGTATGCACAGTGCTGAGTGAACAGGAATCATGCCTGGAAGACAGCTCCCACCCCATCAGACCACTGTGAATACCAAGTTACCTCTTCAGGCAGACGCATGAGCTTGGGCCTCAACAGAAATCCAATACTGCAGTGAAGGGCACTCAGAAGTCACATATTTCCTTCTGGTCCCTCTTCCTGCTAACGGAGCTTTGCAAAGCAAAGAGCTAAAGGTGTTTTTAACATTTCAAATAGCGAAGTCAGTTAATCCGTGAAGCATTAACGCTGTAATTCTGTGCATGTTTCCAGAATGGAGGCCAGATCCAATGTGACAACTGCCAGGTGAAAATCACAGAAGCATAATATTATGCAATTTGATTTCAAGGCAGAATGTTCTAAATCCTCAGGTTGCCAGCCAGGCAAAGCATCTGTGAAGAATAAACCCACTCTTAGACATGGAGGTCCCTCAGATTTAAATATTTGGATGAATATTATGAACTCGGAAAGTTAAAGCCCTCAACATGTTCCTAAAATCTATCATTCTTAAAAGTTTAAATTTCTCCAAATAGCAATATTAGTTGTTTGATGTAAATTTCACAGAATCTTGAAACCTTAGATCTAGGATATTCATGAGACATTATATGATGAAACTCCCTTTGTTTATAGTAAAGAAATTGAAACTTAGAGGAACATAATTTGTCTAACCTCACCCAGTTAGCTAATATCAGAGCCAATATGTGGTCCCAAGTTGGTCAGTCCCTAGGTTCCATAGCTCAGCTGATCTGCACACTCAGATCCACATGGGCTTTGTGAGCGAGCTACTCAACTTCTGTTGGAATGAGTAATTCCTATTTCATAGGGAAGTTATGTTAATTAACTGAGACAGTGGATGCAGCACATGGCCCATCATAGCACTATATAAATGGTAGCTGCTGCTATCATCATTATCATTACCGTTATTATCCAACGTACAATTTAAGTCTCACACAATTTCCTGTCATGAGTAAGTCTGGTTGTATTTTTAGGAGACCCCTTCTGAGCAGTGGATGGAGCCTGGAATTGATGTTTCCATCAATTAGCTAGGGTTCCAGCAGGTCTGGCACTAGTCTCTTACCAAGCTACAGCCTTCCTTCTAGCCTACATGAGAGCCTTATGGCCATGAGAATGAGCATAGCTTTTGAATCAGAGAGTTCTGAGTCTTGATCCAGTTCTGTCACTTATTTTACTGAGCCTCAGTTTTCTCCTTTCTTACATGAAGAAAATAGTACCTGTACTACAGAGTTTGTAGAGAAGACTAAACAAAATAATATAGTGATGTCACCAATATGGCAAAGTAGATCATCCCCACCTTCACTCCCTATCACAAGAAGAACAACTAACAACTATTCAAGAACAAGACACCACTGAGAGAAACCTCAACACAGGGGAGGGTGTAGCACCCCCCTGCACCGCAGAGACCAAGAGAGACTATATTAGAAGGGTAAGAGAAGCAGCTACACATTGACTGAATTGTTCCTCCCCCAGGCCAGCACAGCACCACATGGAGAGATCTCCCCTGAGCCTCTGGTTCCTCCAGTGGGAAAAGAGAACCCAGGGGGACAACCAGCATTGGGGTCACTTTGTGGGAGCCCCTACTCTGATTTTACACCATAGGGATTGCAAAGAATCTTCAGGCTCAATCTCTGGGAATCTGACTGTGACGGAGAAGTGGGGAGGGGCTTGCAACAAACAACACAGGGATCTTGGCAGACTGAGTTCACACCTGCAGTGCCCAAGTAGTGATCCCAATCAGTGACTCTGCTCATCTGCAGAACCAAATCCGGGGCACACTCTGACCCGGGAACTTGGCAGGATGCTGATCTGCCTTATTCAGATCCTCAAATGAGGAGTTTTGCCAGCCCTAGAGCCTGGTTTGCTCATGTCCAGGCAAAGAAGCTGAGACACAGCCCCATCCACTGTGGAGAATGTCTTCTGGCCCCTTATGACCAGAAGGGCTGGTGGCAAGTCCTAGAAGCTGTGTGGCCCAGTGGTGCTCCAGCCAGCAGGTGGTCAGGCAGAGCTGACTGCCTCCAGAGTAAAGCCAGTACCAAGCGTGGAGGGTTCACATGCTATGCACAGGATTAATTCATAGCCAAGGCTTAATGTAGCTCCTGGAAACTTTCCCAACCAAAGAGCCTATTGGAAATGGAGAGCAGCCTAGAGCAGCCCCTCCCCTTCGTGCCCTGGCGGAGGAGCTGAGATATAGTCCCACCGCTGTGAAGAATGTCTTCAGGCCCCATCTGACCAGAAGGGCTGGTGGCAACTCACAGAAGCTGTGCAGCCAAGTGGTTTTAAAGACAAGAGAAAGGCAGGAAAGCTTATAGTTTGCAAAGAAAAACCAGTGGCCCTGTTCAACCAGGGAACCTGGGGTGTGGGTCAGCTTGAGTTAAGACAACAAAGAGCTTTACAGGCTTTAGAGTTGTTTCCCTCCTGTGCCCAGGCAGGGAATTTGTAGCCCCACTCATTGCTGAATACAGCCTTCAGCCTGTTTGACCAGGGACCCTAACCAGAACACACAGGAAACTGTGTAGCACATTCAACAGCCCTACATACAGTGGCACTTGAACAGAGAGCACAGTCCATGGCTTCCCCATCTACAGAGCAAAATCAGTGGCCTCACCTGACCGGGAATTCAGTGCACATTCAGGTCTAATTTGGTTCCCCAAACAATGAGCTAGCTGTACAGAACCTGGGTCCTGTCCTGCTGCCCTGCCAGGGCAGGGAAGCTAATTCATACCCCAACTGCTACCGAATATGGTACCCAGTCCCAGCCACCTATTAGAGCCTGACCAGAGAATCCAGACAGCTGCAGAGCCCATTGTCCATCCTGACTTGGGTAGGGAACCAAGCCAGCAATCCTATCCAACTCCTCTCAACCAGAGGCACACTCCCCTCATCCCTGTCCTCAGAGTTCAAACAGTTGCCTCCCCTCAAAATAGACCATAATAGCAGGTCCCACCTGCCCAAGGACATTACCAACAGACACACACAGTAACCCAAACTGAACTGACTGGTGAAGAACTGTCTCTGCCAAAGCAAATGTGCAAAGTCTGGAAGAGGAGCCCGATTTATCAAATGCACAGATACTAATGTAAGGAATTAAGGATCACAAAAAATCAGGTAAATATGACACCACCAAAGAAACTAATAAAGCTCCACTAACTGACCCTAAAGAAATGATCTATGAACTGTTAGACAAAAAATTTAGAATAATCCTCTTAAGGAAGTTTAGTAAACTACAATAAAACACAGACAACTAAATGAAATCAGGAAAACAATGCATGAACAAAATGAAAGTTTGACAAAAAAAGAGCAACCATCAAAAACAAACAGAAAACAAAATAAAAAAAAACAGAAATCCTGGAGTTGAAAAATACAATAACTGAACTGAAGAATTTAATAGAGGGTTTCAAAAGTAGATATGAAAATGTAAAAGAAAGAATCAGTGACCTGGAGGATAGGAATTAGACATTACTCAAAGGAGCAAAAAGAAAAAAGAGTGAAAAAGAGTAAAGGAAGACTATGGGAATTATGGGTCACAATGCAAAGAAACAAGATTCACATTATGGGAATTCCAGAAGGAAAAGAGAAAGAGAAAGGAACAGGAAGTATATTTAAAACAATAATGGCTGAAAACTTCCCAAACCTGGAGAGAGAAATGGACATCCAGATACACAAGACCCAAAAGATCACAAATAGGCTGAACCCAAATAAGACTACATTGAGACACATTATAATTAAATTGTCAAAAGTCAAGGACAAAATAAGAATTTTAGGAGCAGCCAGAGAAAAGAGAGAAGTTACATAAAAGGGAACCCCCATACAACTATCAGAGAATTCTCAACAGAAATTTTTCAGTCCACGAAAGAATTAAATGGCGTAATCAAAATATTGAAAGAAAATAACTGTCAACCAAGAATTCCATACCCAGTGAAGCTGTCCTTCAGAAAGGATGCAGGAATAAAAACTTTCCCAAGCAAACAAAGGCTGAGGGAGCTCATTACCACCAGACCTACATTACAAGGAATGCTAAATGGAGTTCTTTGAAAGAAAGTAAAAGAACACTAATTAATATTATAAAAAACATAAAAAGGTAACATAAATCTCACTGGCAAGGGTAAGTATATAGTCATAGTTAGATTCTGCAATATAGTAATAGTGGTGTATAATTCACTTACAAATCTAGTTTAAAAGTTAAAAAAAAAGAACATAGCAGAAGTAATCATAACTGCAATAATATGTTATTAGTTACATAATATTTTTAAAAAACATGTAAATTACAACAGCAATTAGCTAAAATGTGAGGGGGAGGAGAAGGAAAAGTTTACAAATTCTACTGAAGTTAAGTTGTTATCAGTTTAAAATAGTGTTTTATAAGTTTAAGATATTTTATGTAAGCCTCATGGTAACCACAAGGGAAAATGCTGTAGTAATTACAAGAAGAACACAGTAAAGAAGTCGAAGCATACTGATACCAAAAGACATCAAAACACACGCAAAAAAGACAGCAGGATAAGGAACAAAGAGCAATGAATCTATACAACAACCAGAACAATTAACAAAATGGCAATAGTAAATCCTTACCTATCAATAATTACTTTAAATGGACAATGGATTAAATTCTCCAATTACAAAACATAGAATGACTGGATATGTATTAAAACCAGATCCAACAATACACTGCCCACAGGAGAGTCATTTTAGCCTTAAAGATATTCATAGACTGAGAGTGAAGGGATGGAAAAAGACCTTTCAAGCAAATGGTAATCAAAAAAAAAAAAAAAAAAAAGCAGGGGTAGCTATACTTATATCAGACAAAATATACTCCAAACTAAAACTGATTTAAAAAAAAGACAAAGAAGGTCATTATATAATGATAAAGGGTCAATATATCAAGAATATATAACAATTATAAATATTTATGCACCCAACAGCAGAGCATCTAAATATATTAAGGCAAAAACAGAGCTAAAAGGAGAAAAAAACAATAATACAATAATGGTTGAGAACTTTAACACACCATTCTCAACAATAGATAGATCATCTAACAGAGAATCAAAAAGGAAACAGCAGATCTGAACCACACTATAGACCAATGGACCTAACAGACACACAGAGAACACTTTATCCAACAACAGCAGAAACATTCTTCTCAAGCACACATGAAACATTTTCTAAGATAGATTACATGTTAGGCCACAGAATAAGTCTTAACAGATTCAAGAAGACTGAAATCATACCAAATATCTTCTCTGACCACAATGGCACGAAACTAGAAATCCACAACAAGAAGAAAACTAGAAATTTCACAAACATGTGGAAATTAAACAACACTCTCCTAAACAACCAGTGGATCAAAGAAGAAATTAAAAGAGAAATAAAAAGTTTTTTGAGACAAATGAAAATGGAAATACAGCATGCCAAAACATATGGGATGCAGCAAAAGCAGTCTTAAGAGGGAAATTCACAGCAATAAGTGCCTATATTAAGAAGCAAGAAAAATCCGAAACAAACAACCTAACTCTATGCCTTAAGGAACTGGAAAAATAAGAACAAACTGAGCCCAAAATTAGCAATAGAAAGTAACTAATAAAGATTAGAGCAGAAATAAATGAAATAGAGAACAGAAAAACAATACAAAAGACAGTCTCTTCAATAAATAGTGCTGGGATAATTGGATATTCACATATGAAAGAATGAAACTGGATCTATATCTTATACCACTCACAAAAAGTAACTCAAAATGCATTCAAGACTTAAATGTAAGACCTGAAACCATGAAACTTCTAGAAGAAAACATAGGAATAAATTTCCTTGACATAGGTCTTGGTAGTGATTTTTTGGATATGACACCTAAAGGACAAGCAACAAAATTGAAAATAAGCAAGTGGGACTACATCAAACTAAAAAGCTTCTGCACAACAAAAGAAACCAAATACAAAATGAAAAAAATCCCGGAATGGGAAAAAATATTTGAAAACCAAATACCTGATAAGGAGTTAATATTCAAAATATATAATAAACTGACACAATTTAAGAGCAAATAATAATAACAACCCAATTAAAAATGGGTATGGGATCTGAAGAGACATGTCTTCAAAGAAGATATACAAAAGGCCAACAGGTACATGAAAAGATGCTCAATATCAATAGTCATTAGGAAATACAAATTAAAAGCACAATGAGATATCACCTCACACCTGTTAGAATGTCTATCATCAAAAAGGCAAGAATTAACAAACTCTGCTGTGGATATGGAGAAAAGGGAATGCTTGTGCACTGTTAGTGGGATTGTAAATTGGTGCAGTCACTATGGAATACAGTATGGAGGATCTTCAAAAAATTAAAAATAGAATTACCATATGATTCAGCAATTCCACTTCTGGGAATATATCCAAAGGAAACAAAAACACTAACTTGAAGAGATACCTGCACCCCATGTTCATAGCAGCATTATTTACAATAGCCAAGACATGGAAACAACCTATGTATTCATTGATGGCTGAATGGATAAAGAAATTATTCAGCCATAAAAGACAAGGAAATCCTACCATTTACAACAACATGGATGGACCCTGAAGCCATTATACTAAGTGAAATAAGTCAGACAGAGAAAGACAAATACTGTATGATCTCATTTATATGTGAGAGCTACGAAACAAAAACAAAAAACAATCCAAACTCATAGAGAAAGGGATCAGACTTGTGGTTACCAGTGGCAGAGGGTTGGGGGAGGGAGAATTGCAGGAAGGTGGTCAAAAGATACAAACCGCCAGTTATAAGGTAAATAAGTACTAGGGATGTAGTGTGTAACATGATGACTATAGCTAACACTGACGTATGATAGATAGGAAAGTTGTTGCAAGTAAATTCTAAGTGTTATCACAAAGAGAATTTTTTTTCTTTTTTCTTTCTTCTTTTCTTTTTTATTGTATCTATATGAGAAGATGGATATTTGCTGAACCTACTGTGATGTATGTCAATTATTCACAGTATATATATACATCAAACCAACATGCTATATGCTTTAAACATACATAGTGATGTATGTCAATTATTTCTCAATAAAACTGAGGCCAAAAAAAGAAAATAATAATGTGTGCAAAATGCTTAGTAAAGCAGCTGACAATGGTGGGCACTCAATTAAATCACCATTATTTTTATTATTATGGACATTCCCTATCACTGTAATAAGACTTCTGTCTTGGGTTCTGAACTTTTACCACCAGGGCCCTTTCCCAAGAAGGACAGCGTAGAACCAGGAAACAGCTACCCACTTGACTCTGAGTGTAATAAAAGCTTGTAAATTCTAGCAGCCAAGTCTCTCACAGCTGACAAAACTCTCTCTTCTTGGCCAACACAGTAGTAATAGTTTCTTAGTCCATTCAAGCTACTATAACAAAATATCATAGACTGGGTGGCTTATAAACAACAAAAAGTTATTTCCCTCAGTTGGAGAGGCTGGCAGTCTGAGATCAGGGTGCTAGCATGGTCAAGGGAGGGCCCTCTTCTGGGCTGCAGACTTGTTGTGTCCTCACATGGCAGAAGGGTCTAGGGAAATCTCCACAGCCTCTTTGATAAGGGCATTAATCCCAATCTTTTTTTATTTTTAATGTAAACTTTAATTGTTATGTCACATTATTTAAAAATTACTCAAAATGAATTACAGAAATAAATGTGAAATCTGAAACTATAAAACTTCTAAAAGAAATCATAGGGAAAAGTTAGAGACCTTGAGTTTGGCAAAGTTTTTTAAACTATACTATAAAAAACAAAATAAATAGACCATTAAATTTGGTTCATTCAAACAAAAACAAATTGTTCTTCAAATATTGTTGTTCTCAAAAGAAAGGCAAGGGTTAGATTGAGACAAAACATTTGCAGAAGCTATACTGGACAAAGGATTTGTATCCAAAGTATAAAAAGAACTTTACAAGTTTATAAGAATGCAAATAACCAGATCTAAAAGTAACAAGCTATTTAAACAGATATTTCAAAAAACGAAGATGTACAGATGACAAACAAGCACAGATAAAGATGCTCAACCTCTTTAGTCTTCAGGTAAATGTAAATTAAAAACACCATAAGATACCAACACACTCTCACTAAAATGACTAAAATTAAAAAGACTGACCATATTAAATGTTTGTGAGGATGTGGAACAAGTAGAACTTTGATACACTACTTGTGGGAATGTAAAATACAGCTATTCAGGGAATAATCTTAACAGTTTCTTAAAAAGTTTCATGTATATCTGCTATTCCATTGTTAAGTATTTACTCAAGAGAAATGAAAGCACATCCCTGACCAAAGAATTGCACATGAATGCTCATAGACACTTTTTGTAATATACAAAAACTGGAAACAAACTAAATGTCCAACAACAGATAAAAACCAAATTTATGTATATCCATGAAATGGAATACTATTCAACAAGAAAAATGTATGCATAACGAACACAAACAATAACTTGATGGACCGCAAAATGATTGTGAGTGAAAATAGCCACACTAAAAAGATTACATTCAGTAAGATTTCACTTACATAACATTTGAGAATTTTATAGAGCTAATCTATAGTGACAGAAAGGATGTCACTGGTGTCAGGCTTAGGCAATGGATGGACTAATCCCAAGCTTAAGGGTAGAGCCCTCATGACCTAACCACCTCCCAAATGCCCCACTTTCTGATATCATCACCTTAGGGATTAGATTTCAACATATGAACTTGGGGGGTGGGGACACATAGACCATACCACAGTTATTATCTACTCTGTAGCAGGTTAAGTGTTAAGTATCTTTCTTACATAATCACTAATTCTCTAATAGAACCCATGAGCTGGTTCGATGAATCCCATTTTACAGATGAGCAAACCGAGGCTCAGAGAGGTTAAAATGATTGCTCAGGGCCACAGAGGTAGTAACTGGCAGGGCCAAGACTCCAAAACCTGCTCACTTGTCATTAGGCCCTGTTGCCTCCTATATACAGTGCCTGACCCAGCATCTTGCACTCCCTATACTGAGGCCTCCATAAGATCCATTATAATAACCTGATTCCTCAGACAGATCCTTCCATCTCCCTCTAACAGCATTACATTGTCCCCCCGAGGTATTATGAACTTACAGAGCTCTATAGCATATAGAGGCCAAAAGATGGGTTAGCCATCTTTTTCTATAAAGAACCAGACACTAGATATTTTAAGCTTTGTGGGCTATACAGCCTCTGTTGCAACCACTCTACTCTGCTTCTATAGTGTACAAGCAGACACTGCTTGTGGCTATCCTTCTATAAGACTGGAGAGATTCCATGAAAGAATCTGGATGTCATGAAGGAGGCAATGTTTCAGGCAGAGGAAGCAGCTGCTGAGATTACTAGGAAGCTGGAGAAACACGAGAAGAAACGCTTGAAGAAGGAAAAGAAACAGCTGGCTGCAACTGCCCTGGCTTCTTCAGAAAACAACAGTAGTACTCTGGAGGAATGTGAGGAGACAGATGAAAAGACCCAAAAAGAAGAAGCAGCAGAAGCCCCAGGAGGCTCTTCAGGAGAATGGAAAACCCATCTGTCTCCTTCTCCAAACCCAAGAAAAAGAAACCTTTTTCCAAGGAGGATCTGGTTAGTAAGTGATATTGAACAGACAGCTGGCAGTGGAAGTCTTCCCAAGAGGAAGAATCTTTCCCCAAAGAGGAACCAGTTAGTGACCCTGAAGAGTCAGGAAACAAGAGTGTCTCCAAGAAAAAGAGGAAATCCTCTTCCAAGCAGGAGCCACTCAGCAGAGGACCTGAAGAGGCTGCTGCCAGCAAGAGCAGCAGCTCCAAGGAAAAAAAAAAAAGCTCCAAAAGCTGTCCCAGGAAAATCAGAATGGACATGTCCCTAGTGGGGCATAACTTGCTGAGATATTTCCCAACCCATCCCCTATAGCCCAATAAAAATAAAAACAAATCCACAAGAAAAAAAAAAGTAACTTGGTCTTCCAGCATATCAGGTAGGTATTACTGTGTATAACACCACCTCAAAATATAGTGGTTTAAAAACAGTAATTATTTGTTCCTAGTTCTTTGGGTCAGTGATTTGGGCTGGGCTCCGCTGAGATGGTTCACCTCTGCCCCGTGCAGTGTTGGCTGGGCTCACTTATATATATATCTAGGAGGGCTAGGACAGCAGGGCCTCTCTCCATGTGGTCCATGTGGTCTCTCATCTTCAAGGAGGCTAGCCCAGACTTCTTCACTTAGTAACGAGAGGGTTCTCAGTGAGCAGCCACAAAAGGCAAGCCTCAATGAGTAAGCAGTCTTCAAACCTTTTTTTATGTCACATTGCTGATGTTCCAAGCCTAGGGTCAATATGGGATAGAACTCAACAAGGCTACACACACAAGAGGCATGATTCCTTGAGAGTCATTACTGTAATACGTTACCTTACACGTATAAATGAGTGTTCTGTGTGAATCTAAGACATTGTAAATTCAGATCCCATGCTCTTAATCACCCCACCACACTTGCCTTCAAGAAAATTCCCCCTAATATTTTCTAAATGATGTCAGTTTCTTTATTAATTCTTAAGCTGCCACCTCCTGAAACATGAAGACATTGCTGATCTCATCTCCAAATGATTTCTTTCTGACTTAGAGCTACCATGAACCTCATTGTAAGTTTCACAAAGTACAAATTAAAGACTGATTATTTTTCACTCCTTAAGTCATTCATATTATTAGAAAGTGAATTTAACATAATTGCTCTCTAGGGACCTAGCTCATACCAAAAGTGGCATCAGTGAATTGAAAGACAACAGTATTACCTTACTTGGTATAACACTTTAACTGTCAACACAGGACTTTCAGAGCGAAAGTACATTTGGGCTTTCCCTATGGGCATCTGGGAATGCTAGCAGTATGGGAGGAGGGTCAAGTTTGGAAAGCCACTGCGAAGATAGGGTATGGAGAACTTTATATGTCACACTAAGGAGTTGGGGAACTTTAATGGGAGTAAAGAATGGATGACATAATCAGATTGGTATTTTAGGAAGATCTCTCAGACAACAGAGGGAAGGATGGATTCAAGTGAGCAGAGACAAGCAAGGAGACCGATTGAGAGGCTTTTACAGCAGTCTGGATGAACGCCTGTAAAAACCCAAGTCCAAGTGACAGAGGGGATTGCTCTGATGTCAGACAACCCAGCCATATACTCCTGTTTGCTGAAGGATGTGTTTTTTTTCCCTTTCATCAAGAATGGCTGAATAATAGAATCATGGCAGTGAGGTGGAGAGGTAGAATACAAAGATCGGTCTGTTTGCTCTTAACTGTCAGGGATCCTCTGTACCCAGAGGATTAAGAAAGGACTCCCCATACCCTGAAATTTATGTCCTCCACTGCCCTTAATATAAATCTCCCACAGTTAAAAGAAAAAAAAGAAAGAAAGAAATTGCATTGTCATGTAAACAATAGTGGTATCCTTCTTGGAGAAAATAATGGAAGAAAATTAACGTAGCATTAGATTAAGCTCTATTAGTATAATTATACAATGGCTGTCCTAAAGAGATATGTCACGCAGACGATCTTTATTGTCACAAAGGACAATCTACACAAAAGAACAAAGGAAATAATTTTAATAAAACATTTTGCCCTGAGCAAGAAATGTGCTTCATGTATCATACATGAGAAAGGATAGTTTGATATAAAATGGAACTGTGACCTTGCCTATAAGAGTCCTCATTACTTAATGCCACTGAAAGTAAATTAATGGACTCCCAAAAGGTGTAAAATTCATTCTGCTTTGTGGCAATTGTCTGCTGACAGAGGAGTTTAAGAGGGATATTTTCATGTGATTATTTAAACAAAGAGCTTCAAGGAATTCTCAGCAACCTTTCAAGTTTCACCTAAGGGCATTATAAAAGGACTCATCTGAGAGGGAAGACCCACCTTTGAAAGAGTTTATTAACAAGAGAAGATGGATTCATATGCCACCTGCAAATTCAGCAATTTGTGCTTTCAAATATAGCTAGAGCTATTTTATTTTAGATTTCTCTAATCAAATTCAACATTTGTTTAAAAAAAAAAAAAAGCTGAGCTGTGAGCTGGCAACCCAGGAAGTGAATTGATTCCTTTAAAGTTTTGATCTGTACTTCATCAAGTCTGAACACCTTGTGTGACATTAAAGATCTTTATTATATATGTCTCCTTATCTTGTTTCCTGTCAGTCAAAACCACATACTCATATAGCTGCCTATCTTATCTTTACAAGCCACTTTACAGTTTATAAATTATAAATGTAAAGCTGCCTTTACATCTCATTAGATGTTCTCAATGACCTTGAGGTTAGGCAGAACAAATATTGATATTATCATTTGACTACGAGCAATTTTAGCTTCAAAGTATCTAAATGACTTGCTTAGTATCAGGAACTTAATCTGATTGCTAGCAATAGTGCAGCAAACCAGACAGGCAAAGTTCTTGCCCTCAGGGAGTTTGGCTTCTAGAGTGAGAATACATATAAATAAATACATAAAAATGTAATATAATGTCAGAAGAATAATAAATAGCAAGACTGTGACCACATGAGTCATCTATCTCAGATCTGAGCTGTCCTGGCACAATTTCTAGTATGACTCCAGCTAATCCCACTGCCCAGGGGGCAGCTGTGTAGACCTCTACATTTTAGCCCTACTTGTCTATTCAACGTCAGTGTTCATGTGTCCTCAGGGAGCTGTAGACCAGGGAAGTAGATGTCACTGTTCCAGAAGGATTACTTAAAATGTGGCTTGTGGACACTAGAGAATGGTAATTACGAGGCACCGGCATGGTTCACTGAGAACAAGTCAGACAAGCCAGATCCACAGTACTTGCATTTGCAACAAGGTCATGGAAGGGGTAAGTGGAGATGAAACTAGAGACATACTGTGTCTGCATTGTAAGACCCCCACCAAAGTCTTACAGGAATTTTTCTTAGGAATCAGGTTGACCATAAACATGTAAATGAAAATTTCATGGAGACCTTTAGTGAAATAAACATGTAAATGAAACATTTTTGCAGAGAAATGTGGCCTGCATGGCAATATAGTTAGGTGGATTTAAAATTAGCTAAGTAAACCTACCTAAAAGTCATGGTCCTTTGCTCAACTCACAGGAGGGCTGCACAAGAGAAGGCTTCACTCCTTGATCATAGTCAGTATTCTCAGCAATTATTTAAATGAGAATGTCAACATAAATCACATGAAAAAAGGCTTCCAGGGAAAGCTTATGTATCAATACATGTTGAAATAGTGTATTATTTCATAATGTAATAATAATCAGAATCTTATTTCACTGCTAAGTGGAGACTGTCACTCAGTTCCAAAACATGTTCCAAAACACCAGGAGGAAGGTACTGTGAGGAATGCTGAGGCAAGGCATAACCCCTGCCCTCCTGTGAGCACCCACTGCTGTCCAGTGCTATCCCCACTACCACCCTGTCATGGGCTGAATTGTGTCCTCCCCAAAATTTATATGCTGAAGTTCTAACCCCCAGTACCTCAGAATGTGACTGTATTTGAAAACAGGATCTTTAAAGAGCTAATTACACTAAAATAAGGTCATTTGGGTGGGCCCTAACCCAATCTGACTGGCATCCCTATAATATGAGGAAATTAGGGCACAGACACACACAGAGGGAAGATGTGAAGACACTTAGAAGATGACTATCTACAAGACAAGGAGAGAGTCCTTAAAAGAAAAAGCCCTGCCAACACCTTGATTTCAGGCTTCTAGCTTCCAGAATTGTAAGAAAGTAAAGTTCTCATAATTGTTTAAGCCACCCCATCTGTGGTACTTCGTTATGGCAGCTCTGGAAAACTAGATACAAACCTCTGTCAGAACCTCTACCATTCCAGGCCTCTGCCCCCAAAGCCTCACTCCTGAATATCAACTTTCCTGCCCGAACTTCCGTTCCTCTCCCTTCCCCAGTGTTTCTGCTCCCCCAGGCTGACAGAGCAGTAGCCTCCTAGGAAATAATTACTGTGAGGATTATCAAGAAAGAAGGGTCCTCTTTTGCCCCTGGGAGCTTTTAAGGAAGCAAAGAATATATCTGCTTTCGTATAAAATCAGTATTACACAATATTACAATATTAGTCATGCTGGGGTCAGCTGACTTATAAACAACCATAACATAACCCATTTAGAAAACAAAGGTCTTCCTTTGAATTTGCAAACGCAGTTGTCTATTCGTTCACTCAATGTGTATTTACTAAGCCCTTGCTCTGCACCAAGCCCTTTGCTAGTCCTTTTCACATTTATTGTGTCATAGAAGGAAGTGTGAGGGCATGTCAAGAGGAAATGGGAAGTTGTTGTTCAGAGGGTCAAAGGCACAGAAGAGTCCACAGCGTCTTCAAAGAAGAGAAAGAGGTTTGCCACAGCTGGAGTAAAATGTGTATTGGATACAGGAGCAGGAGATGAAGTCTAGAGATAGATAGGGGTGGTGTATAAGAGTTTTTTCTGCCACACTAAGGGGTTTTGGAGCCCATTCTGCGCATAATGGAGAATCAATAGACGTTTTTAAAGGAACACAAGATGGGATTATCTTTAAAATTATAACCCTGGAAGAAGTGAGGTGAGATGGGGGTAGGGAAGGAGAAGTGTCAGGGGGCTAAGTTCACAAGTTCTTTAGAGACCTGAAATAATGAATCTCATTACTATGAGGTCCTAAAGTTACAAATCTGTGCATTGATCTAATAGAATTGTTCAAGTGTGTGCACATGAACCACAACTCCTACATACATACGTGTGGACATTTTGCATACTTATGAGCTGACCCAAACTTAATTCAATTCATCAGCACTAAAAATAAAGCTATTATTGCTTTTAGTAACTTACTGCAATTGTCCATGCCTTCTATTCTTCAATAGCGAGTGATTATAACATTAAACAGTTTATATATTATGTGATTTTTTCAATGCTTAAGACTTTATAAAATGGCACATTTCCGTTACCAAATTACAGGGGCAGAAGGTTCATTTTTCCTTAGTAATGAAGCTCTGCTCTCAAGAGGCCCAATTCATAAAAAGACATTTACATAGCTTAGTGGGTTTCTCTTTCTCCTGCTTTTTATGTGAGGAAAGGAGGAATAGGGGAGGAATCTAAATCAAATAGAAAATTAAAGCCAAGGCAAAAATAAAATGAAAATCCTTAATGACTGGTGTAGTGAATTGGGTGGGTGGTGTCGTAGGAAAAAAGGAAATCACACAGCCTTGTAGGAAAAACCTCTTTCAAACAAAAAAGGAAAATGGATGGGCGCGTGACCCACAGGGGACTTCAGACTGCTTCTTATTCATAAAGCAGCTGCCACCTTTTGTTGCGCTCCTAAAATAGCTGCATGTTGTTAACAGAAGACAACAGATAAGGGAAGTGTATCATGGCAGCTTTCCTCAATGAAAATAATTAAACTTCAACAAAGAAAAAAGAGAGGAGAGGAGGGAAGGAGGGGGAAGAGTGTGGAAGTTGTGAAGGTAATAACAAAGAACATTAAAAGAGGAATCCTAGTTCAAGCCAGGGATGTCATGGGCGACTGCAGTGACCATGCGGGGTGGAGTTTAGTCATGGGGACAGTATTGTAATTCAACAAATGTAGCTGAGCCCTCACTGTGTGCAAAATTCTACACAATTCAGAGATGAATGAGAGGCAATTCCTGCCTTCCAGGGTCTCATCATTGAGGACGAGTGATTATGCAAGAATATTAACACCTATAATACAAGACAGGATATGAGATACATTATGAGACATAAAATCATAGGTCTCTGGGAGTCAGCGGTAAAAAAAGAAACACTTGGATGATTTGGAAAAGCATCATGGAAGGGGTCATGCATGGGTCCTTTCCTACTTAGAGGATGAGTAGCATTTTAATACAGAAGACGAAGGGGATGAGCAGTAGAGGGAGGCAATATCCCAAGCAGAGGGTAAAGGATGAAGAGGCAGCAAACCACAGAGATAAGGGCAAGAAAGCAGTACAGCCAAGAAAAGTTTTATTTGTAGGTGGCCAGAGTAGATTTTTGCTGATTTTTTAGATTAGAAAAAAATAAAATTGTTAATTTGAGGAAGAATGAAGCTAGCTTTCCCACTGGAAAGTTAAGTATGAAATGGGCATCCACCCTCCTCCATCCCCACACACGGAGCCAGAAGCATCACTATTGCCAATACACACTAATCTGGCAAAGAAAAAGAAAATAAATCTCCAAGAGATTCTCAAAGCAGCCTTTAAACTCCTTCTCCCTCCCCTTGGAATTCTCAAGGGCAGAGTAATTCTCTGTTGGTGGGGAAAAGGGCTGTGCTGTGCACGGTAGGATGTCTAACAGCACCCCTGGGCTCTACACACTGCATATCAACACTAGTGGTGACAGTCAAAGAACTTCCAGAAGGGAGCGGGGACTAAAGAAGTGAGTGACATTAAATAAAATAAAGGAAAATTTTTTAACTAGAAGATTCCTTAGAGGTATAATGATAACAACAACAACTAACATTTTTAGTGGTACATGCCAGTGTTCTAAAGTCTTTATTGTATTGATGTTAGGTGGATTTAAAATTAGCTGAATAAACCTACCAAGATTGTGGCCCATTGTTCAACTCACGGGAGGGATATACAAAAAGGTCTCAAACCTTATAAAGTAAATAAAATTATTATCCCCATTTTACAGGTGATGAAATTGAGAACCAATGTCATATAGTTCTTAAGTTTTAAATCCAAGATTTGAACCAGATCATCTGACTTCTAGCCAAAAAGTTTAATCTCTCTACTGTATTGCTTCCACTGTAAAGTAGCTAGTTTGCTCATCCTGTTAAGTAGGAAGCTGAGGCTTGGGGAAGCGATGTGATTTGCCAAAGGTCACCCACTTGGTGGTAACTGCTCTGTGGCTAAAATCTAGGTCTTCTGACTCATTCTTCCTGAAACAGTGCTCAAGGTGCTCAAGCAATGTGCACAAAGGAGATTGCTTTCTTGTCCTGGGAGACCTGCGTGCAGGAGAGGTTGGAGAGAGTATAACAATGGAATAGAAAGGTAACAATGGAATAGAAAGCATTTTCAGATTCAATCTGATGCCCATATTAAAAGAATTGACTCCTGGAAGTGCACACACACACACACACACACACACACACACACACACACGCAAACAAACAGCCTACAAGGAAACAGAGCACATGGCTGATGTTTGTTTGAACCTGTAGAGATCTAAAGAGATCTAGCAGAGTCAAAATGCCCGTATTGTTTCTCAAAAACATAAACCTACTGAAAGAAAACTCTGTGATTAAAGTTTCCAATTCAGAGTAATCCCACTAAAATTCCAATCTAAAACATAAGAAGCATTTTCAGTTGCTTTGAGGGTTGACATAGATGTTATGACTCTCCCTTAATTGTGCAACCTTGTGGCATTTAGAAAGAGAAAGAGGGTCTGATTATACCACCACTGCCCAACCTCTAGAGAGGAGAGCTGCCCACACCTGACAGGTGCTCCCATCTGCTAGGCAGAGAAAATGAGTGGTCCAGGCTCATTATCTCAGCCCTCAGTGTCTCAGAGCAGCAAGCTCTGAGCTTAGGGAGAAAATACAGAATACAGACTGAAAGTGAAATTGATGACCCACAGCAGTTTTCTGGTCAATCAAAAAATGCAGGGCTTAACGAGGAGCAGAAAAAGGCTACACTGCATGAGAAACTGCATGTTTTAGTCCACTTCACCCTGTTCTGTGTCTGTCCTTGTTTCCCTGAAAACCAAGCGCCTAGGAACAGTTATGTGTACCTTTGTGAAACAGTAGCTTCTGTGCTTATAAATGAGCATTTATCATATCTGTGTGCTCTGGTTTACTCAACATGTGAGATAATAATGTAATCACTGACAACACAGAGGCAGGAACTGGCAACACGACTTCAACTCACTGGGTAGCTATGGAGACAGAGACACTGCATTTCATGAGCCACATGTTCAAAGGAGCACACACTTTTGGCCAAGAGATCTCATGAAGTCTGTCCTACTAACAAAAAACAGAATCATTCTTTTATCATCTCTCAATGTGCATGTTACTGGGTCACTGGGGACCAGAGTCAGCCTGCTCCCAATACCCTTTTTCTCTGAAGGACTGTCGCACAGTGCTAGGTGATGTGGAATTGTGTCACTCAGGAAATACCCCAAACATAAAGTTTTATTGCTTTCATGAATCAGTAGTTAAAATTTACTAAGAATTATCTACACACCAGGACTATACTGAGCACTTTACATGTAAAGCCTTACCTTATTAACTCTTTTCCACATCCCTGTAAAGAAGTGTTATTACTATCCCCATTTTACAGGTGAGGAAATGGGTTTAAGTGTCTCTTCTAGGGATATATAGCCAATAAGAGGCAACTGGGATTAGAACACAGCTGTGTCAGACTTTAGACTCAGTGTTCTTAACCACTCTATGCTGCACATAACAAATACCTATTGAGCACCTATACAGCCACTGTGCCGGCCTCTGAGGCTACTGTGAATACTGATATTGTCTTTGTCCTTAAAGAGGTTGTAGTTGGGTTAGAGAAACAGATAAGTAAAATAATGACTGCAGTGTAACTGCTAGCCTCGATGAACACAGAGGTTACTTATCCAAGTGTAGAGGAGAGGCACCGGACATGCACATGTGCTAACCCTGGTGGCATGATTTCATATACCCATAATAACATACCATAGTGAACATTTGATTTCTACATGCTGAGGAAGCTGATAGTGTATTCTAAACTACTGTTTTCCATATCTTCACTTATGTTTGGAGAATTCTTTAAATTCTTAGCAATATTCACATTGATGAGTGTCCCAAAACCCTGCCCTTTCAGTTTCTGAAACTCCTCTCCTTCAAGGATGTCCACCTTCCTATCTCAGCCACTCACTCCCAGGGTCATACTCCCCGGCAAGTCCTTACCAAAATCTGCAACCCATAATCTAAATTTGAAGCATCCCACTGTCTGACCACCACCTCCTGTCTCTTTAGCTCATTTCCTCTGGTACCTTGCCAAAAGCCATTGGTGGCACCGAGATCTACAATCCATTGGTCATACTGACTTTTCATTGTTTCTTGCCTCCTTCCTGTCCTTATTTCCCCTTCTCTCTTAACCAACTTAAAGTCCACAACCCATTATTTTTCATCATTCCCTTGCATGCATCCTCAATCCCCCTGCCCTCTCATACTTCATCAGACTTAGCAAAATCTCAAGCCTGGTTAAAGTCAGCTCTCCACTTATTCTGCACTTCTACACATGCCATTGAAAATAGTTGGATACAAACACACAACAATGGAAAATTGTCTCACTTTGTACTCACGACCAAAAACCTCAAGTGGGTCTAAGGGCAAGCATATTAGGTTTCCCTAGCCTATTGCCAAGTATAATATTCTTCTATTTCATATTTTATTATTTATCATATCTCCAGCCACTACTCCTGCATCTTCACTCTCAGCTCATGATCTTAATTCCTCAATAAAAAACAGAAGCAACAATAAAAGAACTCCTTCAAGCTCCCACCATCACACTGACTCAGCATCGGTGTTCCTAAGTCTGGATTTCCCTCCTCTTATTACAGATGAACTGTCTGATCTCCTATGGGCAGCCAAACCCTTCAGCTGTGCACTAGATTCCATGCCCACCCAAAGTAGTGCTCAAACACCGCATCATTAAATTTTTCTTCTCCACAGAATCTTTACCTAATCAGCCTAAAGGCAAGCTACTGTTCTGCCATCCTTAAAGAATCCTTCCTTGAGTCCACCTCCCTACAGGAACTGCCTTACTTTTCTGCCTTTCTTTACCATAAACTTCCTTTTAACATCTGCCTGTATTCACCCTCTCCAGTTCTTCTCTTTCCTTTCTTTTTTAAATTCACTTCCATTAGACTTTTGCCCACATAACTCCACCAACTGTTTTCATCAAGTTTACAAAACCTCTATTTGTTAGATCAAAACATCAGTGCTCAGGCCTCACTTTATTTCCATTTGAGAAGCATTTGACACAGTTGATCTCATCCCTCCCTCCTCCTTTCTTCACCTGGTTCAGAACATCATGCTCTTCTGGTGTTCTTTTTCTCATATCCTTTGTTTATTCCTCATCTCTCCTACCTCTACTTTTCTCTTTCAACACTCACTCCCTGGGTGACTTAACCTAATGCCATGGTTTTAAATATCTCTTAGAAACTCACAACTCCTTATATTTCTACCCCAGGCTCCAGACCCATAGATCCAGCTGCCTACTTCACACCTTCACTTGGGTATCTAGCATATATCTTAAACTTAACATTTTGAGTTGAATGCCTGATTTTCCTCCAAACCGGTATCACCCACACTCATTCCTTCTCAATTAGTGGTAAATTCTCAGTTTCTCAAGTCAAAAGCTTAGGAGAACTCCTTGACTCCTCTTTCTCATTTCCTACACCTAATCCATCACGAAGTCTGATTGACCTTACCTTCAAAACAGAGCCAAAGGGCTTCCCTGGTGGCGCAGTGGTTGAGAGTCCGCCTGCCGATGCAGGCAGGGGACATGGGTTCGTGCCCCGGTCCGGGAGGACCCCACATGCCGCGGAGCGGCTGCGCCCGTGAGCCATGGCCAGTGGGCCTGCGCATCCGGAGCCTGTGCTCCGCAACGGGAGAGGCCACAACAGTGAGAGGCCCGCGTACCGCAAAAAAAAAAAAAAAAAAAAAAAAAAAAAAAAAAAAACAGAGCCAAAATCTGACACCACTCTTTCCACCACACTAATCCAAACTTCCTTTATCTCTCACCTCAATTATTGCAGGTCTTCCTGCTTCTACCTTCTCCCGCTATAGTCTATTCCCAACAGAGCATTCGTAATGACCCTGTTAAAGGGCAAGGCAGCTCATGACACTACTCTTCTCAAAACACACCTCTCTCAGAATAGACGCCGAAGTCTTCACGATGGCCTTCCAGACCCTTCACAATCTGGCCATCACAACCTGACCTCATCTACTGCTCTCTCCTTGCTCAGTCCAGTTCAACCACAAGGACCTCCCTACTATTCCTAGAGCAGGGTGGGCATGCTCCTGCCTCAGGTCCTCTTTTACCTACTGCTCTCCTTGCCTAGAAAGCTCTTCTCCCAGAATTCCACATGGCTCACTCCCAAATTCCCAGCGAGGCTTTCTGACCACCATAATTATACCTGCAACTCCTGCACTTCCTATCCTCCTTTCCTACCTAACGTTTCCCTAGAACATTCATTATCTTCAACTATAATACATAACTTATGTATTTCCTTTAATAATTGTTACAAAAGGGAAGCTCCAGGAGAGCAGAGATGTGTACTGTTTTGAGTCCTCGGCACCACAGGTCTGGCATATAATAGGTATTCAGCAAATATATTTTAAATATGTTGAATGAAGGATAATATAATTTTAAAATATGATTTTGATTTAATTTTAATTCACTCACCAGCATGTCCTATTATAAAAGCTATTTGTATTTAAAAACCTAGTGAGCCTTTTAATAAGCGTTGGTGAAAAGCCTGGTGTATTTAAATTACTGAGTACTAAACACCAACCAAGACTCCTAGAACCTTTTGAGGTTTAAAATAATGGAGTTATTCCTCTAAGTTTAATTGAGCTAGGTACCAGCTACCATGTCTCTGAGGGCAATCTAAGGAGACCAAGGTGAAATCAAGTTTAGAAGGATGAATGGCCAGTTTCCCATCGGGATTGATTTCTGTAGATGTCAGGACTTCTGACACACCTGCTTGGGGTAGAGTCAGGACAAAACTTGAGCAAGGGCAAGCATGGGTAAGTAAAGACTGCAAGTTAGCACTGGTGCACTTTTTCCTTAGGTGTTTAAAAAAAAGTGTCTGCTTTGATTAAAAAAAAAAGTGTCTGCTTTGATAAATATAGGAAATCTTTGATCAATGTTTACACATTTTCTTGAAAAAGCATATCTAAAAGTGGGACTATCTGCTCTGCTCTAGACCATTTCTGGGGACAAGAGAACAGTCTCAGTTTTAGGCATGCCACAAATAGTAGAGGCCAGAGTATAAACTAGAGAGTCCACAGCATCATTACGAAACAAGGACTAATACTGAAACTTTTAGGTCAAGTGGCTAGAGGAGTTTCTGGCTTCCTGTCAGGCAGGTAGCAGCATGCTGGTTCTCAGGAGCCTCTCCATGTGGAATAACCATAATAATCACAATATCAACCATTTATTAACACATATTATGTGTCAGGTCCATTAAGTACTTTATTATCTCATAAATGTTCAAAACACTTATATATTATTCCCATTCTAAAGATGAGAATACTGAGGCTTGGAGAGGATAAGCTGCTGCCTAAACTCACCAACTAATATGAGATGAGATCAGTATCCAAACTCAAGTCTCTGATTGTAGGTCAATGTGAATGCTCCTATACTACACTGAAAAGTGGGTTTAGAGAAAGCACTCAGGTCTGTGGGGGGGAGAAGTTTAGGGGACGCAGGCTGGCGTCGTGGCAGGGCTCAGGTCCCAGTAAGGAACTGGAGGTCACCCAGAGCACAAGTCCACCCTGAGAGCTTGAACACAATCAGTGATTCCAGTGACAAGACTAGTTGGGTGAGCACCAATGACCAGGGCTGCAGGCCAATTTTTGGCAGACAGAGAGGGGGCCAGACCATGGAGACACAGTTATACACAAAGATGGATAATGCAGGCGGGGACCTACAGGAGGGCTCCTTCATTGCCCTCCTCTCTCCCTAATACCCAAATTCTGCCTTCATATCTTCCTCACCATCTGTTTTTCTCCTCCAGTCTCCACCACTGTCTCCAAGCTCACCTCATTGCCTCTGCAAAGACAGGGTCCTGGGATATTGGGTTTGACTGTACCACCTCTCTCCTCCTTAGGAGACCTCTCAGCCTCCCGTGATTTCATCAAATATTCTACCCTAAGCTCCAAGTTTTCCATTAGCACCCAGGTAACAATAACCCGCAAAGAGGCAGAACATAACCCACTTGGGGGTACAGTAATCTCTCACAGCAGATGCCCTTAAGGCAGTCCCTGAGGGCTGATATATAAATCTGAAGTAGCAGAGTCAATATGCTGATACTCTAAGCCATTTTCTCATGTTTTGCCTGACACCCACTTATTCCTGACCGTTCCATGCCAGGGAAAGATAATACCTCCCATTTGTTTAGCATTTTACAGGTTACAAAACACTTCCAGCTGCATTACCTCACTAAATCCTCCCAAGAGTATTAGAGGCATTACTGCCCATGTCAGATGAAGAGATGGAGATTCAGAAAAGGCAAGTGGTGTTCCCTGGTCAACCTCAGGCAGCAGTAAGAGCCCAGAGCCAACTGCCCCCTTCACTGCAGCCAAGAGAATGGCTCAACCTGTCAGAGAGGAGAAGGCTTCTTAAGCCTAATTTTCATTTCCTCATGACATAACTGTTGCTCCCATTAGTATAAGGAAAACCAAATGAAACAAGAACAGTTACCAGAACTCTGGGAGTGAGTAATCAAACTCTCCCAGGCTGACATTAATTCACAATCCTTGGCTCAGGGATTTCTCTCTGTCCTCCATTTGTGTGTAGTAGGTTTTTTTTATTTTTGTTTGTTTGTTTGTTTTTGGGGTACACAGGCCTCTCACTGTTGTGGCCTCTCCCGTTGCGGAGCACAGGCTCCGGACGCGCAGGCTCAGTGGCCATGCCTCATGGGCCCAGCCGCTCCGCGGCATGTGGGATCTTCCCGGATGGGGCACGAACCTGTGTTCCCTGCATCGGCAGGTGGACTCTCAACCACTGCGCCAGCAGGGAAGCCCTGTTTTCTTTTTTTTAACATCTTTATTGGAGTATAATTGCTCTACAATGTTTGTAGTAGTTTTATAAATGACGTTGCTTTCCTTGTGTAAAACACTGGAAGCCATAAGAAGAAGATTTCTATGAAGGACAACTTTAAACTCTGAGCAACAAAAGAAATCACAAGAGTGAGGACAATGAGAAGGACGAGACACAAGAAGGCCGGCGGAGGCGGTCACACACAGAAAGCCTGGACCTGCAGCGGAGCTGGGTCAGGACTTGGCCCTCTCTCTTCTCGGGAAGCAATCTGTGTTGGCCCAAATGAAGCACCACCATCCCCGCTTCCCCCAAGCCCCTGGTCCCACTTGCTTTGTCTTCCTACCGACAGCTCCAACCTGCATTTCCCAGCTTTCTCCCGACACTCCTGGTCTGTAGTCTATACCCCATGTAGAGAAAACCTGAATTTATCAGAAATAACCAAAAAGGCATAGAAAGAGGGAGAAGGTAGGAAAAAAAAAAAGAGGAAAACCTGGCCATATTACTTAAGAAAACCAAAACAGAACTTCTTTTTGTTTGTCTCATAGCCTGATGGGAATGGCTGATCAAAATGGGGTTGCCTTGGGAAATATTTTGAGTAGGCTGATCACCTCATTCCTGACATGAGCCCACAACATGCAGTCACCAGTACATGAAAATGCGAAAGACCTCCCCAAGTGGGATTCTTCTGTCTGTATCAGAAAGAGAAAGGACAGAAAGATATGCAAATTTTGTTGTATTTTATGTGTAGGCACTCAAGTGGGGGAGTGGGGAAGGAGAGGAGACCAACATGTCCTGGAATAACATGGGAACACGTAGCACCCTGTTACCCCAGGCTTCCCTCAGTCACCGGCATGACTGTGACTTTCCCATCACCTTACAGGGCTCAGTTTAAATAGGACCTATACACCTTTCCTGACCCCCTTTCTAAAATAGATCCTTCCATCATTCCCTACACAGCACCCTATTTACACCTTTCTTAACACTTAACAATAAGCTGTAATTGTTTTGTTCACATATCAATGTGTCTGTTTGTTGGCTTGCTCCCCAAAAATATGCAAGCTACATTAGCATGTTTACTTTCACTACTAATGTGAGGTATTATTAAGTAAGGGCTCATTTTATATCAATGGAATGAATGAATGAGTATTAAACTCTCTAGCACAGTGCCTGATTTTCAGTAGATATTCCATAAACCCAAGTTTCCCTCTCAGAGCCTACAGTCTATTTGGGTGCATGGACACAGGGAAATATAATTCTACACAAGACAGACTGAGTAGCATGCTAATTTAGATACCAAAAAAAAAAGAGCGGGTGGTGAAGATTATATTCAAGGAGGTCTCAGGGACTGGCAGGAGAGGCCACAAGCACATTTCAGGATCTCTGGAAACAGAGGGAAGTCATACCAAAGTTCATGCCCACCTGCTCTGCCCCATTTGACCTTTGAGGTTGACAGTTAAAATAGAGATGACCAGAAATCAAAACAAACGGACCAACAAGTACCAACAAAAATGTTAAGATTTGGGGGCTTCCCTGGTGGCGCAGTGGTTGGGGGTCCGCCTGCCGATGCAGGGGACGCGGGTTCGTGCCCCGGTCCGGGAGGATCCCACATGCCGCGGAGCGGCTGGGCCCGTGAGCCATGGCCGCTAAGCCTGCGTGTCCGGAGCCTGTGCTCCGCAATGGGAGAGGCCGCGACAGTGAGAGGCCCGCGTACCGCAGGGGAAAAAAAAAAAAGTTAAGATTTGAAAACTCCTTAGCATAGTAAATCCTAGGCTGTGCTCTCACCATTCCAGGGCTCCCACCATTTTATTTTGGTTTATATTTCCCTCATTTCTTTCCAAAAAGGAATTAAGGCAAGGTGGCTTAAAATGCCCCCACTCACAAGATGCTCTGTCCTTAGAAATGTCATCTAAAGATATATTTCAGGTCTTTTCCCCCAAGTGGCTGGAGGAGAGCATAGAGTCTGCCCCTGGCACGCATCAGTGGAGAAGGATAGATAGGATCCACTCCAGGCTGCAGGAGACCCCAAGGAGCCCTGAAGCATCCCCTGCACGCAAATTAGCAACTGTTGTTTCTGCTTCCCACTCCCTCTTCTTCCGGAGTGAGACTGTGCACCTTCCCTAATCCCAATAAAGTTGAGGCAAAGCCTGTGGAAAGAGATAAGGTTAGAGGAAGCTGGAGATGGCAGAAGGGCTGTGCCTTTTTAAAATCTGACTCTACCAGTGCCTGCCTAGTGAGGCCCCGGAGATCTCTTTAAGGCCTGTCTGACTAGAAGCACACTTATTCCAGAACGGCCCATGTCTTCCAGCTGTGTTGACAGCTTCTACACATCCCAGCTGGGCTGTCCGGAGGCTGGCTGTCACTCACTTGGGCTATTCTTTATCCAAACCGTTTTTTATTTTTGGAAGAGTTTTGTTTTGTTTTCTTTTATTTATCATTTGGGGAGTTGAAAAGGCAGGAAAACAGAAACACAACTAAAACACTTTATCTTACAGTTTACTGAAAAAAGAAATATTAGAAACCAGTTCTAATACCAGTAATATTTTATTCCTTTTGGCTCTTGAAGCTACTGAGTTTGTTTCTCTGCTACCTTCCACCAGAGCTCTCTGCTGGCATTTATACATATCCAGTCTAGGCATCCAAAATTCTCCCAGTTTTGCTCACTTCTCATTTAACTTCCTCATCAGTGACTCATTCTCTAATTCCCACCTTTCCATTCTCTCACCAAAAAAAGTGGCTCAAGGAAGAAAGAAATAATAGACTGGGAGTCTAAAAACTTTGTTGACTATCTCTTGGGAAGGGGCCTCAGATGCCTTCAACAGGTGCCCTAAAGAACACTTGAAGTGTCTGAATGACTGTCACTGAAGGATTTTTAGGCTGCCTGTGTGCTCCTGGGGATAGGATTGAGCCAATCAGTAGAAGCTCCTCGAAGCAGATTTGGGCTATTCTAACAGCCAGCTGCCTCATAAGACAACACTTGTCCCAAAGATGGTCAAGAGCTTGCTATAGCAGTGGTTCCTGAGTTTTGATGCCTATTGAAATCTCTAGGAAGTTTTAAAAAATATACAGATGCCTACTGTGATACCCTACTTCAGACACAGAGTAAGATTCTGGGAGTTGGAGGCAAGAACTCAGAACCTTGTGTGAGAGAGAACACAGATTTAAGGCCATCCTCTCTCTCTTACTAGAGTTAACCAAAACTCAGAGCTTTGGTGGTTTTATTAGTAAAATGAAGCTAGCCATACCAACTTTACAGAGTTGCTGTAAGAGGCAGTAATGAGTTACATGTGCTCAATGAAATAGCTGACTCAGTTGATGGAATTCACATTCAGATGCTACTGGGAATGAGTCAGAAGCCTGACAACATCTGTAGATTTAACAAAGGTCCCCAAAAAACAACGGTCCTATATTTGTCTAACCCCATCACAGCTAAGGAATGGATTTTCAAGTCAGGTACAGTACTTTACAATTAATAAGGCATATTCATACACGTGGTCTCATTTGGATTTTGGTCCTTACAACAGCCGTGAAAGGTGGGAAAGATAATATTATGCTAACTTTACACAGGCAAGAAAACTGAACATTTAGAAGAGCTAAGTAACTTTTACAAGGTCACACCACTAGTCATCCAGAGATCTAGGGTGAGAAAGAACTTACACCTCCTAACTCCTGTTCATGTGCCTTTATCTCCATTACCCCAAGCTTTGTTAGCAGTCAATGGTTTCAGAGGCTTATTTCTTGTCTTCCTAAGTAAACAAGAAACTAGAAACTATATTTTATGATTCTTTTTGCCTCCCATCCTGCTGGACAGTGTTTTACATACAGTGGAAGCCCAATTAATATATGTTACTGGAATTAATTCACAGATTGGGTTTGGAAGAGAATAGTACTCTTCCATCAGGCTAACCCACAACTTGGGACTTGGGACTTTATCTCGCCTCCCTCTATATCTCCAGGGCTCTTGATTCTAAGGTTGGTTTAAATCTCTTCTTTTCTTAACCATTTACACTGTTTTCATCTCAAGGTCTGCTCATTTTTCTGCTGTAACATTTTCTAGGTGTCCCCCATCTCCAGAGTCGTGTCCCTAGAAGCTCTTACCATTCTTTTCCATCTCCCTGGTCAGGTAAAAGGACATGGAACAGATCTGAGTTTGAATCCCTAATCTTCTCTCATTAAGTTAATTTGGGGCAAATTACTTAGCTGTTTTAAACCTCAATTTTCTCATCTGTGAAATAATATGTACATACCAAGGTGGTTATGAAGATTAAGAAAGATAATGGACCAGTGTGCCTGATAAAAGTCAGTGCACAATAACTGTTATCAGTTATCTCTTCCTCTTTTCTGGTGACTTCTCCCTGGAAATTTTTCTAAGCTGTAAAAACCACAAACACACAATCCTCAAGTACAACTTTTATTTTATCACTTACCTAATCAGATCTTTCCTTCAGCATCTCCTAAGCAATATTCCCCTCAAGTTCAATCTTTAGAGCAACATTGTCCAATACAAATATAATTAATGCAGGCCACAAATGTAATATATATGTAATTTTGTATTGAAATATTTGTAAGTATATTTTCTAATAGCCACATTAAAGGAAGATAGAAACAGGTGTGATTAATTTTTATTATTTGTTTTATTTAACATATCTAAAATACTATCATTTTAACATGTAATAATATGAAATTATTAATGAAATATTTTATATTATTTTTATACTAAGTATTCAAATGCAGGTGTGTATTTTACACTCACAGCACACCTCCATTCAAACTAGCCATATTTCAAGTGATTAATAGCCAAATGTGACTATTGGCTATCATATTGGACAGCATAGCCTAAATCTCAGTTTAACCTTCGCCCACCAACTGCTTCTCTTTGCTAATGACCCTGATTTCACAGTCTTATCAAATGTTGCTCAGACACTTATCAAAAACACTCATCTACTTGACATGATGCTATACATAGAAAATCCTAAAGAAAATCCTGAAGACACTGCCAGAAAACTACTGGAGCTCATCAATGGATTCGGTAAATTTGCTGGATACAAAATTAATACACAAAAATCTGTTTCATTTCTATACATAAACAAAAAATATCAGAAGGAGAAATTAAGGAAACAATCCCATTTACCATCACACTGAAAAGAATAAAATACCTAGGAATAAACCTACCAAAGGAAGCAAAAGACTTTTACTCCAAAAACTATAAGATGCTGATGAAAGAAATTAAAGACAATACAAACAGATAGAAAGATATATTGTGTTCTTGAATTGGAAGAATCAATATTGTTAAAATGACTACACTACCCAAAGCAACCTACAGTTTCAATGAAATCCCTATCAAATTACCAATGGCATTTTTCACAGAACTGGAACAAAAAAAATTTTAATTTGTATAGAAACACAAAAGACCCCAAATAGCCAAAGCAATCTTGAGAAAGAAGAATGGAGCTGGAGGAATCACACTCCCTGACTTCAGATTATGCTACAAAGCTACAGAAATCAAAACAGTATGGTACTGGCACAAAAACTGACATATAGATCAATGGAACAGGATAGAAAGCCCAGAGATAAACCCACGCACATATGGTCACCTTATCTTTGATAAAGGAGGCAAGAATATACAATGGAGGAAAGACAGTCTCTTCAATAAGTGGTGCTGGGAACTGGACAGCTACATGTGAAAGAATGAAATTAAAACATTCTCTAACATGGTATACAAAAATAAACTCAAAATGTATTAAAGAACTAAATATAAGACTGGATATTATAAAACTCCTAGAGGAAAACATAGAACACTCGTTGATATAAATTGCAGCAATATCTTTTGGGATCCTTCTCCTAGAGTAATGGAAATAAAAACCAAAATAAACAAATGAGACCTAATTAAACTTAAAAGCTTTTGCATAGCAAAGGAAACCATAAACAAAATGAAAAGACAACACACAGAATGGGAAAAAATATTTGCAAACGATGTGACAAACAAGGGATTAATTTTCAAAATATATAAACAACTCATATAGTTTAATATCAAAACAAACAAACAGACAGACAACCCAATCAAAAAATGGGCAGACGACCTAAATAGACATTTCTCCAAACAAGACATACAGATGACCAACAGGCACATGAAAAGATCCTCAATATCACTAAGAGAGAAATGGAAATCAAAACTACAATGAGGCATCACCTCACACGGATCAGAATGGCCTTCATTGCAAAGTCTATAAATGGGACTTCCCTTGTGGTCCAGTGACTAAGACTCCATGCTCCCAATGCAGGGGGCCCAGGTTCGATCCCTGGTCAGGGAACTAGATCCCACATGCCACAACTAAGAGTTTACATGCTGCAACTAAGCTCACATGCAGCAACTAAGAGTTCACATGCCACAACTAACAGTTCGCATGCCGCAGCTAAAGATCCCACATGCCACAACTAAAAGAACACATGTGTCACAACAAAGATCGAAGATCCCACGTGCCACAGCTAAGACCCAGTGCAGCCAAATAAATAAATTTTTTAAGTCTATAAATAATAAATGTTGGAGAGAGTGTGGAGAAAAGGGAATCCTCCTACACTTTTGGTGGGAATGTAAATTGGTGCAGCCACTATGGAAAACAATATGGAGGTTCCTTAAAAAACTAAAAATAGAGCTACTGTATGATCCTGCAATCACACTCCTGGGCATATATCTGGAGAAAACTCTAATTCAAAAAGATACATGCACCCCAATGTTCATAGCAGCACTATTTACAATAGCCAAGACATGGAAGCAACCTAAATGTCCACCAACAGACAAATGGATAAAGAAGAGGTGGGATATATATACGTTGGAATATTAACTCAGCCATAGAAAAGAATGAAATAATGCCATTTGCAGCAACATGGATAGATCTAGAGATTATCATATTAAGGGAAGTAAATCAGACAGAGAAGGACAAGTATTGTATTGTGTCACTTACATGTGGAATCTAAAAAATGAGACAAATGAACTTATTTACAGAATAGAGATAGACTCACAGATGTGGAGAGCAAACTTGTGGTTGCCAGGGGGGATAGCCGGGTGGGGGGACAGACAAATTAGGAGTTTGAGATTAACATATACACACTGCTATGTATAGGATAGGTGAGCAACAGAGACCTGCTGGTAGCACAGGGAACAGGAGTCAAAGTCTTGTAGTAACCTATAATGGAAAAGAATCTGAAAAAGAATATATATATATATATACACATATATATATATATATACACACACACACACACACACACACACCCATATATATTCATAACTGAATCACTTTGCTGTACACTTGAAACTAGCACAACACTGTAGATTAGCTATACTTTAATTTAAAAAACACTCATCTGCCACATTCTCCCTTTCTTACCTAAACAAATATATAAATCCTTCACCCATCTGGAAGGCTCTTGGTCCTTCCACCCATACTTTTTCAGAACCTCGAATGCTGGACAGCTCCTCCAGGGATGCTGCCTCTGCCTAATTCCACCTGTGCATGAGGTCACAGACTGAGAAGAAAGGTCTGTTGATTACAAGGCAAAGTGATCTTGGCGATGAATAAGGGCTGTGAAGTGAGGCAGGCCTGTGTTTATGTCCATGCCTAGGCTCTGTCACTAACTGCCCTTGATGGATAGGAGCAGGGGTGGTGCTAAGACCAGTAGCTGTCAGTACTTTATATGTTCATGGACCAAGCCACAAATAGCAATAATGATACTCTAGTTTAGCCCAAGAAACTCATACTTGAGAATGCTTCTTTCATAGACTCCATGGAGTGACTATTGTCTTGTGACATTGGGGCATAGGGCTATCACTACAATATTAGCTTGTAAGTGTTAGTACCATCAAAAAGTAGCCAGAGATCAAGGCAGCTGTTGCTCATCCTTGCCAGACCAGCCAGCCACATCAACACTGGTTCCCTTTTTAAATTAAGAAATTAATATTTATACTTTAGTCACCTTGTTTTTGCTAAACATCATCAAATTGCCTCATGGGGCTAATGGCATGCAGGTGGGAAGATTTTTGGCAGGAAGTTATTAATTCCCAATCTGAGTAGTCTTTCATTTCCTCAATGTGAAGTTTATCAATAATTTCCCCATAACCTGGCAAGTGCTGCCTCTTCTAAACAGTATCAATTTGAAGAAATAAGCAATGATAGGTAGAAACCAAGAGAAGAAAACTTAGTTAAGCATTTAATAGTCCAGTCAATATTTTCTAAGTAATCTATCCTTTCCCTTTTTAGATTAGATATAAGTGCCACCCAAGCTGCAAATTCTGGTTAAAGTGGAAACTCACCCAGGCTTCTTGGAAAAGTACTGACTATCACAACCCCATGTTGTTTTGAAATTATTATTATATATTATTTAGAAACACCATTTTTAAAACCCATTACTTTTAACTGATTAATGATTAATCCATTCTTAATCATTTAATTATATGAGAGAGAAAGAGAGAGATGTACAATTTTTAGTTTGCTCATCTTTAATTGAAAGAACTTTCTCAAAACACAAATTATCAGAGAGAAAAAGCCAGTTACCAGGGAGATTCCCTGATGAATCAGAGAGTAATATCTAGAAACACTATATCTGCTTAGTTCAGGAAACCTTATATTTAAAAGAGGAACAAATCATATCCCAACCAACTGTGGATCATGAATTTCTACTAGGAAGAAGTACAGAGAGCTTTTATTTATTTTCTTAACCATGGAAGCATATTAGCAAGTGCTTCTTATATGGAATCCGTGAACAGATTTGGATGCATGGGGAATATCTCTTGAGCATGTTTGATTTAGGAAAACAAATACCATCCAAGGACAAAGTGGCCCAGAGGAGGTGGCTAAGGATAATGCCAAAGAGCTCTGAATCTCCATCCAGGAATCTGCACAAGGATACTCTTAGAAATGGGAACTAAGGAAAACTCTACATCTTTGCCTGCAGCTGTGACATCTTCCAGAATAAAGGCAGTGACACCAAAAAAGGGTTGACTCCTGATTTTCCTCTGCATGATGAGAGTTAACTCCAAGGCTAATTTGGAAAGTCAGATCAGATTTTTTGGTTTATGGTCTGATAAAAGGAAGATTAATGTTCATATCCAGAAGTTTCTTCATTGATTCTCATTATATTTCTGTAATAAGCCTCGGTGTGTTTGTGAGTCTGGAATTTCTACACAGCTGCGCAGTGGGAATCAAGTAGCTATTACTAAAGAAAGACTTTTGCAAAGATAACACGAAGAGCAAGGCAGTATCCGGTGGCATGCTGAAGTCTCCTGCTGTTTGTGGAAATGAGAATAATGCTTAGGAATCATATGAGTAAAACAATTAGAGGAGGAGGTACAAATAGTACTGCATAACAGGAAAGAAGTTTCAAAAACTGTGGAAGGAACCGGAGGTTTGTAAAATAAAGTCTCACTGCAGAACCTCAATTTTTATTATTTACTTTGATGACTGCTGTTTTTGTTCCTGAACAACCAACACAGAATATTAGGAAAATATTATGATTTTGAAAATTTCAGTACTCACATTAAATTATTTTTGTGTTATCTAAAAAATACCTTTAAAGGGAAAAATCCAAAAATCCTTGGAAATAGAAGATTTCTATAAACTGCTTATTTTTTAATAGACTTTCTTCCTAAAGGGGAAACTATAAATGAATATAATTGGAAGGAAAAATACCTTTGCCTGACAAAAATGCAATCTTCTTACTGAGACTTTCATGTCTATTATTACTAAGGTAACTCAATCAATTAAAGTTTGGGTAATATTCCTGAACTTATTAATAAAATATGAGAGGAGGCAAGGGTTTAAGTTAAGGGTGAGAAAAATTGGCAATCAAGAAGTAAGTGGGTTACAACAACTCTCTCCTTTGCTTTTTACATTACATATAGGAATTCTCAGAGCTTAGCAGTTTTGAAATGATAAAGAAACTAATGAGATTCTGAGTACTCAGGTGAAAGACATTTTATAGGACAATAATTTGAGGTTTAGTGTTATGACATAAATTTTGCTACTTTATTTCTAGAATAAATAAAACGGATGGCAGCAGTTGTACCCTGAGTTTTAAAAATTCTAGGACATAATCATATTTTTCTGACAACTTTATGAAATTTGTCATCAAATCTTATTGATCTATGTCACCTCCAGCTTCAAATTAACTGAGAACACAGTAAATAACATTACTTTAATGGGAAAAATAAATATGATGATGAATTTATAGTGGGAAGAACACATAGAAATAGAACTTGTGCAGCACAAAAACAATGTAAAAGTGCTAACTGTAAGGCTGAAAATTCCCTTACAATGCTTTTTCATTTATAACTTGTATTATGCCTCAAGAATACATATCTTGGGCTTCCCTGGTGGCGCAGTGGTTGAGAGTCCGCCTGCCGATGCAGGGGACGGGTTAGTGCCCCTGTCCGGGAAGATCCCACATGCCGCGGAGCGGCTGGGCCCATGAGCCATGGCCGCTGGGCCTGCGCGTCTGAAGCCTGTGCTCCGCAACGGGAGAAGCCACAACAGTGAGAGGCCCGTGTACCGCAAAAAAAAAAAAAAAAAAAAAAAAAGAGTACATATCTCAGAGGCCTGTAATGGTATTATCCTAATTCCAGGGACAATAAGAAGAGGCAAAATAAGTTACCTAAAGATGGAATTTGGAAATGTTTCATTTTGCTTTTTTACTATTGAACTTGTAGATGAAATTTCATGTCTTTGTAAGATTTATCTATTTATATTTGCATACTCTTTGATTCTTGTGGAAAGGACAAAAGAAAGTTGTTGAATGTGAGAAAAATAGAGTAAGATAAGTAAATATGGTGAACTCCCTTCATATTCTTATCAAAAAATGTGAATACTAATGTATATCAGCTTTGCTATCAGTGTGTGTTCTTATTTGAATAGCAAATATTTCAACAAGTCCTCCACATGTTAAAGAAAATACTCTATAAGAATTAAAAATATAAGAAGCAGAGAAAAGGAACCTTAAACTCATCATCAGTTTTGGCTTAAGTCAAACAAAAGTATTCAGAGCATTATTGTGTATTATAAGGCTTCAAATGAAGTAACATTAAGAAAATCCTAAGAATATAAAGAAAATACTTTGTGGCATATTATAGTGTACATGTATATTGTTATAGTGAATTTGTGAAATTTACTCCTCCAAAATGGTAGTAAAAAATAAGTATAGATTGACCTGATAATGGTGAGCATCTTGGTAATCACAGATTTTTAAGAATATCATTTTTTTCTCATTTTATTGTGCTTTGAGTAGTGTCCAAGAAGATATGTTTTACCAGTAATAACATCTTGGTATTTATATAATACTTTAGAAGTTATAGAATGCAGTCAACCAAGTGATCTTATTTGATACCAAAACACCCTGGGAAATACTTATTTCCGCCCTCCTTTGTCTGAAGAAAGAAACATAGACTGAATGGTTAAGCGTCTTTCCAAGGTCACTACCTAGTGAGTAGTGGGACTGCAACTTGAACTTGAGTCTTCTTGCTCCATTCATGTGCTCCTACCACTACTCTACAATATCTCCATTGAAAAGATGAAATATTACTATGGAGACCAAAAGGAAGAGCGGATGCATCAGAGGCTCCAGCAGTGGTTGAACCATTAGCTGAAGTGTAGCTGGACCTCATAAAGCAAACACGTATATTGAAAGAAGTTGAAAATATCTATTTATTCAAGTGTTTTCATTCTTTACTGCTTTCTTATAGGCTGTTACACTGTCATTTTTAAAGTATTAAACTTAGCTACCTGGGTGTCCATGAATAAATTTTGACAGACAATAGGGAAAGTCCCTATTGTAAGAGTGGTAAGTACATGCTACTTAAAATGTAGTGTGATTGGCATTTTGTGCACATTTAGATTATACAAATTTGAAATACTGTGACACAGAAAATATTAATGAAGTTACTTTACACACAAAATTGTATATAATAAAAATCTATATATTAAATATCCAGAACCACACAATTTCAAATTTAGCAAGCCAAGTGAATTATAAGCTTATTATGCTGTCACCAAATGGCATCAATAATTGATATACTTTGCCAGAATCATGTGAACCATATTGCTGTATGTATTAAAACTTAGGTAGATAATTCTGGTGACTATTTGGCTGTTATTTTAACATTCACTGTTATGATTATGTGCTTCTTTTTAATATACTATAACAATGTTTCTAATCATTAATCAAATCATGGTGTTAGTGCAAAAAACAAACCCCCAAGATAAATCACTTTGGAAGAAAGGTCAGATATGCTAAAACACTTTAAAGAAGGACAAACAAGTGCTAAGAAACAATAAACTGCTGATTAGGAGAGAGAGCTCTAATAAATAATAGATAATTCTACATCTAGATATATAAAAGCAGCTCTGAAGGAGGAGGAGGAGTGGGAGAGGATAAGGAAGAAGAGAAGGAAAATGCAGAGGACAAAGAAAAACAATATGGGAGGAAGACGAAAAGAAAAAGAAGAAAAGAAGGGAGAAGGAGGAGGAAGTAAGGGAGAAATGCCATAATGGTTGTAGATTTCTGTGCTCTGACAATGGGCTCTCCTTCTTTAAACTTATTAATTTGGGAAAATTAGCCTTGTATTATTCAAATCGTGTATTATGCAAAGTCTATAAGAACATGCCACTCATAAAATATGATTTCCCTTTATAAAATAATTCTCTCAGAGTCAGCACTATGGATACTTCACCCACAGAAAGATTTAATCCTCATGTGATAGACTCGAGGACAGAATGAAACTTAAGGTCATCTGTGCCAACCAACTTTTGGGCAGTATGTGCAACCTCCTCTGAAACATACTCCAAAAGTGACCAAAGTGATCCGGAATCTAGAGGTCTATTGAAAGCCTTTGAATTTGCAAAGTACTTTCATTTGCATAAGCTCTTTTAATCTTCACAATTATTCTGCTCAGACATAATTACATTAATTTTACAATGAGAAAACTAAGGCCCAAAGAGTTCATATTGGTTGCTTGTGGATACAAAACTAGCTAGAAAAAGACCATGTTTTCTGACACCCAATTCAATACTTAGCTTCTATCAACTAAATAATTCCACTTCACTGTCTAAGACATTTATAAAATTTCTTTAAAATTCCATTTTATGCCTAAACCTTAAGTAGTAGACAAATATTTTGGAAAGTATATGGATAAGCTGTCTTCCAGCTTACCATCCTCTAACCACGATAGTTAAATAACCTGACATTGAGAAGCAGTTTTCGGCCATACAGAGCTAGCCCAATGCCCTCCTTTCTCAAAAAGGAAACATAGTTCCAGAGAGGTGAAGAAATTTTTTTCTGTGTCATCACATGACTGTTTCCTTACAGAATGTAAGAATTCTAAATAGTCTTCCATACCTAATGTGACAGATTGAGGAAGAGATCTAAGAAGATACTTCCATAAGAAGATACTTCCAGCTAATGGCACTCCAGATACAGAAATGAGATCTCATTTCTTTTTCCAACTCATTCTCAACACAACATCCTCTTGATGAGTAGTGTTTAAAAGAAGAAACCCAAGAAATTGTTCAGGTTTTTAAAATACTCAAAGTCTTAAAGCCATAGAGGGTTTGCCTGGTTGAGTGAGAAACTGAGCCCCACTGAACTGTATTATTAGGGCCAAAGGTTCTCCCTACAGGATTTTTCTGTGACAGCCAATCTAAGCTCACTTAATTAATGCTGTTTACATTCTAGGTGGATTTTTTCAAAGCAAAAATAGATTTAGTCTGATGATTTTCTTTTAAATTCTAATAGCATTCACTTCTATATAAGTACCAGTGCTGAAAAGTGTTAATCAAAGGATATGAACCTAGTCTGAGCCCATCACTGGCAAATCTCTGTTCATGGAAGCAGCTGGAGTTAGGGTGCACAAAGCACACATTCCTTCCTTGCTGAAAGTATCTAATTGCAGTGCCTGATATAAAGTGGGTGCTTAGTAATTTTTTTATTCTTGCTTACACAGTTTTATTCACAACTTTATCTATTTATATATATATATATATATATATATATATATATAGAGAGAGAGAGAGAGAGAGAGAGAGAGAGAGAGACATAGTTATAGATATAGATTGGTAGGAATGGCTGGTAGGAATGGCCAGGAATTTGTAGACTAAAGGAAAAAAGGGAGTCAAAGAAGAAAGAAATGAAGATTATTTAGTTACTTAAACATATAGCCTTATCCCATTAAAGTTTTATGATTGCCAAGAGGAATGTGAAAAGGATGATTCAAATTAACAGAAAAGAAAGAAGGAAAAAATGAGGAAAACAAAAAGGGATAGAGGATCAGAAAATAAAGAGAGAAAGACAATGTGATCTAGCCAATAAATTAACCATTTATTAAGGGACTCTTATTTGCTAGGTACTGAATACCCTACCTTCTTATCTCTACAGATACATGTGTTCTCGTTTTGCACAAGAGGACAGTGGAGTTGGGCACGGGGCCACAGAACTATAAAGTTTGGGGAGGTGGGATTTGCCTATGTACTTTCCACCATTCCACTATTACCAAAGCTTTTAGGAAAGCAAAGAACTGGTTGGAAAAAAAGAAGTAAAAGAGGAAGGACAGGGAGATACTTCATTTTCTATTTATGCCCCTTTTGCTTCCAGATGGTCATTTCAGTAGGGACCCAAAATGGTCACGTAGGGACCCAAAAGTCCCCATCAGACGCCCTGAAAAAAACAGTAGCTGTTCAAGTCCATTATTCATGTTGAAATTTACAAAGAATACAAGGATTTTAATCACAGGGGGAGAAAACTGTCATTCTTTAACTAATGGTACTCAGTTAACATTGGGCCAAAATTGTGGGAAAGAATAAGCGAGTCATAAAAGCTTTGAGAATCACGTGAATGTATAAACATTCTCCATAGGTCTTGTTCACATAAACAAGTATCTACTTACATGAGTGCATATATCTTGGAACTTCCATGTGGACCATTGCTGGCTGTAGACCCAAGCTCTTACTATTTAAATACTGAATAATTCAAAAGAAATTAATCTATGAGTAATTCCAAGCATTTATTATAAGATGTTAAAGTGAGGAATAGAGTGGTTTCAATGATGGAATAAATCAACACAATTTCCATAGTTTTAAGACCAAAGAATATGCAGAAGGTATGTCTAAGGTGTATTCCTAAGCAATAAAGGAAATGCTTTCCTTTATAGACCAATGGAGATCATGCTCTGGAGAAGAGAGTCCTCTCAATTTATAATGCTGGAATTTGAAAAACATAGTTTTAGTCGTTGATGAAGTGCTTTTATATTTAGATAATTTTATGTAAAATCTCCATCCTTCATGGAAAACAATTCAGTTTCAAGTGCCGTGCTAAAAAGTGACATGCCCCATGTTTAATTTGCTATGTCAATTACACTCTCAAACAAATATTCTCTCATGGTTCAAAACAGTGGCAGCCCCCAGGGAGAGAAGGTACCTAATAAGAGAGAGTCTCTTCCCTGTTTTATGCCATTTATAAAATATTTTTGACATCACCCCCTGCACACATTCCAAACTGAGAAGCATACTCTGTTTCAGCGCTATCTAGACCACAGCTGTCCAATATGATGGTCATTAGCCTCCTAAGGCTAAAGTAATTGAATTAATTTTATTTCACTTAAGATTCTGTAGCCTAGTCTCACTAGCCATGGTTCAACTGCTAAATCTGAGCCAAATGTGGCTAGTGTATCGGTCAGTGCAGGTTATAGAACACTTCCAACCTTGTAGAAAAATTCTCTTGGATAGTGCTGCTCTAAACAAATATCCTCCCTTTACAAAGGTGAAAACTTTTTTTTAAAGATACCTTGTCAGCAGGGAGAACAAGAAAGCTATCAGTTTTCCTCCTCTCCAACAATTTGAGAACGTGAGACTCAAATGTTTAACTGGCTTTCTCAAGGTCACAACGCCAGTTCATGAGAGAACCAAGACTCAAGCCCACCTCTCTTGCGTGATGTTCAGTCCCAGCCCATTCACAACACCTTTTCATTGAAGGCCAGGAATAAATGGTACTTTTGAGTGGCCACAAAATTTTCCAACCACCATCAGCTCCTGACTTCTATGAAACAAGACTTTCACAAGTCTCCAGCTTCTTCCATTTCTATTCTCACCTCTCTGGGCACCTACCAGCACCACCCTTCCCCCCTCTTCAAACTCAAATCCAAGTTGGCACAAACTCTCCTTTGACTTCCTCTCCAGTGTTCTCTAAGCTAAAAAGCTGGGCCCTTTCCCATAAATCCATAGCCCCAGGTCTCAGGAGAGATCTATGCTTCCAACCCCAGCCCTTAAGCTGAGGTCCTAATCCAATCATATCTGGGGAACCCATACACAGACTACATCCCTATACAGCCCCTCTGGTAGCTACCCAACTCTTGAGTAGAGACCTGCCCTGAGTCCTTGGCCCTTCCCCCAACAGTATTCATGTAGAGATGGTTCCTTGGACACATTCCTAGGTAGTCACTTCTGAGTCTCAGCCCTGTGACAACCATGCTGTCACTGTGCAGCAGCTTCTTTGAGGTGGGAGAGATTATCCAGCCATTGGCAGAGACCCATCAATAATCAAGCCAGACTCACCTCTCAAGCCATCCCACAGGCTAGGCCTGGCCTAGCCAAGAGCCCATATCAGGTATGGTGAATTCTGGTTAATACCATTGTCTACTTTCAAGTAATATAAATTAGTAGATTTTATTTTTATGAAACTTACGACTCCAGAAATGTTCAAATTAGAGTTTAATCACACAAAAAAGAAGCTCTGAAAGTAAGCTCCAGATGCACACACCCCAGAAGGGTTATAATGTTTATACTGGGGGAAAAACCAAAAAAGAATGCTCTTTATAATTGTTTATAATAATTTTTTGCTAACAAAACTTTTTTATTCTTATTATTTTATTCCTAGGCTCTCTGAACTACTATTTAGACTTAGCATACCTGAAATAGTTAAAGTTAAAAGAAACACCAAAATCAGAGTCAAAGCCATCTCCTCTTCCAGGAAATATTGATAGAATGCCAAGTACCCTGGAAATAATATTAAGAAGAAAAGAACCCCATCCCCCTCTTCCAAAAAGAGTTTACAAAGAAAAATAGACACAGAAACAGAGGGGGAGAAGTACAAACATGAAAAACATACTTTGGCCTTAGTTCTACCAAGCCCCTGCTTCTACTACCCACATGTCAGCCCACAGGAGACACCTTTAAGTGTTTAGTAGGGAGGGTGAAATCTTGGCTTGTCAGATGGCTCAGTCAGTTGTCAGAGGTTGAATGTGAACGTCTAAGACACACACTGGTTAACACCCATGTTTCATGTCCCCTCCCTGCCTTTGGTGTCAGCAGCAGCCACAAACAGGAAGCATTTGCCTAGTTCTCAAATCACCAGCTTCTTGATCTTCAGCAAAATACTTACAGTATTGGAGATTCAATGCTTTTATCTGTAGCAAGATCATGATAATTCCAAGCTCATAGGACTTTTTGGTAATTAAGTGAAATAATGTATGCAAAGTGCCTGGCACAGAGTGGGACCTCTGCAAACAACAGCTGTTGTTCTTCTTGTGATTGCATGCTGCCCTTCGTATGATAAGATGACATTAGCAACCCTCACCAACCTGTTTTTCTGAGTGCTCAGAAACAGCCACATTTAGAAGGTCTACACTATTTCCAAATGGGTGCAGATGAAAACTGACTAGACTCAAGGTCTGGTCTCATCTCCCTTGTCATTCTATAATCACAGCCTTCTACTCCCAATCCAGAAGAGCACTACTGTGCGCTAGTGGACTTCCAAAAAGGAGGAAGTTGTTTTCTTCTGGCTTGTGGTCCCTATGCCAGGTCCAAACGTCTTCCTTTGATGAACAAGAACAGATCTCTCTGTAACCCCAAACTCTACCCAGCTCAATAGTTAACTTGCTTTCCTCACCTCCCCAAACCGCAGTCCTCTGCCTGTCCATACTGCAGTCCACACCAATGCTGTTATGTCCCCAGGGAGACTCCAGGCTCCTCTCCACCAAAGAGGCCTCAAAGTTAACAGCCACTGGAGTACCACAGAGCGAGCATACCTGTTTTTTTCTACTTGCAAGTGGGATACAAAGAGAAAAGCCTGAGGGAGAAGGTGAGTGGCAAGTAGTCCTGGTCTCCAGGGTCCAGTTTCAGAGTCTCTGGTATGAAGTGACAGCTTAAGGCTGAGTTGAGTGTTGTTGGGATGAGTAAATGAGATGATAAATTAGAAGCACTTTGGCACAGTGCCTGGCACATAGTAAGTTCCAAGTAAATGATAGCAGTTACTATCAGTATTACTATTACTGCTAGTACTACTACCTGGAAAATCAAAGGAATTGCTACTATTGCAGTTGCTACTCTGAAATGCTCATGGCAGGGTAGAGACAACAAGGATAAGAACCTCATGGTGCTTCCCAGCTACCTGCGCCAATTCTGCAGTAAATATGATCAGTATCAACACTTGGCTGCACGTTAAAATCATCCAAGAGCTTTATAAAATCCTGGTGCCCAGATTATATGCCCCATACCAATTGTCCGAAACTCTGGGAGGGGAACCCAGACATCAGTCATTTTTAAAGGTGATTCTAATGTGTAGCCAAGTGTAAAATCCATAGTTCTAATGGCTGCCTTAGGAGAGTAACACCCTTACTGGGGCTTCCACAGACTTCTGTTTATACCTCTGTTATCATACTAGTCCCCTTCTAGGTAACTACTTTTAAGTGTGCTCCAGTGAATGCCTGTACCCCCATGAGACTACTCAAGACCAGGGACCATGATGTACTCATCTTTGTAACTCCACTGGCAACGATGCATAATCATAATAATGATGGTAGCCAACTTTTGTGGAGCACTAACCCTACATGCCTCACATTGGGCTATAGGCTTTACAAATATTCTCTCATTTAATTCTCACAACCCATTTTACCCATGGGGTAAAATGCTATTGTTAGCCTCATTTTACACCTGAGAAAACGGAGGCACTCACAGGTTAAGCAACTCCTTTGAACAGGTAGTCCAACTCCAGAGCCTATACTCTTTTCCCATTAAGTCACAGAAACCTCTGTATCACAGTGTGGACACAAAGTGGGCATTTACCAACAAAAATAACAACAGTAGCAACAGTATCACCCACAACTTACTGAGAGCTCCCTCTGTACCTTGAACTATGTTGATCCCTTTGCCTACTTTATTTCATTTAACTCTCAAACACACACACACACACAAACTACAAGACAGATCCTATCATTATTCCCTTTTATGAGGAGGAAATTGAAATAATAATTTCAATTGAAATAATTAAATTGAAATAATTAAATAATTTCAAATGAGGTCATTCAGAATAAGGTAGGGATTTGAACTCAAATGTGTCTGATTTCTGGCTCTTGATTACTAAACAATACTGCATTTATTGTTAATTCACCAACAGATGAATGAAAGAACAAGTGAATGAATAAGTGAATGAATGAATGATCTGCTTAAGTCTTTCTCTATCCTTGCCTTCTTTATCAACATTCTCAGCAAGCGTTCCTGATTTATGAGAAACTTAACTCTTCTCATAGGTTAAAGGAGGAAAAAATAGCAGTGTACTAGCTCTATCTGAGGGAGGAGGAAGGGGAAATCAATAGGGAGGAAATGAGTCTCTGAAAATTCCCAAAGATTTGGAGCTGAAGCCAATTTGTTAGTTTGCAAATGAAAGCGCTGTCTCCGCTTTTCACTACTCAGTTTCGTGCCTTTAAAATTTAAACAGGAGGCTTAACATCTGCTATGTGTATTGGAAAATCAGGAGGGCTGCGGAACACTAAACAGAAGATGTATGTACTGGATATTTTCAAATGTTTCCAGTTGCTAGACAACACACTTCCTGCTTTCCAGGCACCTTAGTTAAGTCAACTGGGCTTCAGCTGTGAGGATGTCTTGAATTAAACTTCCATCCATAGGCTGTGATACACAAAGTACTGAAACAGAACCACAGCAGAGGGCATTTGATTTTAAACTGTTTTTCTGAGATGTGTTGCTAGCAGCTGTCACTGTCAGTGCTCAATCAATAGCAAAAGACAGGTTAACACAATGTGTTTTTTTCAGAAACTCAGTTTTTTATACAGTAAGACCCCCTAACTCAATTAAATATCAGGAAGGGCACTTCTGAAGTAGTAAAAAAAAAAAAAATTACAGAATATTTTCAAATAATAGAATTTTGTTCATTCAGTTAAGTTCATTAACTTCAAATGAAACAACAGAATTATCAAGTAAGAACTGTATTTTAGTAGAAGTTGAGAATTTTTTTTTTTTTAATTAACACATTAACACACCAGTCTAAGCAGTTCTGGTACTTGTTTACCAGTCTCCTCAGGATTTTATTTGTACTGCTCCTTTAAGCAATACGTGTAGATTTTATTTCATCTTCACTACAATTCTGGGAGAAAACATTTCCACTATTTTTACAGATAAGGTAAGTAAGATTATATGGATAAGATCCCTGTCTGGAATTCATAGTTGGGTTCCAAAGACTTTTAGAGGAGTTGAAGATAAAAAGCAATTTCTGCCATGTGCTTAAATCCCAGCTTACACCCTGGAAATGCAGGGTTACCTTTTCTGATGCCTAAAGCCTGCCCAAAGCCATGCAACCCAAACCAGCCCAAACCAGTCACCGGGGCCCCTGTCTATGCCTTGCCTGTTCAGTTTCCCAGCCCTGGCAGGTACCCCCAGGGACCTGAAGTAATATAGTTAAACCAAAAATACCACTGGCATGAATTATGTGAACTTGATGCCACTTTCAGGCCATAGGAATAAAGCAGGGCCCCAGCTCCACCTCATTCACAGAGCTAGGCTTTCACAGAGCCCCAGATTCCAAACTGCAATCACTTCTGAACTTCTCATTTCTTCCTTTCCCCATCACAGTCCCTTAACCACTCACATCCAGATTGGGGAAGGAGACAGAGCATAGTCAGGGACTTTGGACAGAACCTTATCAGATGGACACAATTCTCGGGTTCCTCACTGCAAACCTCAATATCCTAAATTTTAGATTTGCATGTCAACTAGAGCAAAGCAACCCCTGTGTTTCTCCCTTGTTTATATAGAGGGTTATAACTGGGCCCAAGGCCAAGAGACAAGGTTGTTTTTCACAGGGTTCCTAACTCAATTAGAGGTGTGTGTGTGTGTGTGTGTGTGTGTGTGTGTGTGTGTGTGTGTGTGAGAGAGAGAGAGAGAGAGAGTGTGTGTCTGCACTCACAAGAGCTTGTGATTAAGGCAACAAAGAAAATCCATTTTGCATATGAAAGCTGTTCAAAACATTCAAATTCTTCCTGGTATTAAATGGGGTAGGGAGCAAAGTTTGCAAGTTTTCAGTCTTTTCTGAGGATCTTGCTTATTTTATTTTAATATTTAGACCTCATTTTAGATGTTATAATTCAGCCTCCTATGTCTCTGGTGAGGCCCTGGCCTTCAGCTTCTTCCTCTGTTACATCCATTGCACACTCATTTATTTACTCAACGCATATTTGATCTTTTTTGAGTACTTACTAGGCACAAGGAGCCGGGGACCCAGTGATTAACTAAATGGACTTGGGTCTTGCCCTCACAGAGACTGCCATCAAGGGGATATTAACTGAGCACTATATACCACGAATAATGCTAATTATATTACATCAATAGCTTATTAAGTTTTCATTGCATTCAGTACTCACAATAACCACGTGAAGTAGATATAATGATTAATCCCTTCTTACAGAACAGAAAACTGAGTCTCTGAGAAGTGAAGAAATGGCATTTGCCAATTAGTGAGTCAGAATTCAAACCCATGTCTTCCAGAGCACAGACACTTCACCACCAGGCTATAATGCTTCTATGTGAATGGAGAATATTTGTATATATTTTAATTGTGAAGATTAAATACCATAATACAAGCAAAACTCTTAACATCATGCCTGGCATTTAGTCTACAGTAATTATTTTTATTCTCTTATCTTGCACAGAGAGAACGTAAGTAATCCTGAGCTCCCCAAACTTCTATCATAGCCAAGTTCCTTTGTTAAGTCCCAGGCAGTCTTCCTCTTGGCCTGTCCCTGCCTCTCCTCAAAACAGATTCGCTGCTATCCTCTAAAAAGCAAGAGACCAGACTTCACCATTCCTCACAGGAGAAGGAACCCTGGTACATGGGCCCAGGAAGACCTTGTCCTCATTCGGAGAAGCCCAGAGGAGGTTCCCCACTCTAGCAGCCTCTCCAGATTCAGAGTTTGCAAAGCCTGTCCCTGTGGTCCACTAGGTACAGTGTCCCCCAAAGTCATAGATTTGGCTCATAAAACTTTAATATTCATCATCTTTTAAATGCAGACCTCCAGGCCTAACTTGTGAAGATTCTATTTTGGTAAACTGGCAGTGGCGGTTGGGCAAGATATGAGCATTCCATCAGGCATTCCATGGGCTCCTGCTGCAAGTTGTTGGAAGGCCACAGAATAAGAACCAGCTTCAAGATTAGCTTCACTTAGGCTGCAAGCAATCTCTCAGCCAATAAAGCTGCTTCCTCCAGGGAGCCCATTTCCACCCCAAAGAGCCAGAGAAAACTGAGTCCTCAGAAAAGGCTGGATGTTCCACTTAAAATTAAGAATAGGCCAAGCATCACTTCTACTATCATCTCTGGCCAGTCAGATGAAATAGAGTTAAAATAATATTTTCTTTAATACTTGCCATTTACTGAGAATTTTCTACATGCCAGGCTTGGGTTTAATGGAGAAAGCACTAGTTTTGAAATAAGATGACCTCCTTTCAAATCATGTTGTTTCCTTGGGCAAATTATTTAAGTTCCCTGAACTTCTGATTCCACACCTGGTAAGTGGGAAGTTGTAAAATTTAATGTTGTTATGGGGATTAACTAAGATCAGCTATCTGGTCTATGGCCACACGCATCAAATGTTGGTTCCCTCAGTTCCATCCTCTCTCCATCAGACAAGATGCCTGCTGATGTCATTGTGACTAGGGAGTATTCAAATAGGCTGTGTTTCCTACCTTGATGTTGTGAGTGTAATGCTTCTGTTGTGCCTCCTAAGTTTTAGGATGTCCCTACCTTAGCGTCCTTATTCAAACCAGATTAATAGTGTATCTGCTAGCTCCGTGTCACTTTTCCCCAATCAGAAATAATAAGATTAACATAATTAGGGGGCTTAATCGCCTAGATGCTGTAATCTATAGATGTTGGGTGAAACTTGGGATTGATTAAAAATTCACCTGTTATTTTGGAAACCTATCCCAAGAGACTCTGAATATTACTCAATGAATAGTGTGTACAGTCCAGTAGAAGAAGGCTGCAGTGATGTGAATGCATGTGAGTGTTATGTGGATTCAACAACTATTTATTAAATGTTTCCCCGGTGTCAGCCACTGGCCCAGGTGCTGAAGACACTATGATGAACAAGGCATACAAGGACTTTGCTCTCATGGCACTTCAACCTAGTGAGAAAATACTGCTAATGACAGCTGACATTTATACATGCATCTGATATGTGAGGCACTGAAATACTGTTTTACATGGATCTAATTTTCTTAAGAATCCCATAAGCATTAGCTGCTTTTATTATCTCCATTTTATAGATGGGGAACCTAAAGCACAGAGAGGTTAAGTAACTTTCCCAAGGTCACACACATGATAAATATCAGAGCCAGGATTCAGGTGGACCTCAGAGACTTCTATCTCAACTACTGTGAAAACTTCCTTTTTATATAACCTGGGATTTTAAGTAGTGTTTAGATTATTCAAAAAGATTTTATATTTTATTCTATGAACCTCATAACACAGCAATGAACTGGGAATAGCAAGTGATAAAAATCATCATTTTTTGAAACTAAAACCAAGCAGAAAGGTAAAGAAGCTATAGACTAAAAGGGATTGGACACAAGAACTCTATTTTTGATACTTTTTGTCTGTGGTATTCCTTTTGCCATATACACATATATTCTGTTGGAAAAGGCGGGAAGAGGTTGTTCAAATATGAACTCAGCTAACTGATCTTAGACAATGCTCAGTCTCCTCGTTGTAAAATCAGGGTAAAATCGTAGCTTTGACATGATTATGTTGTTTCAGACAAAGCATATAGTGATTGGCACATATTGATTACTTTGTAAATATTAGAGCCTCTTCGTCTTGTAGTTATAAGTTTATATTCGTATTTTTATTTTTTCACCCTGGACATGGGCAAATATTTAAAGAAACTGCATCTCATCCCTGGGAAATTTCTGAAGTCAAATCACTGTTAATTATAAAATTACAAGACAAAATCAGCTCTATAAAGCTGGTCCACATGAATGTTTAATGGGCATACAAAATAGGAAAAATAACATTGTAGCTGAAAATGAAGAAAAGTTTAACCAGATCTTTAAAGTGATCCCTAAGAACTACTTTTCCTCTAAGAGTAGGCAACTTCAGAAGGGCTTTAGAGATCTGGTCCAACAAATCTAGAAATCAAAATGCAGACAGGAATTGCCTTGCTCAAAGTTCCACATCCAGTTGGAGGAAACATACTTCGGACTAGACGTCTGCTGTACCACCCTCCCATTCCTCACCCTGCCCCCTCCCCCCCCTACTCTCCAGCACCCTCATCCACATGATCTCTGCCACATAGAACGACTTTCCCCAAGGCTCTCAGCAGTGCCCTACAATGCCACCTGAGGAGCCACGCTCTGAGACCACTTTCATGCAAAGCTGTCTTTAGGTGGGCTCCCTTGGTACAATTTAATGGAAAGAGCCCCTTTGATGTGTGTTGGTTCACAAACTGGCATCATACACAGAAGACAAGAAGAGACCAAAGAAAGAGGTAGATCACTCCAGACTGGTAGGTGGCAGTTTTAATTAGCAAGGGAACTTACATACAAGGCTTTTCTTGTGCGGCCTCAAGATACGTAGATCTCCCCCACTGCCACCAGAATCTTAAAAGTTTATGTAAAGGACTTAACTGGGTTCAGTTACCTATACCACCCAGATGGTCTCAACAACACATTACCATCTCAAGGCTGCGTTCTTGAAAGGGCTCCGGCTCTGGGAACAGTGGGAGGAACATATATTTCAAGGACAGGGGAGGTGGTGAGGAGTCTCTAATTGTCCAGCTCGTGGTCAACCAGCAGTCATGTCCTCTGATGACCTCCTCTCACAATGTGGTCTGAGAATGACCACCATTATAAAAATGTCAGCCCTGGGGGGCAAACCCACATAGAAGTTCCCAAGTAATAGAGCCCCCAGAAGGTACAAATCTCTAATCACTAACCTTGTGGAAAAGGCATCTGTTTATATTGTCTTATTAGAAACTGCTTTTTTTTTTAAGGAAAATAGAAATTCCCCTTACCTATGAAAATCTTATAATTATTCTGTTAAACTCTCAAGGTCTCCACACATTTTTCTATTGTCCATGAGAAATGGAATCCTTCAAAAAATAACTATTAACCAGAAAAGTTGGTATTAATTTTTCAAGAAAAAGATTCCTGATTATGATTAAATTACATGTACGTTCCTTCAGTAACACACACACACACACACACACACACACACACACACACACAGTTGAAAATACCAGATATGACCTGTCTTCTTCACTGCTTCTAGACCTATCTTATATTTTATTTTCAATATTTATTCAGCAAATATTTCTTCAGACCTGCTAGGATTCGAGTATTTGGTCCGATGCTGGACATAAGCTACAGTCCTTGCCTGGAGGGGTTCACTGAGGAGGTAGAACCTCAAACAGCAGGTATATGATAGGTGCTCCCCTAGACTCTAGACTCGACCCTCATGCTCACAGGGTAGTGGGGGCAGTAAAGGGGGTAGCTATCTCTTTCTGAGACAACCAGGGAAGGCCTCAGAGAGGAAGTGACTTTGAACTAGGTCTTGGAGGACCAGTGGGAATTTTCCACGTGAAGACAGGGGAGGCCACTTGGGACAGAAATAAGAACATGTGTAAGGATGCAGACATGGGAGAAAACACGATATGGTTGTGAAGGAGGACCAGTGGCAGAAATGAGTGAACCAAGTTTGGAAAGGTAGGTTGCAATGATATCGAGAAGGGTCTTTGGGGTCAGATGAAAGTGTTTGCACTTGTTAATCTGCAGGTGGGCAGTATTGCTCCAGTGGACGCTTTTTAGCAGCAATGACCAGATAAGATCTATTTTACTAACATCTAATGTTTGTCAGCATGTGGCAAAGCTTTTGCACTAGAGGCAGGCCCCTCTCTTTTTGAGAGATCGCGGAGAGATTGGCCATGGAAATCACAGCTGAACCAGAGTCTTCTGTCTAGAAATAATGCATCTGCTGCTTTCTGAATCTCTTCATCCCTGATTCTGAAATTCTCTATGCCTGCCGTGGCATTTCTATAACACTGGAGATAAAAAAGTATTTGACCACTTTTTTTATTTTGGATGTTAATTACAAAGAGATTTTGAAGGTTCCAGTCTACTTTTTCTGTTTGAGAATTTAAAAAAGAGAGAGTTTGGGGCTGATGTGAATAACGACTTGTGTTCCCGAGAGCTTTGTGCTTTGGTAAGCAATGTTGGCTGATTATTGCCTCATGTGTTTCTGAAACAGCTGCCTGTCTCCTTTTAGAGCTCTATTCTAGGGGGATCGCAAGAGCCACAGAAGAGAATTTAACTCCTGAATACGCAGTTTGTTTGGGTAGAAAAGAGAAGAAAGAGCAGTGGTACACTTCTGTTTGTTCGTTTCAGAAAGTTGGTGGTTTTTTAGGCAAATAGTGAAAGCTTCCTTCTATGGACTCAAAGGGAAGTTTTGTATGAGCCGTTCCTCTGAAGTCCACCTTCTCAGTGTTTTGATGTATGTCTGCCTGTGCCTTTGAGCCAACTTGATTTTCAGTGAGGATTCAGTATTTATTTCAAGGAAGGACAAGTTAGGGCCTGCATCACTGAGCTGTCTTTCTGTTTTCTGAGTCCTACTATAAATCTAGTTTATTCGGAAAACCACACCATGCTCCTGTGGTTGGATTTATTGCCACATCCAGTAAGGAACCAGCTTTTATTCATTTAGAGATTATTAAACACTCTACAAACTTGGAATTCTTTAGATGCTGTGTGTATTCAGTGGAGTTTGGTTTCCTACCCACCTCTAATTCTAACCACATGATATAATAAAGGGCTTAGTAAACTTCCCTTTCATGGTCAGATGACAACTAAACAGAACTTACCAGGACCCTGCATGAACAGGAGCTGATTTTGCAGGAAGCAAGACAGAGGTTGGCAGTGGTCCCGTGGCCCTGATTGGGGTTTGGAAGAGATGCTGGAATTACCTGCCCTTCTCCCATGCTGTATAACCATTCTCTGTAGTGCTCTCCTCCCTGTGAAGTATCTGTTCTTACTGCCAGTTGTTCCCAACTGAATACACACATCCCTCTTCCCAAAGTTTACAGTTCAACCAACTCCCAATGGTTCTTCCAAATTAACCATGGACTGCTCATTCCCAAAGGACAGAATAGAGCATTCTGCAGCTTTCGCTCATGTGCACCAGCAGTGATCTTGGCATCTCTTCTACATTTGATATTTCTGACATTGCTAATGATTAGATAATGTGCAACATAACAATAGTATCAAATATTTATGGAGCACTTGTTACATGTAAGGGACATGCTAAACATTCACACGCTATCTCATTTATCTCCTTTACAGCAATCTTACATGAAATACTATTACTCTCCCCATTTTATTTTATTGGTGAGAAAACTTAGAGAGGTGATTCACTGGTGATCACAGAACAGGCAAGAGGCAGAACCAGAATTAGAACTTGCATTTCTTAATACCACAGCACTTGGGAGCATCTCAGAGATGAGAGGTTTCCCCTACACTTGCATATGAGTTACTACAGGTGGTTCAGATCTCTCTGGACCAGGTTGTATTTGACCCCAAGACAGAGATTGAAGAGCTTGCTCCCAGGCACACACCCTTTCCCTGCAGGACTGGCTCACATAAAAAATGGAGTCATACTCACAGATAGTAGTAGAGTTAGTCTTTTACAGGTGGCATTGCTTTTAGAAACATAAAACATTACATTTTTGTAAGTTAAATGATTAGCTTGTCAGGCTCATGTTGATGTTTTTGTTTGGGAAAATTTCAGCAACTTAAGAAAAAAGATGAGCTGTTCAAGTTCCAACATGTCTAATCTAACACACACACACACACACACACACACACACACACACATGCTTGTGTAAACATCAAGTTAAACATCCATTTACATCAGTTTCTAGATACAAATGGAAAATTGAAGGGAAGAAAACTAATGTGTTTCTATTGTGCTTTTTATCTTTGCATCTAGTTTGACCCGGACTTTTAGACTGGGCACCTGCTCCCAGGGCATGGCTTCCTGCACTACTGCTCAAGAGCCATTTACCTTCCTCCACCTTGCACTACCCTTCCCACATGTTTCTAACCTCCTCAGATCCTGCCCAGGCCTTCTCCCTCATACCTTGAGTCCTTCACTTGATCACATTTCTCTTAAATTGACCTCGGTTTCCTTCCTAGGCTATGATTTGCTGAAAGTTTACTCCTGGGCCCTCCAGATAATGATGGTGCCCAGTACAACCTCAGTATAGAGACCCTACCCAAGTGCCAGCCTACAGGGTTCACACTTCCGTGGGTTTGCTTCAACTAACTCCCCCAGACAGAACTGGACAACTGAGGTTACAATTCCCTTCCACTCACATTGGGCATGATAACCGGCTTCTATGCCTGGGAGATAAGATAGCTTCAGGGAAGCATCCTCTCAACACATACAGTAATCCCTCATACTTAGGTGTCTCTTTAAGGCTTACAAATTCGGCATTATCAACTTACTCAGCAAGAATTTATCAAGTACCTGCTGTATGTCAGGCACTCTACTACACTAAGGGGTACAAAGATTAATAAGAAAGCCGCAGGACACTCTGGGAACAAAGGAGGTTAATGATGGGAACTTACTCGGGAATGGAAAGGAGAGTCAGAAGTTTTGTTGGTTCTGACATCTTTGGTTACAAAAGAGGCAACTTGATCTTTGGTGACTCCTGAGAATCAAAAGTGAGAGTGTCATTCCTCCAACTCTCCCTCTTCTAGAGACTTTACTTGTTCCACTTCAACACCATCATATTTTCTTTATCACCAATAAATGGACATGTCCCATCCCTTTTTTAAATAAGTTTACCTTATCCCTTTTTCCTTTAGGAGAAGCTTTATTGTTTCTAATCTTCTGCCTTTCTAACAGCAATCTCTATTCTGAGCCCCTCTATGAAAGCCACTCTCCGACTCTTCTCTGGAAGTGCTAGATGAGAACAACCCCCGGACAATTTCGACTCATGTATGTGGGATATAATAGTGTCTTATCACTTTGTGCCTGAGAAGGGATGTTTTCTTATCATTTCCTCTCTTGCTTGTAGGTGTTGTTTTATTGCCTTTTCTTATGTTAAGGTAAAAGAAAAATAACCTTACCGGTACATGAGATTTTGTCTGCCTGCCTATGTATCTATCTACCTATCTATCTAACATCTATCTATTTATCTATCTATCATCTACCTATCTATCCATCTACCTAACCTACCAAATTTTCCCCTCAAGGAAGCAAACTTTTCCCTCAGAAGTTAGATAGGCCTATAAGATTAGGAACATTTTTTATCTGTTCCCTGACTCTGGAGTCAGAAGATCAGTGTTAAAGCCAGTTTGGGCACTAATGACTGTGCTATTTAAGGCAAGTCATTTCATCTTTCCCAGCCTCAGTTTCTAGGTATGAGATATGGGATTAGGTGAGTTCTAAATTGGAATACAATGGGAAATTGCTTCAGGCCACATGTCAAGTTGGAACAACACTGGGGCTTAGAACAAGTCCTGGCGATTTTCCCCTGCTCCACACCACCTAAGAAAGCTCACCAGAAAACAGCACAATTCAGTCTGATTTTTTTTTTTCTCTGTATCATTTGCATATTTTGCTGACTTAACCAAATATATGGTCTCACAGACATCATAGGGACACAAATCTCTTCCTGCCTCATGTTAAACTCATAGTCACGGATTTGGGGTCCTGAATGTTATGTGACCTATCCCTTCATGGAGGCAGCCAGGCCCCCAAATGTTAGTAAGATGGGGTTCAACTCGAGCTACGGACTTCAAGAGGCAGAGGTGGGTCCCCGAGTTGACGAGCTCTCACAGCCTCCAGCCCTACCTGTGACTTTTTCAGAAGCATCACTACACTAGGCTGGGCCTAATCAGTTTTTTCCAGATTAGGGCTGCTTACAGAGCACAGTGTGTTACAGCTTAGCCAGTTTCTTGTATTTTCAACACTTGCTTTATTCTTTCCCTTACAATTGTTTAGTGTCAACACTCTCTCCTTTCAGCATACCAAATCCTGCATGAGGGAGGCTGGCACTGTTCTGAGCAGGGAAAGTCATGGGCTTTCTCTCACTAGAGTCGTTTAACCACAAGGGAGTTGCAGGATCTTTGAACATTCCTGTGGGCTCCATTTCAAGATCCTTCTCTTCTGGCTCTGGTGATACCACAGTTTACCTTGATCCCAGTGAACAGGTTAGGAGAGTCTCACTTTATGACTCCTGGGTGATGCTCTGGGCTTCTGAGCCCCTTCAGAAGTGATTAACGCAGCTCTCTGAGGTCAGCAGGTGGCATCTGGTTTCACTGTACTCCTTCTACGAGTTTGATTTCTTTTTGTTTTTGATTTTTTTGCTTCTAAAACCTGTTTTTCTCCAGTGACTTGGGAACGTGTATGATTTTCAAATGGAACAAGTTCAAAGTTTTTGTTTTCTCCTGTTCAACATCAAAAGCACCATTGTAAACTGGAGACATACAGCAGATTTGTCAGCTTCTACAATCTTTATGTCCAAATTTTTTTCCCCTCGTGTTCTTAAATCATCAGATAGTTAAATTGAGTCCTTTTTTTTTTTTTGGTGTTTCGCTCTACGAATTTTAGCACATCTATTAATTCATGTAACCACCATCACAATCAAGACAGAGTTTCCTCAGCCTGTTACACCTTGGTTCTCAAATCCTTCCCCTACCTTGAGCTCCTGACAACCACCGTCCTATAGTGTCAACTTTCCCAGAATGACATATAAATGGAATCACACAGAATGTAATCTTTTGAGTCTGGCTTATTTCCATTAGCACAATGCATTTGAGATTCATTCACATTGTAATATGTATAAAGAGTTTATTCCTTTTTATTGCAGAGTAGTATTCCATTGTATGAATGTACAATAGCTGTTTGTCCATTACCCCCAGAAGGACATTTAGGTAGTTTCCAGTTTACGGTAATTATAAATAATCTACTATAAAAATTTGTATATAGGTTTCTGTGTGAACATAAGTTTTCATTTTTCTGGGATAAATGTCCCAGAACACAACTAATTAGGTCATATAGTAAATGTATGTTTAACTGTATAAGTAATTGCTACTGTGGAAAAGGGTGGCTATACCATTTGTCTTTCCTACCAACAATGTACAGGAGTTCCAGTTTTTCCACAGTCTTTCAAGCACTGAGTATTATTGTCAGTATGTTTCAATTTTAGCCATTTTAATAGATGTGTAGTGCTCTCACACTATGGTTTTAATTCTCATTTCCCAATGGCTAATGATGTTGAATATCTTTTCATGTGCTAGTTTTCCATCTTTAGATCTACTTTGATCAAGTAACTGTTTAAGCTTTTTGCCTATTTTAAAAATTAGGTTGTTTATTTTCTTACTGTTGAATTTTGAAAGTTCCTTATAAATTCTGAATGCAAGTCCTTTGTCAGATATGTGATTTGTAAATATTTTCCCCCAGTTCATAGCCTGTATTTTCATTCTCTTGAAAGAGTCTTTGTAAAGCAAAAATACTGAATTTTGACGAAGTGCAATTTATCAATTTTGGTGTCAATAACTCCGTTCTTACTTCTAGGTTACAAAGATTTTCTTTTGTGTTTTTTCGAAAGTTTATAGTTTAATGCTGTGAGTTTAGAGCTATCATTCATTTAAAGTTAATTTTTGTAGAGAGGGAATAAGGTTTAAATTGAGTTTCTTTTTTCTGCATGAATATGTCTAACTGTTTCAACACATTGGTTGAAAAGACTGTCCTTTCTCCATTGAATTGTCTTTGCATTCTTGTAAAAAATAATCAATTAGCTGTGTGCATCAATTTCTGGACTCTCTATTCAGTTCCATTTATCATGTGTCTATCCTTTCACTAATACCACATTGTCTTATTACTATAGCTTTATAGTAAGTCTTAAAATCAGTAGTAGTAGTAAATTCCTCTAATTTTGTTTTTCACCTTAATAATTGTTTTGGCTATTCTAATTCCTTTGCCTTTTCATATAACATTTAGAATCAGATTGTCTATATAGTTAAGATGTTGTGCCAGGATTCTGACTGGATTTGCATTAAATCTATATATCAATTTGGGAATAATTATTATCTTTACTATATTGAGTATTCCAATTCATGAACACAGTGTGTCATTCTATTTATTTGTGTTTTCTTTGATTTCTTTCATCAATATTTTGCATTTTTCAGCAAACAGAATAGGTATGTGTTATTTAGAAGAATGTTTTTGGTTTCTAAGTGTTTGGAGATTCTTCTGATATCTTTCTGGTATTGATTTCTAGTTTAATTCTATTTTGGTCAGAGAACATACTTTGCATTATTTCAGTTCCTTTCAACTTGTTAAGATTTGTTTTGACCAAGAATATGGTCTATATTGGTGAATTTCTCATATGCACTTAGGAAAGAACATTTCATGTGCAATCACTGGGTGGAATGTCCTATACATGTCAATTAAATTGAGTTGGTGGATTATATTGTTTGGGTCTTTTATGTCCTTACTGATTTCTTGTCTACTATTTCCATGGATTACTAAGAGAGACATTTTAAAATCTCGAACAATAATTGTGGATTTGTCTATTTCTCCTTTCAGTTATATCAGTTTTTGCTTCATGTATTTTGAACCTTGTAGTTAGGTGCATAACATTTAGAACCATTATTTCCTCTTAGTAAACTGACCCTTTTATCACAATGTAATGCACTACTCTTTATCCCTGGTAATTTACTCTGTTCAGAGGTTTACATTGTCACATATTAATATAGCCACCCCTGTTTTGTTTTGATTAGTGTTTGGATGGCATATTGTTTCCCACTGTTTTACTTTTAACCTACATATATCATTTTGTTTGAAGTGAGTTTCATGTAGACAGCATATAGTTGGTTCATTATTTTTCTAAATCCATCCTGACAATCTCTGTCTTTTAGTTGGTGTATTTACAACTTTTGCATTTAATATAATCATGGCAAAACTAAGGATACCATTTTATTATTTGCTTTCTGTTCATTTCCTCTATTTCTCATTCCTTTGTTTTCCATTCCCTGACTTCTAGTTATTTAAACATTTTCAGTGTTTAATTCATCTAATGTGTTTTTTATTATATCTCAGTGTATTTTTTTTAGTGGCTGCTCTAGGGATTACAATATACATACTTAACTTCTTGTCATCTATATAGAACCAGTTTTACCACTTCAAGTGGGATGTAAAAATCTTACCACCATAGATGTCTCTTTATCCTTCCCCTTTATAATTGTTTTATATATTATATCTGCACTCACTAAAAACCTCAATGACAATATTATAATTTTTGCTTTTAAGCATCAAGCATATTTAAAGAACTCAGGAGGAGAAGAATAGTCTACTATATTTACCATTTTTGTTGCATTTTCCTCATTCCTGATGTTCCAAGTTTCCTTCTGGTATCATTTCTCTTCTGTGTCTGAAGAATTTCCTTTTCTGATTCTTTTAGAGTAGGTCTGCTGCGAGCAAATTCTCTTGGTTTTCTTTTTCTTGAAAATGTTTTTATTTCCCCTTCATTCCTGAAGGATATTTTCACTGGTTATAGAATTCAGGGTTTACAGCTTTTTTTCCCCCTCTCAAATATTTCTTTAGATATTCTCTAATATACACTGAATCTGAAGAACATTGAGATTGCTTTTATGGACCAGAGTCTGTTCCATTTTGACTTCTTATCATAAGAAGATATATGCTGAAATAGACATTCAAATACAGTATGTATTTGCACTTCTACATTTGCCCTCAAGATTTCAAAGTAGGAAAGCTGCCATAGCAAATATAAAATGTTCACTTATGATAAGATGAGATGTTGAGCCAACATAGTTCAAGATCACAACCTGTGACTGTTTTCATTAATTTGGTCTTTCTCCCACAATTAACTAAAAAGACATATTTTCTCTCTTATTATAGCTCCAGTTCTCATTTCACTTGATTTTCCCATCCTGTTGTGATCACACCTTCATCAATGCCCTAGCTAGAGACCACTAGTTTGCAAGTTAAAACCAAACAATCTTCATTAATAATATCTACAATCTGCCTCCCTCATTTGGGCTGCTAATTAAATAAGAATTAATAAGCTAATGATAGCAAAACTCTTGACTGTTTAGGTATTTATTGAAGCAACATGAAATAGTCATATACCTTTCTGAAAGACCAGGGACATATCAATTCTAGCTTTATTATATCTTGACTACATATACTGTCCTCAGTACATATTTCTCCCTTCTAAGCTGAGGTTCTTATCTGGCCTCAGACTCCTTCCCTGAATCTCTCCCCTGCCCCATTCACCTTGAGACTTTCAGTTTGGTCTTTAGGACCCAGGTCAAATGTCACCAACTTAAGAAGGCTTTCCTTCCCTTCCTCTTTCCCCATTGTGGTAAGGCGGAATAGTAGCCCCCCCAAAGATGCCCATGCCCTAATCTTGGAGACCTGAAAATATGTTACCTTTCATGGCAAAAGGAACTCTGTAGATGTGATTAGGCTAATGACCTTGAGATGGGGAGATTATCTTGAATTATTTAGGTTGACTTAGTCTGATCACATGAGTCTTTAAAATTGGAGAAACTTTCCTGGCTGTGGTCAGAGGGAGATGTGACTAAAGAAGAAAGGTCAGAGAGATGCAACGTTGCTGGCTTTGAAGATGGAAGAAGGGAGCCATGAGCCAACAAATGTGGGCAACCTTTAAAAGCTGGGAAAGACAAGGAAATGGTTCTCTTCCAGAAAGGGATGCAGCCCTGCTGACACATTGAGTGTGGCTTAATGACACCTGTGTCAGACTTTCAACCTACAGAACTATAAGATCTATATTGTGTAAATTCGTGTTGTGTTATGCCACTAAGTTTGTGATAATTTGTTACAGCAACAGTAGAAATCTAATGCGAGGTTGGGTTAAATGCCCCTTCTATAAGTTTTTGTAACACTCCACACATACTGCTAACAATGTGTACATGCACTTATCATGCAGTATTGATATCATCTGCTTACTTGTCCTCTTTTTGTAATAGACTGTGAATGCCGAAAGTAAGTATAGGTCTTATGTGGAATGTGGTTACCTGTGCATTCATTCATCCATCACACAAAACAGCTATTGAGTTATTCCTTCACACCTGGGACAGACTCTGACAATGACAATGCATATTAACACTGCTCTTTCATTCCAGTCAGTCTCCTGCTTGGGATTTTTCATTAAAGAAATGGAACAAGGATCAGGCATAATAAAGATGGGTGACTTCACCCAGACATGGACCCTAATGACATTCATATCTTTAGATCCGGCAGTCAAAGGACATTAAAGACATATTTGTATCCGCAAAATCTTTCCAGTGAATCAGTGAGGTTATTTTGGGAAATATGATGGGCCAAGGAGAAGGGGGAGAAACTGCAGAAAGGAAATGCGATTGCATATTTTTCACACAAAGAGTGTCAGGCAGGAGGCATCAAGCAATGTTACCCATGACACCATCAGACAGATGACTATTTTTAAGCCAAGTTATGAATCATGTTAGTGCTGTCTGTCCGAGAAGCAGAAGAGATGAGACTGACTTTGGGATGAATTTGTGTGCTTGTCAGCTCTTTACAAGAGGCACCAACCAGTCACCTCTGTCAGCACCAGGTCTAGGAGGGTTCAACTCTCTTTCATCCACTTTCTCCCTCTTCACCTGCTATACTTCTACAGCAGGAGGATGCCTGCCTCCACCCGTTGTTGCAATTATGCTCCTTGAAGTGACATTTTTTATAGGGATATACTCCACCTTAAAAATATAATATATACACTTCAGACTTGGACTCCCATGCTTTATTAAACTGAAGAACATTCCTGGAAAGTTACACACGAATGCAATTCCTATTTCATCATTTGCACCTACCTCATTCTCCTGCAAGCTTACCTAATCTCCTGTTCTCAGCACTGAGAATCAGGGGATCGAGTATATATATAGGTGTGATTAACTCTTTAGAAGAGGGGTTTGTGTGTTACTCTGGCCTATCACATAATTTTCCAGAAATGAAATGTCGGTATCTATTTGTGCCAGCTTATAAAATCTTGCACAAACATTGCAAAAGGAAATCAATTCTAGTCAGGTTTGTTAACCAAGGGACACTAAGACATGAAGGGAGGAAAAAAAATTCCTCACTACTGTATTTTTATTGAAACTGACCCAAATGTGGCACAGAGTAAGTGAGCGAGTCAGGCCAAATATATCATGGTGTCTAGGTCTCAACTCCTCCTAGGCTGTGTTTCATGTACTGTACAATAAATTTGGTCCTAGCTCACAGTATTGATTAGGAAGGTGGCTGAAGTGATTGTATCTTCCAGAGTCAGTCTCAGCAGCTGCAAGCCGACCAAAATCCAGTCACGTATTCCATTAATTCTCTACCTTCTTCATCTATTTTTTTGATTGTTTGTTTGTTTGTTTGTTTGTTTTGTTTAACCTCCAGCACCACCCATGATCTGAAATCCCTTATATCTCTGAGCCATTCTCTTTCTGGGTTCCTGCTGTCTTGACTTTTATATTTCACGTGGTAAGATTTTCAATTAGCCCAGTGCTGGACTGAAGTCAGCCAGATCAAAAGTTCCTTCAGAAATTTCTTTTCATAATAAATAGACTGATAAAATGAACACTCTTGGCAGAATACTACATTTTTAATCCCAATTCCAGGCATACTTTTTCATCCCAGCTTGTTAATATATTTATTTCAAAGGCTCTGAGGATCATCATCTCTAAATGGTGGTCGTTCCCAGACACTTCCTGGAAGATGGTTTGGTTTTTCTGTCTTAAAGATTTTGCCTTTTGTGCCACGTATCAATCATAATAGAGTAGATTATGCTGCAATTTTTTAAAAACCTAAAATCACAGGGTTTTAAAACAACAGAGATTTATTACTGACTCATGCTACATGTCCCTTGCTGCTTGACAGGGGGAATCTCATTGTAGTCACTGAGAGGGGGGTACCCAGGCTGACAAAGCAGCCACCAGCTCATCATTACAGTGGAAAGGAGACCTCTAGAGTCTCATATGGACACATATCAAATGCTCTAGCCCAGTGTGACACACATCACTTCCATTCACAACTTATTGGCCTCCACCAACCACAAAGAAATGAGGGAATACAATTCTACCATTTCCAGTAAGTTAGAAATTGAAAGTATTTGACAACACTAATGACAAGCATGTGCTGCTATAAGAATTTGTGCTTTAATGTTGCCATTTGATCTATAAATTATCAAATTGCATACCTTGCCCATTGTACAGGTACTTATTATCATAATAAACTTTTAGACATTTTAGGTAATTGCATTTACTGTCAGAATGTATGTTTCCATTTTCTCAAATTTGAACTGCTTCTCTCTTTCTCATCATTCCTGCCACACACACACACACACACACACACACACACACACACACACATCCCACTCCAGCTAATCCTCAACTACTGCAATAGCTTCCTAACTGGACTCCTTGTTTCCATCCTTGCCCTCCGAAGGCCACTTCCCCCACATGGCCCCCAGAATGTTCCTTTTCAAAATATAAATCAAATCAAGTCTTCTCTTACTTAAGATCTTCCAGTTTCTTCCCATTAGACAACAGAATACAAACTTTACCATGGCCCATGGGAGCTCCACCCTGTCTACCTCTTCAGCTTCCAGGCACATTTCTCCTTGCCCACCCTGCTCCAACCACAATGGCCTTCTTCTTGATCCTTAAATAAGCCAAGCTAATTTGTGAATCAGAACCTTTGCATTAAATCTTCCTTCTACCTGGAATGCTCTCTCGCCAGTTCTTCACCATGGCTGACACCTCTTGCCATTCAGGTCTTATCAAGGCAACATCTACAGAGACTGTTCCTTATCACACAATTTAAAACAGCACTCCCTCTTGCACCAAGAGCAGGGAGATATGGGGATATATGTATATGTATAGCTGATTCACTTTGTTATAAAGCAGAAACTAACACACCACTGTAAAGCAATTATACTCCAATAAAGATGTTAAAAAAAAGTAAAAAAAAAAACATTTAGAGCACCTCAAAATTATAAAAAATAAATAAACAAATAAATAAAATTGTACTCCCGGGACTTCCCTGGTGGTCCAGTGGTTAAGACTTCGCCTTCCAATGCAGAGAGTGCAGATTCAATCCCTGGTCAGGGAGCTAAGATCCCACATGCCTCACGGCCAGAAAACCAAAACATAAAGCAGAATCAATATTGTAACAAATTCAATAAAGACTTTAAAAAATGGTCCACATCAAAAACAATCTTAAAAAATAAAATAAAATAGTACTCCCTCCAATCACTCACTGTTATTCATTAATTTAATAAATATTTAAGTGTCAACTATGTGCTAGACACTATTTTAGATACTTAGCTACATTCTTGAAGAAAACAAACAAGCATGCTGTCTCCAGTGAGGGGAGATACACAATATATAATAAGTATATTAAATAAATTATATATTTTATTAAAAACTAAGAGAGAGGGAGGAAAGGGAGGGAGGGAGAGGGGAGGGAGGGAGGGAGTAAGCGAGGAGGGAAGGAAGGAAAACAGACAAGGAAGGCACATACTTGAATAGGCTCCTGCTGGTCAAAGATGGAACAATATTGAGCACCACTGTGTTTAAATCCTGCCACTTCTATATGATTTGTACCTCAGGATAATCCAAGTTTATAATAAAACTGTGAGGAGAAGTTTCTCTCTATAAAAGTATTTCAGCTAATCAATAAAGCAGGAATGATAGAATTTGAGTATCATCATTTTCCAACATTTTGGTCTGGATCTTTGTGTTGTGGAAGCTGTCTTGTGCCTTATGCGATATTTAGCAGCATTTCTGGTTCTACCCGCCAGACGCTGATAACTGTCTACAGACATTGCCAAATCTCCCTGGGAGGAAAAATCACCCTGCTTGAGAACCACTGATCTAGGAAATGAGCATCGATGGCAGTTTACATAACAAAATGAGAGACAAACAGACATTATGTGCTTTCTGATGGAAGTACAAAATAAAACTCATAAAATAATCTTTTTGGTAGAGATAGACACTAAAACACACTCAATCTTCATGACTTGTAGATTCCATATTTGCCATTTTGCCTGCTCATAAAAATTTATTTGTAACCCCAAACAACAAAATGCTTTTGCAGTTATTCATGGACATTCGCAGCATAGCAAAATATTTGAGTCACCTGACACGCAAGCTCCCAGCTGAAGTCAAACAAGGCATTGGTCTGCTTTCTTGTTTCAGTTTTCATAACTGTAAACAAGAGTCCTTTCCATTGTCAGTTTAATGCCACATTTTTGTCCTTTTTGTGGGTGACTTTGCTATTTCAAATGGCCCCCAAGTGTAGTGCTGAAGTCCTGTCTAGTGTTCCTAAGCAAAGAAGGCTGTGATGTGCCTTATGGAGAAAATACATTTGTTAGATAAGCTTCATTCAAGCATGAGTTATAGTGCTGTGGGCGATGAGTTCAATGTTAATGAACCAACAACATTTATTAAATAAGTTGTCTTTAAATAGAAACACACATAAACAAGGTTATGTATTGATTGGTTGACAAAAATGTTGTGACCAGAGGATCGCAGAATCCTAACCCAACCCTGCATTTCCCTTAGGAGCAATGGTTCAGTGTTTATTAATTCAGTGTTCACAGCAACTTTATAGAACAGAACTATCACAAATGCTGAGAACTGACTGTATAACAAATGTAATTATATGATTTTGTATTTCCACACTTTGATCTTTTAGAAAATAATTTCCAGTCTGCACTTAATGTTGTCTTTAAATAGCTATCTAATCCATGTACATAAAATACACCATACGTGCACTTATAAATGTATATGTAATGCTTACAAATAAAATTATTCTAAATAATAAACAACAACAATTTACTGAATAGCAAACAAAATTATATGACTCTGGATTTGCTTCAGAATAATATGGGATGAGGAGCAGTGGCTAAGGGTAGATGAAACAAGACTGGTCATAGTTGATAACTATTGAAATTGGGTGATGATATATGGGGTTTCATTATGCTCTACTCTTGTATATGTTTAAAATTTTCTATAATAAAAAATTATAAAAATAGAGCAAGAATAAAATACGGATTTGGGGAGACAGGCATCAGAAGTTAACAATTTCAATTAAGATGGTCAGGATAGGTCTTGTTGAGAAGGTGGCACTTTAAAAAACAATGAGAAAGCTGGCCATATAAAGAGCTGGAACAAAAGCAACCTAAGCAGAAGGAACAGTCAGTACAAAGGTCCCAAGGCAAAGTGTATCCTATATATTCAAGGCATTGCGAAGAAACCAGTGAGGCTGGAGTAGAGTGAGCAGGAGGAGATGACAGTGGAGAGGTGAGGACAAGGCCTTGTCAGTCCTTGTCAGGGCTTTGACTTTTATTCTGGATTGGAATAGGCAGTCAATGGTGGGTTTTATGAGCATCCGGCTTCTGTTGATTCTAAACTCTAGACTGTAAGGAATCTGCAATAAAAGCAAAGAGCCCCAGAACATTGCAGTAATCCCAGTAAGAAATGATGGTACTTGGTGCCAGGAATGGTAGCAGTGGAGGTAGTAATAAGTGGTTGATTTTAGATATATTTTGAGAATAGAGCCAATAGGAGATCCTGAACAATTGAGTGTGGGATATGAGAAAAAGAAAGGACCAAGATTTTGGACCTTGGCAACTACAAAGAAGGAGTCTTTAATAACTCATATGGAGAGGAAGATATGTGCAAAATACTAGTGTATCCACCATTAGAGATGATCTGATTATGTCCAGTAAAATATTTACACGAGTACAAATAAAATCTGCCATTCATTGGGTGTATACTACACACTTGACACGTTTCACACACTCCTTTCAATACTCACAACATACCTGAGGCTCAGAGGAGGCAAAGAGGCTTGTCCCGAGACACAAGGCAACTCAATGACAGAGTTCGGCTGCAAAACCAACATTTCTCTGGGCACCAAACAAATGCCTCTTCCAGAATAACACATTTACTTGAAAATTAGTATTTTAAGTATGGCAAAGAAGACAACTTTCAATTAATAAAAACAATTAAATAGAAATATCCATCTCATGCCAAGTAAGAGGATTCAATGTTACTTAAAACAGCTTATTTCAAAGAGTTAACCATTTCAATGCCACAGGGCCACAGTGAATGTTGGCTTTGGACCTTAAGAGGGCCTGCTTCTAAATTCTGCACTTGTTTTGCTAGACTAAGACTCACACATTCACAACCTCTCAGGCTTGCTTGCCTTTCTCAACAAAGAACAGCCTGTACTCTCTTTCTGGACCCTGCTGCTCTGCAGCTAAAGATGAATGTCTAAGACCAAGCCCTGCGAGCTGCAGAAGCACCTGACACAACACCAGAGGCTCATTCACCTCTGCACACGAAGTAGCAGGTTTGATGAATGGCTCTGGATGACATTCATAATGGGCACCAGCTTTCAGAAAAAGGGCTTCTAACAGAGCCTCTTGGATACACAGACCCGGCAAGTTCCTGGTGGACTTACATCAGTTGTGAAGAATAAGTTGGATTCTTCCAATCCAAGAACATGGTATATCTCTCCATCTGTTTGTATCATCTTTAATTTCTTTCATCAGTGTCTTATAGTTTTCTGCATACAGGTCTTTTGTCTCCTGAGGTAGGTTGATTCCTAGGTATTTTATTCTTTTTGTTGCAATGGTAAATGGGAGTGTTTCCTCAATTTCTCTTTCAGATTTTTCATCATTAGTGTATAGAAATGCAAGGGACTTCTGTGCATTAATTTTGTATCAAGCTACTTTACCAAATTCATTGATTAGCTCTAGTAGTTTTCTGATAGCATCTTTAGGATTCTCTATGTATAATACCATGTCATCTGCAAACAGTGACAGTTTTACTTCTTCTTTTCCAATTTGGATTCCTTTTATTTCTTTTTCTTCTCTGACTGCTGTGGCTAAAACTTCCAAAACTATGTTGAATAATAGTGCTGAGATTGGGCAACCTTGTCTTGTTCCTGATCTTAGTGGAAATGGGTTCAGTTTTTCACCATTGAAAACGATGTTGGCTGTGGGTTTGTCATATATACTACCCAAAGCAATCTACAGATTCACTGCAATCCCTATCAAACTACCAATGGCATTTTTCACAGAACTAGAACAAAAAAATTTCACAATTGGTATGGAAACACAAAAGACCCCGAATAGCCAAAGCAATCTTGAGAAAGGAAAATGGATCTGGAGGAATCAGGCTCCCTAACTTCAGACTATACTACAAAGTTACAGTATTCAGGACAGTGTGGTACTGGCACAAAAACAGAAATAGAGATCAATGGAACAGGATAGGAAGCCCAGAGATAAACCCACGCACACATGATCACCTTATCTTTGATAAAGGAGGCAAGAATATACAATGGAGAAAAGACAGCCTCTTCAAGAAGTGGTGCTAGGAAAACTGGACAGCTACATGTAAAAGAAAGGAATTAGAACACTCCCTAACACCATACACAAAAATAAACTCAAAATAGATTAAAGACCTAAATGTAAGGCCAGACACTATAAAACTCTTAGAGGAAAACACAGACAGAACACTCTATGACTTAAATCACAGCAAGATCCTTTTTGACCCACCTCCTAGAGAAACAGAAATAAAAACAGAAATAAACAAATGGGACCTAATGAAACTTAAAAGCTTTTGCACAGCAAAGGAAACCATAAACAAGACAAAAAGACACCCCTCAGAATGGGAGAAAATATTTGCAAACGAAGCAACTGACAAAGGATTAATTTCCAAAATATACAAGCAGCTCATGCAGCTCAATATCAAAAAAACAAACAACCCTAATCCAAAAATGGGCAGAAGACCTAAATAGACATTTCTCCAAAGAAGATATACAGATTGCCAACAAACACATGAAAGGATGGTCAACATCACCAATCATTAGAGAAATGCAAATCAAAACTACAGTGAGGGGCTTCCCTGGTGGTGCAGTGGTTGAGAGTACACCTGCCAATGCAGGGGACATGGGTTCGTGCCCCGGTCCAGGAAGATCCCACATGCCGCAGAGCAGCTGGGCCCGTGAGCCATGGCCGCTGAGCCTGTACGTCCGGAGACTGTGCTCCTCAACGGGAGAGGCCACAACAGTGAGAGGCCCATGTACAGCAAAAAAAAAAAAAAAAACCTACATCATCAAAAAATCTACAGAGAACAAACATATGGACACCAAGGAAACTGGCGGGGTGGGGTGGGGGGGTGATGGTGTGATGAATTGGGAGATTGGGATTGACATATATACACTAATATGTATAAAATGGATAACTAATAAGAACCTGCTATATACAAAAATAAATAAAATTCTAAAATTAAAAAAAAATCTACAAACAATAAATGCTGGAGAGAGTGTGGAGAAAAGGGAACACTCTTGCACTGTTGGTGGGAATGTAAATTGATACAGCCAATAAGGAGAACAGTATGGAGGTTCCTTAAAAAATTAAAAATAGAACTACCATACGACCCAGCAATCCCACTACTGGGCATATACCCTGAGAAAACCATAATTCAAAAAGAGTCATGCACCACAATGTTCATTGCAGCACTATTTACTGTAGCCAGGACATGGAAGCAATCTAAGTGTCCATCGACAGTTGAATGGGTAAAGAAGATATGGCACATATATACAATGGAATATTACTCAGCCATAAAAAGAAACAAAATTGAGTTATTTGTAGTGAGGTGGATGGACCTAGAGACTGTCATACAGAGTGAAGTAAGTCAGAAAGAGAAAAACAAATACTGTATGCTAACACATATATATGGAATCAAAAAAAAATGGTTCTGAAGAACCTAGGGGCAGGACAGGAATAAAGACGCAGACGTAGAGAATGGACTTGAGGACACGGGGAGGGGGAAGGGTAAGCTGGGACGAAGTGAGAGAGTGGCATGGACATATATACACTACCAAATGTAAAATAGCTAGCTAGTGGGAAGCAGCCGCATAGCACAGGGAGAGCAGCTCGGTGCTTTGTGTCCACCTAGAGGGGTGGGCTAGGGAGGGTGGGAGGGAGAAGCAAGAGGGAGGAGATATGGGGATATATGTGTATATATAGCTGATTCACTTTGTTATACAGCAGAAACTAACACACCATTGTAAAGCAATTATACTCCAATAAAGATGTTTAAAAAAAAAAAGAAAAGTATAAAATGTAAAAAAAAAAAAAAGAAGTTGGAAGCTTGGGGAGAGGAGTAATAGTAACAAAGTATTAAAAAAAAAACTAACCAAGAATATTTACTATTTAAAATTAATTGACGTACTGGTACCAAACAACGATCTGTGATGCATGAATGTCCCTGCCCAGGTAATTATAAAAGAAGTTTGTAAAATGATGACAGAAAGGCTGTCTACCAGCTTCACTAAAGAATGGTAGGAGCTGAGATAAGACCAGGACCCAATTTATTCCCCTCCCCAAATCAGTTACCAAACATTGTTACAGTAGCATTACAGCAAAATTTAGCTCCATCTCTGCTCCCAAATCAGGCAGCCAATGGTTCTAAGCATGCATTTCAGAATGCAAGGGACTAAAACAGCTTTTCTTTATACTTTAATGAACTACTGCCTGAGAAGCTTCAGTTTAGGTCTCAAACTCCCTTCTCACAACTTTCTAGGAAATGTTTCTACAGTCATTACAATACATTGTTAGTGGGGACAAAAATGATACTAATGAATGACAAATTTAAAACTTGTCTATGATATAAATAATCATTTGCTGCATAAATCCCATGTGCCAGGCATATTCTGGACACCTAAAAAGCAAATGTGACTATGATGTGGTCCCTGCCCTCAAGAAGTTACCAAAGTTGTGGTGGAAACAGAAAAAAATTACAATTTTATATGAAAAAAACTACAATAGATTTATGCACAGTGGTTTAAGGGAGCTGCACATAAAGTGTGAGTTGAGGGTAATATAAGGAAGACAGCTTGGAGATGACAGGATTATTCAGGATTAGATTAAAATTCTTCTACTAAGTAGATCCTCGTCCCATGACTTTTGCCAGTGAAACCCAAGATATTCACATTGAAGAAGGCTGTGTAATATGAAATATCCATATTTGCTGACAAAACTGGTAGTAAAAACTCCAGTAGGTGCCAGACAATGTTTATTGACTGAATGGCTACAAATTGGCAATAATATCTCCCCACCAAGAGATCAGAGGACACTGGTGTTTCTGTTGATGAGTAAACGTCAAACCACTGGCATTAACTCCTTCGTGTTAATCTCCTCTTCCCAACAACTCCTCCCCCTCCATCCAAGACAAAAACCTAGGAGTAATCCTGACAGTCTCACTCTCACTCTTTGTCTCTAATCCAATACCAAGTCTGCTCTCCAATTACACTCCCCCACCCCTTAGTCCCAGCCACCAGCACCACCAGCATTAAAACCTGTCCACATTCACTATTGGCCCTCCTCCATCAATCTATTCTACTTTTAAAACTCAGTAAACCTGATGTTTTCAAAATTCAAATCCAATCTTATTGCTCACTTGCTTAAAACTATTATTAACTCGCCATTGCTTTCAGAATACTGTCCAAGGTCCTCAACATGGCCCCAAAGTCCTAAGTGACCTGGCAGCTTCAGGTTGTACCACATCCTTCATTGTTTTTGCACTGTAACCCACTAGTATTCTCTAACTTCTCCCAATAAGCCAAACTTTCTCCTGCCTCAGGGCCTTTGCACAACCTCTTTCCTCTGCCTAGAACTCGCCTATCCAAACCCAGCCCCATTTTAGACCTCAAGTCAAATTTCACTTCCTAAAAAAGGCTTTCTCTGGCTCTTCATAGTAGATTTGTCCTTCCTACCCCCTAATCCTTATCCCCTCCCTTATGCCCTCTCATACCTCTCAGTACTTTCCCTTCACTGGAATATAAACTCCTAAGGGCAGAGACTGTCTGTATGGTGCATCAATTACAGCTTCTAATTATACACTTTGTGATTATTTGACTAATATCTGCTCCCCCTCCTCACCAGACTGTAAGCATCATGAAGTCAGGGACCATATCTAGCCCATGGTATGCCGACAATAAATATTTACTGAACCCCTCTATCTCTCAACATATCAAAGGCGATGAAAGCCCATGACAAGTTCATATACACAATTTCCAGTGATCAATTGATATGTAGTTAGGAAAAAGTCATAAGGTATATGGGGTGTGTGTCAGGGGAGCCTCTTGATTGGAAAAACTACCTTAGATAACAGAAAAAAGCATGCATGCATGCATGCATGTTGGGAAAGGGGGTGCAGGAGAGCTGAGGGCCACCCACTTCTATAGCCTATGAGCTAATATGTGACTTTAGGATACGTCAATTTACCTGTCAATCAGTTTCCTCATCTATAAAACTAGAAGTGAAAACACTTTCCTGCCCACCTCAAGTGACATGTTGAAGGAGAAGCTTCTATATCAAAGGAAAATGGCTCTACATAAGTAATATATATTTTCACTGTTTAAATGTTTCAAAGAATTTGCCTCTGGGGACAACTCTAGATTTTTTTTTCCTTGCAGAGCTAAATGAATTGTCTTGTTGGACAGTCTGGGTCTGACCAAAATTTCGGGTGAATCACCATGGCTGGTGGAAGCTCTCCATAGTGCAGGTGCCACTTCAAAGGACATTACCCTTTCCACGTATTCAAGAATGATTGGTGAACACAGTTTCTGAAGGTGGAGAAGCTAAACCTTTCTGACCTCCAAACTGAGGCATCCTTTGGAAAGCAGAGTGTTATTGAAACAAAGTCAAAAGGAAGAAAATGTCCTTAAAAAGAAGTCACAAATTCAAATGCTTACGGGGCAGGCAGATGAAGGTGAGAGGCAGCCTGCGTGAGGGGCTAAAGACCCTATGGCACACTGGAGTTGAGGGGAATACATAAAATATTGTCCAAACTAAAGACAGTGGACTGTTATCATTAATTATGCTAAAGAAATAGGCATCAACCAGGCTGTCCCAGGCAAACCAGGACATACGGTCACTTTGACTAGGCGGCATGACTGCTTGGCTCCAGTTAATATGGAAACGCCAAACTACTATTGACAGCTATTCCCATTTTTCAAGAGAAATCAGGAAGTTGGGTTTTTTGTGTAAAATTTTCTGATTTTTAATGTTGACAACAATTTGTTTTTTAACACTGAATATACCACACGAAACACATATTTAGGGAGCCAGCTAGCTGATGGCCTATGTCTGTAAGTATTTTCTCCATCATTATTCACCATCATCACCATCAGCAGGGTTATTTTTCTCCAAAGAGACAAGTGTCTGTATCACCTTCCACTGCAGAGAGAGAATCTTAGGTGAACACATTAATGAGCATGTATCTGCTAAGCACCTAGCAGCTGCCCAACAGGTGCTCTCACAAGTATTACCTCTCTTAAACTACCCAACATCGTGGGGGTAGGGATTCTTACTATCCTCCACTTTACAGGAGACAAATCAGAAGTTCAATGTAACAAAATGATTTAATTTCCCAAACAGCAGACTAGGGATGCAAAGTCATCAATTCTTCACAAGTAACAAGTTTAGAGGAACTTAAAAGGGTAAGAAGCAGAAGGCAAGAAGAAAGAGTAGCATTAAAGCCAAAAAGAAAGGAGTGAGAAAGAAGTAATTTTGACTGTTGGGCATATAATGGGGTCTTAGTATCTTGCTGAATAAATGAATGAACATGTTTGTGAATTTTCAGTTGCGGTGTTGGCATCTGTCAAGTGAAAGAAAATGTATTCGAAGTTAGACCACCTGTATTTGAACATCACCTTCACTGTGCGCTAGAATGTGAATTTTGGTAGATATTTAATATTTCTAACCTCAGTCCCTCACCTATAAAATGGATATAACATCTACTTAGAGGGCTGTTTTGAGAAATAATTGGAACAACATGTATGAAATAACTTGCACGGTGTATGGTACATAGAAAAACAACTCAATGGATGTTCCCTTCCTCCCAGTTCACTTGGGAGGAAGGGGAGATATTATTTGTTTTTCTTTTCCTATTGATTTTATTAGTTTTCTAAAAGCACCTCTTACCTCCAAATGTATCTCTATCCAGTTCTTTTTTATTTACTTTCTTCCCCTTAACTGAATCTGGTTTGCCCCTAACAGGGCTTCCCTCTCTGCCTTTTTCCATGAGGGTTTTTTTGCCTCTGGGCTGGAGGTGAAACGGGAGGAGGTTGATATTCTCCTGGATTCCCATTGCCGATTTCAGATGAAGAGTACACACCTTTCATTCATCTATGAGTCTGCAAGCCCTTCAAGAGCTAGACTGTATCCTCCTCCTGCTGGTCAGACACCCCAGCCTGGGGTGTGGGGGAAGAGTTTGGCCAACAGCGGACCATCAGTAGATGCGTGCTGAGTAACTGAACTGGCCGTACAAACTATCTAAATTCCTCTCTTGTAAATCCCAAGGATAAGCTAGATTTAGAGTTGTCCAGTAATTGTAGAGAAGTTCAACATTACTGAGTAATTAATAAGCACCTGTCCAGTTCTTAAGATTATTATGTGGAAGAATAGACATAAGTTTTAACAAATTTGTCTTTCTCAATTATTGTATATGCACTGAGTTATGGATATAATGGGTATAAAGAGTCTAACCAACTGTTAATATCCAACATAAAAATATATTTGGCTAAGGAATAATGGCATTGAAGGTCATAGAACACCTTATAAAGGCAGTTTCACTGTCAGTATGTACTTCATGGAGTATAGCCATTAAAACTACTCTGCAGTGAATGATGAGGGAAATCAGTTACATTAATTTAGGAAGATTCAAATGCTACGCACATTCATAAAACCTCTAATGGAATAGCACACTCTTCCAACAAGGCAGGGGTCGTTATCAGAAGGGTTCTGCACCTGCACACCCAGGTCTCAGCTACAGTAGAATTGCTCCAATCTGATGCACATTCCATGTTTGTAGAGTCAAGACGGTGGCAAAGCAAATAATGACAGCGAATGCTCCTCAAAATTTACTCCCATTTGGCCCCTAACACATCACTACCCAACCCATGGGAATAATGATCATTTTTTGGTCAAGGTGAAAATGAAAGCAAAATTGTAAATGGCTGCTTTGTTTAGATTCTCTGAGATGGGGGCAGAGATACCACTAAAGGCCCATTAAGGCAGGTCTGTCACCAGCATGATTAACATCTCTCAGCTGATAACTGAGGCTTGTTCTCTGTGCCTCCCTGCACAGAAACAAGGCTATTGATGAAAAGCCCTTGTCAGTGGAGAAAATATGAGCATGATGGAGACTGCCAAAAATATTCCCAAAGTGATACAGGAAGTAAAGCGTACCTGTGGTACTAAGCATATGGCTGGGGATGAGAGAATCCCTGAAAGAGTTTTGAGTTGATGGCCACACACACTTTGCCATATTTTTTTCAGTATGGCTGTGGGGCGCCATTTCCCATCACTGTGCTCTGGGATATGCTGGCCGAGAGGTATCCAACCCCCGACCTGACAGAGGGGGCTGGGCAGTTGGGAGGAACACACCGGGCCTTGTGCAGGTGTGTCTCACAGACCTGTGTGGTGTTCAGGGCAGGGTAAACTGCATGATTTTTGGAATCTGTGGCTCTTATAGGAAACAGCATATCAAGGGAATACTAGGACCAAGCCTGGTCTGCAAAACAAGTGGGATTCCTAAAGTTAAGAGAAGAAAAATCTTCAGGCATGACCACTGTGTGCTCCATAGCAGTGCAGCAGGGTGTACAGAAAGGGGGTCCGGGGGCCTGGGGCCATAGCAGACACAGTGTTCTCCCTCTCGGCATAAGCCTCTCCCCAAAGTTCCAGCCCCTACTAAGAAGTTACAAGTGTCTAAATACGTTAGGATAATAAACCAACTCTAGAAATTATAAACATAAATTTATGTTTCAAAGTTTTTATCAAGATAAAGACAAACCAAAAAAATATGATGGTAATCCTTCACAGCCACATCAGTTTATCAGATGCTATCTAGCCCCCCACCTCCACCCAACACTCCCTCCCCATCTCCTCTTTATAGCTCCATTCTCCAAGGTTACAGAGGCTCAGAAACTCTCAGAGCAGCAGAGCTTTCTCATCTTCTGAAATTTCCCCAAGAAAAAGCAAACATAGACTCTCAAGTGCTACCACAAGTGACAGGAATCCCTAGGCTCCTGCTGTGTTGACAAAATTCTGCAGGAGCAAATGGACCTGGTCAGAAAGAGTCCTGGTTACTGTAATTCTTTAATAGTAACATTTTCCAATCACGGCATCACAGCGATAACCAAGTTCCTCTGACAGGAGAGCATTCTGATAGCAAACCGTTTCAGCCACCCTGGGGGTGGGGAGGGAGAAACAAACACAAAAGCCTGCACAGCAATATAGCCTGAAAGGTTGAGTTTTCATTTACTTCTATCTCTGGAGCTCACGGCACTATAAGCTCCAGCATTAAATTTTAAGCATTTAATGCCGTAGGATCAAGGAGAAGCCAGAGAAGTGTTCAGATTCATCAACCACTGGTCTTGCAGTGAATTTTCAGCAAAGAAAAGAGGGGCATTGCTTGAAGAGAATGCAACATTGCTTGAAGAGAATGCAACATTGATCAGGATGAAAAGCATCTATTTCTGGAGATTTGTGAAATGATATCATTAACCGATTATAGTTTAGAGTGTATAGACATGTGACCCTCAAGAAGGTCAATACTCACTAGAATATGATTTGCTGTGATGACAGAAGCCAAATCTTATTTTAACTACCAGCAGAGATGGAAAGAGACTGGGATCTCTTTGAAATTACGATGGTTAGAATGAAATACACTTAATATAGCAAGTTAATAACACAGTATTTCACATTAAATGAAGCTATAATAGGCCTTTTACAGTTAGGAATTGTGCCTGATAAATTATTGACATGTCAAATATAGAATAATGACCTTAAATGTCTTTTTTCCTCTCTTAGTCTTTCAAGTAAAAGCAATCTGAACCACTTAGTTTTGTGACTATAATACAAATTTTTGGTTTTCTAGCAGAAGGTCCTTTTCTATAACTGTATGGACTGGTACATGAAGAATTAGTCTTTGAAAGAACAAGAATACTGATATCGATTACTAGAAGAAAGTAATGATACTTTATATTTCTTCAGTGTTTCACAGTTTTTCACTCATTTATTCAATGAGTATTTCAGGAGCTCTTACTATGTGCTATGCTAAATGTTAGGTGGATGGTGGTGACCGAATCAAACTCATCTTTACTTCCATGGAACAAAAACCTTTCACACATCCTAGAGAAAAAGACGGAGCAAGAGTTGATACCCCTTGGCTCAGTCTCATCAACTCCTCTTTTTTGTTGTTATGCTTGGAACAGAGGGTCACTGGAGCCCTCTTATGAAAGGGGCTACATCCTGGAAGGACACACAAGGATTCTGTGGGATCCCAAGAACAGGAACAGGCACAGTCAGGCTTCCTAGGACCTATAATTGGACCCAGGACAACCATAAATCTCCACAGGCTTATTTTGCTCTTCTTTTATACCAGGTGTCAGCTACCTCTAGGACTCAGCCACTCTCTGCTGCTCTGCTCTGCTCTCCTCTTGGGACACGTCAATCATGGAGAGGCAGTAGTCAACGAGCCCAAAAGCCCAGGTTTAAATGCCAGCTATGCTACTTACTAGCTGTGTGACAGTGAAGATATTAATTAACCTCTCTGTGCCTTAGTTTCCTCATCTGTAAAGTGGAGATATTAATAGAACCTACCTCATAAAGTTGTTGAAGTGTTCATGACATACATCACATAAAGCACTTGGTATAGTGCTTCTCATTCAATAAAATTGTGACCACAAACACTGACATAGGATTTAGTGAAGTGCCAAGCACTGTTTTAAGGGTTTTCTACATGTTAATTTATGTAATCCTCACAACAACACTATGGTGAAAATACTGCTATTATCTTCATTTCACTGACAAGAAACCAGAGCCTTAGAGAAGTTAAATAAATTGCTGAAGATCACACAACTGACAAGAATCCACATCTATTTCACTCCAAAACCTGGGGTCTTAATGACTGTGCTAGCATAATAACTGGCTGAGTCTTATCCTTGAATCTAAAAATTTTTTCTCCATCTCAATGTTGCTTGATTGAAGTGCTCCTAACTTCTGCTCACCATGACTTCTCTTGGCCCTGATTCTACCTCAGGGCTCTAGTCTATGTTTCCTCTTTCAAATCCCAGCTCATCTTTTCATGACAAATCCCCTCAAGGTTTGCTAAACCACCCTCTGTCAGTGTCTACCCTAGTCCAGTTTGCTCTGAATGTAGGCAATGAGGTTACTTGGTTCAAACAGGACCAGATGGGCATGGCAGACAATAGGACTGACATTTCTAATGTACCCATTCTGTGGATACAATAATAAAGGTTTTTAAAAGTCTGGTAACTAACCCAAGTTAGTCTGTTGTCTCCAGAAGTAGGACTCCAGTCTGGGATTTTTTGACTCCAAGACCAGTGAACCTTCCATAATTCCTCTGGGACATTTCTCTCTGTGTCTATGGAGGCCTAATTCTGCCTAGCTAGGAGCCATCACTTTACTCAAAAATGACTACAGCCAAAATTATACTCAACAATAGCAAGTAAAAATCAGAAAAAAATGACAAATATTTCAGCTATTTCCATATCCCGGAGCTTAGTCCACTGTAAAAGTACATCGTTCACCTAATACAATAAATTCTCTTTAGTATAAACATTTGCTCTTTTTCCCTCCTGATTCCTAAATCAAGATTTCCTGCTTAGGTACTAAGCAGAGAGCAACTTTTTATAGCTCTATCAACAAACAATTCTTGCCCACTCAAACATTGCCAGATGCCATTTTGGGGAGGGTAGGGGAGCTTGGGGGATACTAAGAATCCCAGAATAATCTGCACAAATTCAAATTTTAGAAAATAAAAATGATGGCTTATGAGTGGGAGTAGGGAGTTTGGCAGTGTGGGGTACAATCTGTTTTCCCACTCCTAAGTAAAGAGTTTGTTTATGCTAATTGATTCTCCATCAGGAGATTGGACTTTAGTCTATACACTTTCTCCCAGGCCTGAAATATTCTGAATGTTATGCTTTCAACAGTTTTGGATTAATGTCTGCTAACAGAAGCTAGCTATTAAAACTGAGAATGGAGCAACATAGTTGAAGTTACCTTGGAACATAAAACTATTCCTTAACTATCCTGAGGCCTTGTGTCTTTGTGACATCATGTCCATTATGTTGAAATATCGACTGAGACTTGTCCTCTGCTAGGAGAGGCGAGACAAGTGCTCATACTTAAGAAACTCAAGAAACCTATCTCTTGCGGACAAGTAATAATGATTGCAACAAACCAAGAAGGCCTCAGTTTAACCAACAAATGGATCCTCATGATCTCAAGGATAACAAGAACTGTATTAATGACTTTCCTAACGGTGGAACCCTGTTTATCAAATTACCACAGGGGCAGTGTGGTCTAATGAAAAAAGCATGGCCCCCGAGAGTCTGACAAACCTGAGTTCAAATCCTTCCTCTGGCATGGTTTCTTTCTTAGTTTCCCTTTCTGAGTTTTAGTTTCTTCACCTGTAACAATGGGGATCTTGTCCTAAGAATGCATATATTAGAATGCCTACATAGAAAAAGAAAATAAATAAAGGTTATTTCTTTCCTTCCTTCCCTCATAAGAAACTCCTTATAAGACAAATTTCCACTACAACAGGGCAAATTTGGCATCATTATATCTGATCTCAAATTTGTAATACCTAGAACAGAGCAATAAGAAACTTGTCCTAAGAGAATTTCTACAATAACAGTTCCAAACCAGCTTACTCAAAAGCTGGTTACAACTTTCCCTTGAAACCTCCTATATTTTCAATAAGGTTAATGAGAATGTTTCTAAACAACTATCTGCTAGTTGAGAGTGAAAACATCATCTAGATACTGTTCTGTACCATCTGGTCATTTTGTACCCAGCACACTCACCTCTCACACCTCAGAACAGTGCTGGGGAGGGAGGAGGCTAAAGTCTTTGAAGATCTGATGCTGGAATTCACTAAAATTTTTATAATTCACATCCAGGAAATGCTTAAAGCCATAACTTGGGTAATTAACTAACTTGGCATCGCTCAAAGTTCTGAGTATGGAGAATTAATTAAAAGCAGTATTTCAAGTGTTTGCAAGGGGTAAATTGGGGTGAAATTGTGACAGCTGAATTGAACAGATTGGAATGTAGATGTGTCAGGGCAGAGGTGTCTGAGAATTTTTAACATCTGGAAAGCTGATTAAATTTATTATCTCAGCATTTTCTTCTGCCTTTAATTAGGTAATGACACCCAGAGTAACTATGTAAGACTGCAGAGAGGGGCTCTCTCCCACCAGCGTGGATGTGAAAATCACAGGAGGACTATAGCAGACCTCCTTTTGAATTCAACATGGGTCTTTAAGAGGCGATGACTCTTAGTCCCAAGACATGTGTTTTAAGAAGGGTAAGCTGTGACAAAGCGAGAGAGAAGCATGGACATATATACACTACCAAACGTAAGGTAGATAGCTAGTGGGAAGCAGCCGCATAGCACAGGGAGATCAGCTCTGTGCTTTGTGACCACCTGGAGGGGTGGGATAGGGAGGGTGGGAGGGAGGGAGACGCAAGAGGGAAGAGATATGGGAACATATGTATATGTATAACTGATTCACTTTGTTATAAAGCAGAAACTAACACACCATTTTAGAGCAATTATACTCCAATAAAGATGTAAAAAACTAAAATAAAATAAAAAAGTGTCCAAATAACATTAGCTGTTAAACTCTTAAATGCCAGCCAATCAACAAACATGCTTCAGAGACCTAGTATTGTTGGGCATGGAGGCAGGGACACAAAGAGCAGATCAGACATATTCTTACGAAAGGATAAGTAGGAAGACATAATCTGCACTAAACTGGTAGCGAGAGATACATCCATTAAATACTTTTAGAGCCCAGAGGTGGGTAGTCTTACTCATTGCTGAGGAAGTCACTTGGAAATGAGGTCAAATGGGAATTAAAATAATCCACTCACTTTGCCATTAAGATCTCAGGGTCTTATTAGTCAATGACCTTGGCCCCCAAAAGAAAAAAAAAAGGTTTGGAAAATAGGACATGGTGATATAGGGATCTTGAGAAGGAAAGGAAAAGGAGATAGAGTTTTGGTATTGTTTTTTCCAAAAAAGAACATGTGGTAGGTGATTATGTTATAATCTCATGGCATTATGTCAGTCTGTGGCAGCCATCTACAAAAGACACACTTCTCAGTCAACTCAGTTTTAAACTTTCCACTGATGGAGGCAATAGAATGACCTGTTAGCCATTCCAGTCTGAAGGGGAAATCCAACAGCACCTTATTCCTGGGCCTTGCACATGAAGGAGTTTAGTTGCAAACTTTGCCCCCATCGGCTCTGATTTGGGTTTCAGGAGTCACTGTGGAGGCTCTCCTCGTCATCCAGCACACACTGCCTAGATGGACGCAGCTAGACTTTAGGGTTCGGTTCTCCAGTGAGAATCCTGACTTCACACTGCTCTTCAGACGGTGGGAATTTATGGGTCTCCTGCTTGGCAGAGCCTCATTAGGTAATGAGAGAGGGAGCAGTCCTAAAGAGATGAATAGTAATTCCCCAGTGTAACTTCCTCCTCCACTCCAGCAGACAAATTAATTCCCTGCCTCATGTAATGCTCATGTTCTTTTAAACTCTGGCTGCACCACCATGGCACTGTCGTCTCAATGGATCTACTGGTACTTGTTATTTTAGGGAGGAGTAGACCCATCTGCTTCAGGATAGAAAAGCATTACCAGCTATGCTGCCTAGAAGCCCAGGCTAGTTTTGCATGACTCGTTTGGACAACTCATGTAATAAATAGTTTGTACTTTTTTGCCTACCAGGAGCATGGAGGCCATTCACTTATTCCCCAGTCAATGTGCCAGCAAATATTTATTCATTGTCTACTATGCTTCAGGCACGGTAGGTACTCTACAAGAGTAAGGTTTCTTCTATGTCACAGGAAGACCAAAGCAAGGGGATACGAAGAATTAGTTTACAGACAAATAGATATAATAATAATAATAATCTCTTCAAAATGAAAAGCATTTACAAGGTACTATTAAATAGGTTATTTGCTCTAGAGTAACTGGAGACACGATAAAGGTACCTGAAGGTACTATAGGAAAGAGAGGAAGAGGAATGTTCTTTTGGAGAGTATTCTAGAATTAAACTGCACATGTGTTTTATTGTGGGAGACAATAAGTCCCTGAGACTGGATCACTCAGGCCAAGTCTAAGTCACATAAACTGATGTGCCACGGAGTTCAACCATAAAGCTAACCAGTCGTTACCTCTATTGAGCTTGTACTGTGTATCCAGTGCTTTGCAGATGTTACTTCTCTTAGCCCTCACTGGAAGTAGGAATCAGAGTTAATAGCTTTCTCTTGGTCCCCTACACGAGCATATTAACTAGTAGAAGCAAATTTAAATTCAACTAAAGCCCCAACTAATTTAAATTTAAATTCAACTAAAGCCCCAACTAATTCAATATAAGCTAGGTCATATTGTAACTTTGCCAAAAGCCTACAGTCTTTATGGGGAGATGAGACCTACACACTTAGAAAACTAAAAATACAGGACAACTATGCTAAGGTGGTACGTAGCTTCAGAGGTGAATTTGTTCTTTTAAAGTTCAAGAGTTTTCCAGTGTATTATGGAAAAGGCATATTTACCACCCTTCAACATAAAACAAAATAAGGGTCAGAGGAGAACTATAAACATAGAGTGTTGTAAATAGCAAAGAATTCTAGTTTGGGGTAACCAGGAAAGGACATTTGAGCTTGCCTTGAAGAAAATCAAACATTTTAACAGGTGGAGAAGGAAAGGAATTTTTTCCAAGAAGGCAGGGCATGTGTCCTGGGGACATGGGAGCATATGATCCATTTCAGGAATAACAAGTAGCTCAGTGTGGCTACAGTGTAGCGGATTAATAAGGAAGTATGATGGCAGATGATATCCAAAGAACAGGTTGGGGCTCAATTGTGGAATGCATTGACCACCATGCTAAGAAGTTTATGGTCAACCTTGGAGGCAGTTGGGTGCTATTAATGACTTTCAACAGGAAGGGATATTATCAGATGTGCATTTTATAAACGTAAGTTAGAGAATGGAAAACTGGAGGAAAGACTGGAGAAAATACAGATCAGAGGCTAGCATGTCAGTTAGGAACCTATTACAGTGGTGTAATCTGAGATACTAAAGTTAATAGAGTAGAAGGGAGGGGATACCTTTGAGAAGCACTTAATGGGCAAGATTTAACCACAAAGTGAAGAAGAAGAGAAACTGAACATGAGGCTGTGTTGTCTAGCTTAGGTACTAGACAGAGTATAATGAGAGTAAAGGTAAAGTTAGTGAAGAGTCAGTTTGAGATACAAAAGGTAACAGGTACATAGTCTTTTGGGGAAGAGATCACTGTGGGCTGAGCTAGCAATCAGAAGTCACCCAGAATTGGCCTAAATGGCATGACCCCATGAATGAGGGCAAGAAATCAGGGACTTTTTTTCTAGTTCTCCTACAGCTGAACTTGCATTTTATACTAAGTTTGATCAACTCTGGTCAGGTGCTTGCTCCCTATCTGTTACTGAACTCTAACAACAAAAGTAGAATGCTGAGATTTCTTTCCCCCGAAATGCTGAAGAGTGTCAATTGTAATCCTGTACTAATAGTTATGTCTGTAGCAAAAACAGTACTAATGACTTAAACTTGTAAAGTGCTTTACACATTTAAAATAGTCTAACATTCGTCACTCATTCATTCAACAGCCAACCACGGGAAGTCACTGTGAGGATTAAGAATATGTGCTCTGGAGTTAGGCTGCCTGTGTTAGGCTCTGCCACACACTCACTGTGTGACCCTAGGCAGGTTACTTAACTCCTCTGTGCCATTTTCTCATCTCATCTATAAATGTGTATAATAGTAATGCTGTGATGATGACTGAGTGAGTTAACTCATGTAAAGCATTTAGAAGAATGCCTGGCACTAGTAAGTGTTCAATATACTGTCATTACTTTCCATAGGGCATGCTGATGAATGCTTTAAACAGTCAAGGAGTTTTTAAAGGCAGAGACTATCACAAAGGAGTGTAGAAGTTGTGGGGAGAGAATCAGAATATAGGTAATCTGTATTATTTTTAAAGTAAATCCTCAAGAACTCAGTTATTTATCTTTGTACCTGATTCTACTACGCCTCTGCAATCATAACCGCTGAAGTACTTAGCACTTAAGTATTCTAAGTACTTAGAATACTACCTGGAACAAAGTGGACACATCTAATAAATACTTGCTAATGAATTTATTAGATGTTCAAAGAGAGATGCTAACAAAATGGCAGTAGAATTCAAAAAGAATGATTACTCTTTTGATGGCCACAACGGAAGCAGCTTCGTGCTGTGCTCAGATGAGTGAGATCTGATGTTATGCCATGTGTCCCCAAAACAGCCAGGAGATTAAGATAGAGTACATTCTATAATCTGCAGCTTACTGATGACACTTTGCTATGACAAAGCATGAAGGTGAAGTGATTTGTCCAAGGTCATACAACCACAAAGCAACATCACTGAGTTAGAAACAGAGTGTACCAAGCTTCCTGGCCAGTTCCATCTGTTTGGACCTGCATAGACACCGCAGCTTCAGGGACAAGCTGATTAGCATGTTTTGGCCCTCATTCTACATTATTGGCTATAATCAGACCAACTGAAGTTCCTCTCCCATAGCCTCTGAGTAAATGGCCATTGCGTACCCCTTGTTCAGGCATCCGCTTTGAAGCCACCACTGATGATGAAATTAAAGCCCAGCACAGAGCAGATGGGCCATTTCCCCATTCTGGCTGGCACACATTAGGCTCGCTCTGCATCACAGAGATGCTAACAACAGCAAGGAAGGGAAGCATGACCAACAGCTCAGAGAGCACCACTGCTGCTCACGCAGGCAATGTCAGCAACTCCTTCATCAGGGAGGCAGCGACAGGAGACATGTTTGGGCACAGGCGAAGCAGGGGCACCCAGTAAATGCTCCATGAAAGAACCTGACATTTACAAAAGAAAAAGGATTCAAAATAGTCATTATGATAAATACCATATTGTGAACGTCTTCACATTTATTTTACAGTTTAGCTTTACTTCTTTTCTATTACATATTGGGGCTGGGAAGCACCATCATCTTTTTAGGTTTGGACCCTCTAAAAATTATAAGGTTTGAATTTTTGTTTAAAGCTTAATGTGGAATGGGAAAATGCATATTAGTATCTCAGAAATATTCTGTCTTTTGTTTGAGGTCATTTTAATACCAAAACATCAAAAATCTTTACCTCCAGTTAGATAACAAACACCTTTTTATATCAAGCAAGTAAAACAAATGTTGCTGTGCTATTTTTGGTTTTACCCAAAGTATTTCAAAGATTAATTAATTTACAACTACAACACAATCTTCTTCCAAGTTTCATCCAACACTGTGGTTAAAGCTAGAGGAAGTCCTCAAAATTTGCCTCATACCTAAAGTATCATGTTTCAGAACTTTAAGTGCAGTTCATTCTGGGTGGTAATTTGTCTTTCTTCCTCTGTTTTTCTCTGCACCTACCAGTATTTGCTAAGGTTTCTTCTGTAAGAAGAAAATAAATTTAAGGAAAAGAGGGAAACAAAGACACTGGAAGAAAGAGTACAGAAACTAAGCAAGAATGGTGTAGGGAGGTTAGGCTTTGAAACTGGCTATAGTGCTATGCTGCTTTAAATAACAAATATAATCTCTAAATAAAAATATTTAAAATCCAAACACTTCCTTAGGGATATGTAACAGGTAGGAAAAATATGCAAATATTGGCCATCAAACAAAAGGATGTTCATAAAAAAGACATTCAGGGATTACTTATTTACTGCTTATACCATTTTCTGATCAAGATATCATCTAATAACTTGACTTACTAATTAGGATGTGTACCAGCTGAAATTCTGGGCTTTAGAGCCTTGGCATTAAGACATTGGGTGATTTCTTTAATCCCTGGAATTCAATGAAAATGGGAAGGTGTGAGACCTTCAAAGTAGTATACCTTTAATTACTCAGATACTTAAGCTGAGACATGGGCAGTTTCTCTGGGTCTGTATTAACTCTTAGTCTGAATGAGCTTTGAATTACTTTTAAAGGAAACCTTCCAGTTTTGACAGAGAAGCTAGAAACAAATCATGGTGAGTAATGCTCTTTGATCCCCATTTCTTGCCTCTATGATATCAGTGTTTTAAGACCATTTCCTATGGTGCTAGAGTACTATCACATATTCTGCTCAGGCCATCATCTAGAATATGCAACAGAAGTCCAAATATCATGTATTTAAAAGCACAGAAGAAATAAAATTATATTCACCCTATGCAATGCCATTTCCCCATAAATCTTTCTTAATGGATATTATTTACCTGAGTCAACATTTCATTATAGTCTCTGCACATCCTAATAGTTCTAGTTTTGATTCTGCAAAACAAGATATCTCTTCATGGGGGAAAGAGAGCTGTTTCAGGGCAAATATAGTCAATATGGCTTATCATTTTACCGTTTAGTACCCAATACAGACCACTTGTGTTACTGATCTGCAAAAGTAATCCAGCTCATCTGTGAAGAGTAGGATGTGTTACACCAGCACAACACAATAGACAAACAGTTTCACATCCCTCATGTTTATGCATTCATCCAACAAGTATTCTTACTGAGAGCCTACTAGGTATGGGAAATGAACCAAGCACTGAAGAAAAGCTGTAAAAAATATAAACAAGATTCATAATGTCATATTTTGACCCTTTGGTTGAGAGAGATGTGAGATGCACAATAAACAAATAAAAAAATTTAAAGTCATTTCTGTTGTGAGAAGGACTATAAAGAAAAAAATTTTAATGGTAGAAAGTAATTGGGGAAAAGAGGAAAAGCAAGTGGGCCTCTTAGAAGGAGTGGTGATTCAAAGCCTCCCTAGGGACGTGATATTGATATGAACACAAAAAGATGAGAAGGATCGAACCAAGCCAAGAGCTGGGAATGGACCAATCCAGGAAGAGAGGAAAGTATGTGCAAAGGCCCTGAGGAGACTTGGCATGTCCAGTGGGGCTGGATGGAGAAGTGGTGTCGGACATAATAATGATAGAGAGACCACACAGGGCCTATAGAGAGTTCAAATTTCAAGAGGAGTGGAAATCTATTAGCAGATTTAAAGCAAGGAATGTCTTAGTCTAATTTCCCCTTTTAAAATTATCTCTCTAACTGCTGTAAGGTGTAGATGGTGAGGGGAAAATCAGGGAAGCACAGACACCAGCAATGAGGTTATTACTGCAGTCCAGATGAGAGAAATGTTGGTAGCTTAAACCAGGGTTGTAGTAGTAGAAACAGAAGAGAACTGTTAGACAGATATACTGAAAATAGAAACAATAGAATGTGGAGATTATCTGGATGTGGGAAACCATGGTGAAGTAGAGAAAGGAATCAAAAGTTATTCTTAAATTGTTGGCTTGAGAAACTGGAGTCTGGAGCTCAGGAGATAAGTCTAGAGATATAGACTCGGGAGTCACTTTGCTACAGATGGTATTTAAAGCCATGGAACTGGATAAGGTCATCTAAGAAGCATAGACAAAGAAGAGAAGCCACTTCAACATCTGGAGAACAGGTAGAGACTGAAGAGGCACCTAAGAAAACTGAGAAGAAACAATTAGATGGAAGGAAAACCAAGAGCATGTGGTGTTACAGAATCCAAAAGAGGAGAGTTGCTCAGGAAATAAGTAGTCAACTACATTGAGTGCTGATAAGAGTTCAGGTGAATTTAGAATAAAGGCCTGTACATTGGATCTGGCACCTTAGAAATTATTATTGACCTTGACAAGAGGTTTCAGTGAGAGATGGGGATTAACATCCAATTGGAGTGCATGAAGACTGAATGGGAAATGAGGAAGAGAAGACCGTAGGTCTACCCAATTCATTTGAGAAGTTTTGCTGTGAAGATGAGCAGAAGAATAAGGAGTTAACTAACGGGAGATGCAGGACCAAGAATTTTTGTTTTGTTTTAATATGGAAGATTCTAGAATCCTGCTAATTGGAGTGATCAAGTAAGAGGAAGGGAGATGAAGGATAACTGAAGGAGAGAAATCTTTTCAAAGGTAGGAGAGAAGAGGATCTTGAGTGAGAATAAAGGGGCAAATCTTGGATAGGAACAGGGCAAACATTCCATGAGGAAAAACAGAAAAGGTGAGAACAGATGCCAGCAGATGTGTAGCTCTGTGGTGGAAAAGGCAAAGTCATCAGTTAGGGAACTGGAAACTGTAGGAAGTTTGACAAGAGAGGTGAAGATCTGAATTGTTTCTAAGAGAGAGAAACTGAACTCACTAGGGAACTGTAAGTGGTGGCTGAATGCTGTTTGAAATTTAGTCATTAATTAATGTGAAACCAGTACATCGGATTTTGTGATTTTCTTCCGTAAAGTTTGGCTGTCACTGTACAGGAACCGAAAAAATGGATAGCTGTTTTCACCCAACACTGAGGTTTAGTCTGACAAATAAAATGAAGGGAAAGTGAGGCAAAGGAGTTAAGGGTTTCTACAGTGGGGGATATAGTGAAAGACCATGAAATCAATTGAGGTAACAAAAGAGGTAAAGAGAAGAGGTGAGAGGTTGATGGATAATGAAAAAAGCCAGTGTCATTGGGTAGGGGATTCAATAAGATCAAAAATTTGTTGCAGAGAGAACCTTGGAATAAATAAGCTTCAAAACAGCACTTATTGACCAGGGAGTAGGATGCTGAGTATCCAGATTTCCGATACGCAATTACTGGTGGTGATAAAATTAAGCGTGTGACCATGAGAGTCAGTGGCTGAGGTAGAGAGGAAGGCTATATCATACGTTTTGATTCTTAGCAATTTCTTGTAAGGAAATCAAGCCAAAAACCCCACTGTGGGGTGGTATTTGGAAGTAGGAAACTGTGGGTCATGTTACATTTCTGCCATATTCTAGCAGCATGACTTGGAAATCCCCTTAGCACCTCAGTTTTATCATCTGCAAAATGGAACTAATAGTAACTAAGTCAACACTCACAAGGTTATTGTCACTTTTAAATAGAGTAACATATATCAAATTCATTTTAAACTAGGAGACCACTGTAAAATGCAAGTCATGATTGGGATTATTTTATAGGTAAGGAAACCAAGGCTCAAGAAAACTAAATGGTCAAGGTTTGACAGTAAATGAAGAATTAAATTCCCATTGCTTGATTCACAGTCCAGTGCTCTTTCCATCAAGCCATTTACCATTTTGCCAATCAAACACAAAATCTAACTCCCATTTGTTAAAAACAAGTAATTTTGCATATCTGGATCTTTGTGCAAATAAACCCACTGAATTACAAATTGATTTTTCATGAATTGTCACCCAAAGCACAGACGTCCTTAATACCCTACCATTACAACATATTACCTCCTAGGGTCAAGGAATGAGGATCAGAACAACTATCTATCTTGAGTATTAATGTGTAATGCAGATCCTCATAAGTCTGATGTGAATGCAAGAGCAAACTCCCACATTATCAATGCTGGGAGGTTTTCTGGGTTTGCATTATCCAGAATGACATGCATATACTGAAGCTAAACTTTAACAAAAAACAAGCAAACAAAGAATAAAATCTCTCTCCTGGCCCAGAGCATTGCATTAGCCACAGGATAAAATGGACATAGCAGTAAAGGTAACTGAACCAGTGTGAGTGAGCAGTAAAGGGTAACTTAACCAGTGTGAGTAATACTTCGTATGACCCCATGAAAATCAATCAACAAGAACAATAAACTAAATTTAGAACAGCAAGAAAAAGAAATAAGATATTTATTGCTCTTCTCTCACGTCTGGAATGAATAATGTAGTACGGGAATCCTGACTAAATTACAGTGTGCGTACATCCAACGAAAATTGTACTCTACTGCTTACAAATGACACTTTGCTAATCAGGTGATGGTGGTTGTGCCCTCTTGTAAAGTAGGCACCAAAAAAAACATCATCCCAGAGTGTGAGACTAGGGCTTGACCGCTGGAATCCACTCTTTCTTTCCTAAAGGGCACTGTTGTGGCTACTATAGCCCCTCACAAGTGTTATCAACCATACGCTGGAAAGAGATGCCTGCCATCTGCCAATGACTCTAGTCCCCTCCTTAAGAGAGTGGCTAAGAGGAGACTCATCACAGCCTTGCTCATTTTCTGTTTTATAAAATAAAACCTCCTCCCATTTCTTGTTGACTTTTCACATTCTACCTTCTTTCATTTTTCTAAAGGGAGCATGAGACATGACAAGAAAAGGTCATTTACTTTAGTAAACAGGATTCAGCTTGCCTCCTACACAACCTGTCGCCAATTCTCCCACAACCCCACCTCCTTCCTCTTCAGCCAATGCCGGTCAGGCTTCTAGAACAGCTCTGCCAGAATCTGTTTGGTTGTGTGTTTGTGTGTGTGTGTGCCTGGGTTTGGAGGCACAAGGCTGAAACTATAGCCTTTCTGGTTTTGTACAAGGTGATGCTTTCATTAATCACTTGTCTGTTCCCTAGTCCCCAGAGAGAGCCCCTCAAAAATTCCTATTCTATACCTTCTCTCTGTTCGTCAGATCCTCAGTCCCATCTCTGCTCCCCTCATGTTTAATTAAATGCCCTTTCTCCCACTTCTATTGAGAATATGGCAGTTCTAAGACACAGACTATCCTTATCCTTCCTACCCAAATATTCTATACTCTACCTTCCTTTGTCCCCTTCTCCTCCTTCCTTCTTTCTTCTCCAATACACCATCCCTACAATACACCTAATGCTTTTCCTTCTTTCCACATCTACCTCTGTATATCTTCACTCCTCTCTGCCTCTCCAAATGTTATTGAAACATAAAGATTCATCTCAAATCCCACCTCACATATAAAATCTTCCCTCACCTTCCCTGACATCACCCTCTTCTAGATTCCAATGAAAAATATTTTTTATAACAGTGATCTGGCAATTAATTTAACTGCCTTGTGACAACTGCACTATTATCTTGGATTGCTGTTTTATTTTCATATTTTGTTATTTTATTTCTGCCATATCTCTCCATATGCTGCAAAAAGAAATACAAACCAAATTCTTAAAAAGTAATTATTTGTGTAAAACTCTTGAAGAAATGTCAAAGGTAGGAACTTACTGTACAAGGAGTCAGTGCCTCAAATATCCTCTTCATCCATCTACAACCCTTGTGAGTGGGACTGGAGATCAGGTGTTATTTTCAGATTTAGGATCAGGGGCCACAGCCAGGACCACTGTTCTCCATCCACCTTCTCTCCCTCCTCACCCACAAAATCTCAGTCAAGACCAAACTGATGATCTATGACCCAGTGCCTAAGGCTGTATGCAGGTTTGTGCCTCTTTAGCCCTGAGAAGATGCACTCCTTACACACACACACACACACACACACACACACACACACACACACTCCACGTTGGGCCAATCCATCAGACAAGGCTTTTGTCCAGACACTTTCTCCTTTGATCTGATCATTGACACACTCAGGCTGCAGTGTCCACATTCAATTTGGTTGATGACCAGCCTGGCTCTTGCCAAGTCTCTCTTCCCAGGGAGGATATCCTCCCCCATTATCCACTGCATGCAGATAGGAATCTAAGTACAGACAGATTCCCCCAGAACAATTTATTCAAAGATTCTTTCAGCAACCCTTTATTAAGCATCTGCTCTGTCCTGGACCTCAAACCTTGATGCCTGGGCCATCTTGCTTCCCTACGACCATGGCAGCCTCTCTCCTAAGCCCAGTTTTCCCCAATCCCTGTGCTGCCTTGGTTCATGAGTTTCTGCCTGACCCTGCTTCCTGTCCTTCACCAACTCCGTAGATTGAGACCACCACACACATCACAGACCAGTTTACTTGCCACCATTTTTTCCATCTTGCAAATTTCAGCACCCTTAAGAATTTTAAAGCCGTAAAATCTTGAGAGCAGTTTGAAGACTATACACTGTGCTCCAAACAGTGACCTCAAATTGAAGAAAGAATACATAAATGGTTCAAAAAAATGTATATTTGGTATTTGTTTTGTTTTCTGTAATATACATTATCGAAAGTAGAACTTGACAGAATTTTCTCGGCTGTCAAGGTCCCTTGGGTTCCTGTACCCACTTTCCACATGGGGGTGTGGGAGGGGTTCCCACACAATGCCAGGCAGTTTTGGACACCAGCAGGGTATCCCACAATTCGGCTCAATTCTGACACTATCTATCCGGAGATAGCATCAGATTCCACAGGTTAAGATCAGTCCTACAAGACTGCCTCCCACCTTCAGATGCCACTCACAAATCTCTGCTTCTGACAGACCAGCTACAGAATGGAGGTTCCAATGACCCCCTCCTTGGCAACTCAATACAGACTCCAGTTGCAGACTCAGGTGGTTACCTGTACTTCTGACTGACTGGCTATAAATCAGAGGTTCCCAAGACCCCCTCTGTGGGTTCATCAGAGAAACATTTTACCTACTAGATCACTAGTTTATTGGCAAAGGATATAACTCAGGAACAGCCAGATGGAAGAGACACTTAGGGCAAGGTATGGGGAAAGGGTGTGGAGCTTCCATACCCTCTCCAGGCTTGCCACTCTCCCCAGTCTCCATGTGTTCACCAATCCAGAATTTCTCCAAAACCCGTTCTTTTGGGGTTTTATGGAGGCTTCATTACATAGGCATGATTGATTAAATCACTGGCCATTGGCAACTGATCCAACCTCTAATCCCCTCTCTTCTCCCTGGAGGTCAGGGGGGTAGGACTGAAATTTCCAACCCTCTAATCACAGAGTTGGCAACCAGTCCCTATCCTTAGGTGCTTTCCAAAAGTCATCTCGTTAACATAATGAGAAAACATAACATAACCCTCAGGAAATTCCAAGGGTTTTAGGAGCTCTGTGCCAGAGCATGAGGGAGATCAAATACGTGCTTTATGTTATAAATCACAATCTCACACAAGACGAGTCAGAAACAGAATGAAAAGCACTGCAGGAGGAATGGATTTTAAAAGGGCAAGAAGCATTGCTCTCAGGATACCTGCTTTGCCATTTTACTTCTCTGAAGGAGCTCTGCCTTTACTAAGGAGAAGCAATGAGCATGTACTTCTCAGGCAGCAGTTCTGCGTTTTCTCCTCACTCATCCAACTGACCTGTGTCTTAATTTCCCTCACATAAACAAGGAGAATAATAAAAGAGCCCCATCTGTAGCTCACAGAGCAAATAAAAAACTAAGCCAGACTCATCAATTCAGTGTTTCTAATTTTCACAAATTTATTTTCGCACGAGTGAAGCCTGAAAGGGAAGGACGCCCAATGATGTACTAACATTGAACAGTAAAGTGACAGCAACATCCAAAATTTCCCAGACGGACTCGCTAATGTTCAAAGTAAAACAAACCCAACAACACCACCGATCCCTCCCCTTAGGAAGAAACCGTTATATTTACACGATCTGTGAACATTAAACAGACCCGCAGAATAATGCTGAAAGGTAGCATGCTGCTTGCAGTGCAAAGACTCCTTCGGTTTTCCAAATGGGCCTTCCTTAATTGACCTTATCAATTTAGCTTTTCACCCCTGGCATGTATGGTCTCTAATTTACCTTGAATTTATTGGAACCATTTGATTTTTTGACCATTATTTTCCCATTACAGAATGTATCATGTAAATGTATTTTCAGGTTCACTAAGAGTAGAGAAGGCTTGCACTGCTTAATGAAAGTACATTTTACCATGTCCTGCATTTATCCCTGAATGCCCATTTCTTATATCAGTTCATGGAGAAATGGAGAAGACCAGGGCCTCCCTGCTGGGGTGGGATAGAAACAGGGTCTGACCCAGCTGAAGACCCTGAAAGATGGTGCAGTTTATGCAAGGCATGAGATCCAGTATGTAGTGAAAATAATAACTATGGAGAGAGGCAACAAATACAACCAGTGGGATATCCCAAAATGTGAATAGAGCATGAGAATTACAAATCCATGGTTAGCAATGATACCTAGAAGTCCAGGCAGGAAGGCAGGAAGTACAGAAGCATTTGATTTGGTAAAAATGTTGTTTCTCCCCAAATTAATCCAAAAATTCAAAGAAATTCCTATCAAAATCCTGAGATTTTTTTTTAATCCTAAGATTCTTAAAACATAAATTTGGCAAGCTGTTTCTAAAGTTTATCTGGAAAAATAAATACTAAAGAATAGCCAAGAAATTTTTGGTGGGAAAAAAATTGATGTACTAGTTCTTACACATATTAAACTATACTGTAAAGCTAATTATCAAAACTTTATTGATGCCAGAATAAGAAAATTATATAAATGGACCAGACTACAATTCAGAAGCAGATCCATGTATTATATAAAATTTAGTCTCTGATCAATTAGCATTTAACAGAAAAACATCTGTCTGTAACTCAGTCGGTAGGTTATACAATTTATTGTCCAAATCAGGACAGTTTGAGAGTGAAAGGAAGTACCAGTGAGATGCTGGGATGATCACCAAAAATTGGACTGCCCTATGCAAATCCAGACACATGGTTATGGAGTTAAAGACAGGGTTATCCCTGCATAATTATTAATAGCTCCCTATTCATTCTCAAAGGTGTTCCAATTTGGACAGTAAGTAATAAAAAAAATTTTTTTTAATAAATAATAAATTTTAAAAATCCCATGGCTGCTCTAGTTCTAGGGTCCTGGTCACCAGGCAGGTATTCAAGAACCAAGCTCCAGGCTCTGAGAGAAGCTGTGACAAGAAGAAGGCAGATCCCCAATTCTCATACAGGAACAAAAGGTAATATTTAGATTACATCTATAAGAATTGGGGGATAGCAATCAAGGCAGAATTCTAGTTTTGATGACTTAGAAATACAGGAGACAGAGCACCAAGGATACTTGACATTGAATGTCAAAGTTCTGATCAGGAGAGGATGCCTCACGTCAGGAGAGGCCGGAAGGTAAAGACCAAGGTTGGCGTTGTGCAGGGCCTAGCACAGTTTTTACTTAATTACTTTCATTTACTTTATAAATATCACACATTTTTAGTGAAATTTTTGAGACAGATTGGTCATTATTTTTATCAATTTAAAAAAAAAAATCTCCATAAAATGGTTCTCAGTTAAAAGCTACAGAGGTTAAAATAAGATAAAATATGTGAAGGGGTTGCAGAGGGCTGACAAGCCTTCCAAGAGTGGCCATACATGTGCTATTATCACTGAAATTTAAAGGCAACATTTATTGCTAGACACTTTACATACATTATGTTATTTAGCCATAACCAGCACTCCAAGTTGATTGTGTTAGCTTCATCTAACAGAGTATGCTAAGGCTTCCCGAAAAGATACCCACCATTGCTAAGTGGCAGAGTCAGAACCCAGTCTGTTTGGTTTTTATTGGTACCAAGGTTACTCTTTGGGTAGATAAACAGAGATGCCTAAAAACACAGGGTAAGTTCAACTGACACTTACTCTTGGAAAAAACAATTACACAAAATCTAGTCAGAGATTTTAAGAGCATAGATAGTCATTAAATTACAATTATCTGTTTGCTTGATAATTTATGTGTTTACCTGTAAGAGCAAAATTGCATATGAATCTTAGAATCATCCTTGCCTCCTCTAGTTTTACACATTCTACAATCCACTCTCAGCAAATTCTGTCAGCTCTACCTTCAAAACATTTACAGCCCCTCCACTGCTACCGTACTGGTCCACGAGTCTATCCTCTCTTGTCTCAACTGTTTCTACAACCTCAAAACAGGACTCCCTGCTTCAGTCCTTGCCCTCTGCAGTCTGTTCTCAACACAGCAGGCAGAGTGGTTCCAGTAAAGTCTACGTTAATCATGTCTCGCCAGTGCTCGAAGTCCTGTAATGACTCCCCATTTCACTCGGAGCAAAACCCAAGTTCTGACCACTGCCTACAAGGCCCGTTGTGATCTGCTGCCTCCTAACTTTCTAACTTGTCTCCAACCATATCCCCCTAACTCGCTTTGTCTCCTCTCTGTTCCTCAAAAACAATAGTACACGATCACCTCAGCCTGTTTACACTTGCCATTCTCCTGCCTTGGATGTGAAATCTCTTACCTCTCACCACTGGCTAAATCCTTTACCACCTCAAGTTTTCACCAACATGTCAGTTTATCAGTGAGGTTTCCCTGGCTGCTGTAAATAAGTTATCAACCTCCTCATCCCACAGCATCACCCGCCTTACCCTGCAGAACATTCTCCCAGGCTCTTATCACTGACATTATATAGTTACAGTCTTATTTATCTTACCTCTTTATCCCCACTTGAATGTATTAGGTTGAGTAATATGAAATTACCATTTGCATAGGTCAAAAATGATCAACTATCTACAATTTCATCTGGTTTAATTTAGTATCTTTATGAGGATCTGTTTTATCTCTTCTAAATTTCCTTATGCAGATAATAATGCCTTGCATATAAATAACAAGTGTTTCGATTCATTGTTTAAATCAAGTGTTTTGATTTATTGTTTAACAACAATAAATACTTGTCAAAAAATGATTTATTTGAGGCAAAATTTAAAGAACTAGAGCACACAGGAGTACTCAAGTGTCTTATCTAACTGGTAGTAATCACTTTCCATCTCAGCTCAGTTTGGTCCTCGGATGCCATCTCACGTGCCCACCCAATCAGGGAGCTGGTCTGCCCTGAACTCCCCTCGTGGTTTCTTTGGAGCTCAAAGCCAGAGGCAGCCATACCACTTGCCTCTATCACTTCAAAGACTTCAAAGCTCTGAGCTCTTTTGACAGTTTCAGAAAGAGAAGGTATCTATTACTTTTTGCTGCTGATTCCCCTTGGGTATTCTGTACTTGCAAATGGGAAACCTGGCATAGGCAGGGCATCTTCAGGCTCCAGGCAGGCTTCCAGATCAACCAGTCATGCCTGCTCTTCTGATTTAGGAATAGGAACAAGATAAAAGACCTAGAGTCTTCCATTTCTGCTCCCTTTGCTCAAGGCTTAGAGATTCCTGATTTCCAGTCTTAATACTTATGAAACACATTTGACTTCCTCTCTTATTTCCTTTTATTTATTCTCAGCAATTTACTCCTCTCTTTGCTTTCCTACTAATCAATATGACCTTTACATATTTGCATAGGTGATTACTTCTTTATAGTAATAAAAGCTCAATAATCTCAGGCCACTTTTCCCCCGTTTTTGAATTTGAGTTCAGAATAATTAAATAGGCTTCACCCCTTTGTTCAGGCAAATGTTTTTGTTTTTGTTTTTGTTTTTTTTGCGGTACGCGGGCCTCTTCCGTTGTGGAGCACAGGCTCCGGACGCGCAGGCTCAGCGGCCATGGCTCACGAGCCCAGCCGCTCCGTGGCATCATCCCGGACCGGGGCACAAACCCGCGTCCCTTGCATCGGCAGGTGGAGTCCCAACCACTGCGCCACCAGGGAAGCCCGAGGCAAATGTATTTTTAACAGAACTGAACACTCTTACATTCAGAACGTGATCATAACTGGATGCAGTGAGGAGAATGTGCATGTCTTGGAAATGACTACAATGCATGTTCACTGCCTTTTCCTCCTCACCCTTCTCACTAATCCATTCTCCAGACCAATTTCCCCTTTTGGGACTCTAGAAATTCACTGGGCACATTCGTCTGAAAGTTTTTGATACCTCATTTTCTTTTACTGAAATAATTGCTGAGCTGCATGAGGTGAGGAGTTCCTCATTCGCCGGTTCTCGTTTACAGAGAGAAAGCCATCTTCATTTTAGCTACAGAGCAAATGTTCAGTATGCCCCTATTCAAAAATATTAACTCAACTTTTTTAGGATAGGATTTTCTGCTTCAGTTATAGTCCTAGCCTTCACTGCTACACCTTTCCTCCAGACTGAGCCTTGGAAGATAGAGTGCAAAAGACGTAAGGATGAGCAGGATAAGAAACAGATCTCCAGAGCACTTACTATGTCTATCTTAGTCCATTCAGGCTGCTATAACAGAATACCACAAATTGAGTGGCTCATAAAGAGCAGAAATTTATTTCTTATGTTCTGGAGGCTGGGAAGTCCAAGATCAAGGCACCACCATATTTGGTGTCTAGTGAGGATCCGCTTCCTGATAAAAGATGGTCCATCTACTCATTGTCTCCCCACATGGCAGAAGAGTTGAGGGCGTTCTCTAAGGTCTCTTTTGCAAGGACACTAATCCCATTCATGAGGCCTCCACCCTATGACTTAATCACCTCTCAAAGGTCCCATCTCCTAATATCATCACCTTTAGAGTTAGGATTTCAAGTTATGAATGATAGGGGGACACAAACAGTCAAACCACAACAATGTCTCAGGTCCCTGTTCCATAGATCCCCTTGTTTCCATCTCACACTCTTGAGAAATTGGTTATATATGGAGAGTCTGAGGAAGAAAAGACCTGGGAAATAAGATGGTTCAAGACAGTGGCTTTGTGAGAAGCTATACAGAGAGGAACTCTAATCCACTGTGGAACTGTAAGTCCTCTGCTCTCATTTATATTCCAGGAGTAGTGTGGGCAAGAATTACTTCTAGAAGTGCTAGAGCTTCCTTTTTCTCCACTCAAACTTGGAACAACTTTACCATCCTTCTCTCTCCCACTGTCATTAAGGGCATATCCAAAATCAGCAGACAGCAGGGATAATAGCTCAAAACTATACCAACAGTTTATTCGTCATTTTAAAACTTAGGGCAGTTTTAAAGGTCAAATGTGTGTTCTTTCTAACTACCATCTCAGTATTTTCCTTGTCTCTTTGACCTTAATTTTAACTAGAAGCTCTTCTCTAAGGTAACAAGATTTCAACTTCCAGAGGCTAACAGGTCTTTCAGAACCATCCTCACACAAATGCAGGTAATAGCACTGCTTTCTGAAACAGGCTTACTTTTCTCTCTGCCATGTAATATTTGCAGCCTGATTCCAGAAATGTATCCAAAGTTCAGAGACACATCGTAGCATATTTGACTTTCTGGAGCAAGAGCTAATATGCAATTCACACAAGAACAATCAGGCTATTAAAGATGGTCAGAAGTTCACCAATTAATATTTGTTGCCAATTTACCAAGTTCATTGTTATGCTTAAGCACTTGATTTTTTTTTAAGACTTCCCATACTCCTATACTGGTCAGAAACAGGGAATTAAGCTCTCACATTTAGTGTGGTATCTGATACCTAGTACATTCCTAACAAATATTTATAAATGAAGGTATCAATAAATGAAAAACTGTTTAAAAGATAAAGAAAAGGAGAATACCTTTTTAGAGAGGATGTTGAGGAGGAATGACCCAAGACTTATATACTAGATAAAATAGAACTTTAACTCCTACTTTACTGAAACCTAAATTTCCTGTATTTCATACTGAAATATTAGATTCTTAAAATAGAAATTCTTTTTCTTGAGAGATAATCACTTACCATCATCAGACGTATCATTTACACCAAATGGTCACCCTGCTAGAGTATTTGGGGAATATTTCGAAATGATGAATAAGGCTCTTGTCAAACATGTTATTCCTTAAGTAAATACAAATTCATTTATAACTGACAAGGTGATAAAGAAAATTAGAATCATTTTGCTAGAGTTTTGACACAGGCAGACATCAAGGGCAGCTCAGGGACTTTATCCTCTAGGGCTCCCAAGAACAAAAGCCAAACCTCAGCGTGTTGTCTACACCTGCCCTTCCTTCTGAGTCCTTGCACACATCCACTGCCTGCAGCCCTTTCCCCTGGGTGTTTTGCTTAGAATTTTCTTTATCCTTCTCAATCCTTCTTCCCTTTCCCCCTAAATCCATTCCATTCCATCCAAAGAGCACCACTCCTTTCACTGTATTCCCCACTGCAGTTAATGATGCCACCATCCACACAGTCCCCAGTGAGAAACCTGTTTTCAAATCCTCTTACCATCACCTTTTCCCCCTTTAATCCAATCAGCGTCAAATCCTGACCTCACATCTTCCAAATACTGCCTGGATCTCTTAATTCTCTGTTGTCCCCACTTCCTTCAGCTCTGGCTTGCATTATTGCCATCACCATCTAATTTCCTGCTTATTGTTTTGTCCAGCTTAATTTAATCTCAACACTACCTTCAGAATAATATTTCAGATATATAAATATGATCATGTTGCTTGCTCTCTTGCTAAAAAAATGTACAATGAATTACAAAGTTAAAAGATTTTTTAAATGCATAATAGGACTCCATCATCTTCAAGATAAAGCCCAGGACCTCTTCACAGCCTTTGCAAAAGCAGGTGTGGAATTCCAGGATCTGACTTTACTTTCAATTTCCTATATGTACCACATTCAACCAAACCAGCCAGGAATGTTAATGTGATCTCAGGATCCATAAATGGAAGGAAGTTATAGTTTTGCCATCCTCAGCACTAATCAGATGACACTAGAAGTACTATATTCAGAAAAACAGAATTTTACATTGTTTAAGAGTGCAGCCTCTGAATGTAGGCTGCCAGAAGTCACATCCTGTCTCCTCTAATTTCCAGCTCTGTGACTTTGGGCAAATTATTTAATGTCCTTATGCTTTAGTTTCCTCATCAGTAAGATAGGAATGATAAGAGTACCTGTCTTATAGAGATTTTGTGGCAACTAAATTAATTAAAACATATAGAGCACTATTAAATAATAAATTTTACTAGTATTATGTCCATGGTACTTTAGGAGAGACATTAACCAACGGAGCATGGCCTGAGGAAATGACTAGAATAAGAAAAGAAATTGAGATCATGTTATGTGAAGAACAGTTGGATAACATGTAGTTCATAGTGAAGAAGTGTTGGCAGAATAATACAGCTGTGCTAAAACATCTGGAAAACAATCCAGAATGTAGAATCAGGAGCAATAGTGAAACTCTATGAAGATAGATTCCAGTTCAAATTATAGAAACACTTTCCATTAGATAGAAACGTCCAAAAGGAGGAGGAGGGGTGTTATAATTTAATCATTAGTTTTCAGCCAGCGTGACAAGACACACTACGCTGTGATTGATTATGAATGGCACATGTTAAAGTTGGTGAATAACTGGGAGTCTATGCTGCAGCCTGATCTTCAGAACTTAGTAATGCCCATGGAGTGGCGTGCAAGAAAATGTATGTCACGAAGCGGAAAGGACCAAGAATCACTGCTTTGAAAGAGAGGCTCATCTTATGTTGATACTTGAGAAGCAAAAGAAAAGTGCAGTGATGAATCCCACTGCACCAATTATCATCTCCTCCCAGATTTGGTTTTCACAGCTCTTCACACTACAGCTATATAACATGAACCCTCTACTTCAAGAACTTCCAATCTCTCACGCAACCACCACATACTAGGCTCACATCAGTGAGCCTATTCAATTGCCCTTTTCAGAAAGTCTTCCTAACATTCTTCCTCTTCTTTGGTTGTCAATTTCCCCTCCTCCAATTGTTGGAGGTAGATATTACAACCTTCATTTTTACAGATAAGGAAGTTGAGATTCAGAAGGGTTAATTAACTCATTCCATGTCACAGAGCAAGGAAGGAATGAAAGTGAGAGGTAAAAGCTATTCTATCTGCCTCCTTGATCCATGCTGCCTCTTTCCAATTTAGGGATAGACAGGAGGGTTGAAGAATAAACAGGATTCCAAATTCTGTCAGTCACTCATCTTCTTAGGTGGTTTATCTTAGTCCCGTGCATTCTTAGTACCTAATGTAGAACCCAAGATCTTATATGCTACAAAATGTAAGAGACATGAGCTCTTTAATCAAACTTTTCCAAGGTATTTTTATATTTATGGGGTTTTCTCAGTAACTAAATCATCATCACATCAGGCATTTTCCAGACAATTGTGAAAACTTAGGTTTAAAAGAGGACTAAATATCTAGTTTAATATTTCTAAGAGTCTTTCACCATAGAATCTAAGCAGTTTGAATAGGTTTTTCTTCAACCTGTATCCATCAAAAAAGAATCACTATTCCTATTGCTGAAGTTTTTCTTTTTTTCTTTTATCTTTAAGTACAGGCCCTTCCACTAGGCCAAAGCAGGATTTAGAATTTAAAATATCTTTTCCTTTGCTTGCTTTGTGCCTTTTGCATTGTAAAAACTTACTTTTACAATTAGAGTCATTTGCCTTTTACCTGCAAATCAAAACTACAATGAGATATCATCTCACACCAGTCAGAATGGCCATCATCAAAAAATCTAGAAACAATAAATGCTGGAGAGGGTGTGGAGAAAAGGGAACACTCTTGCACTGCTGGTGGGAATGTGAATTGGTACAGCCACTATGGAGAACAGTATGGAGGTTCCTTAAAAAACTACAAATAGAACTACCATATGACCCAGCAATCCCACTACTAGGCATATACCCTGAGAAAACCATAATTCAAAAAGAGTCATGTACCAAAATGTTCATTGCAGCTCTATTTACAATAGCCCGGAGATGGAAATAACCTAAGTGTCCATCGACAGATGAATGGATAAAGAAGATGTGGCACATATATACAATGGAATATTACTCAGCCATAAAAAGAAACGAAATTGAGCTATTTTTGTAATGAGGTGGATGGAACTAGAGTCTGTCACACAGAGTGAAGTAAGTCAGAAAGAGAAAGACAAATACCATATGCTAACACATATATATGGAATTTAAGAAAAAAAAATGTCATGAAGAACCTAGGGGTAAAACAGAAATAAAGACACAGACCTACTGGAGAATGGACTTGAGGATATGGGGAGGGGGAAGGGTAAGCTGAGACAAAGTGAGAGAGTGGCATGGACATATATACACTACCAAATGTAAAATAGATAGCTAGTGGGAAGCAGCCGCATAGCACAGGGAGATCAGCTCGGTGCTTTGTGACCACCTAGGGAGTGGGATAGGGAGGGTGGGAGGGAGGGAGATGCAAGAGGGAAGAGATGGGAACATATGTATATGTATAACTGATTCACTTTGTTATAAAGCAGAAACTAACACACCATTGTAAAGCAATTATACTCCAATAAAGATGTAAAAAGAAAAAACCTACCCAAGAAAACCAAAATACACCGTCTCAATATCGGTGTATGGCCTAGAATATCTCTGATAGCTCTTCCAGCTTTAAAATGCCAGTATTCAATGACTTCTCTGAATTCTGTCTCAAATCCCTTCAGTGAAAATAATGGTCTTAATTTGGCATATTAGATATTTTAGAATACATAGGTAAATAAATATTTATTTATAAATGTATAAATAAATAGCTGCCAGTAATGTCAAATTCATTATTTTAATTAACCCTCACAAAAAATTTTGAAGGTTGCGTTAATATTCCCACTTTATAGATAAGGAGATTGAGACTCAGAGAAGTTAATTAGCTTGCGTCCAATGTAATACTGATAGAAAAAGAGCAGAAATGGAGCTTGAACTCAGTTTCTTCTGCTTCCAGAGTTCATGATTTCTTTTTTTTTTAAAGTTTGCTTTATATTCTTTTATTTTTTTAATTTTTACTGGAGTATAATTGATTTACAATCTTGTGTTAGTTTTGGGCAAACAGCAAAGTGAATCAGTTATACATATACATATATCCACTCTTTTTTTTCCTTCTGAATTTTTAATTTATTTTTAATGGATAAAACAGGACTTCCTGGACTTCCCTGGCAGTCCAGTGGTTAAAACTTTGCCTTCCAATGCAGTGGGTGCAGGTTCGATCCCTGGTTGGGGAGCTAGGATCCCACATGTCTCGTGACCAAAAAATCAAAACATAAAACAGAAGCAATATTGTAACAAGTTCAATAAAGACTTTAAAAATGGTCCACATCAAAAAAAAACTTCAAAAATAAAAGAAAAATTTTAAAACAGTTATGATCCAAAATTTTTTAAAGTACAAAGCAGTACGCAGTGAAAAGTCCCCCGCCGCAACACCCATCCCAGCCAGCCGCTCAATTCTCCTTCTCAGAATCAATGATCAATTACTAGTATATTCTTCCACACATATTTTTATGCAACTACAAACAAATGTTTTACATTTTCCTTCTTTTAATTCAAATACTATCGTATTGTTCAAACTCTTATGCACCTAAAATAAAGCTTGGAAGCAAATCTTAAAATTAAACACACATAAAAAAACAATAAAATAACTCTATCTCAGATTGCTATAATATCAGTACAGAGACAGAAGGAATTTCACTAACTTATGAACCCAGTGTATTCTGACCCTATACCCTTAGGGAGATATGTTTTAAGGATAAAAAGAACTGTAAAGAAATCTGAATTTTACTTATTTACTTGTTGTTTGATAGTGGTACAGTGTAGTTATTCAGAAACTATTTTGAGTATATTGTGGAATAGAGAAAAACAGACAAATTGATGTCATTGGGAATCATGGGTTCTCATGTGAGGGAGGGAGATACAGATATGAGAAAAGTGAGAAAAAACACTGTGCTGCCGGATTAAAATGATATTATGGACTGAACGTTTGTGTCTCACCCCCATTTATATGTTAAACCTCTAACATTCAATGTGATGGTATTTGAAGGTATCCACTCTTTTTTTTTAGATTCTTTTCCCATATAGGCCATTCTAGAGGACTGAGTCGAGTTCCCTGTGCTATACAGTAGGTCTTTATTAATTATCTGTTTTACATATGTGTAATGTTTTACACATGTGTACATGTCAATCCCAATATCCCAGTTTATCCCTCCCCCCTTACCCCCTGGTAACCATAAGTTTGTTTTCTACATCTGTGACTCTACTTCTGTTTTGTAAATAAGTTCATTTGTACCCTTTGTTTAGATTCCACATATAAGCAATATCATATGATATTTGTCTTTCAGAGTTCATGACTTCTTACCACTATTCCACTTGGCAATAAAAGATATAAATATATCAAAGGAATCTTTGTCCCCCTGGCAAAAACAAAGGGCTGGGCCACTCAATTTGAGGCTGAGAACACTGAGTTCAAGATGCTGGTTTCCTCCAGGAGTAGAATCTTACACATGTCATCAGTTCAGAGCACCTACTGGGAAAGACAGTGGACAAATTTGATTATAGTTCACCCAATGACCTTCACAGTTAGACGGAGGAGGACCTATGAACCATATTTTCTTGCCCCTCAAATATCTCCCTCACCAATATGCCATAGCACCTAACATTTCCACTATCACAGCTCCCCTCTGAGATAGAGTGGTGGATTTAACAACCAGGTTAGAGAAGGAAGGGGTTGGGGGAGGGGGGCGAGCGCAGCACAGAGAGTGGGAGAAATCATGTAGAAGAGCCTGTTGGAATCCTGACACCAAAACAAGCTTTCTGCCCAAGACACCTGGCTCTATAGCGGTGCCTAGATCTACAGAAATCCTTTTCAAGGATCGTTAGGAGGCTCTCATTTTGCCTTTCCACTGGGTGCTTACTCTCTCTCTACTTTACTAGATTTCCCATGAGCGTTATGGAATACTGCATTTAAGAAATGAGCAGAGGGCTTCCCTGGTGGTGCAGTGGTTGGGAGCCCACCTGCCGATGCAGGGGACACGGGTTCGTGCCTCGGTCTAGGAAAATCCCACATCGGCTGGGCCCGTGAGCCATGGCCGCGGAGCCTGCGCGTCTGGAGCCTGTGCTCCGCAGCGTGAGAGGCCGCAACAGTGAGAGGCCCGCGTTACCGCAAAAAAAAAAGAAAAAAAGAAATGAGCAGAATGTAAAATAGAAAAAAATTACATCTAATCAGATACAAATTATAAGTCAAGTAAGTCATGGGAACAGACCTTGATTACAATTTTCCAAAGCAGAAATAAAATGTTTCAGATGAAAAGAATCTGAGAGCCATCTCTGTCAATTCCCTCATGTTACATATGAGGAACTGGAGGCCAGGAGGCAAAGGGTCCCAGTTACAAACGAGTCAGTGATTCCATGGCTTACTCTTTTCTCCACTCTTCTCGCCACAGAAAATTAAAGATCACATTTATGAGTGTCTATTGAATATATTTAACTGTGTGGACTTTTATACAGATTCTATTATTTTCTATATTTAATATATATTTAACTTATTCCCAAGAGGTAATAATAATAGCATATGCTTAATTCCTCCCATATTGTACTTTTCATATATTAACTCACATATATTAATGTCATATATATTCATATACTAACAGATACATATATTAACTTGCATATGTTCATGTTATATATACAGTGTACTGATATAATATATATGACATTATTACATTATAGTATCACAAAGCATATATCACCGCATATATTAACTCAATCTTCACAAAAACTCTATGAAAAATATACTATAATTACAATTCTCACTTTACAGAATAGAAAACAGAGGTGAAACAGTATTAGAAATTTGCCCAAGGCCACATAAATAATAAGGAGCAAAACCTGAGTTGGGGCCCACCTGTCCATGTTCTTACTATTATGTTTTGCTTTCTTGCCCTTTTCTCGCACCTGACATATTTTTCTACAAACTCTCATTTTCCCTCGCTAACTTTGATGTGGGGAAGAATGCGGCACTCAAAGAAGAAATAAGTGAATGTTGCCACCATCATTTAGCACTCATTATGTATTTGATATGGATTTTTGCACTTGGTTTGCCTAGCAAAAAATATACAGGTTGAGACAGCATGGGAGGCTTTTTCTTTGTGTGTTTTTTAAATTTTTTTATTTTTTAAATTAATTTTTATTGGAGTATAGTTGATTTTCAGTGTTGTGTTAGTTTCTGCTGTACAGCAAAGTGAATCAATTATACATATACCTATATCCACTCTTTTTTAGATTCTATTCCCATATAGGCCATTACAGAGTATTGAGTAGAGTTACCTGTGCTATACAGTAGGTTCCTATTAGTTATCTATTTTATATATAGGAGTGTGTATATGTTAATCCCAATCTCCCAATTTATCCCTCTCCCCCACTTTCCCCTTTGCTAACCATAAGTTTGCTTTCTACTTCTGTGACTCTATTTCTGTTTTGTAAATAGGTTCATTTGTATCATTTTTTTTTTTTAGATGAGAGCATGGGTTTTGGAGTTGCACAGGCTTGGGTTGAAATTCTGACTTCACCATTTAAGAGCTATGTGACCTCAGACAATTTATTTCCTTTTCTGAATATCAGTTTCCTCTCCTGGTAAATAGAGCTCTCATAAGGGTTACCGTCAGAATTAAATAAAGCAATGCATATAAATGCATTATTTATATAGGTCTAAAGAAATACTTCATACCTTTATGTTTATTATTAGCATTTCTAGTTCTTCTCTAGTAAAAGCTCTTATTACAGTTTATCTCCCTTGATTTTCGACTGAAATGGAAGCAAGAATTGAACCACATTTACCAAGAAGAGATAGATGGTTTCATCATAAATCTGTCATTTGTACCAATCTAGAAGGCACATGTGAGTTATGAGGTTTTCTCACACCAGCTGCGTATGTGTGATGCCCAATAGAGTGAATGTTTAACAATTAAACTGGTTTTAAATACGTAGCATGAAGGGAATCCAACTGAACACCAGATGTGATTATCCACTTGAAAAGCTCATTAAGAAGCGAATTATGGAATAGTGGACTAATTAAGACCACGTAGAAATGTGTTTTCCATTTCTGCATAGAACTTTTAAAACAATGAATCAAACAGAAGGGCCATTGGTATGGCCAATTTGGAAAAAAAAAATTTTTTTCTCCTACTTCCTCCAAATGGAAAACACTAACATTTGCTGAGTGTCTACTCAACATCATACATTATTTTAAATCATCAGTATAGCAGTTCTTTATGATATCTGTTACAACTTCGATTTTCTTTTTTTTTTTAATAAATTTATTTATTTATTTTTGGCTGCGTTGGGTCTTCGTTGCTGCGCACAGGCTTTCTCTAGTTGCTGCGAGCGGGGGCTACTCTTCGTTGCGGTGCACGGACTTCTAATGGCAGTGGCTTCTCTTGTTGCAGAGCACGGGCTCTAGGTGCACGGCCTTCAGTAGTTGTGGCTCACGGGCTCTAGAGCGCAGGCTCAGTAGTTGTGGCACATGGGCTTAGTTGCTCCGCGGCATGTGGGATCTTCCTTGACCAGAGCTCGAGCCCATGTCCCCTACATTGGCAGGTGGATTCTCAACCACTGCGCCACCAGGGAAATCCCACTACTTAGATTTTCTTGATGAGAAACATGAGGCTCAGGGAAGTTTAACAGTGTATTTTGGTTATGTAATTAGTATATTGTGGAGCTGGAGTAATTATGAAGGGATTTCAACCTCAAACTAATTTGAATTTCTTTCAGTTAAGCCCTGAGATCATCATTTCTGATAGCTGTTATGACTGTAGCTGTGATGCAAAACTTACTTCATCTCATTCACATGCATAACAACCTTATATTAAAGCCCCCCATCCACACTTGTCTGACCAGTCTGTCTCCTGGTCCAGATAGATCGTAAGCTCCGTAAGAGAAGAGTCATGCGGTTGTCTTCATCAGTATATCCCCAACACCCAGGCTCAGTGCCTGCCACATAGTTACATCTTCAATAAGTACTTGTTGAATGAAGAAATGAATGCTGTGCTGATTTAACTAAAAGAATAGAGTTCAGCTCCACAGTCATCCTTTCACAGGTGGCAACACTGCAGGAGGTGGGTGTGTGTGTGGGGAAGGAGTGTTTTGTCTGCAGTTATGCAATTACTCAATGACAGAATGGAATATTAGAAGCCCAGAGCCTCCAAACAGCTGAGTTCAATGAGCCAAGTTACTAGCAGGCTAAAGGACAGGTACATTACTTAACTTGAGTTGTGTCCTCCTGAAGCAGAAATCAAGCACATAACAATTACATGAACAACAGTTGGTCCACACGTGTCACAGAAGTCATAAGTGCCTCCCACACCCGTCACCAGCCACAGGAGTCCATACGTGGTCAACCCAGCTATTAAAAAGCAGTCTGAGGACAGGAATAAAGACACAGACGTAGAAAATGGACTTGAGGACACAGGGAGGGGGAAGGGTAAGCTGGGACGAAGTGAGAGAGTGGCATGGACATATATACACTACCAAATGTAAAATAGATAGCTAGTGGGCAGCAGCTGCATAGCATAGCACAGGGAGATCAGCTCGGTGCTTTGTGACCACCTAGAGGGGTGGGATAGGGAGGGTGGGAGGGAGACGCAAGAGGGAGGGGATATGGGGATATATGTATACATATAGCTGATTCACTTTGTTATACAGCAGAAACTAACACACCATTGTAAAGCAATTATACTCCAATAATGATGTAAAAAAAAAAGTAAAATTAAAAAAAATAGAAAGCATCCTGCACTAAAAATTCAGAGAATCGTTCTTATTTGATTCTTCTCAAAGAGGCTATAGTGCTCAGGGATACACTTCTTTACCTCTAAATGTGAAGAGCAAAGAGAACTATTCATTCTGTCTTCCAGGCATCAAATGGGGGAGAAAGGTATTATATTCCTGTTACGGCATTGTCAAGAGACTATTCAGTAGCACGTGCTATTCCTCCAAACGATATCATTTAAGCGGTGGACAGAGAAACAGGAACCCAGCAAAGAAATGGAATGAACAGCTCAGGAGTGAGAAAGAGAACCAAGAGAGCATTGTTCTGTAAGTCAAGGTGGTAAAGCATTTTTAGAAGAAGGAAACAACCAAAAATATCAAATTCTGCAAGCTGAGAGGCTAAATAAGGTGTGGAAAGACAAGAAGCTATTGGACATACCCACTGGGAAGTTGTAGCACCCTGAGAAAGAGCAGTTCTGGTATAGTGCAAATGTCGTTTGTTATTCTGACTCATCCATGAACTATCTTAGAAGCAGAAATGGGTGGCTTGGTGCCTGCACATAGAACACACTTATAAATGCTGTCAAACGGACACCCAAATGACATAATTAAAGCAAAGTATAGTGGTTCATTGAGGAAGAAAACATCCCAAAGATATTTAAAACTGCTCTTAAGAAGTACCAATGTTTTCTAAATTAAATCCCTAGGTCTAAAATTATCACCTTACATTTGGCTTCTCCCTCCAAAGGCCCAGGAGCCGAAACAACTCAATTCCTAGGGAGAACATATAATTTGCCGTCTGCAAATGATAAAATCTCATGCATTAGAAGCATTCCTAAATTTCTGTGCTTTGAGTGGCCTTTTAAGTTGCTGCTGTGATGTCATTAGTGTTACAATTTTACACAAGATTAGACATGTAATTAGGTGTTAAATAGTTCCACCAGCTCCTGCTTGCTGTTTAATAAAGCAGAGTGCGTTAAGAGTATCCCATATGCGCAGCTCAAGGCCACTGACACTAGAAAACCGCGTCTACTTTGCTCTTTCCCTGCCTCGTATGCCACTTGTCCTTGCAGCTGTCACCTCGAGGCCTCAGCACTGATGGGAAATGAGAAGCCACTGCACAGAGTAGCACTCATAGAACTGTTACTCTCCAGCTGAAGCTTCTGGAAGCAGGGGGAGTCTCCATAAAGAACTCAAATGAAACCGGAACCTGAGAGTTTGTAGCAGTGTTTCCCACTTTGGCTGCATATCAGAGTCACCTGGGAAGCTTTTTTTAAAATTGCAATGCCAGGGACCCACCCCCAGAGATTCTCATGGGTCTGGCTTGAGATCTAGGCCCCAGGATTTTTTTTAATTCCGCCTGATGATTATACTGTTCAGCCAGTGTTCAGAGCCACCACGTTTATGGTCCTCTTGCTGGGATGGGTATCAAGGTGAATGAGGAAGTATTTCAGATGTCATTATCTCAATATCTCAGAAAACTGTTTTCCCTCTGCCACTGACCCATAAGCAAAAAAATCAATAGTCTCAATGTACAAGTACAAAGCACCTTAACTGGATTTTTTTTTTTTACAAAAATATAAAATCCAATTCATTTGCTCTTAAAATTATTAACAAGGGGAAAAGAAGTAAACTAATGTTTAGCATGTGCCTTGATTTACCTTAGGTACTTTTGCAACTATTAACCCATTAATCTTCCAAGCAACCCAGAAAGGCAAGTATTATTATTCCCATTTTCACAGCTGAGGAAACTAAGACACAAAGATGTTAAACTGACTTGTCCAAAGTCACACAGTTGGTAGGTGGTGATGCCAGGAGGCAAACAAAGAGTCCCTGTCTGACTCTCCTGCTCATATTCTCATTAGATCATGCTGCCCTTTCTAAAGAAAACCTTACTGAGTGATAATTCAGCAAGCAACAGAAACTTTCTGTCCAAGTCAATAAAAGGGACAGAGGGAGCAGGACAATCAGGAGAAGGAAAGAGAGGAGGTGGGGAGTGGGAAGAAGGAACGGCATCCCGAACTAAGGAAAGGATCTGGAAGGAGAGGGTGGCTGCAGCCAGCAATAGTGAGCCACAACACAGGAGGCCGATGTCAGTACCCATGGTCTTGTTACCAAGCAAGGGCTCGCTGCCCAAAGCCCATAAAAGCCAATACAATGGCAGCAGCTTTTGAGAAAAGAAAGAGCTTCACTGTGAGGTTGACCAGCAAGAAGACAGGAAGCAAGGCTCTCAAATCTGTCTCCCAGATCCAGGGATCAAGGTGAAATTTAAAGGGTTAGAGGAATTTCAAACTTGGAAACTGACTGACGAGTCTCGAATCAGTCCATGTAAACTACTGGTGCTGCTGGAAGACAGATTTTTCTTATTGAAGGACTTCTCGCTTCATAAAGGTCTCTGGTGGCAAATGTCTATTCTTTGAGTTCCACAGACTGAAGATTCTTGGTCCAGGGTCATCCTGGAGACATGAGTTCCTGTCTTGCACACGCAGTGCTGTCTCTGTAAAATAACTCCAGGTCTGATTAACCAACAACATGTTTTAGGGAAACAAAACCAGTTTAAGCTGGTCAATGTTTTATGTATGCACTGTTTCAGTCATGCTTTCCAATAATAGACACTTATATGGTCAAGGCAGGCAGCAAACACAACCAGTGTGTCACTGTGTATCCTGCATTGTGCTAAAAGATGCATAAGACACAGCCCTGCCCTGGAATGCATTGCTCTAACAGAGGTAAGTACCAAGAATTGGAAGCAGAGCTGAGGAAGCTGTTTGTGTGGGTCAGAAAAGACCTCACAGAAGAGATGACATCTGAGATGACCTTGGAAACAGAGGTACGCACTCAGCTGGCAGGAAAGGCAGGCAGAGAGAAAGTGTGAACTGAGTCAGGGAGGTAGAAGCCCAGCGAGGTGTGTGCCTGAGAAATGGAAAGGGGCCCTTTATAAACTCCTGAGGCAAAGAAATTGTTACATTCTCCCTGACTCCTGCTTTCACTCAAGGCCAAGATTATGTCTTCTAGGACATCTAGTTTTCAAACTATACTCATCTGCAATCATATAGTCATGGCTCAGCCAGGTTCACCCCAGTTCCTAGGTCATTTAATGATGGAATTAGGTCCAGGTCTCCTCCCCTTGCCCTCAGGCCTGTGCATCCACTAACACGGATCTCTTTTTCATGCTAAGATTCCAAATTACAAAATTTTATAAAGTGCTTTCTTTGTCTCTATATCACTTATCTAACCACAATTCAAATGAGATGCTCCTTGTCTTATAAAGTGAGCAGAGTTGAGGTGATTACTTGAGGAGCTCAGGAGGGCTGCATCTGAGCTGAGGGAACCACCAAACCAGCTCCCGTTAACATATTCTCGGTGTTTCTCTGAAGCCTGGAACTTTTTTCAACCTCTACAGAACCTTTATTGTGTTATCCTTAAAGCAGCTACTCCCTTAAATTTTAATTAACAACAAGCTTAGCAGGTTTTAAATAACAGTTTGTCTTTGTGAAAGAAAACTGGGGTGGAAAAACGCCAAATCCATTTCTTAGGATAAGCTGAGGAGTCATTAAATCCTTTCCAACAAATTTTAGACAGTTAATTAGAATAAGTATACCCTTCATATCTTCCTTTCTGTATCATCTTCAAACAACAGAGCAAGGGTGCAAAGCTGAAATAATGACACACAGTCTGAAGAGTATCCTAAGTATATTAAAATCACTGCAACCCCTTTCACTTTGAATGATTTCAAAGCATTTATAATATGGACTGTGTGTCTATTAAATTCTGGCTAATAACCAGGAACAGGATGGGAGCTCAGTAATTTATTGCTTTCCCTGAACTGAACGTGTGACACTTTTCTTTGTCTACTCCAACCCAATCCTTGAGGAGTGACTAAAGTGATCAGAAGATGCCACCAGAGTCAATGTTGAAATAGCTTCCTGAAAGTTTAAGCCAATCCTCATTCTTATGAAGTAGTTCGTTCAGCTTACATTAAAATCATTCTTATTTCCTGAAAACTGACTAGTTTTAGTAACAAATTTAATTCCTATTCTATGTGTTTTAAAGATATTCAAAAGGAAACCTAAATAATTTTAAATATCCCACATCCAAGTCATTTAAAGAGCTAGCAGATTCAACTTCTAAATCTTTCTGAAAATGTCTAGGGCATCCATTCAGGTATATCTTTTCATTCTGGTCATCCATCCTGGGAGACCAAGATGGAAATATGACTTCTTACATCTACACTCGTTGTCAAACCCCAGCCATCTCCCATGGTCTCTGTTCCTTCTATCTCTGATGCTGATCCAAGGGTTACAGAAGGAGATCTATTTCCAGAAAGTCAGTAGACAATGATTTAAAATACACTTCCATTGATTTTTCAATTTACTGAGTCACAACATTTTGGAGCTGAGAGGGATTTCAGATGTTATCAATTTCAAACTTTCCATGTTACAGATTAAAAACAACTAAGTCCTAGAAAAGATAAGTGACTTTCTCAAGGCCACACAGCTAGTTAGTTTAAAAAACAAAAAATGGGGCCAATAACCAATTATTGACTCTGAGTACATGCTCTGAGCCTTAGCTGCTTAGTGTTTCCTGCAGACCAGCAACATCAGCATCACTGAGAGCTTGTTAGAAATAAAGAATCTTGGGTCCCCTTCCCGGACTCACTGAATCAGAATGTGCATGATCACAACATCCCCAGGTAATTCATATGCACATTGAGAATCACTGGGCTAGACAGTAATGTGTCTTTCCCCAGAAAGCGTGAGTATTGGAGACAAGTAGACATGGGTCCACCTTTTCTAAATCTCCTAGAAGCATCACTTTTAATCTAAAAATAATAGCATAATCTACCTTGCAGGGTTTTCATGATATGAGCATAACATAGATATAGGCATATACATTTCATGATATATACATAGACAATATATGCAAACTGTCTGGCATGTAGTATCTAATACAGCATATAGTAGTTAATATTATTTCCAATCTCATGCTTACCATTAATACTGTGCTCAACCAAAAGGAAAGCCACGAGTGACTATGCATCCATGAAGGAATCACCTTTCTTTCTTCCTTTGTTCTATTTGTTAAATATCATTTTAACTTTTATATGTGATTAAGATTTCTATGATATTTCATATTTATAACTTCAAGATGAGAGAACTAATCCCCAAGCCAAGTCAGGACCGAAAGAATACAACGGTCCTCTAGTATCTTGACTCTGGATCCTATAATCCTGGCCGTTAGGAGCCAGAGAATATCTGCTGCCTCTGCTGCCATTATTTTCTCCGAGACTCAACTGCCAAGAGATGAACCCACAGATTTAGCAACAGTTGAACACATTTAAAAGATGATCTCTCGTCAGTAAGATGTCACATCTGTCAGCATCAGGGAAAACAGTTTGAAGAGAAACAGAGAAATAGAAAAAAAATAGAACCAAACCTGAACCAAAATTTTGGAAAAATATAGAATAATAAACTGTACCAAATTATATTTTTGGAGGAGACATCTTAGAGGGAATATGGTAATAACATCAATTAGAAAACTGTGTTTCCCTAACGCAGTGGCTCTTAATCCTAGCAGTGCATTAGAAACAACTAGGAGGCTTTAAAAAAAATTGAATGCACATTTCTGAGGGAGGCACCCAGGCTTCAGTGCTTTTTAAAAGATTCCCAGTTGATTTTAATGTGCAGCCAGGGTTGAGAACAACTGCCCTACAGCAACAGAAACCTGGTCTTATTTAACATGGTCAATCCACTGAGAGTTACCGGTTGCTATTTGATACACAGTTCCCCAAACTTTAAGTACTGGATTTAACTTCAGTGTGTACCTCTTCTAGGTCTTTTCACCATTCTTCCAGGACTTCCACCATAAGGAAAGGAGCCCCTGGACCAACATCCTCTAAGATGTTTATATGGACCAGTGGCCGAACCTCTTCAACTTACAGACATGATGAGAAAAGGTAAATCACTGGGACTCTGGAGGCTTTTCAGAATCATTTAACCTGAATACCAAGAGAGTATGCCAAAGAGAAAGCATTAGGCAACTGAGCTTTATATTTTGCAAGTGTTAATGTGGGATGGGCTCTACATTGAGGGAATGGGGTTTTAGACACTTTGGCTGTCCTCCTCCTTGCATTCTCCATGCTCACTCCTACCATGTAGCTTTACAAAGGCTGTTCCCTGTCAGAAATGCCCTTTACACATGCACATGTACACACACTGGTCACTTAGCTAACTCTACCTCTGCCTTCAGATATCCATCCAATCAGAACCTCCCACTATCCTCTTGATCAGCACAGAATTTGTGTTTTACTGTCCCCTGAATTTTCACCTCCTACCACCATACCTGGCACATAGTAAGTGCTCAATAAATACTGAACTGAAATAATGAAAATTGCATTTCAAGGCAGTGGACATATGGCAGGGAAGGAAAGCAAAAACTAAGAGAGAATGAAAAAAGGATAGACAAGTCCATGGAGCTCTCAAACTCCTTGGAAGAATAGCCTGGGGTCGGGGAAGAATGGGGGAATAAGAAAAAAATTAAAGGGCAAAAGCAGTGATAATGAAAGACAAAATGACAATTATACAGCTCAACCCAGCCTTCCAACTTGGGAGTAAATACATTCATAAAATTCTCTGGCCATTTTTAATATTTGGTTTCTCTTTCTTTTTTTTCTTCTGCATCTCTCTGTTTCTTATTGACCTGGTACTATTATTTAGGTTTGATGAAGCTAAATTTTAAACACAACTGCCTATACCAACATATTGCAGCTTAGGCAAGGCTCACCTGCCTGCAGTCTGACAGAAATCAGGATTGATAAATGCGGGCACAAGAAGAAGGACCTGAGGGAGGTTTACCTGAGTGTAAATTTTATAGCTGGTACTTTTATTTTTCCTTTTAAAAATCTGTATTTCCCTACAGATAAAATCCTTTAAAAATTCTGAAGGCAAAATTGTTCTTCACAATAAGTTGGAAGCAACTTATTCACAATAGAAAATCTGTTAAATAAATCATGGAATGTAATGTACCACTTAGCAGTTAAAAATGTTTTGGCATAATATTAACTGACAAATCAAGTTGGAAAAGTGCATACATACTATAATTGCAGCCACAAAAATATATACATAGGAAAAGGCGTGAAAGGAAAAGTATGCTTCTTACTCCTCCATTTTCCAAATGCTTTGTAATATGTTATACTATCTTAACTATGGAAAAAATAGTGATATGATATTTAAGTAAAATAGGTTTTCACATGCTTTTTCTCAATGCTTAATCAAGTTATTTTTCATTTGCTTTCAAGCAACTAAGTTGAACCATCTTTCAGCAAGAGCTTTACTATAAGACTGAAATTTTGTGTCATTTTTAAATTCCATACTTTGTATGAAATTTCCTCATTTCTTTAAAATAAAAAAAGGTCACTACCATTGATGGTGCAGAAAGGCAGAGATTTTGTTGCCGTACAGGAATAGTGTGACTATCAATGGCCAGTCCTCCTTAGATTTTGAAGGTTTCATCAGAGCAGGTGAAGCATGATGTATTTGTTTCAACTTCTATTTATTCTCAATGAGTAATTTAATTAAATACAATTTTCTATATATATAAATTTTTTACAAACAAAAGGATTAACATTTAAGAAGCAATTACTCTGCACTGCATGTTTTCATAAACTGTTCTCTTCTAATTTGTAAGATAAGGATTATTATGCCCATTTTACAGTTGGGAAAGCTGAGGCTTAGAGAGTTTAAGTAACTTCCAAGCGTGCAACAACTAGCCAGTGATTGAATCAAGATTTAAACCCAAGGTTGTACTCTCTCCCCCGCACCCCATGGCTTACATAGGCTCTTGTCAAACATGAGATATTCGGAGCAGCAGTGAACAACCAAGACCACAGGGGGAAACTATGATAAAACAGAGTTGAAAATTGTATATCACAGGAGATAATAAATATGTGAATACGATATATTGGCAATATTTGTGGCATTAAAAGGAGCAAATAATTAGCTTCATATCCTATACCAGTAAGATTCTATAAAACTCTTAATTACTACTTTCATGTTTTCAGTAACTATGATTTCAGTAACTATGGGGTTTAAAATAATTAAAATATTGACTCTAAGTAAATCATTTTCAGCAAGTTTTATTTATGGGATGGGGATGCCAAGGCTTATGAAATCAATCTGCATGACTTTGGCCTACAAAGTCAAAGACAAATGGAAAAACAGGCAAAGAATACAGCAATAGAATCTGACACTAAGCCAGTATCCTTAGTTTGATGTTGGTTCATTTGCCTGTACCTCTTTCTTAACCACACCTCTGTCTTCACTGCCTAATTCACAGACTCTTGTGGAACAAGACTCAGATTTTAAAACTGACTTTAAACAGCAGCTATTGCTCTGCTTAATACTCTTGGTGGCAGTAATCATGGTGATAAGGAAAGTAATGACGGTTGATAATAAATCTAGATAATTAAGGTCCTCAAGTTAATTATTTGCAAATAAATTAACTAGGTTGTCTGGAAGCACTGCCCAGAACTGCTGGTAACTGTTCCACCCTCAGTTTCTTATTCTGCAAACCTGGCCTCTGTGTGTTCAGCTTCTCCAACTGTGCTCCCCCGGCAATCCCAGAGGCCAGGCAGCCAAAAACCCTTGGCTCCACTCCACACTGCCTTATTCTGAGACCAGAGACAAACTTGTCAGGATATCGGCTTCCCTAGGATTCCTCAAGAGATGCAACATCAAGAAATAAGCTTACAGACAGGCAGAGCAACCAAGTGGAAGTAAAAGTCCACTGAAAATTCTGAAACCTAATTTTTATGGTTCGAGGAAAGTTGAAGTCAACTTTATATTTTTTTCATTATTTTAATTCAAAGCCAGTCCTTTTTCTGATCATCTGCTATATGCAAAACACTGGTTTCTATCCTTATCCTCCATTCCACATGCCCAGCAATGTGAAGGAATATTTTTTCTTCCCTGAACAAATTTCTTTGTTAGGTGAGCCGACGTTAATCTCTAAATCGCAGGAGGCAAAATAAAACAAGAGCAGCAATAACTAATTTAAAAATTAAAGAAGAGAGAGGTTATTAGCCAAGGACATTACCACTGAGTGTTTATCAAATATTCTTTGGATTGTTTATACTAAATATTGAATTGGTATAAAGGAACATTTATCACATGTTACCATACAGAGAATGATGATATAATAAACATCTGAGTACCCTTCATTAAGCTTAAAAACTAAAACAATCAGAATTTTTGAAGCCCTTGAGGGTGCTTCCCTAAGAGCGTCCCCCTCCTTATCCCTGCCCCCACCCAGAGATAACCACCCTCCTGTTTATCATTCCCTTGCTTTTCTTCATGAGTTTGTCACATTTGAATGCTTAAACAATACATTGTTTACTTCTAAATGTTTGGAGACTTTACATAAATGGAATCATACCATATGAATTGTTCTGCAACTCGCTGTTTTCACCAAACATGGTCCCATGATTTATCAGTGCTGATGTGACTAGCTGTAGCTTATTTCGTCTGCTGTGTAGTATGCCATTATATGAATATACCACCATTTATTCATCCAGTCTACTTCTCATAGACATTGGCATTATTTCCAGTTCTTTTTGTACTGACAATGCTGCTATAAAATTTTTTGTTCATGTCTCCTGTACATATGTACAAACATTTCTTAGGTTTTACACCTAACTTGGGACTTGTCGATTCAAAAGTATGCACAGCTCCCACTTCACCAGGCAATGCCATTGCTTTCCATAGCAGCTATAGATATGATTCCATTGCTGTAGAGTTTTAGGGGTTTTAATTTTCATCAACCCAGAGGGTATTGTGCTTTCAATTCCCATTTTTCAGATTAGTAATAAGATTGAGTCTACGTCCCTAGTCCTTTTCTGTAAAGTGCCTGTTCTAACATGTGGCCCATTTTTAATTGGATTTTTGTCTTTTTCTTATTGACTTGTAGGAATTCTTTATAAAAGTCTGTTTTCTTTCATTTAAAAAATTTAATAGAATATAGAAAGGTAACCATTGAGAATGGTTGAAAACAAAATGAGAGAACTGGAAGATAAAGTGAAAGAAATACCTCAAAATCCAGAGGAAAATTACAAAGAGATGGAAATCTTAAGAGGAAGGATCAGAAAGTTACATGTGAATGATAAGAGCTCCAGGAGCGGGGAAAGAGATGGAGGAGAGAAATAACAATGAGACTTCCTTTTCTGACAGTATAGTAGACCAAATACACCAACCCTCCTGCAGCAACAATTTAAAATGCTATATAAACTATTAAAAACTTTTATAAAAGTTTCTATTAACCCTTTGTCTATTGTGTGCAAACAGCTTCTCCCAGTTTACTTGTATTTTCACTTTCTTTATGATGTCTTTTCATAAACATGGTCTTAATTTTAATGTGTTCTCAGCAATTTTTCAACATTTTGAAATCCTTTCCTATCCCAAGTTCAAAAGGGTATGCTCTGATACAGTTAATATTTTGTAGGTTTGCCTTTCACAATTAAGTCCTTAATCACCTGAAGTTTACTTTTGTGTGTGGTGTGAACTAGGCATCTATTTTTTTCTGTACAGATAACCAACTGTCCAGCACCTTTCGTTGGATAGTTTGTCCTTTCCTCAATGATCTAAAAGTATACATGTATCATATATTAGGTTTCCACATATGCATGGATATGTTTCTGGATCTCTACTCTGTCCCACTGGTGAATTTTGTCTACCTCAGACAAACACCACCCCTGAGCTTACAAACATTAGCATTATAATGCATCGTGATATCTGGTATAAAAGTTGCCCACCTTGTTCTTTTGTAATCAGGATTGTATTTGCTATCCTTAGATGTTTGCACTCCCATACCTATTTTAGAATCAGCTTGTCCAGTCATGCCTACCCCACTTCCCAAAAAAGCTCTTGTGATTTTTATTGGAATTTTATGAAAGCTATTAATTAATTTGTGGTAAATTTGCATCTTTATGTCACCAAGTCTTTTTCTGAATATGATCCTTCAAATGATTTGTATAATCTAGGTAGAACTTACCTATAAATAATCAGAGCCTGGTATTTCCATTATGAGGATATTTTAAATTGATGATTCAATTTTTAATGATTTAGAACTATTTAGATTTTCTAGCTATTTCAAAGCAGTTTCAATAAGCCATACATTTGTAAGAATTTGCTACATAGTTAAGTAAATCATATATCAAAGTTTTTAAATGTCTTGCTATAAAGTTGTTTCTAATATCCTCTATTATCCTTCTAATCTAACTGTATCTGTACTTACAGCTTTTAAATTCCTGATATTTATTTGAGTCTTCTCTAGTTTTTATCAGTCTCATCAGAGGTTTGTCTATTTCATTAGTCTTTTCAAAAAACTAATCTTTGATTTCATTGATTCTTTAATAGTGCATCTTTTATTCCATTTATTTCTACTCATGGATATTATTTCCTTCCTTACACTTTCTTTTAATATATTCTATTAATCTTTTCAAAACTCCTTACGTTGGATGCCTAGCACATTAATTTTCAGGCTTTCTTCTTAATTAATATAAACATTTAAGATTATTTAGTTCTATCTAATAGAACTAATAGAAGGTGAGGATGTACATACATCTCAAAAACATAGAAGACTTTGGTGGGTGGAAGGCAGAACAGTGGCTGTTTTAATCCATGCCACTCTCAGCTCTGCCATATGAGATAATGAGTTGAGTGCTCCTGGGGCAAAGATACATAGCAACTCTGCCTGTTTCAACTCAGCTGGCATTCAGCAATCTATTGCCCCACAGATTCACTTTGTAGGATCTAAGAGAAGGCACTTTTCCTTGAAGTCTGGAAACTAGAGCTCTCAGTGCCAGAAAAGCTTGAAATTTTCCTAGAAGGAATACTAAATGTATTAGTGGTACAGTACAATGGGCGCTGATAGGAAGAGAGAAGCCAGGAGTCTGTTCTAGCCATGGTTCTCTGGCCTACTTGGTTTCACTTGGCCATTAAGCCTCCCTACACTGGCTGCCTCAGTGTAGGGAGGCTCAGTATTGAAGCCTTTTCTAGCCCACATAAAGGAACATACTTTGTGAGCCTAATAAATGCAAGAGACTGAACATACAAAGGTGAATGCGGTCTGGCTGTAACTCTTGAGCCACTCAATATTCACTGGGCCAGAGAGGCATAAATATAAATATTTAGTATGTTAAGTATTATGGTTACTGTGGTTAGGTTTCTGAAGGGCCTCCCCAAGTTATGACAGATATACATAATTCTTTATTCACACCTTCCCTCCTCCTTCCTGCACCTGCCAGTGCCCCTCACCTCTCTGACTGCTTTGGGACCCTTTGTAGATCTGTCTTCTTGCCCTTTCCAAGTTCTAGTACCCTTGCTGAGTTTTGTTTCTCTGACTACCTAGGGAGTCTCATTAAAACCCACAGTGTTCATAGTTACTTCTGGACACAAATGATGCCCATATCTAAATTTTCATCTCCTCTACCACTGCTTTTTTTTCAACCCCTATTTAACACCTGAAATGCTGACAGAGTTTCAGAATCAGTCTCTTAGCCTCCAGGAATAAACCATTCCAAACAGCCAACCACACTAACGTGAGTGATCTTTCTAAAGTACAAAGCTAATTATATCACTTTCTTGCTTAAATTCTTTTCGTGGCTCCTCTAACTTCAGAAGACATACAACACCCTTTATCTCTGACCCCTGCCTATCTAACCAGCTCATTACCTGCCACCCCCACTCACTGCATCCTGGAATCCAACCACTCTCAGCTACCCTATTCCCCTTATCAACTGTTTGCTCATTGGAGATTTAATTCAGTCTATTACTGAATCCTTTAACCATCACCACTTAAACTGTTATGGCCACCTTGGTTTAATTAAACATGAATTAAAACATTCATGTTCATAAATCAAGTCCTGAGCCAAGTTATCCATCACCAATCTACTGAATGCCCAGTTCAAGGAATGTCCAATACAGTGATAGCCAATTTGCCTGAAGCCAAATTGCCAAATACTAATGCATTTGCCAGTTGATCTTTTTGGTGAATTTATCAAATTTAGTTACTTACCAAAAACTTTGTATAATCATTGTAACTCTCATAGTTCTATGGGTTAGTAGGAACCAAAAAGACTGCAGGGGACCCAGATTTGGGGCTTTGAGACTCTCCTCCTCTGTCTCTCAGTCTCTGCAGCCATTGTCCCTCTATCTCTCTGCCCCGCTGTCTTTTCCTCCCTGTGCTCTAGACACCCTCTGTCTTCAGGGTCCCCTGTTCTCAGGTCTTCCTCCCCTCCCCCCCGACCCAGCCATGCCCTACTGCTCTCTCTGCTCTTTGTTTCCTCTCCTCTCTGCCCCTGGGTTTCCCCCTCTCTAGGATCAGCAGGCCAGGCTACATTATGCTGATTCTGCTCTTCAACTTTCCCCCAGCAGAGGGTCCCACCAATCTTGTCCAGATCCCTCCTGTTCCAATAACAGGACAAGAGCAAAGACAAATTAAACATTTTGTTATAAGGACAAAATAAAACTGTTCAAATAAAACTTAGCAGAAACTTCAAAAAGCTGTTAAAAATTCCCACCCAAAATCAATTACCGTAATCTTATGAATAGTTAAAAGAAACAAATTTTGGTTAATTGATAAAGTTGCCAAATCTATCAAAGTCATGAAATTTGCACAAGAATATCAGTGATGCTAAAATGTTAGCAAAACAGCAAATAACTCTAAAAAGGACTTGAGTAAAATCATTATAAACAGAAAGGCTCCCATATGAAATGCTAAATTTTTGCTATATCTATTAGAAGAATATATTCATACACATATTCAAAAAATATATATCTATGAATATAAGAATTATTTATAAAGAGACTAAACTTCCCTCAGAAACTTACTTAGCTTTAAAAAAAACAAACAGATCTTAAAATACTGCTAAAAAGAACATATTCATAAGAAGAATATAATTCAATGTATTTTTAAAATATCACCTTAAAATATTCTTAAGAAAATACATTCATATTAATTTACTATACTTAAAACAATGCTCCTTAAAATAAGTTTTTGTTAAATCTGTGATTAAGTGGGCAAATTATTCATTTGGCAAAGTGATCCTTCAATAAATTGGCAAATTGGCTAATCATGGTGCATTAGCCATTCACTAACTGAACCTTTGGCAAATCAGCGCCCAGCATATTGACTTGCTTCCTTTCTGTACTCATTACAACAAGTCTCCTTAAGATGCATTGTAATGATTGGTATCTCACCCAGCTCCCTCAGGACATGTCTTATTCACTTTGTATTCCCCAGAACTTGGCACAGTACGTTTCATCTTATGAAGACTTTAAAATGTTGACAAATGAATAAACAAATGAATTAATAAATGACATTTACCCTGCCTTAACATGAATAGTTTTCTTCCTGCAGGCTAAATACCAAGGGAATCTGAACTTAAATGAGTGAAGCCCAAGGAAAACTTTTTTTCTTGCACATTTTACTCTTTATATCCATGTTTGTATAGGTACAGCCTCATAAATAATTTGCTTGTGAACCATAGGACTACTATCAAACTTTAAGACACTATCCAAATATGGAGTTTGAAATAAAATTGTATTGTGTTGACTATGGCTTGAGGTAAATATAAAGCTTTATTGGACAATTAAAATTTTTTATACAAAATATTTTGTTATACTTGAACTTGCCTTGTAGTTTTATTAATAACTCACATTCTCCAAAAGGATTTGGGCAGAACGCTCCCTGTATATGTAGAAAAGACTGCACATATGTACTACTTGTTATTGCCAACATGTATAAATGCTGATTTGTATCCACCATACTGATTCATGGCTCACCATGAACCATGAAGCCACAGCTGCTCCAACAGAGCTTAAACATACTGCTTCGCCAGCATACACCAAGGCTAGATCTGCTTCAGACTTATAAATCCAAATTCCTGCTCTATACCTATGGCTGAATATCCCCCATATTCGAAACTTATTTTGTAGTCATGCCTGAGGCATTATTCCTCCTGAGAGCTCTACTTCAATGAACTATTCTAGCCTTCATTCCCTTATTTCTCCCTCTACCCCTTTTAAGAAGAGTCCACAGAGAATAGACACAAAGAGCCAAAGAGAGATGAACTGTCCACTCTGTTAGTAGTGGCAGAGTAACCCCCAAAGTACAAGGCTTCCTAGTGTGAAGGATGAAGTTTAGGCCTGAGGCCCAAAATATAGCATCATGCTCATTCCCCAACCCCCCAGCTTTGAAGACAACTTGGCATAGGAGGGGCACCTCACTAATCCACTTAGTCTCAGGCTATGGACACTCCCTTCCCCACCTGGGGCTTACTACCTAGAGATAGCGAGGCCAAGGCACACCAGGCCTGAACAAAGGCAAGTCCAAAAGGATGAGAAAAAAATTGTGCCACTCATAAAGAGTGATCTTCAGTCTCACCCAAAATGTAGACAGGGTCTCTGACTGTCAGGCTCTGGCCTATCTCACCAATTAGATTAGTCAATCCTCACCTGAGCTCATGACACTATGTTTGTCGGGGAGAGAATCTATAAATGAACAATCAGCCTCTCCCTTCTTAGCCAGGGCAGCAAAAACACCCCCTTTGGAACCAGGAAGAATAGCAAAATAAGGACCCCTGCTTTAACACCCTCTACTATTCCCCCAGTCGTCCAAGTTAAGTTCTTGGGCATAAATCTAAACTATATCCTTTTTCTCACTTCCTCATCATCCCCTATATTCTATGAGTCACCAAATCCTGAAGTTTTATCTCCTAGATATTTCTCCATACATCCTTTTCTCTCCATCTATCCTACCTCGATCCTAGATCCAGCCCTGATCATCCTTTGCCAACACTATAGTAGCTATCCCCTAATTCTTCTTTCTGATTTAAGTCTGCCTCCATCGTTAATCTAATCTCCACCCTGAAGCCAGAGTGATCATTCTGAAACTCAGTTCTGATCATGTCACCCTCTGCCATCTTCCCATTAACTACAGGATAAAGGCCAAGTTCCTTAAATGACTTACAAAAACTCTTCATAACCTACTACCTCTCCAAACTCATCTGCCCCATTTCCCCTGTCCCACACTCATCCGAGTAATAATAAAATTTGTGTAGTTTCTGACAGTCAGCATGTAGTTGCAAATCTCCATCCTTTGTTCATGTGATTCCTTCTGTCTGAAATGCCCTTGATTCCCTGTGTCATGTGGTTAACTTGGATTCAATCTTGAAGATTCTGTTTAAGGCATTTCTCCTCCAGGATGCCTTCCCTAACCTTAATCCTTGCTCCCTGCCCTGCTCCCTCAGGCTGGGAAAATTACTCCTCTTCTATACTCATGCTGTGAATGGCTCCATCATTGAATTTACTACCCTACGTTGATATTTTTTTTCATGTTGGTCTTCCTGTTGGGTAGGGGCCACATATAATAACTAGAGGTTACCAGCATTCAAAATACGTTCGTAGACTTTAACTGAATCTTTAGTCCTCCAAATTATTCATTCATTCCTTAACTTATCCATTAATTCAATTAGCAATAAATTCATTATTGATGAATTTCATGAGTATGTCCCACCTCACTCATCCACTTTCATTTTGCTGAGTAATATCCTGATTTCCCAGATGTGTTTAGCCTGCGTGGAAACCAATCATTTTCCCTCTTCTCTACACATCCCAGAGCACGTGAAGAACATTTGTTAACCATTTCCAAATTGTGATTTATTTCTAAATTACCCATTTGAATCATTTTTGTATTCTTCTTGTTCTAGTAACATAACTGACTGATTACACTGCATCTCTTTTATGGGTATAGACTGATGTAAGTGATGCAGTGTGACAGCCTACTACTCTGGAGCTGAGACTATTGCTCCCTCCTTGCTGGCCTCCACCTGCAGGAAATCCAAATCTCAATGCAGCCATTAGAATTAAATACATTTTGATAAATAACAACAGGAAAGTAACAAAAGATTATTATTTTACAGCAGGCCTTTGAAGCCACTCAGACTCAGCCTGTCTCTTCTTGCTTCCGAAGTCTGGCTTTAACTGGATGGGCATTGATTTTTTTTTTTTTTTCATTCAGGTTCATAGAGAATCAAGTTTAAGAGCTTTGATATAAATCCTACATTTTCCAAAGAAAATCTCACGAAAGAATGGGGAAACTTAGAGGATGGGTGGTGGCTAGCCTGAGGAAGTCAAAAGCCTGCAAGCTGGCCAGCCAGCTAGCTAGTCCAGAGGCACTGGGCCTGGGAGCTGGAGAGTAATAAAAAAGATGGGCTCTCAGAGCTTCTGGCCATGAGGAGAATGAGTGGCCATGAGTGAGTGCTGGTGGGAAAGAGGCAGGAAGGACACGGTCATGAAAAGATGAGGAACAAAGTCCTCTATTTAGCTATGATTCTCCTACTATAAAGGGCCCACTCCTCAAGGAAAGAGTAAGATTTATATAAACTACCTCATGAAGAGAACTTTTAAATAATAGTAATAATGATAATAAACTAATCCATTAATTTTATACTCTAATAACCAGATTAACATATAGTCTTCCTTAAAACCTTTTGGAAATATACTAAGTACATACATGTTCTCACACTTCTATAGGGAATCTAAATATCTAACAACCAGTCCAGAATGAACCAGCGCCCCAGAATGTATGCCAGCCATAAACACCAGTAAGGCCATCCTGGAGCATGAAGCTGAATAGAATCCCTGAATATACACACAATTATACAAATAACAGGCATCTCTTTCCTCCTCTGCAAAGTTCCACACTGGATTCTAGTACTTTTTCAAGCAACGAGAGTGACTAGTGATGAAAATTTAAAAGGAAAATCTGAAGTCTGTCTCATGTATGTTGGCTTTTTGTCTGAAGCTTAAAATAAAAATGGCATAAGAGCTTCTTTCTCCATTTTCAGCACTCTATGTGTCCTCCTCTCTGTCCCCAAGCCCTAAAAGCCAGCAACTCCCCCACTCCCACACCCGTGCAATCCAAAGCTCCCTTCTCCGTGGCTACTTGGTTGCCTGTGTTTCCAGAATCCTTGAGCATTGCCTCCTTCCCATATTTCTCACATATCTCTCCAACCAGCCAGCACCCCCAGCAATTTCTCACTTCTTTTCTGCCTTCTCTGCCAGACATTATTTCAAATCCAACCCTCCACTCATAAGCTTTCTACACTATTCACTGCCTTGACATTCTGTCCTTTAGAAATTCTTTGGAGAAGAACAGCAATTTTGGGATGTTCTGATGTCCATGTCATAAAGGTGTAGCTCCCCACACCATTTCTTTTTTTATTTTTTTGAATTTTATTTTATTTATTATTTTATATAACAGGTTCTTATTAGTCATCAGTTTTATACACATCATTGTGTACATGTCAATCCCAATCGCCCAATTCATCCCACCCCCACCCCCACCCTGCCGCTTTCCCCACTTGGTGTCCATACGTTTGTTCTCTACAGCTGTGTCTCTATTTCTGCCCTGCAAACCAGTTCATCTGTACCATTTTTCTAGGTTCCACATATATGCGTTAATATACGATATTTGTTTTTCTCTTTCTGACTTACTTCACTCTGTATGACAGACTCTAGAGCCATCCACATCTCAACAAATGACCCAATTTTGTTCCTTTTTACGACTCAGTAGTATTCCATTGTATATATGCACCACATCTTCTTTATCCATTCGTCTGTCGATGGGCATTTAGGTTGCTTCCATGACCTGGCTATCGTAAACAGTGCTGCAATGAACATTGGGGTGCATGTGTCTTTTTGAATTATGGTTTTCTCTGGGTATATGCCCAGTAGTGGGATTGCTGGATCATATGGTAATTCTATTTTTAGTTTTTTAAGGAACCTCCATACTGTTCTCCATAGTGGCTGTATCAATTTACATTCCCACCAACAGTGCAAGAGGGTTCCCTTTTCTCCACACCCTCTCCAGCATTTGTTGTTTGTAGATTTTCTGACGATGCCCATTCTAACTGGTGTGAAGTGATACCTCATTGTAGTTTTTTTTTTTTTTTTTTTGCGATATGCGGGCCTCTCACTGTTGTGGCCTCTCCCGTTGCGGAGCACAGTCTCCGGACGCGCAGGCTCAGTGGCCATGGCTCACAGGCCCAGCTGCCCCGCGGCATGTGGGATCCTCCCGGACCGGGGCACGAACCTGTGTCCCCTGCATCGGCAGGCGGACTCTCAACCACTGCGCCACCAGGGAAGCCCCTCACTGTAGTTTTGATTTGCATTTCTCTAATAATTAGTGATGTTGAGCAGCTTTTCATGTGCTTCTCAGCCATCTGTATGTCTTCTTTGGAGAAATGTCTGTTTAGGTCTTCTGCCCATTTTTGGATTGGGCTGTTTTTTTTTTTTTTAATATTGAGCTGCATGAGCTGTTTATATATTTTGGAGATTAATCCTTTGTCCGCTGATTCATTTGCAAATATTTTCTCCCATTCTGAGGGTTGTCTTTTCATCTTGTTTATGGTTTCCTTTGCTGTGCCAAAGCTTTGAAGTTTCACTAGGTCCCATTTGTTTATTTTTGTTTTTATTTCCATTACTCTAGGAGATGGATCAAAAAATATCTTGCTGTGATTTATGTCAAAGAGTATTCTTCCTATGTTTTCCTCTAAGAGCTTTATAGTGTCCGGTCTTACATTTAGGTCTCTAATCCATTTTGAGTTTATTTTTGTGTATGGTGTTAGGGAGTGATCTAATTTCACTCTTTTACATGTAGCTGTCCAGTTTTCCCAGCACCACTTATTGAAGAGACTGTCTTTTCTCCATTGTATATCATTGCTTCCTTTGTCATAGATTAGCTGACCATAGGTGCGTTCCCCACACCATTTTTAAATGGGAACATTTATTAAATACTTCATGTCAGTCATTCTCCTGGATAATCTACTTATGTCATCTCATTTAACCGTAACAATGTAGTTACACATTATTTCCACTTTGCAAGGAACTGAGAATTAGAAAGGCTGAGGAAGTTGTAGAGATCACACAGCTAGTAAGCCATGAAATCAGGTTTTGAACTAGGAGACAGTTTGACTCCAATCTGTTTTTTTCTTTCCGTAGGTTACTGCTCGAAAATTTTAAAAAATACTAATAAAACTATCCAAACTTATGGAGTCTGGCCTTGATTTGACTGACATTTTTGTAAACTCACTCGAATGTTTACAGTACAGGAAAAGAAGTCTGGGTCACCACTGGACATCTCCACATTTCTTATAAATCTCAAGTCAACAGAGCCCTAAGCAACCCTAAGCCTGAGAAAAATGTTAACCAGGATAAACTCTGTCTATTATTACCGAGGGGAAATAAGATATTAAGTTGATAGATTCCTCATATATGTTGCCATTTATTTGAATTAATGCTCCATTAGGTATTCAGAGAGTACAGAAAGATCAATGATGATCAGCTGGGGGTTGGCAAAGGAAACAAACCCAAAGCATTATTTTAAGGGCTGAAGGGATTGCTTTCTTTCTTCAGACTTAGAGAAAAAGCAAAAGTATTGACAGCTAGATATGGGTCCCAAGGAAAGAAGGGAGACTTGTTTCTGCTCAGGATTGGTGTGTGTGTGTGTGTGTGTGTGTGTGTGTGTGTGTGTGTGTGTGTGTGTGTGTGTGTGTGTGTGTGTGCACGTGTGTGTTGGAAGGCAATAGTCACATGCTGGGATCCAATTGCACTCAGGCAGGTTTGGAGGACCCCTCTCGGCCTCTCTGCCTTAGGAAGGCCTGAGCAGCGACTTACTCTTTAGGGGTGTGTTGATTAACTGTGGACTTCAAGTAAAACTGTATTATGTTCAACCTCAGAAACATTTACCAAAAAATCAGGGACCATGACCTCCTGGACAAAAGGAAAACTGTCACAGCACTGAAAGCAGGAGAGGACCGGGCCATTCTCCTGGGACTGGCCATGATGGTGTGCTCCATCATGATGTACTTTCTGCTGGGAATCACACTCCTGCGCTCATACATGCAGAGGTAAAGCCATTGGGTGCTTGGGACTGTCTTTTGTCTCCCTTCTCCCTCCTCCCACACAGCTTATCAATCTTGAGGTCCTCTTCCTCACCTGCTTTCCTAAAAAGAACTTTGAGCAGCGCCTGGCACATACTATTTGTCAATAATGTTATCTAACAATAATGATAAAAATCGTTATATGTATAAACTGCTTACTATGTGCCAGGGACTTGCCATACATTACTTTTTTAATTCCCATAACTATTCTACAAGTATGAATATACTCATAAAAATGGCAAAACTGAGGCTCAAGATAGATATAATTTGCCCAGTGTCATATAGCTTTAGTGTTCGGCAGAGCCAAGATTCAAAACCACATCCTGTTAATTCCAGAATCCCTATTCTTGCCTCTTCACACCTCTGTCCATTCTCCACCTGCATTCCTTTCCACCACACCCCACTCTTCCATCACTCCAAATATTAGTGGTTCTCAACTGCACATTTCAACTTCCTAAGAAACTTTTAAGAATACTGACATCCAGGCCCCACCACAATCATTCCACAGGGTCAGATTTAGTAGGTCTGGAGTGGGACCCATTCACCAGTAGCTTTTAAATTTCCCCAGGTGATTCTAATAGGTTGAAAAACACTACTATGCACTAACTTTTTAAATTAAAGATTTTGAACCCTTCTTATTTAAATATTTGCCCTAGGTTTACTGAATAGAGAGGCAATTGAATACTGAGTTGTCAAGTGTTCCTCCTGAGTAAGCCACATGATAAACCTCCACAGCATCTCTAGCTAACTGTTGTCCATAAATTGGACACTTTGAGCACAGGAAAGCCCAGCGTTGCTATAACTAATGGGGAAGGTCTCAGAGTGCTTCAGCTTAAAGAAACGAGGCCCTTTCAAATGAAAACTTGAGGTTTCAATCCAAAAGAGAATCAAACCATTTTGTGGCATTCATTTCCCCACCTAAATTAATACTTTCATTTTAGAAGGAAACTCTAGTTGAAACACAGTAATCTGCTAAAATTAAGGCATCATCTTTCCCATTTGTGGCTGCTCTGCTCTGTTTCTCTGATGCCTTCAGCTGTGCTGCTTCTCAGTGAAAGCTCTGATGCCTCAGACCCCAAGAGTTCACTGACTCCAAAACCGCTTTCAGATCCTCACATCTGCTTAGAACCATCTAAGACTTTTTTCCTCCTTGTATAAGCAAAATCTGACCACCCATGTCCCAGGAAAATACAAATTGCCACACCAGAGGGGGTCAGTGCTAGTATCCTGGCTCTGGTATGAAACTGGACATGGAAAGGGTGCCCTGTCAACACATGTCCAGCAAAAAGAAGGGCTATTAATCTGCAAAGAATGTTTTCTGATCACTCTGGTAATCAGCTTATATCCAGAAGCAAAACATTGATTCTGGGTGTGTTACTTCCTAATCACAAATATTACCCTTGATCATAAAATTATAAATGTTTTAGAATGAAAAGCTGACCAATGGGCAGCTGGAGGGTTTGTTTGTTTGTTTAATCTTTCTAATTGAGAGGTCCCAGGGCACTGATAAGAACCCATTAATCTGCATATAACAAGAGCCTCTTTTCCACTGTTTGTGGGGAAGAAGGGCAGCACCATGGAACGAGCCCAGGCAGTAGAGAAAGAGGATTGGATGGAATCACAATTTCCATCACTTATTAGCTGTGTGTCCTTGCATGTATTTGATTTCTCTGACTGTCAATTCACTCAGCTTTAAAAGGAATTAATACCTAACCTATAGGGTTATTGGGAGAACAAAGAAGACAATGTATGTAAAGCACCAGTTAGGGTGACAGGGGATGCAGTAAGTGATTGCTCTTGGTATAATCAAAAGGTGGAGTTATCTTTTCTCCCTTATTAGAAAGACCTTAAAGAAATATATCACTGTCCTTTCATCTGTCACATTGGACCTCAAGCCCCTCCACCCTTTCACCATCTCTCCTCCCCTTCTCCCTTACCCCTTCGCTGCCTACAAACTGGGCAGACATTGCGAGGTGAGGACCAAGGCATGGCAGGAAGCAGCTTAAAATGCAGAAATGCAGGGTGAGTACAGGTTGTGATGTAAAAAGATGCTGCCTTATGCTTACCAATGAATTTGATAAGGAAAAATATCTAACTTAAATCAAGCACTGGAAAAGATGATACTATATCTGATGGAAATCATTGGCAAAGTTCTCAGATGCCAGGCAAAGTTTGTCTGTGTTTATATTATAGTTAGCCTAAAGCTGCTCTATTTAAAAACATACACATTAACAAATAGGTTGTATTATAGATCTTGAAGATTTTTCAGGTCAAGGAGCTGACAAATGTTCCCCTCTGATTACACCTTCTTTGCCCTTGGCATTTGGGCCTGTGCTTATTCTCCTCCTCTCTGTGTAGTGTGTGGACCGAGGAGGCTCAGTGCACCTTGCTGAATGCATCCATCACGGAAACATTTAACTGCTCCTTCAGCTGTGGTCCGGACTGCTGGAAACTATCTCAGTACCCCTGTCTCCAGGTGTACGTTAACCTGACTTCTTCTGGAGAGAAGCTCCTTCTCTACCACACGGAAGAGACAATGAAAATCAATCATGAGGTAGGAGCTGGGCGCACACTGCATCTCGTTCACCCACACACAGCTCCGCACCGTTCCACCTCTCTATCAAGTTCCCCTGTGCCAGCACTTCAAAGGAAAATGCCACTGGGAAGCAGGCCCTTCCTCATCCAGTCACAGAACTCACTACACTACTTGACTCTCTTACTTGGGAAACATTTATTTTCTGTGCAAGTGGTGGTCAAATCACTCCCCATTTTGGAACAGTGAAGATTTAGCCTTTACTTTCATTTAGAAGGGTAAACATTATGTCCTTATTGATACACAAATAGACTTAGTCTTTCAAAGCAAATGTGCAGTTTAGTCACAGTTGTACAAGCCAAAAAGCAAGATATTTGTCATATACCTGGGAACCACGGGGTAAAACTATATTTTGCTTTTCCACGGTCATTGTCACTTCATTCTGTGGTCTTGGAGATGTAACTTAAGCTCTCTGAGCCTCAGTATCCTTTTCTCTAAAAATGTAATAACAATGACCATCTTGCAAGGTCATGCACTGTGAGGATTAGAACAGAGTATGGAGAGTGCTGAGCAGAGCACAGGTGAGACCTTCAACCCATGGTCACAGTATGTGGGCCTGTGCATATTTCTTCACATGTGTTATGTTCATAGAGGCTGAATTTTCCAGCACTAACACATTCAAGTCCACGTGCTGGATGCTCAATATGTATTGTATTAAAGCTGCACATAAAATTTGCATTTAAAAGGTCTGGGATGACTAGTAACGTGTCAGCAGAACCAACCTGCCATTATCAATTTTAAGTTAAATACATTGTGTTTTGGATTTATGGTAGCAATTTAGATGGCCAGAGTACTTTCATATGCCAAGACAACCTGATACCATTCTCCAACAGGACAATTGGCTCTCGTCACCAGGATACAATTCTCACAACTCTAGCCTTTCTTGTAAAAACTTTTCATTATAATTATCAGCACTTAAATGATACAGATTATATGTATTGAAAAAAAATTCAGTAGCTGCAAAGCTTGATACTAGAACATAGGATTCGTTTTGTGATATATTAACAAAAAGTAAGTAAACCCACCTTGCATTTTGGTTACAGTAACTTCAAAGAATTCTTGCAAATATCTCTGAGGACACAATGTCTGCTCTGATTTCCTTTTGTTTGTGGTACCCACAAACAATACCAGTCCTAATCCTATTCTACAAATATACATAGCTTAGTTCTCCCACAAAGTATATGTTTTTCAAGATCCCTCAAGCCAAGTTTTTAAATCAAAACTGACCTGTAATGATGAATGTCTGTAAAACTCTCAAATCTCCAAGGAATTGGAAATTGGCCAAAATTGAATAGGCATCAAAAAGTGGGACATATTTCCATTTTCTCGTTTTGACACTTTATCACTATAGTATGAATGCAGTATGAATGAATGCAGTATGTAAGCTATAAACCCCATGAATGCAGTATGTAAGCTATAAATCGGGAGCGAACCTACCATGGAAAATCTCAGTTAAAATTTTAGGACCAGTATTTTGTCTGCTGTCAGTATGATACTAGGTCATTGTTTGGTTTATTTACCTTGTTTTTAACTGTAAAACATGCAAGAAATGAAAAAGTACAGCTCAAGCACTTGTTATAGAGATTCCCCCACATAACCACCATGAAAGCAAAGAAATAAAACATATCCTGCACTTACAGGAAATCAGAACCTTGCAGTTCTGGTGACTAATGTTATTAAGTACATTTTCATTTATTTATTGGCATTTTGAATATCCTTTTTTTTTATAATGTCTGTTCAAGTCCCTTGTTTTCTATTGAATTGATTCTATTGGATGGTTTCTTCTTAGTATCCATTGTAGGAATTCTTTAAATCTAGATATGAACCTTCCTTGATTGTTGCGTTGCAAATACCTTCTCCTGAAATGAAAGGTGGCCTTTTCACTCTCTTAATGATGTATTTGAATGAAAGAAGTCTCTAATGCCAGTGCAACCAAACCTTGTCAATATTTTTCTCTTTTCTCTTTTTTCTTTTTCCTTTCTTCCTCTTCTTCTTCCTTTCTTTCGTTTTCTTTTCTTTCTTTTTTTCAAACGTTTGGTTGTCCTGCTGTCTGTTTAAAAAGTCTTCACCTACCCTGAGATCATGAAGTCATTCTCCCAAACTATCTTCTAGAAATGTTATTGTTTCTCCTTTCACATTTAGAGTACAATCTGCCTGGAATTGATTTTTATGCAAGAGTCAAGTTTCTAGGTTTCTTTTTTATTCATATGGACAATCATTTGTCCAAGTGCATTTATGAAAAGACCACCCTTTCTTCACTGGATTATTTTTATGATCCCATTTTCTCCTCTATTTTCTTGGAAGTTATGTGTTCTGTCACTATTCTTTTAGTGTTTAACTAGTGATTACAACTTGCAATCTTGACTAATCAAGGATATTAAAACATTTTAACTCCATTTATTCTCTTCTCAAGTTATATATTATCATCATTTTTATTCGATATATACTTTAAGCCCGTGAAGATATTATTATTGTTTTTGTATATAGTAGCTATCTATTTAGATGTGTCCACATCATTTTCCATTCTCTTATTCTTCATTCCTTCCTTCATCCTTGGTCTGGGATCATTTTTTCCTACTTCCTGAAGAACACTCTTTAATTATTTAGTGCAATATCTGCTCTAAAGAAATCTCTAAGCATTCATTTATCTGAAAATATTTTCTTTTCATTTTCATTCTCAAAGTATATATTCACTGAGTATATAATTCTAAGTTGGCTGTTATTTTATTTCTGTACATTAAAAGCATTCCATTGTCTTCTGGTGAGCATTACTACTATTTGGAAATCAGCTCTCAGTCTAATTGCTACTTCTTTGAAGGTAATTTTGGTCTACTTTAAAGATTATTTTCTTTGGTTTTCTACAGTTGAACTACTATGTGCCAAAGTAAACATTTATTTCTATTTAGCCTGCTTAGTGTTCCCAGGGCCTCTCTCCCTCTTCCTTGATGTTCTTTGTCAATTTTAGAAGGTTCTCAGTCATTATCTCATCAAATATTAGCTCTGCTCTCATTCTTTCCCTCTTCTCCTTTTTGAATTCCTACGGACTGTATGTTAGGTATTCTCATTGTATCCCCTGTGTGTCTTCCTGTCTCTTTTGTATTTAATATTCTCCCTCCTTTTGTCTCTCTGTGCTTCATTATAGATATTGACCTACCTTCTGATTCACAGTTCTTTCCTCAGCTCTGACTAATCTCTTAAACCCATCCATTGAGCTCTTAATTTCTCTTATTGTATTTTTCATTTCTAGAATATCCATTTGGATCTTATTTATAATTTCTAATTTTCTGCAGTATTCTAATTATTCTCTTTTAAATTCTTCAACATAAAAGTAAAATTGTAGTTATTAAAGTTTATTTTGATGACTACAATATCTGAAGCCCCTATGTGCCTGTTCTATTTTTTTTTAATTGTTTTCATGTTGCATTGTAATGTCTGGTTATTTTTTATTAGTTGTCAAACACCATATATGCAAAATTATTTATAAAAACAATTTTAAGCCTAGGTTGATATCATGATGTCATCTTTTCCAAAAATTATTTCCATTTGCTTCTGCAAGGCCCCTAGGTGCCATTCATGATCACCTTATTCTGACTACATAAATTGAGATATTCAAGTTTGAACTTAAGTCCCTTTGAGGACCTATCTTCTTCAGGTTGACCATTACTCCTAGGATGCAGCCCTTAACAGTCCCAGCCCAAAGTGAATAGGGTGTCATCAGAGCCCCCACTTGATAGGTTGTTAATGATAATTCCTGCCCTTAGCTCTTCAAGGCTGTCAAAAATTCCATCCAACCTTCTAGGATCTCAGCCCCCTTCTAGAATCAACAGACACTTCCAGGGGAAAGAAAACACCAAACAGCTGGATCACCTTCCTGGCCCAGTAGTTCTTCACTCGCTGGTTAGCTGTCCTCTGCCTTTAATCAGAAGTAGATACGTGGAAAATACAGTTATCGCCATGTCAAAAGGTCACTAAACCATGATCTTAATGTAGCATGAGAAATATACAGGATATTCCTGGGGAGAAAAATTAAAATATTCTCTATCTTGACCTCTCCTTCTTATTACTATTCCCCAAGCTCACCAAAAATAGTAGTCTTCCCCATAGTTACCAACGAATGGGCATGGTTTTACTGAGATACATAAGGCACTACTGACAATGTTTGATTTGGGACAACAGGAGGCAAAGGTATATCAGTCAAGCTGTCTGCTTCTTTGTAGAAAGATATCCAAAAGGATTTTATTTTTAAATTTTCACACTCTCTCATATAGTCTTTTTCTTTGGCTTTTAAATTCAGTGACCAACCTCTTGTCCATATTACAACTGAAGCTGCTTAAGCTGATAAGCTGGCATGCTCTTGTGGAGCAACTGGCTGACTAACGGTCTCTAGGAGCTGCAAGCAGGCTCAAGAGCCCCTGCCTCTTCTGGCTACAAGGCTGTCACAGGAATCATAAACTGTGGCTGCGTATTAATTCACTATGGTTGTTAAATTTCTCAATGCTGATCTCCTTTGAGAGTTTAAAACCTTGTTTACCCACCAGGGATCCCCAAAACATGCCCATCTTATTTAAAAGAGTATTAAAAATGAATCTTTGTGCAAAACCAGAAAGTATATCCATTTTTGGTATGTAGTGTACTACCATATATGTAGTATGTTATATATCGCTGTCATGAGGAAGACAGCTATTTTGGATGGAGAGTAAATTATATAAATTAACCAATTATTTATAACTCCAGACTCAGCATCACCCCTCATTTTGTCACCTTTCTGAAGCCTTCTGAGTTCTGCACATCCAGAGAATATACATATCTGGACTAGAATTTCTCAGCCTCAAGGCTATTAACATTTGGGGTGGAATATTCCTTTGTCGTCTGTGAGGGTAGGGAGGAGACTTGTTCTGTACATTGTAGGATCTTTAGCAGCATCCCTGGCCTTTACCCACTAGATGACTAGCATCATCCTCCCTCCAAGTGTGACAACTAAAAATGTCTCCAGGGCTTCCCTGGTGGCGCGATGGTTGAGAGTCCGCCTGCCGATGCAGGGGACGCGGGTTCGTGCCCCGGTCCGGGAGGATCCAGCATGCCGCAGAGTGGCTGGGCCCGTGAGCCGTGGCCACTGAGCCTGCGCGTCCGGAGCCTGTGCTCTGCAGCGGGAGGGGCCGCAGCGGTGAGAGGCCCGCGTACCGCGAAAAAAAAAAGTCTCCAGACAGTGGCAAAACCACTGCTCCAGATTTTATTTAGCTTTTAGCTTGAATGCTGGGAGATTCTACAATTTTAATCAAAGCTTGTAAACACTGAGTTTCTCTACACAGCATTTGGTAGGGTAAGGAAAAAAGGGAAGAAAATAAAGTGAAGTTGAGAATCTAAGTGGGAAAAAAAGAGGGGCCCACATTTATTAAGTATCTACTATATACTATGTGCCCAGCACTATGCCAAGAACTTTATAAAAATCATCTCATTTAATCCTGACTAAAACCCTACTCCTAAAGTGGTAATAGCCAAATTTTATCAAGAGCTTAAAATGTGCCAGGCACTGTATAATACTAAATATTTTACATGAACTCATTTGTTTAATTACAGCATCAATCTCACATATTAGGTACCACTGTTATCTCCACTTCACAGTAATGAAGCTGAGGTCAGAAAATGAAATAATTTTCCCAAACTCACACATTCTCTAATTAGGTCTGAATTAAAATCTAAGTCTCTTTACCTAAACATGCTCTCTCTTAAAAGCAAAACATTAGCTCATCCTCTTGAGAGGGTAAAGATAAGAGCTTTAAAAAACTCTAAATTCTAAGAAATATTTATCTTTCTGATGGTATATTTTAGTGAATAGGTGAGAATCCATACCATTTCATCATACTCCAAGAGGTGATTAGGATCAAGTAAAAGGCCATGAACAAGGACTAGAACTATCCGTGATCTACAGGAACAGTCAAGGTTGTATATTCAACACCAGTTTACACAGAATGCATATTAGATAAAAGTGCACCCTGAAAAGATGGGAAAAAACATGCCCAGAAATTTGACATATGACATCCCCATAATCAGCACCTTAAATGTAGGGATATTTAAATTAGAAATTTCCTGAAACTGCCTATGGACCATAGATTCAGAAATGCTTCTGTGATTGACAAAGTTTAGTCACTACTCACCAAAACTGAATTATGGCACAGTTAAGGGCATCTTTGTGCAGAAATGAAGGGAAGAATGTGTCCCAAAACATCTTGCACTGAGCATCAAGAAGAAAAGCATGGAAAATGAACCTACTCCTTTCCATTGCTGAGAAAGAGGATCATGGTGAAGGGCAAGGTCAAATTAGATATCTGACTTACTCAAGGGCTAACGGGATACATCATGGACCTGACGGCTCCATGGCTTAAGCTATTGTGGGTATTAACTAATCCTGCAGCTCCACATGGCTTCTATTTCATTAGTGGATTTCATAGGTCTTTTAAGCTTCTCCTCTACTCCACATCAAGCAGTAATGCCACAACAAATGTGAAAGCTCTGGAAAACACAGAAAAGGAAAACCTCTCTGGAGGAATCTGTGTCTCGATACTGCAGGAAACTACAGTACATAGCAGAGTGTGAATACTGTTTTCCTCTCCTCTACCAAACATTTCAAACAGTCCCACTTGCCAAAATCAAGCAGATACTAGGAGTGCAAACTAAAATAGTCTAAATGTTGTGGGATTCGCCTTTTTAAAAGTGATGGTAAGAAGCAGGAAGTCTCAAACAAGAATGAAAATAACATCCCAGTTTACTCTCTCACCTCCTCTGTCCATCACTAATGTTCAAAGAACTCAAAAGTTTAGAGTACTCCAAGACTGCCAGCTGGGGATCTCTACATCCTTTGAATATAGGGATTATGTCTCCTTCTCCAGCACAGAACACAAAGCCTGGCACATCATACATGCTTAATAAACATGTACACAATACTCATTGTTTGTGGACACTGAAGAAGTCCCATCTGACTTTAGAACCAAGATATTTATGCTTCAATGAGCAGTGTTTTTGTTTTTATCTTGTAGGCATTGTGGACTAGGATGCCCTGGATACCACAGAGTTCTCACAAATTTGTGGCCCACCTCTGTGAAGTGTAGAGCCTTTACTAAGAGCCTTTTCAGCCTCATTGCTGGTCCCACTTCATCATTCCCACCACCCTTGTCCTGTTTCTCTCTAATGATCTGTTTTAAATTGTTTATGTTTTTCATGCCTATACCCAGCATGCAACTTGGTACTTTAGAGACACTCAAAACATATTGATTAGATTTCATCAAACTTAACCCCTCTCTGAAATAAGGCACTACCCTTTTAATAAAAGAACAAATGAAGAACAAACCCTTCCCCTGAGGTGATCCTGAGAATTAATAGTTCCCTTCCTACCATCATAAAGAAAAGGGGGCTGACCAGTGAGGTTATCCAGCCAAATATACCCTTCCTACTGCCCCCACTCCTTCCCACAGCTTTTATTTTTAGGGTGAAGGCCTGTCACTTTTTGCTTCACACATGCCTAGTTGTGAAGCATGGCTTAGCAAAAGCCCAACAGGTACTTTCTCAAAACTTTCACTTCTCTGTTGATGTGAAAGATTCTGGAAGGGAGGCTAAGAAAACTTTCAGTTGCTTTCCAAAGAACTGGAGAGAAGATGCAATTGCTAAATCCTTGTGGTAAGGGAAAAGACAGTCAGGAGAAGGTGACAGGATCCAGGTTTCCTCAGCTGGGGAGACGAAGGGTCACGTTGTGGGGCCATCTCTGTATTTTCAATACTAAAGAGAATTTAAGGGAGTTGGAAAAGCACAAAGGTTTATTAACAAAATTCAGGATTAAGAAGAGAGATGTGAGGGCTTCCCTGGTGGCGCAGTGGTTGGGAGTCCGCCTGCCAATGCAGGGGACACGGGTTTGAGCCCCAGTCTGGGAAGATCCCACATGCCGCGGAGCAACTAAGCCCACGCGCCACAACTGCTGAGCCTGCGCTCTGGAGCCCACGAGCCACAGCCCCTGAAGCGCATGCCTGGAGCCTGTGCTCTGCAGCAAGAGAAGCCACCACAGTGAGAAGCCTGCACACCACAATGAAGAGTAGCCCCCGCTCTTTGCAACTAGAGAAAGCCCACTTGCAGCAATGAAGACTCAGCACAGCCAAAAATTAATTAATTAAAAATAAAAATTAAAAAAAAGAGAGAAGAGAGATGAGGGTCTAAATCTTCCCCTGAATGGCTGCCTCAGAGTTTTGCTAGGTTTCTATATCCATATGTTAGGCACAAAAGAAAGAAGGACCTATAGCCATGGTAATATAAATATATATAAACAAATTTTGAGTGGCATTTAAGTGTGTTGTATATATAAAATTATTATTCATATGTTCCTTTGTGTTATATATCATGCAGTCTAAAAGTTAAATCTTTCCTAGCCCATACCTCCCACCAAGAAAAGAATGATCTAAAAACACAAGGATTTTTACCTTTTCAATCTACATTTTTCCAACTAAGTGTTGATCACTTACTAAAGTTTTCATTTGTTGAAAGGCACTCTCCAAACATGTGATAAAATCATAAGATCACTAAATCTTTACCCCAAATTCATACCAGTCTCAGAAACATACACATGGCTATAGTTTGAAACAAAAACTTAGAATCCTAATGTAGGATTCAGCATAATGTCAAATCTCTTTGGACACAAAAACAAGGAACACGTGACAAGAGCCATCAAACAGGACTGTTCCTGTGAAAACCACATAACTAGTAATTTTACCCTCCTTAAAGTTTTCTTACTTTAGTATGTGGCACTTGTTTAAAGACTTTAGATCGTATGGACAAATGTGATATTCCAATAAAAAATATGTTAAAGAAAATTTATTGATGCTTTATGCATATTCATAATTTAATCCTCACACACCCTGCCAGGAAGGCTCTATTAACCCCACTATATACAAAAGTTGATTCTGAGGAGCCAAGTAACTTGCTATAGAAACACAGTAACACAGTAACCAGACCTCTTGAAGACACGTCAGGGGCTTGTGATACTACCTTATATATTCATTAGCACAAAAGAAGGACCCATCAAAAAAAAAAAAAAAAAAAAAAAAAAAGAAGGACCCATCAATAATAGAAGTAAATGAATGATTGACATATTATGATAGAATTTTCAAGGATAATAATAGTCTAGTGGGAGCCAGTTTATGTGTGTTGAAAGGTGGTGGGTGGCAAGGTTAGAAAAAGCTAAAAACACAAGGGCAGAGAAATCTTTTCTCTACCAGTAACGTGGAGTTGCATTTCTAAGTGCCTGGCCCTGAGGACCCACACCCGATCATGTATGGGACACACCTCATCTGGCCAGTCCAAACGTGTGCATTTGAGACCCTGATGACTAGAAGCTTTAATAAAGCAGCTCCTGTATTACAACCTTGCTAGATGGTCTCAAAAGTAATGTATATCGCATTGTATTTGGAAGAATCTTATATAGTGACAAAATTATTGTCACTAGCTGATGTTTCTCCAAAAAAAATTTAAAAGCCAAATCAATTCACAACAGCATAAGAAAAGGAAAAACTCCATTTTTAATGGAATTCCATTTTTATTGAGACCATTTCAATAACTTAGTACTGTTAGCCACTAAAACTACTACTATAAACTCTCTTGGCACCAAAATATAAAGAACCCTGATGCATTCATACGCTAAATTGGCTCTTTTTTAATTCAACCACAAATGACTTGTCTTTAAATTTTTTTACTGTTTTTTGAATCAAAGCATTAAAAAAGATTGTAGACATGATCTAACAGTGCTGAAGAAGGAAAAATATAAAGGTATCCCCTTACTGCTTTAAACTCTTTCAATCCAGCATCCAACCAGTAGAAAATGTATCATGGCAGTCATAGACCAATTTTCATACTAAGTTATAACTCACTGAGAAATTCTGCTTTCTTGGAGATACTTTCAGACCCTTAATGTTGTGCTAGTACCAGCTCTCTGCACTAACCACATTTATGAGTGTACTCACATTTATTCTTAGCTGATTAAATATGAGGTTGTCAACCAGCCCTTGTATGAGAATATTAAGCCTTGTTTATGATAAATATCAGCACGCTTATCCTCCATTCTTAACTAATTGAAGAATCTTCCTGCTGTTTATAAACAAATAATCCCGTGATTACAGCACAGTGAAAAAAAGCAAGTGCCAGTATACCCACTAAAAAGTCAGGGGAAAGAGTCATTCAAACATACTCCATTAGCAAAACTCATTCCATTTCTTTTATATTTTCTTCCTGTGAAATATACAAATCTAAATTGGTTCTGGAATCCAAGGTCCTACCCCCAAGCTCCCATCAGTATAGCTCAAAGTTCACCAACAGCCCACCTCATCCGTATCTCTACATACAGTTGCGTGAGTTGTGTACTGTACAATCCTAGGGGTACCAGTGACATTGTAAAACTCATAGATGTCAATATTTAAATCACAACTTATAAACTGGTAGTAGCAGTAAAATATGTGGGTTTTTTTTTCATAAAATCAGTGTACTATCACAATTTTTCAACAGAGAATAACAGTGTTTTGATGAGGGGGCATAGTTTTCTAATTCACATTAAAACATGAGATTAGCAGTGATCTTGTCACAAACCATTTTAATTCAGGTAAATCAATTAATCATTTGATAATGTATATAACAAAGGATAGGAATTTTTTTCCTATTGGGAGGCACCTTACCATAAAGAGGGCAAAGACTTAACCAAGGGCCCACACATCTCCCAAAGAAGTTACTTAAATCACTTTTTTCCTCACTTTTTAAAAAGTTAAATGCATTGTTATATCAGTTTTGTCACTGTTCACATACAGACCAAGGAAGAGGTTCACAGAGATTTCATCTCCTCAAAGACTGATCTATAAATTAGGAAAATATATGCAAAAACATATCCAATAAGTAATAAAAAGAAAAACTACAAAGTTCTTTAATTCCATCTGTATCCAGAGAAGAGGGAGGGAGAAGAGAAGGAGAAAGGAGAACAGGAAGAGGGAATAGAGGGGAAAGTATCATAGAGAGGTGAGGGCTGGCAGGCAGGGCAGGGCAGGGAAGGAAAAGAGAGATACAAAGAAAGAAATCAGAGGATGTAAGTGTGTAGAAAAAAAAGGAGTGGCATATACAAGAGATATAGCAAGAAAGATAGCAGGTGAAAAAATCAAAGAAAAGTTATTGTAAATTCTCAGATGAGTGCTGGTTTAAGAGTAAGCTGAATTGATTCTGCTTTATGTTTCCTTGCTTTATGGAAAAAGTTACCTTGTCAACATTAACTGGGCATAAACCATTTATCACAGCTCTTTATTCAATATCTCTACACTTTCTGAGATTCTTTTTTAGCAGCTCACCAGGGGTACAGCTGTCTTCTTGACTAGCAGCAAGGTGACCAAGGTGATTTGGCTGAAAAAAATGAAGCCAAGCTGAAAAGATAAGAGTAAGAGTTCCCTGAGATAACTGACAGCTGTGGACAGATACAAGACAGAAAGGTCGACACTCTGGTTCCATGGAAAAGTATGTTCAGTGGAGAATAACGAACACTCACCATGCTTAGCTGTGGCAAAAGGAATCCACTGGAGTTATCCAATTGTTTTTTGGAGTCACCCAATTTTAATCAATATTTAAGCTATATGAGTGAGCTATCAAAATACATCTTGGCCGGATACCTAAAAACATTGTTTTAATCAGTGTGTGAGTTCTTAGGGCTTCTAGAGGCACTAGTTTGAATATGAAAAGAAAAACCATCATGGTTATTTCACAGATCATTAAGTTGGCCTCAGTACTCCTCCTAGTACCACACACGCACACATACACACACACACAGAGTATCTTCTGGTGACGGTTTATCTCATTTTCCACAGTGCTCCTATATACCTAAGTGTGGAAAAAATTTTGAAGAATCCATGTCCCTGGTGAATGTTGTCATGGAAAACTTCAGGAAGTACCAACACTTCTCCTGCTATTCTGACCCGGAAGGAAACCAGAAGAGTGTCATCCTAACCAAACTCTACAGTTCCAACGTGCTGTTCCATTCACTCTTTTGGCCAACGTGTATGATGGCTGGGGGCGTGGCTATCGTTGCCATGGTGAAACTCACACAGTACCTCTCCCTGCTCTGTGAGAGGATTCAACAGATCAATAGATAAAAGCAAAGTGGATGAGATCATTTTCTTTAAAGCTCAAATACTGTTTTATTTCATTCTTCACCAAAGAACCTTAAGTTTGTAATGTGCAGTCTATTATGAGTTCCTTAATATATTCTTATACGTAGAGCAATAATGCAAAAGCTGTTCTATATGCAAACATGATGTCTTTATTATTCAGGAGAAGAAATAACTGTTTTCTGTTGGTTGGGTTTTTTTCATAATCTTGGTTCAAAGCTGGAACTAGTACTTCCTTCTCTCCTTCCACCAAAATCAGGCTGTTATTCATTTGCCAAGCTTCGTGGAGGTATATAGACAATATCAGTGTGATAAGGTCTGTGCTCAGAGTGGTCAGATTCCTTGAAGATATTTCTGCAATATTTTTCATCATTCATTGTTTACTAAAGCTGCAGCCAAAAATATTTTTTTTCCTTACTCTATACTGAGCCCTGTAGCAAGTGAAGGTACCAGATTTCCTTTAGGACTTTAGGCATTTTCCTTGTATTTCTACCATATCACTGTAAAGAAGGGGGGAAACCCAGCCAGCTATTTTTCTTTTATTACTTTATACTCATAACTTTAGATTTTTAAACTGATTTCCAAAAAATAAGCTGTTTTCCTTAACCAATTCTATAATCTCTTCCTGTGCTTTAAATAGAAAGTGAACAGAGCCCTTTTCCATGTAAGACCCTGCTACTGTGTGAGGAAATAACATTTACAAGGAGTTTCATTACCTGTGAACTGACAATGTTGAATAGATGCTCCATTACAATCTGGGAAAGTCTATGTTACTAAGATATTTGTGTTAAAATCTTTATTCCATTTCAATTGAACGGTTAGATGGTAAAATTAAGATCCTACTTGCTGGTCAAGACTGGTGGACTGATTTCAATGGGTAAATCTATCGTGGCAAATTAACATATTGGAATATTGCTTTTGGGAATTTATGTTTAAATTAATGAGTATGTAGTCTCTCTTTCTGACAAGTACTCCCTGATGGGATTTTAAAGCTATATGCACAGAATATTTGTCTCCTCTACATGTTTTACTTTTCTACTTACAGTTCCCTTTTTTGTTGTTAGATTTTATACACACTTTTTTTTCCTGACACACACTTGAACTGAATAACAGATTTAAAGGAAGCCTTTGTTCACACTGACATTCACTTCTTGTGTTTGGAGGTGGGGGTGGGGGTGGGGGAATGAGGAATTGGTTTTAAACAAAAACATTCCGTCTTTTATTTAACATCAATATCAGAAGAAGACAAACATCTATCTTTCTCATCTATTTAAGTACCTTTTTCTAATGTAGTATCAAGGTATTGCAGAATTTTACAAATCATATTTGTGGAACGAATGGTGAAATTAATTTGATGAAGTAGAAAGTATTCTGCAATACTGTAATACACAGTTTGACTTTTCATAAATAAACCCATAGGGTATAATCAGGACTTCAAATGTGTAATTAAAACTTAAAAGAAAATCCATTATATCAGCAAGATTTGAATACCTCTTGCACTCTAAGCTGGCAAGCCCATGGCAGGCCAAAAACCTATGATTCACTACTTTTAAGCTTATTTAAAGAGATTATAAAGAAAGTTCCCTTTTTAACACCCAAACACATACACACAATATTATGAATACTTGGAAAATATGATGGAAAGCTCAATTCTTACTCCACCTTAAAAACATAATTCTGAAGATGATAGAGAAATCTTTGTGACTACAGAGCTAAAAATTTACAACCTTTAATGTTCCTTGGGCTTCCTTCAAGTGATCCAAGGGTGAAACATATGCAAGTATTATTATATGAGTTACTTTTTATTTTCCTCTGGATTTTTAATTAAAGATTCCCAACTGATGTACCAGATAAGATTGTAGAAATCTCAAAATAATGACACCAAAAAGAAGTTAACTAGTGTCTTCTTGAATTCCAATAAAGCAACAGCCCCTTAAAGTAATTTAAATGTATATGCAATTAAATACTCATTATTAAAGGAGAAAGAACTGGGGCTAGTTATAATGTTTTAAATGCTTTGCATGTGTTAACTAACTTAATGTTTATAACAACCCTATTAGAGGGAGCACTATTATTATCCTATCCTACAGATGAGAATGTTGAAGCTCAGAGATGTTAACTAGCTTCCCCAAGGTTACACAAACACTAAGATGACACAGAGCTGAGAAAGTACCCAGCTTGCAGCTTTCCCATTGTGGTAACCATTTACATGGCTTTGGGGTCTTTCAGATAACACTAATGAGGTCTGGAAGGGAAGCAGGACTGAACAGACAATTTTTAAGCTGAATCTGTTCCACCCTTTCACATTTGCAGGAACTGTAAGGCATAATACAAAGTATACCACTGACTTCTCTCTTAAGAATGAATTTGTAATCTACTGGAAGGGTTGAGATAATACATACGAAAAAATAGAGAACAGCTAGGTCTTTAATCCACATCAATGCGGATAATATCTAAAGAGGGTTGGTATGAGGCTTAACTGGGAGGTATTAAGTAAAATGCCTAGCACTGTATATAGCATATAATAGATGCCTACCAAGTGGTAATTATTACTATTAATAGCAAAATGTATAAGTCATATTAATAGTATTAGTATAACCACTAGTAGTATATGGTCTCTTGGAGCTAGAATAGCTTAAAACATCGTTTTGCCCAAAACTCACACCAATGCATAAATCCCTTCTAATCCTTAGCAGGGATCATCTAGCCATAGGGACAGTTACTACTTGAATCCTACCAGAAGTGAGACAGGTTACCAGTTAATAAAACAATGCTAAAAATTTTCCTGATAACAATTTGAAATCTGCCTCCCTATATCTACTCACTAAATCCACACAAAACCAGATCAATACTCTTGTCACTAACTTATTCTATACATTATGTCCTTATTCAACTTTATGACAACAAACTAAGTTGTCTAAGTAACCAGATTACTTAGGAGCATAGATGTTTTCCTAACAAAATGTTGCTACAATTGTGCCATGGGTTCATCTTGGCTAAGGTACCATTCTCCAGTGCAATGCCAAGGAATTGGAAGGAAATGTCATTCTGTGCATTCTTGTAGTGACTTTATGAGCAAATGTTTCATTTAGGTAGGAAGAGAAGTTGTTCTCTCAAACAATATAATCACTTAATTAGGGCTTCCAGACCTGTTCTTCAGCCAAGTTCTTCTAAAACAAATTTAATCCCCAAGCCCTTGCAAACTATAATATGACTTGTTACCAACATAGTATGAGATCAGGCTATGGAGAAAGCTTCAAGGTTCTCTCCCCAATCCCACTACCTATTAGCACAATTAGCAGTACCATAAGTTTTCGTAGGTAGAAGTCACAATATCTCTTCATAAAAATCTCTCCTCCCCCTCCTTGGTGTCTCTCTCTCTCTCTCCACCCCCCTTTCTCTTAGTTCTATTTCTTCTCTTGTTTAAACTCCATACACCAGCAAAGATGATCCCCAGCCATTACATGTTCACGAAATCCCTTGTGTCTATAATCAAAACAGGAGAAAAACCCAGCATTCATATCAGTCCTCAAAAATGCCAGTTCTCTTTGTATCACTTGTACACTACTGGGCCCATCCCCGTAATGATTGACAGCAGGGCACATTATCTGCAGGCCCACCAGGTGGGGGTCAAATAATTCCCCAGATGTAAACACATGTGTGTGAAATAAGAGAGGAGGGGGTGCTTGGCAAGCAAAAACAACAGATGCCCACTACAGGCAACTTGGACAAACTCATACCAGATTCTTCTGCCAACACAGCTTTTGGTTGGAGAAAAAGTGCCACACATATGGGAAGGAAAAACTAGTGTTACTGAGAGAGTAAAGGAGTAAAAAGAGCTGGCGCTCAAATTTTACCTTGCAATTTTTCTATGAATCCTCTAATCATCTCATAAAATTTTTTTAATTCTGGTTTTCACTCAATGAGAGATGCAGTAATATTTTGATTTCAGTCAGAGAGGTTCCCTTAGGGTCAACTGACACCATGCTAAGAGGAAAGAATTGATAGGAAACAGAAACAAGTTTAAAAGAAGGGAGGGTAGTGATAATATATGGGGAAAGGAGATTTGGAATTAGAAAATCTAATTTAAGCAACTATTGCTATTCATCAGTTACTAGAGAATTTCTCTGTGTTTTTCTTAAGGGCCTTCTCCTTCGAGGTTAATAAATACCTATTTAGACTAGCACAGATTCTGTTGTCCCATTTATTGCTCGTTTTGGAGTAAATTCATTTAAGGAGCATGTGAAGAGATGAATGGGTAGGTTCTCCCTACCCTTTAGGTTTTTCACACATCATAACATTTAAGAAAACGGTTCCTTCTTAGACCATGCAGTGAGAGAGCTGGTCACAGAGACAGCAACAGGAAGCATCACTCACCATCTGAAATACCATGGTGACTTCAACATCTAGACATCCATATAATACCCTCAACTTAGGTCTGTCCAAACTCATCAGCCTCCTCCAGTTAGAGAATCATCAAAGCTCTGCTCTTTTATTTGCTGCACTAAAATCCAGCAGCAGTTTGTAAGGCAGCTGCAAAGCCTGACACTTAGCTCCTTCCCATGGTGAGCAAACAGACTGTCCTGGTGCCATCCTTGAGCATGAAAGAAGTATCATTTCAGAAAAATTAACAGTATCTGTCTCTAACCAAAAGCATTCAGCTGCTGTAGCTGACATCTAGCAATGCTGAGAAGAAAGCAGTGATTGGGGACTCATACTACATGTAAAATATATTCCTTCCTTTCCAACAGTTCTGACACATACAGAATTTAGTGCAAATACTACACTTAGGTCCATCTCTAGAAAGTCATAATCAGCTGGGAAATTTCAGCTTTTCTAGGAACAGAGAGTGCCCTAAATATAGCTTGGGCGACTGTTAATGGAAATCCCAGGAGCCAGGTCCAGCTCAGCCAGTCGAGGCCACGCAAAACAAACTGGTTTTTTGCTAACACCAACAAAGAGGCCTTCCAACTCTCAATTTCTTTGAAAATGTCACACTATCTGGCTGAATAAATAACCCTTGAATACTAACAACACTCAAGTTATCCTGGCAAACATCCAAGACTATTTAGAAGATTCTACCTGGTGTCTGTGAGAAGTCACATGTCCAAATCATCCAACAGTAGAAATCAGCAACTGTCTCCACTTCTAAGAATGAAGTCTTTTAATAGCTGAGTAGCCTCAGAAACTCCCAGCATTTACCACTAAATTCAAAAAACCCACTGAGACTGGAACAAAGGGGCCCTTTGGAAGACCAGGTAAAGCCAGCAGTTTACTTTACCTCTGATATCAGTGTAGTTTGTGGTCCCTGAACAGCAGCCACTGGGCAAACTACAAGCTACCTTCACATGGTCATTCCCCCCATTTCCACTTCTATTTTGTGTAAAGTAGGAAATCAAACCCAACGCAACCCTGACATTGGTAGGCATCAAGGCCTGCTAAAAGGAAGAGGCTTTCATTCAGCAATAGACGTAGACCAGCCTGATGTTCTGCCTTTATTTAGGAAAATTTACATCCCAAGACCTAGTAACAGTTTGCTGCTGCAAATGACTTGGATCGTGGAGTGAAATGGCCCTTCAAGTCTCTTTCCCACTGTCATCCCCACACCTCTTATGCTTCAGCCATCTAATTAATCAGTGGTCATCCCTAATGTTCTAAATTATTTCACACTTCTGGGCTTTTGCATTTACTGTCTCCTCTGCCTGAGACTCCTTTCTCTGATCTCTCTTCTATTCATCCAGCTAACTAATACTCATTCTTCAAGATTAGCTCAAACTTCGTCTGCACCAGATGATTCAGGTCCAGAGTAGATGCCTATCTTCTGTGCTTCAATAACATCCCATTGCACCCTTCTATAAAAACACTTATCACACCACATGATAGTCGTGGTTTATTTCTCTAGTAGTCCTACAAGTTTCTTGAAGACATGGATTTATTTTATTCATCTTCATTTTATTATGTGTGTATATTCTCAGCCCCTAGTACAATTCCTGGCATATAGGAGGGCTCAATAAATGATACTTAAATGAATAAACAAATAATTGAATTACTAATAAAAAGCAGGCAAATTAAGCAGATTTCTCTGTATTGTGACTTGAATATCTTCCCAAAGAACAAAAATACCTGAAAAGCCACCAGGAGAGATCAGTAACTTTTAGTGTAGATTTTTGTGACCTGACAGTAAAAGTGCAGATGGCCCTGAGCAATGCTGGCTTTCTCAGCCAATAATTCCTCATCACACTAAAGTACCCTATAACCATCTATCACCCCAGAAACGTAAGAGCGGAGCTATAGAAGAACATAAAAGGTAAATTCTGATAAGAGACAATTGGAGTCTTAAATTTACAGAATGGAATAATGCCCAAGAGGGGGAAGGTCTAAATAAATGATTAGTACACAGGCTTTGGGAACATTCAGACCTGAGTTTGAATCCTGATTCCACTACTCACTAGCTGTGAGATTCAGGAAAATGTATTTAACTTACCGTGCATCAGTTTCTTCATCTGGAACACAGGAATAGTAACACCCAAATCATAAGATTAAATGAGATAATATATAAAATGCTTATCAAAATGTCTAGCACATAATAAACACTCATGAAATGACAGCAATTGTTTTATGATGATTAATAATAAAAGGCAGGGGACTTCCCTGATGGCACAGTGGTTAAGAATCCGCCTGCCAATTCAGGAGACACAGGTTCGAGCCCTGGTTCTGGGAAGAGCCCACATGCCATGGAGCAACTAAGCCTGTGCACCACAACTACTGAGCCTGGCTCTAGAGCCCGCGAGCCACAACTACTGAAGCCCACACGCCTAGAGCCCATACTCTGCAACAAGAGAAGCCACTGCAATGAGAAGCCCATGTACCACAATGAAGAGTAGCCCCCGCTCTCTGCAACTTAGAGAAGGCCCACGCACAGCAAGGAAGACCCAATGCAGCCAAAACTAAATACATAAATAAATAAACTTTTCTAAAAATAATAATAATAGTAATAGGCAGAGACTATTATCATTTTTACAACCGGGAACTGGAAGTTTTGAGGCAAAGAATGAAAAAAAGGAATGCAAGTTGGGTAATAAAGATTAAGACAAGCTTCATCCCTCCTACAATTTCTCTGAGGACTGGCCCCAGCCTCAGCACTTCCAAATGAAACCTCATAACTAAGGTCAGTTCCTGGGACATTTGAAAGCATTCCTGTCAACAGAGGAATGTAGATGGGGAGTCAAGAGATTGATTTGAGATATTATATCACATGCTCCCTAGTTTCTTTGGAGGAGAAACCTCTGAAGAAGATTCTGTTCACTCCCCACAAGTGGTAAGAAAAGGGATTCAGTCCTCATATAGAACCTCATCTAGGCAGTGTGTGCAATTCCAGAAAACTTCTTTAAAATGGAGGCATAAGAGGCTGAGTGAGCAAGCATCTGAGTTTAAGGGCTCCAGAGAGCCACCCATAAAGGAAACAAGGGGTGCAGGGAGAGACTCAGAGGAGGAGGAAAAAGTGAATGTATACACTAAAACCAGAGGCACTAAGACCAAGGCTACATTCAAGGAGTGCCAGACACTCAATCCAATTCCTGTTTCTTGCTAGAAAAGAATGGAGGAACTGACTCTGATTAACCACACACCTTATCCAAATATATTGACATTTTTACACAAAGGATTACCAGGCACTTACTTTAACTTGAGACTAAGGACATAAACATGAACTATCAACTCAGAAAACGAAAATATTTATCCCTTACTTTCTATCTCCAATTTCCAGCAAACTGGAAAGAGTAAGAAGAAAATGACCTAATATGTGGCTAAATAGCATTACACTGGAAACATTTTTATTCTCCACCCCACCCCCAAAAAAAGGATGGCTATAAGTGGAACACTTCAGACCCTCAAAAAAAATAATGTGTATACTCTGGAGATCTGGTGTGTCAGGAAAGGACCACAGTGCTTAAGATGTCTACACACAAACATACACACTCGCCCTTCTGGAGGAAATAGCTTATTCAAGTATTTTACCAGGCAGGGCTCATCTGCTTCCTAACTGAGTCATTATCATGTAGTGGCTCTGTTCTAGAAATTTTAAAGGGAAGAAAGTGGGGAGAAGGTAGAGGACAGAAGTTCCAGAAACTGTTTCTTCTCACAAATAAGGTATAACCTGATTTCTATTGCAATTGAGCCAGAATAGCAAACTGGTGTTCAGAGAAAAGGTGATGTTTTTCTGCCTAAAATAAAACCACTAATATACCCAGACATCAGCATAATTGACCGGAAATTAGTTAAAACAGCAGAGAGCTGAAAAAAACACAACACAGAGGGTGTCCTGCCATCATCTGGGATCATTTTTCCCCCATCGCTTACCACATGCTTAAAAGAGGTGGGAAAGCAAATTGCCAACCACAGCAGAACATGACAAGCCCCCTGCTGCTCTCTGTGTCCACGAGCTGCTCCTTCAGTCTGTTCAACCAAGTTCTGGCTGCGGCTGCCCCAGGGATATTACAAGGGCTTGACTCATTTATACGTATGTCACGTTGTCAGGGTTTTCTCCCAAACAGGTAAAATATGCCACAAATCGTGTAATAAAATATGGCACAATTTGTCACTTTTGCAACACTTCCAAATGTCAGTGTCATCTCCCTGGCAAACAAGAGAGGGAAGTGGGTTTTAAAAAATCTGGCCAAAAATGGTTCTGCTCTCTGTATTAAGAGGTTGTTCTGTGGCGGGGTCCTTTCCTGGCATGACCTACAGTACCGTTTTGGGAGCGCTCTCACCAGAGCATAAAAGGAGGAAGAGAAAAACCTCAGGAAGATTCGCTGTAGGCACTGAAGATGTCCAGTGAATAAATGTGAATTATTACTGCCTAAAACTTAATTTTACAGAGTTAGGTTAGATGCTTAGCACATGGTCAAAAATAATGAAAAGGGAGATGACCATAGTGACAGGTGATGCAAAAATGAAAGGATTGAGAAAAACGACCAGGCGGTAGCAGAGCCTCTGAGAATTCACCTGCAAAGCAAGCACTGCCTTGACAAATGGGATTTGGTGTCATCTATGTCTGTGTCCCATTGCTATGTTAAACATCTGTCCAAGTATCAGTAAACCAGTAAAAAATACAGAAAAGAACATTATACATCATGATTTGACATATGTCAGATTTCTATAATATAACAGAGACATATAACATGAAGAAGATATTATACCTTCTTTTAAAAAGAACACTTGTGGAGAGGCCCTATATCACTTGGTATAGGCATTCAAATGTATTTTGGGGGGGACAGTGTGGTGTGATGAGAGAAGCACTGGACATGGAGCCAGTGGACCTACTCCTTGCCTCAGCTCTTCCTCTTTCCAGCTAAAAGACAAGCCCCCTAACCTCTCTCCATGTCTTGATTTTCTCCCTTACAAGGTGATGGTGAAAATAATACCTTTCCTCCTCACCTCAGATGGTTATTATGAAGATCAAATGAGATTATGTGCTTAAAAACATTTTATATACTTTGCACAGCTTTTTTTCCCTTTTCCCAAGGAATTCCATCCATGCCAATGGTTTTAAGACCTTCAAATAACAACTGATATTCCAAAATTTGCATATTTAACTGTGGGCTCTTTCCTAGGTCTCAAAGTTCTATCTTTATTTGTCTCTGGATATCTCCACCTGGGGAGTCTTCAAGCATTTACAACTCAATATGTCCAGTGGAAATGGCCCTCTTTCTAAACCCACACAAACACTTTTGCTCACACGTACCTCCACCCTCCCTGCCATTCACGCTGAACCTCTTGCTTTCCTTGGTACATGATCCAATCACACTGTCACCATGTTGCACTGACCCTATGCCCTAAGCATCTGTGAGGTCAGCCCCTTCTTTTCTATCCACACTGTCACTCTCCTAGTAGCTATAGCCTCAGAATCAGTCTTCCTACCACCAATCTCTCCACTGCCCCCACCCCACCTTCTCTACACCAGAAGGAACTTTTACAAATAGATATCTGATCATATCCCACCCTGAGAAGAACTGTGAAATGACTTCCCGTTGCCTTTGTGATGAAGCTCAAATACCGTGACCTGACCTTCAAGTGCTTCATGAATTCATCCCACGTTCCATTTCCAGCCTCATCTTCTCCTACCCACATCCCACTCCCCAAGCCGTCCTGTTCTAGCCATATTGAGCTATTTCTTCAAACACACCAAACTTTCTCAAGCCTCTGTGCCTTTGCCCCTGCTCTCTGCCTAGCCTTCCTCCTAGTGTCAGCAGAGGGATTGGTAAAAGCATGGATTCTGGAAACCAAATGCCTGGGTTCATACCCTGTCTCTGCCCTGGGCATGATACTTGTCTCATTTGGGGTTCACCCAAAAGCAGACTCTGAGACAAAGAGCCAGCAGTTTACTTGGAGGTTCAGAAAATACCAGTAGGGGAGTGGGGAAGTATACAACATGATGATTTGATGCATATATATACTGCAAAATCATTACCAACAACAGGGTTAGTTAACACCTTCGTCACCTCACATAATTACCATTTTGTGTCTGTGTATGGTGAGAATATCTACAGTCTACCTTATTAGCAACTGTCAAGTATATAATACAGTATTGTTAACTATAGTCAACATGTTGGACATTAGATTCCCAGAACTTATTCATCTTATAACTGGAAGTCTGTACCCTTTGACCAACATTTCCCCATTTCCCCCACATCCCAGTCCCTGGAAATTACCATTCTACTCTCTGTTTCTGTGAGTTCAGATATTCTAGATTTCACATATAAGTGATGTCATACAATATTTGTCTTTCTCCGACTTATAACACTGAGCATGATGCCCTCAGGGTCCATCCATGTTGTCAAAATGGCAGGATTTCCTTCTTTCTCATGGCTCAATGATATTCCATTATATATATATATTTTAATATATGTATATAAAATATATGTATTATATATATAATATATATATATATATGAAATGGATCTAGAGTCAGGATTTATGGGCCTAGGAATTGAGGAATAGAAATGGGAGTAGCACCATTCACTATTAGCCCTAATTATCCACAAGCAAATTTTTGCTTCTCATCCCCATGACCTCCCATCCCCAGCAGACTTCTGCTCTGCCAGTCTAAAGGACTAAGTTTTAAAAGGAGGAATGCTTGAAGTATCTGAAATACAACAATGATTAAGACATAATATCATATGTCACATCTATACATATATCTCACATCTTCTTTATCCATTCAACTGTAGCCAGACACTTAGGCTGTTTCCATATCTTGGCTATTGTGAATAATGCTGCAGTGAACATAGGAATGGAGATATCTCTTGGAGATCCTGATTTCATTTGCTTTGGATATATACCCAGAAGTGGGATTGCTGGGTTATATGGTAGTTCTATTTTTAATTTTTTGAGGAAACTCCATAATGTTTTCCATAGTGGCTATAAGATACTCTCCTAGCTCCAAAGCATATTCCTATCATGGCATTTGCCATATTCCTTTTGACTATTTTTTATTACATTTTTATGGGTCTTTCTTTTCTATCAAGCAGTGTCTTGAAGGGAATTCTTGTCAAATTCTATGCCTAGGACTTCTCTCCACCTGTCAATGCAGGGGACACGGGTTCAAACCCTGGTCCAGGAAGATGCCACATGCCACAGAGCAACTAAGCCCATGCACCAAAACTACTGAGCCTGTGCTCTAGAGCCCGTGAGCCACAACTACTGAAGCCTGCACGCCTAGAGCCCATGCTCCACAACAAGAGAAGCCACTGCAATGAGAAGCCCGCGCACTGCAACAAAGAGTAGCCCCCACCCACTGCAACTAGAGAAAGCTCACGTGCAGCAACGAAGACCCAATGCAGCCATAAATAAATAAATAAATTTATTATTAAAAAAAATTCTATGCCTAGCACAAAGTGAGCACTCAGTGTTTGTAAAATTGAGTTGAACTAAGTTGTCTTTCATAAAACTTGCTTTCTTTTTATGCCAAAAAAGGAAAGAAAATGGGAGTTAGAGCTAGAAAAAGAAATAAAAAAAGAAGAGAAAGGAGGTGTGTATTCAAAATGCATTAATAGTAGGGGCTCAGTTAGTATTTTCCGAATAAAATAATAAGAGACTATGAAATGAGCACTAGTACGTATCAGGCATTATGTGAAGCACTTAAAATACAACAATGATTAAGACAAAGTCCCTGCCCCAAAAAAGATTACAGAGGGAACACACAGATTAATGAATAAAAGGAATAGATATCACTGAGTTAATAGCGGTAGGGAAGAGACAAGGACACCCAAGGATAGTCACCAGTTCAGGTCAATGCTCTTTAACCAATTTACAAGTGCTAAACAATCACAACCAAAACTGACCTATACTCTGAAGTTTGGGGAACTTCCCTGGTGCCTTGATAGCACATGTTTCCTACTTGGATACTAAATATTTCCAGTTCTATGAGGTCAACTCGACACATTAGAAAATACTACATGGAAACAACCGCCACTAGGGGCGTCGCGCCGAGGCCGTCCCGCCCCAGTCTCTACGCCCGGCCCGATTGGCCGCACGGCGCTGAGGCCCGCCCCGCTTCCGCGGCCAGCCCCGGAGGGGCGGGAGGGTCCGGGCGGTGGAGTCGCTGTGTCCCGGCGGCGTGGCGTGGAGCACCCGCCGGGGCCGCGGGAACAAGCGCCCCGCGGAACTGCTACTCCCAGAGCAGCCCGGGCCCCCCATCTCCGGCCTGCCGCGCTCTCAGGCGCCGAGCACTACAACTCCCGGCATGCCGTGAACTTGACGGCCGCGCCTCCAGGGTGGAGTCCGGCCCTCCCGGCCGCCCCGCTCTCCCGCCCCGTCCCCGCCGCTCTCCCGGCCGCGCACGGAACGGGGACGCGAGCCATGGAGGAGACACCGACCCCGCTACTGGGCAGCCGCAAGCCGCACCTGGAGAAGCTGACCTTGGGGGTCACCCACATCCTAGCATCATCCCAAGGTGTGACAGAGGTGACCATCATAGAAAAGGCGCCTGCTGAATGTCACATGATTTCTTCATGGGAACAAAAAAATAACTGTGCTGCCTGAGGATCTGAAGAACTTTTACCTGATGACCAACGGCTTCCACATGACATGGAATGTGAAGCTGGATGAACACACCGTTCCACTGGGCAGCATGGCAATTAACAGCATCTCAAAACTGACTCAACTCAACCAGTCTTCCATGTGCTCTCTTCCTAACGCACCAACTCTTGCAGACCTGGAGGATGATACACAAGAAGCTAGTGAGAACCAGCCAGAGAAGCCTCACTTTGATTCTCGCAGTGCGATATTTGAGCTGATCCTTGCAACCTGAATGGGAAGGTTTGCCTTGCCTACAAAAGAGGTAAACCAGCATTAGCACAAGACACTGAGATCTGGTTCCTGGACAGAGCGTTATACTGGCATTTTCTCACAGATAACTTTACTGCCTATTATCTCCTGCTTATCACCCACCTGGGCCTGCTCCAGTGGGAGTACGCCTTCACAGTTATGGCATTAGCCCACAGGCCAAGCAATGGTTCAACATGTGTAAACCCATCACCTACAACACAAACCTACTCACGGAAGAGACCGACTCCTTTGTGAACAAGCTAGATCCCAGCAAAGTGTTCAAGAGCAAGAACAAGACATTAATCCCCAAATAGAAAGGGCCTGTTCAGCCTGCAGGTGGCCAGAAAGGGCCCACGGGTCCTCCTTCCACCTCTAAATCCTCCTCTGGCTCTGGAAACCATGTCCGAAAATGAGCGCCCAGCTCCCCGCCAGCCCCACAGCGATGATTTCCAAGCACAGATGCCCCAGGCGTGGCCCAAGCCTCAGATTCTGTGTATGGAACCATAGTCCTCTCTCCATCCGAGTGACAAAATCCTAGGCCTTTTACTTCCATTGGCTTGAGCCAGGAGTTGGAAGGGCATAGTCAGCTCTCCCTAAGAATCCTTCTCTCATACCCCTTACAGCAGGTTGTGCCACCTACTAATTCTGGAAGCTGTGGAGAATGTAAGGTGTTGTGTAAGTGACTAAGTAGATCTATTAAGAGCTTTCTTTTCTTTCTACTCCAACCCCCTACCCCTCAGCAGTAATTAGAGAAGTCCCCCATAGAAACCACTGGTTTTGACCTATGAGGCATTAGAACTATGCTGCTCAACTGGTAGCACTTTTTTTTTTACATCTTTATTAGAGTATAATTGCTTTACAATGGTGTGTTAGTTTCTGCAGGTAGCCACTTTTTAAAGAGCTAAATTTAAGCCATATTAAAAATGGGAGTATTCATGTGGCTAGTGGAGTCTGTATTAGCACAGAGATGATGAAACATTTCTATCATCACAGAAAGTTCTATTGGGCAGCACTGCATTAGAATACTTTTGCATTACCCTTCCTCAGATCAGTTAATTTTTGTTAAAGAATAATGATACCTTAATTTGATGGGTTATAATGTTCCATGAAAAACCTTGAATATCCATTTTTATGTTCTTTATATCCTTCACCACAAACAGATCTTGCTTTGCTCATTTTCAGTTTCCTATAAAGTTTCTCATCTTCATCAGTTTCCTGTAAAGTTTCTTGTTTCCAGTTTTGTGATGTGATATTTGTACGTTTGCCAAAATTATCTTTCTCACTTTTTTTTTTAAAGAAGAAGTGATTCTGCTGTACCATTAAAAACAAAACAAAACAAAACCTACCAAGCATTGCTTTGCCAGGACTCTTCATGCACAGTTTTGATGAAATCAGTCACTGTTGACAAGAGCTTCCACCTGCTCTGCCTACTCACAACTGCTCAACAATTCATGGGGTAGCAGAAAAGGATAGAGAGGAACCAAGTTGTCAAGGATAATAGCTGAGGTTTAGTCTTCCAGAAGCATTTTTCTGCCAAAAGTCATCAAAGGGAGAAACAGCAGTGCCAGATAAGAGATTCCAGCATTTGGCTCCTTCCCCAAGTCAGGGTTAGAAGGGGATTGAGAAGTTGTGTCATATTCCACTGTGGTAGATGTCCTTCCTCTAGAGCTCATGGAGCCCCTGAATTATTTCTTAAGTCCTAGTCCAGTTCTCGATTTCACAAATGAAGCAGCAGAGGAGCCACGAAACAATGGTGCACTTCAAATCAGTGACAATCAGCTGGAATCCCCAAAGGGCTGTAGACAGAAGAGGGTTCTAATAAGGAAAGGTTTGAGACCTGCCTCAGGAGGAGCAGAGCATTCAAGAGCAGGAATGGCTACCTAATATGTAGGACCCAATGCAAAATGACGATGTGGGACCTTTTGTCCAAAAATCAGGTAAACACTACCATTAGAAGTACTAATATGCAGTAGCAATTCTCATATCAGACAAAATAGACTCTAAAATAAAGACTATTATAAGAGACAAAGAAGGACACTACATAATGATCAAGGCATCAATACAAGAAGATATAACAATTGTAAATATTTATGCATCCAGCATAGGAGCACCTCAATACATAAGGCAAATACTAACAGCCATAAAAGGGGAAATCGACAGCAACACAATCATAGTAGGGGACTTTAACACCCCACTTTCACAATGGACAGATCATCCAAATTGAAAATAAATAAGGAAACACAAGCTTTAAATGACACATTAAACAAGATAGAATTAATTGATATTTATAGGACATTCCATCCAAAAACAACAGAATACACTTTCTTCTCAAGTGCTCATAGAGCACTGTCAAGGACAAATCATATCTTGGGTCACAAATCAAGCCTTGGTAAATTTAAGAAAATTGAAATCATATCAAGTATCTTTTCCAAATACAACACTATGAGACTAGATATCAATTACAGGAAAAAATCTGTAAAAAATACAAACACATGGAGGCTAAACAATACACTACTAAATAACCAAGAGATCACCGAAGAAATCAAAGAGGAAATCAAAAAATACCTACAAACAAATGACAAAGAAAACACGATGACCCAAAACTTATGGGATGCAGCAAAGCAGTTCTAAGAGGGATGTTTATAGCAGTACAATCCTACCTCAAGAAACAAGAAAAATCTCAAATAACCTAAGCTTACACCTAAAGCAATTAGAGAAAGAAGAACAAAAACACCCGAAAGTTAGCAGAAGGAAAGAAATCATAAAGATCAGAAATAAATGAAAAACAAATGAAGGAAATGATAGCAAAGATCAATAAACCTAAAAGCTGGCTCTTTCAGAAAAACAAAATTGATAAAGTATTAGCCAGATGCATCAAAAAAAAAAGGGAGGGGCTTCCCTGGTGGCGCAGAGGTTGAAAGTCCACCTGCCGATGCAGGGGACACGGGTTTGTGCCCCTGTCCAGAAAGATCCCACATGCTGCAGAGCGGCTAGGCCTGTGAGCCATGGCTGCTGAGCCTGCACATCTGGAGCCTGTTCTCTGCAACGAGAGAGGCCACAATAGTGAGAGGCCCGTGTGCCACAAAAAAAAAAGAAAAAAAGGGAGAAGATTAAATCAATAGAATTAGAAATCAAAAAGGAGAAGTAACACTGACAATGCAGAAATACAAAGGATCATGAGAGATTACTACAAGCAATTATATGCCAATAAAATGGACAACTTGGAAGAAATGGACAAATTCTTAGAAAAGCACAACATTCTGAGACTGAACCAGGAAGTAATAGAAAATATAAACAGACCAGTCACAAGCACTGAAATTGAAACTGTGATTAAAAATCTTCTAAGAAACAAAAGCCCAGGACCAGATGGCTTCACAGGCAAATTCTATCAAACATTTAGAGAAGAGCTAACACCTATCCTTCTCAAACTCTTCCAAAATGTAGCAGAGGGAGTAACACTCCAAAACTCATTCTACGAGGCCACCATCACCCTGATACCAAAACCAGACAGAGATTCCACAAAGGAAGAAGACTACAGGCCAATATCACTGATGAACATAGATGCAAAAATCCTCAGTAAAACACTAGCAAACAGAATTCAACAGCACATTAAAAGCATCATACATCATGATCAAGTGGGATTTATCCCAGGAATGCAAGGATACTTCAATATACTCAAATCAATGCGATAAACCATATTAACAAATTGAAGGAGAAAAACCATATGATCATCTCAATAGATGCAGAAAAAGCTGTTGACAAAATTCAACACCCATTTATGATAAAAACCCTCGAGAAAGTAGGCATAGAGGGAACTTGCCTCAACATAATAAAGGCCATATATGACAAACCCACAGCCAACATCATTCTCAATGGTAAAAAACTGAAACCATTTCTTCTAAGATCAGGAACAAGACAAAGGTGCCCATACTCACCACTATTATTCAACATAGTTTTGGAAGTTTTAGCCACAGCAATCAGAGAAGAAAAAGAAATAAAAGGAATCCAAATTGGAAAAGAAGAAGTAAAGCTGTCACTGTTTGCAGATGACATGATGCATAGAGAATCCTAAAGATGCTACCAGAAAACTACTAGAGCTAATCAATGAATTTGGTAAAGCAGCAGGAAACAAAATAAATGCACAGAAATCTCTTGCATTCCTATACACTAACGATGAAAAATCTGAAAGAGAAATTAAGGAAACACTCCCATTTACCACTGCAACAAAAAGAATAAAATACCTAGGAATAAACCTACCTAAGGAGACAAAAGACCTGTATGCAGAAAACTATAAGACACTGATAAAAGAAATTAAAGATAATACAAAGAGATGAAGAGATATACCATGTTTTTGGATTGGAAGAATCAACATTGTGAAAATGACTATACTACCCAAAGCAATCTACAGATTCAGTGCAATCCCTATCAAACTACCAATGGCATTTTTCACAGAACTGGAACAAAAAAATTCACAATTCATATGGAAACACAAAAGACCCCGAGTAGCCAAAGCAATCTTGAGAATGAAAAATGGAGCTGGAGGAATTAGGCTCCCTGACTTTAGACTATACTACAAAGCTACACTAATCAAGACAGTATGGTACAGGCACAAAAACAGAAATGTAGATCAATGCAACAGGATAGAAAGCCCAGAGATAAACCCATGCACGTATGGTCACCCTGTCTTTGATAAAGGAGGCAAGAATATACAGTGGAGAAAAGACAGCCTCTTCAATAAGTAGTGCTGGTGTGACTGAACAGCTACATGTAAAAGAATGAAATTAGAACACTCCCTAGCACCATACACAAAAATAAACTCAAAATGGATTAAAGACCTAAATGTAAGGCCAGACACTATAAAACTCTTAGAGGAAAACATAGGCAGAACATCTATGACATAAATCACAGCAGGATCCTTTTTGACCCACCTCCTAAAGAAATGGAAATAAAAACAGAAATAAACAAATGGGACCTAATTAAACTTCAAAGCTTTTGCACAGCAAAGGAAACCATAAACAAGACGAAAAGACACCCCTCAGAATGGGAGAAAATATTTGCAAATGAAGCAACTGACAAAGGATTAATCTCCAAAATATGCAAGCAGCTCATGCAGCTCAATATCAAAAAAACAAACAACCCTTGGGGCTTCCCTGATGGCGCAGTCGTTGAGAGTCCGCCTGCCGATGCAGGGGACGCGGGTTCGTGCCCCAGTCTGGGAGGATCCCACATGCCGTGGAGCGGCTGGGCCCGTGAGCCATGGCTGCTGGGCCTGTGCGTTCGGAGCCTGTGCTCCGCAACGGGAGAGGCCGCAGCAGTGAGAGGCCCGCGTACCACAAAAAACAAACAAACAAAACCCAATCCAAAAATGGGCAGAAGACCTAAATAGACATTTCTCCAAAGAACATACACAGATTGCCCACATACACATGAAGAATGCTCAACATCACTAATTAGAGAAATGAAAATCAAAACTACAATGAGGTATCACCTCACACCAGTCAGAATGGTCATCATCAAAAAATCTACAAACAATAAATGCTGGAGAGGGTGTGGAGAAAAGGTAACCCTCTTGCACTGTTGGTGGGAATGTAAATTGATACAGCCACTATGGAGAACAGTATGGAAGTTCGTTAAAAAACTAAAAATAGGGGGAAGGCGGAAGATGGCGGAAGAGTAAGACGCGGAGATCACCTTCCTCCCCACAGATACACCAGAAATACATCTACACGTGGAACAACTCCTACAGAACACCTACTGAAGGCTGGCAGAAGACCTCAGACCTCCCAAAAGGCAAGAAACTCCCCCACGTACCTGGGTAGGGCAAAAGAAAAAACAGAGACAAAAGAATAGGGACGGCACCTGCACCAGTGGGAGGGAGCGGTGAAGGAGGAAAAGTTTCCACACTCTAGGAAGCCCCTTCGCGGGCAGAGACTGCGGGAGGCGGAGGGGGGAGCTTCGAAGCTGCGGAGGAGAGTACAGCCACAGGGGTGCGGAGGGCAAAGCGGGGATATTCCCGCACAGAGGATCGGTGCCGACCGGCACTCACCAGCCCGAGAGGCTTGTCTGCTCACCCGCCGGGGCGGGCGGGGCTGCGAGCTGAGGCCGGAGCGCAGGGAGAGGACTGGGGTTGGCGGCTTGAACATAGCCTGAAGGGGTTAGTGCACCACAGCTAGCCGGGAGGGAGTCCGGGGAAAAGCCTGCACCTGCAGAAGAGGCAGGAGACTTTTCCTTCCCTCTTTGTTTCCTGGGGCGTGAGGAGAGGGGTTTAAGAACGCTGCCTAAAGGAACTCCAGAGACGGGCGCGAGCCGCGGCTAAAAGCGCGAACCCCAGAGACGGGCGCGAGCCGCGGCTGAAAGCGCGGACCCCAGAGACGGGCGCAAGCCGCGGCTAAAAGCGCGGACCCCAGAGGCGGGCGGGAGACGTTAAGGCTGCTGCTGCCGCCACCGAGGGGCCTGTGTGCGAGCACAGGTCACTCTCCACACCCCTCTTCCGCGGAGCCTGTGCAGCCCGCCACTGCCGGGTTCCCGGGATCCAGGGACAACTTCCCCGGGAGAGCGCACAGCGCGCCTCAGGCTGGTGCAAAGTCACGCCGGCCTTTGCCACCGCAGGCCCGCCCCGCACTCTGTGCCCCTCCGTCCCCGCCGGCCTGAGTGCGCCAGAGCCCCCAATCAGCGGCTCTTTTAACCCCATCCTGTCTGAGCAAAAAACAGACGCCCTCCAGCGATCTACACGCAGTGGCAGGGCCAAATCCAAAGCTTAGCCCTGGGAGCTGTGAGAACAAAGAAGAGAAAGGGAAATCTCTCCCAGCAGCCTCAGAAGCAGTGGATTAAAGCTCCACAATCAACTTGATGTACCCTGCATCTGTGGAATACCTGAATAGACAACCAATCATCCCAAATTAAGGAAGTGGACTTTAGGAGCAAGATCTATGATTTTTTCCCCTTTCCTCTTTTTGTGAATGTGAATGTGTATGCCTCTGTGTGAGATCTTGTCTGTATAGTCTTGCTTCCACCATTTGTCCTAGGGTTCTATCCGTCCATGTTTTTTTTTAAATTTTTCTTAATAATTAATTTTAATAATCTTATTATACTTTACCTTCGTTCTTTCTTTCTTTCTTTCCGTCCTTCCTTCCCTCCTTTAGACAACGAATCATCCCAAATTGAGGAGGTGGTCTCTGACAGCAAGATTTAGGATTTTTCCCCATTTACCTCTTTTAGTGAGGGTGTATGTGTATGCTTCTGTGTAAGATTTTGTCTGTATAGCTTTGCTTCCAACATTTGTCCTAAGGTTCTTTCCGTCCTTTTTTTTTTTTTTTCTAAATAAGAAGTTTTTAATTCAATAACTTTATTATACTTTATTTTATTTTTACTGTATCTTCTTTCTTTCTGTCTTTTTTCCTTCTTTCCCTCCTTCCTTCCTTCCTCCCTTCCTCCCTCCCTCCTTTCTTTCCTTCTTGCCTTCTTGCCTTCTTTGCTTCTTTCTTTCTTTCTTCCTTCCTTCCTACCCTCCTTTCCTTCTTTCTTTCCTCATACTTCTACTAATTCCCTCTACTTTTTCTCCCTTTTATCCTGAGCCTGTGGATGAAAAGCTTTTGGTGCTCCAGCCAGGAGGCAGGGCTCTGCCTCTGAGGTAGGACAGCCAACTTCAGGACACTGATCAACAAGAGACCTCCCAGCTCCACATAATATCAAACGGCGAAAATCTCCCAGAGACCTTCATCTTAACACCAGCACCCAGCTTCACTCAACGACCAGCAAGCCACAGTGCTGGAAAACCTATGCCAAACAACTAGCAAAACAGGAACACAACCCCACCCATTAGCAGAGAGGCTGCCTAAAATCATAATAAGGCCACAGACACCCCCAAACACACCACCAGACGTGAACCTGCCCACTAGAGAGACAAGATCCAGCCTCATCCACCACAACACGGGCACTAGCCCCCTCCACCAGGAAGCCTACACAACCCACTGAACCAACCTTAGCCACTGGAGACAGACATCAAAAACAGGAGGAACTACAAACCTGCAGCCTGCAAAAAGGAGACTCCAAACACAGTAAGATAAGCAAAATGAGAAGACAGAAAAACACACAGCAGATAAAGGAGCAAGATAAAAATGCACCAGACCTAACAAATGAAGAGGAAATAGGCAGTCTACCTGAAAGAGAATTCAGAATAATGATAGTAAGGTTGATCCGAAATCTTGGAGATAGAATGGACAATAGATTGGACAAAATGCAAGAATCAGTTAACAAGGACCTAGAAGAACTAAAGATGAAACAAGCAACGATGAACAACACAATAAATGAAATTAAAAGTACTCTAGATGGGATCAATAGCAGAATAACTGAGGCAGAAGAACGGATAAGTGACCTGGAAGATAAAATAGTGGAAATAACTACTGCAGAGCAGAATAAAGAAAAAAGAATGAAAAGAACTGAGGACAGTCTCAGAGACCTCTGGGACAACATTAAACGCACCAACATTCGAATTATAGGGGTTCCAGAAGAAGAAGAGAAAAAGAAAGGGACTGAGAAAATATTTGAAGAGATTATAGTTGAAAACTTCCCTAATATGGGAAAGGAAATAGTTAATCAAGTCCAGGAAGCACAGAGAGTCCCATACAAGATAAATACAAGGAGAAATACGCCAAGACACATATTAATCAAACTGTCAAAAATTAAATACAAAGAAAGCATATTAAAAGCAGCAAGGGAAAAACAACAAATAACACATAAGGGAATCCCCATAAGGTTAACAGCTGATCTCTCAGCAGAAACCCTACAAGCCAGAAGGGAGTGGCAGGACATACTGAAAGTGATGAAGGAGAAAAACATGCAGCCAAGACTACTCTACCCAGCAAGGATCTCATTCAGATTTGATGGAGAAATTAAAACCTTTAGAGACAAGCAAAAGCTGAGAGAGTTCAGCACCACCAAACCAGCTTTACAACAAATGCTAAAGGATCTTCTCTAGGCAAGAAACACAAGAGAAGGAAAAGACCTATAATAACGAACCCAAAACAATTTAGAAAATGGGAATAGGAACATACATATCGATAATTACCTTAAATGTAAATGGACTAAATGCTCCCACCAAAAGACACAGATTAGCTGAATGGATACAAAAACAAGACCCTTATATATGCTGTCTACAAGAGACCCACTTCAGACCTAGAGACACATACAGACTGAAAGTAAGGGGATGGAAAAAGATATTCCATGCAAATGGAAGCCAAAAGAAAGCTGGAGTAGCAATTCTCATATCAGACAAAATAGACTTTAAAATAAGGACTATTAAAAGAGACAAAGAAGGACACTACATAATGATCAAGGGATCGATCCAAGAAGAAGATATAACAATTGTAAATATTTATGCACCCAACATAGGAGCACCTCAATACATTAGGCAAATACTAACAGCCATAAAAGGGGAAATCGACAGTAACACATTCATAGTAGGGGACTTAAACACCCCACTTTCACCCATGGACAGATCATCCAAAATGAAAATAAATAAGGAAACACAAGCTTTAAATGATACATTAAACACGATGGACTTAATTGATATTTATAGGACACTCCATCCAAAAACAACAGAATACACATTTTTCTCAAGTGCTCATGGAACATTCTCCAGGATAGATCATATCTTAGGTCACAAATCAAGCCTTGGTAAATTTAAGAAAATTGAAATTGTATCAAGTATCTTTTCTGACCACAACGCCATGAGACTAGATATCAATTACAGGAAAAGATCTGTAAAAAATACAAACACATGGAGGCTAAACAATACACTACTTAATAATGAAGAGATCACTGAAGAAATCAAAGAGGAAATCAAAAAATACCTAGAAACAAATGACAATGGAGATACAACGACCCAAAACCTGTGGGATGCAGCAAAAGCAGTTCTAAGGGGGAAGTTTATAGCAATACAAGCCCACCTTAAGAAGCAGGAAACATCTCGAATAAACAACCTAACCTTGCACCTCAAGCAATTAGAGAAAGAAGAACAAAAAAACCCCAAAGCTAGCAGAAGGAAAGAAATCATAAAAATAAGATCAGAAATAAATGAAAAAGAAATGAAGGAAACAATAGCAAAGATCAATAAAACTAAAAGCTGGTTCTTTGAGAAGATAAACAAAATAGATAAACCACTAGCCAGACTCATCAAGAAAAAAAGGGAGAAGACTCAAATCAATAGAATTAGAAATGAAAAAGGAGAGGTAACAACTGACACTGCAGAGATAAAAGAGATCATGAGAGATTACTACAAGCAACTCTATGCCAATAAAATGGACAATCTGGAAGAAATGGACAAATTCTTAGAAATGCACAACCTGCCAAGACTGAATCAGGAAGAAATAGAAAATATGAACAGACCAATCACAAGCACTGAAATTGAAACTGGGATTAAAAATCTTGCAACAAAGAAAAGCCCAGGACCAGATGGCTTCACAGGCGAATTCTATCAAACATTTAGAGAAGAGCTAACACCTATCCTTCTCAAACTCTACCAAAATATAGCAAAATATAGCAGACCACTCCCTAACTCCTTCTACGAGGCCACCATCACCTTGATACCAAAACCAGACAAGGATGTCACAAAGAAAGAAAACTACAGGCCAATATCACTGATGAACATAGATGCAAAAATCCTCAACAAAATACTAGCAAACAGAATCCAACAGCACATTAAAAGGATCATACACCATGATCAAGTGGGGTTTATTCCAGGAATGCAAGGATTCTTCAATATATGCAAATCTATCAATGTGATAAACCATATTAACAAACTGAAGGAGAAAAACCATATGATCATCTCAATAGATGCAGAGAAAGCTTTTGACAAAATTCAACACCCATTTATGATAAAAACCCTGCAGAAAGTAGGCATAGAGGGAACTTTCCTCAACATAATAAAGGCCATATATGACAAGCCCACAGCAAACATCATCCTCAATGGTGAAAAACTGAAAGCATTTCCACTAAGATCAGGAACAAGACAAGGTTGCCCACTCTCACCACTCTTATTCAACATAGTTTTGGAAGTTTTAGCCACAGCAATCAGAGAAGAAAAGGAAATAAAAGGAATCCAAATTGGAAAAGAAGAAGTAAAGCTGTCACTGTTTGCAGATGACATGATCCTATACATAGAGAACCCTAAAGATGCTACCAGAAAACTACTAGAGCTAATCAATGAATTTGGTAAAGTGGCAGGATACAAAATTAATGCACAGAAATCTCTGGCATTCCTATATACTAATGATGAAAAATCTGAAAGTGAAATCAAGAAAACACTCCCATTTACCATTGCAACAAAAAGAATAAAATATCTAGGAATAAACCTACCTAAGGAGACAAAAGACCTGTATGCAGAAAATTATAAGACACTGATGAAAGAAATTAAAGATGATATAAATAGATGGAGAGATATACCATGTTCTTGGATTGGAAGAATCAACATTGTGAAAATGACTCTACTACCCAAAGCAATCTATAGATTCAATGCAATCCCTACCAAACTACCACTGGCATTTTTCACAGAACTAGAACAAAAAATTTCACAATTTGTATGGAAACACAAAAGACCCCGAATAGCCAAAGCAATCTTGAGAACGAAAGAAGGAACTGGAGGAATCAGGCTCCCTGACTTCAGACTATACTACAAAGCTACAGTCATCAAGACGGTATGGTACTGGCACAAAAACAGAAAGATAGATCAATGGAACAGGATAGAAAGCCCAGAGATAAACCCATGCACATATGGACACCTTATCTTTGATAAAGGTGGCAGTAATGTACAATGGAGAAAGGACAGCCTCTTCAATAAGTGGTGCTGGGAAAACTGGACAGGTACATGTAAAAGTATGAGATTAGATCACTCCCTAACACCATACACAAAAATAAGCTCAAAATGGATTAAAGACCTAAATGTAAGGCCAGAAACTATCAAACTCTTAGAGGAAAACATAGGCAGAACACTCTATGACATAAATCAAAGCAAGATCCTTTCTGACCCACCTCCTAGAGTAATGGGAATAAAAACAAAAATAAACAAATGGGACCTAATGAAACTTCAAAGCTTTTGCACAGCAAAGGAAACCATAAACAAGACCAAAAGACAACCCTCAGAATGGGAGAAAATATTTGCAAATGAAGCAACCGACAAAGGATTAATCTCCAAAATTTACAAGCAGCTCATGCAGCTCAATAACAAGAAAACAAACAACCCAATCCAAAAATGGGCAGAAGACCTAAATAGACATTTCTCCAAAGAAGATATACAGACTGCCAACAAACACATGAAAGAATGCTCAACATCACTAATCATTAGAGAAATGCAAATCAAAACTACAATGAGATATCATCTCACACCAGTCAGAATGGCCATCATCAAAAAATCTAGAAACAATAAATGCTGGAGAGGGTGTGGAGAAAAGGGAACCCTCTTACACTGTTGGTGGGAATGTAAATTGATACAGCCACTGTGGAGAACAGTATGGAGGTTCCTTAAAAAGCTACAAATAGAACTACCATATGACCCAGCAATCCCACTACTGGGCATATACCCTGAGAAAACCATAATTCAAAAAGAGACATGTACCAAAATGTTCATTGCAGCTCTATTTACAATAGCCCAGAGATGGAAACAACCTAAATGCCCGTCATCGGATGAATGGATAAAGAAGATGTGGCACATATATACAATGGAATATTACTCAGCCATAAAAAGAAACGAAATTGAGCTATTTGTAATGAGGTGGATAGACCTAGAGTCTGTCATACAGAGTGAAGTAAGTCAGAAAGAGAGAGACAAATACCGTATGCTAACACATATATATGGAATTTAAGAAAAAAAAATGTCATGAAAAACCTAGGGGTAAAGCAGGAATAAAGACGCAGACCTCTTAGAGAACGGACTTGAGGTTATGGGGAGGGGGAAGGGTGAGCTGTGACAGGGCGAGAGAGAGTCATGGGCATATACACACTAACAAACGCAGTAAGGTAGATAGCTAGTGGGAAGCAGCTGCATGGCACAGGGATATTGGCTCGGTGCTTTGTGACAGCCTGGAGGGGTGGGATGGGGAGGGTGGGAGGGAGGGAGACGCAACAGGGAAGACATATGGGAACATATGTTTATGTATGACTGATTCACTTTGTTATAAAGCAGAAACTAACACACCATTGTAAAGCAATTATACTCCAATAAAGATGTTAAAAAAAAAAAAAAAAAAAAACTAAAAATAGAATTACCATACAACCCAGGAATCCCACTCCTGGGCATATACCCTGAGAAAACCATAATTCAAAAAGCGTCATGTACCGCAATGTTCACTGCAGCTCTATTTACAATAGCCAGGACATGGAAGCAACCTAAGTGTCCATCAACAGATGAATGGGTAAAGAAGATGTGGCACATATATACAATGGAATATTACTCAGCCATAAAAAGAAACAAAATTGAGTTATTTTTGCTGAGGTGGATGGACTGTCATACCGAGTGAAGTAAGTCAGAAAGAGAAAAACAAATACCGTAAGCTAACACATATATATGGAATCTAAAAAAAAAAAAAAAAAATGGTTCTGAAGAACCTAGAGGCAGGACAGGAATAAAGACGCAGACGTAGAGAATGGATTTGAGGACACGAGGAGGGGGAAGTGTAAGCTGGGATGAAGTGAGAGAGTGGCATGAACATATATACACTACCAAATGTAAAACAGATACCTAGTGGGAAGCAGCCGCATAGCACAGGGAGATCAGCTTTATGTCCTCCTAGAGGAGTGGGATAGGGCGGGTGGGAGGGAGATGCAGGAGGGAAGAGATATGGGGATATGTGTATATGTATAGCTGATTCACTTTGTTATACAGCAGAAACTAACACACCATTGTAAATCAATTATACTACAGTAAAGATGTTAAAAAAAAAAAAAGAAAGAAAATACTATGCAGTTCAGGTCTAGAAAAGAGTTTGTTCACTTCCACTAAGTCCAATCTGGACACAGTACGCAAAAGAGAAAAACAATCTCTTGGAAAGGTATATTTTCTTAAAACTCTTCATGCACTGACATGTAACATTTGCTAAGGATTTATTTAGTGAAAGAAGCAAGGGAGAAGCCAGCATGTAGGGCTTGCTTCAAGCATATATGATGACCTCTTCTGTGGATACCAGTCAGCCTCTTTCCCAGCCACTCCTGTCATCACCAATGGGCTCATTAACAGTGGCCATGGTGGCAAGGATGGAGTTTATACATGGGTTCCACAATATGAACTCCCACTCACAAAAGCTGATCTGGCTACAACCACCGCTGAGTGCCCAATCTGCCAGTAGCAGAGACTAACACTGAGTATGTGACAAGGCACCATTCCCCATCTAGTGGCAGGTTGAAAGCACTGAACCACTTCCATTGTGGAAGGGGTAGTACTTTGTTCTTACTGAAATAGACACTCTGGCTATGGATGTGGCTTCCCTACTTGCTATGCTTCTGCCAAAACTACCATCCTGGGACTTATAGAAGGTGTTACCCACTATCATGGTATTCTAACAATATTGCTTCTGATCAAAGAACTCACTTCTCAGCAAAAGAAGTGTAGCAATAAGCCCATGATCATGGAATCCACTGGTCTTACCATGTTGCCACCATCCAAAACATCTGGCTTAACAGAACAGTGGAAGGACTTTTTGGAGATTCAGTTACAGGGTGCAATACCTTGCAGAGCTAGCGCAAGGCTCTCCAGGAGCCTATATATGCTCTTATTCAGCATCCGATATATGATTATATTTCTCCCAGAGCTGGGATTCACGGGTCCAGGAATTGAGGAATGGAATTAGGTGTGGTACCACTCACTATCAGCCCTAATCAACCACTAGCAAAATTTCTGCTTCTCATCCCCATGACCTCCCATCCTCAGTAGACCTCTGTCCGCTGATCTAAAGTCTAAGGTTCAAAGGTAGAAATGCTTTCTCCAGTAGACACAAAAATTATTTAATTAAACTGGAAGTTAAGACTGATATGCCGCAACTCACTCCTTATGGTTCTAAATCCACAGCCAACGAAAGAGTTACTGTACTGGCTGGGGAGACTGATCCTAATTATCAAAGGAAAACTGAGTTGCTACTACACAATAAGGAACAGTATGTCTGGAATACAGGTCTCTTAGGGTCTCTCTTAGTACTACTATTCCCTTTGACTAATTTCCATTAATCAATGGAAAACTACAACAACCCAATTAAGGCAGGAATGCTTAATGGCCCAGACCCCTCAGAAATGAAAATGCAAGTCGCTTCACCAGGCAAAGAGCTACAACAAACTGAGGTTCTTGCTGAGGGCAAAGAGAATACGGAATGAGTAGTGGAATAAGGTAGCTATAAATGCCAGCTACAACCACATGACCAGTTATAAAAATGAAAACTCAGGACTTTCCTGGTGGCACAGTGGTTAAGAATCCATCTGCTAATGCAGGGGACACGGGTTCGATCCCTGGTCCAGAAAGATCCCACATGCTGTGGGGCAACTAAGCCCGCGAGCCACAACTACTGAGCCTGCGTGCCACAAATACTGAATCCCACGTGCCTAGAGCCCATGCTCCGCAACAAAGAGAAGCCACCACAATGAGAAGCCCGTGCACCAGAAAAAACAGTAGCCCCCGCTCACTGCAACTAGAGAAAGCCCACACACAGCAATGAAGACTCAATGCAGCCAAAAAATAAATTAAATAAATTTATTTAAAAAATAAAAAAATAAATAAAAATGAGAACTATAATAGTTATGAGTACTTCTTTATGTTGTTATGAATATGTTTGTATGTATTTTAAGGAAATATATTTGCCTTCTACCCTCTCTTATCCCTTTATCATCTAAGATGTATTACAATAGTTAACTTTATGTCACAATAGTTAAGTGACAAAATATCAAGGATAAGAGTAAAGATCACCCAAGGACTTTGCATCCTCTTCTGGCAAAGGGTTAGTGTGTTTTCATGACATGCAGGGTAGTTGTGTCATGTTAGATGGAAGTATGACTTTGTTACTGTCTTTATTTGGAGATTAAATATGGCTTAAGGAGATGTGTATGGTTGCCAGGATGACAAGATGTAGACTGTCATGGTCAGTTCTATGTGTCAACTTGGCTAGGATGTGGCTCCAGTTATTCAAACACTAATCTAGGTGTTACTGTGAAAGTATTTTGTAGATATGATTAGCATCTATTATCAGTGGACTCTTAAGTAGGGGAGATCACCCTAAATAATCTGGGTGGGCCTGATTCTATCAGCTGAATGGTTTTAAGTGCAGAACCAAGGTTTCCCTGAAGAAGAAATTATGCCTATGCCTGAAGCTTCAGCTCATGCCGGAGAGTTCCAGCTAGACCTTACTGATAGCCTGCCCTACAGATATATGTAGATATATAGTATACATATAGATATTATATAGATATATAGATATATCTTGCTTGCACATGACTATCTTGGCAAAATTCACAAGAAACTGGTATTGCTATTTGCCTTCTAAGAGGGAACTTGGTGGCTGGAAGATAGGAGAGAGACATTTTTCACTGTACACTTTTAGTAACTTTGAATTTTGAACTACTTGAATGTATTAGCTATTCAAAAAAGTTTTTTTATTTTAAAGTTATATAAAGCTATATAATTCCTTGAGAGAGCATGGTTCTAATTCTCACTAATTTCCTCCTCCCTTTTCCTTATATTCAGGTCTTATCTATGTCCATCTAGGTATACTGGCCCAAAACACTTTCTAAACACACAACTTTCAAACTGTGACTCCTTAAAAACTATCCATACCTTGAAAGGGTCAACGGACAACATAATCTTAAAAGACTCTGAAATTGTTCAAGAGTCCATATTCGCCAAACTTTGGTGCTACAAGAAGTATGAGGTACTTTATGAAAATAAACCTCTATAGGGAGAATTTGCTAGTTGCTTCAATGGTGTGTATAAAAATATTGTGGAGATTCACTTTGAAATAGCAAAACATCAAAGAAACAGGTGAGCACTCAATTGCAGCCCAACAGGGAGCCCCATTACACTATGTTACAGGGTAATCACTCATCTTTAGTGTTTCCTGGGATTTTGGAATGTCATTTGAAGCCATATAACTTTATGGTGATGCATTGATCACGATGAATTTCTGCAGTGTTAAATGGCAGATGTTGTTATAAAAAAAATACACCATTTCCGTATCAGACATAATCTCCAATTCGGATCCTTACTATTAAAGGTGAAAATATGGGGAACTAACCCTCCATCAATAAAATGGCAGGGAATAGAAAGCCAACACACAAATGATACAGAGGGACACTAAAAAACAGCCCCATCACTAGCATGACACTAGAGGTCAGACTGTGAGTTTATCCACTGATGTGTCACTTTGTCACTGATTTTACTGTAAGAAAAATGCTATATTTGTGGATTACAAGGTGGGAAATAAGGAATTGAATAAATTAGCTACTTGTGCTTCCAGAAGAAAATGAATTAAAATAACAACTGGATTAATAAGCAGGTAAAAGTTATTTAAAGACAAAGATTACTGGGAGCTCAGTTGTATCAAACCTCTTAGAGAGTACACAGTCCATGGAAAATCATGACAACTGTAGCCAGCTATCAGGCACTGTACAGTTATCTGGGTTTGCTAGCACTATGGCAATCAAACATAAACTCTGAAAAAAAACACAAAATCAGTATGTTTTCTACTCATAGCCTGACAGAAAATAGGTAAGACTTTCCTAAGCAAAACACAAAACCAACAAGCCATAGAGGAACATACTGACAGATTAAACTACATCAAAATATTGAAAGATTCAAAAACATCCATAGACGTTCACAAGCGAGTGAAAGATATAGATAAAATATTTATAATTCATATAACAGGCAAATTATATATCTAGTAAATAAAGTGCTCCTAAAAATCAAGAAAAAAAAAAGAGGTCAACAGATAATGAACAAAGGATAGGCATGGGCAATTCACAGAAATAGAAATAAGAATGGCCAATAAGTGTTTGGAAAAATGTTTAATCACATTAATAATCAAGAAAAAGTAAACTAAATCAACAATAATATATTGCTGTATGTTCAGCCTATAAAATCAGCTTCATCAGCCTGTAAAATATCAAAACTGTATGATTCCCAGTGTTACTACTGTGTAAAAATGAGAACTCTGTGTGAGTGCAAATTAGTATAGCCCTTATGGAGAACAATTTAGGAGTATTATCAAATTTTAAAATGTGAATTCCATTTGACTTAGCAATTCCACCTCTAAGGATATCTCTTAGAGATATAATTATATTTAGATATATGATTGAGGAGTGTGCACTGCATTAATGCTGTTCACAGTAAAAAAAAAATGGAAAATAAAGGTCCATTAAAAAGGAAAGTGGTGAAATATGTACATGCATACCTTGAACATCTATTCAGTGGTTAAAAAAATTGAAATAGACCCATATGTACAAATGTGGAAAGATCTGTAAGACATATGAAAAGCAAGCCAAATTTATGATACATATGAAATGGATATATTCCATATATGTACATTATGTAAATCTATACATGCATGGGGGAAATCTGAAATTATAAACACCAAACAGTTAACAGTGGTTTCTTCTGGGGAGGAGAGCTGGATACAGGACAAAAAGTGAAAGCAGGCTTTGACTTCTTATTCTTTATTCTTCTATGTTACCTAAATCTTAATTTTTATAACATGGTGTAGTGGGCTAAATGGTACCCTCAAAAATATGTGTCCTATGATACTTAGTCTTATGTGTTAACTTAGCTAGACTATAGTACTCAGTTATTTAATCAAACACTAATCTAGTTGTTTCTGTGAAGGTATTTTGTATATGTGGTTAACATCTTGATTGTTGGCTTTAACGGAGATTACCCTTGATGCAGTGGGTGAGCCTCATCCAATCAGTTAAGGCCTTAAGAGTAACCCGCTGTGGTTTCCCAGAGAAGAGATTCTGCCCCAAGACTGTAACATCAATTTCTGCCTGAGTTTTGAGCCAGCCCACCTGACCTACAGATTTCAGACTTGCAGACTCTCAAACGAGCCAGTTCCTTGAGAGAGAGAGAGAGAGAGAGAGAGAGAGACCTCCTCTTCATTCTGTTTTCTGGAGAACCCTGATTAATACATATTCTAACGTCTGGAACCTGTAAATATTACCTTGTTTGGAAAAGGTTTTTTCCAGATGTGACTAAGTTAAGGATCTTGAGATGAGAAGATCATCCTGAATAATCCAGGTGGGCCCTAAATGTCATCACAGGTGTCCTTATAAGAGAGAGGCAGAGGGGGTTTGACACAGAGAAGCAGATGTGAGACAGAGGAAGAGATTGGAGTGGTGTAACAAATCATGGACTGCCAGCTGCCACTAGAAGCTGGAAGAGACAAAAAACAGATTCTCCCCTCCCTGAAGAGTCCAGTGGGTGTACGGCCTTGCCAACACTTTGATTTTGTCCCAGTGATACTGATTTTGAACTTCTGGCCTTCAGAACTGTGAGGTTCTGTTGTTTAAGCCATCAACTTTTTGGTAATTTGTTATAGTGGCCAAGGACACTAATATGCATGGACATATTCATATAGTACTTGTATAAAAAATATAAAAATCAAAGACTTCTTTTAGGACTAGAGAAGTAACCATGGTGTCACAGAAAGAATGGGATCTTTGGATTCAGACAGACTTGAACTCTTAATTCATGCTCATCACTAGCTACATGACTTCAAAAAAAAATCACTTAAATTCTGAGTCTCAGTTTCCTCATCCATGAAATGGGGTAATAATACCTACTGTGGTAGGCAAAGCAATGGCCCCCAAGACATCCATTTCTCAAACCTGAAGCCTGTGAATATGCTATGATACATGGCAATGGGGATCTTGCAAATGTGATTAAGTTAAAGATTAGGAAATGGAAAGATGATCCTAGATTTTCCTGGTGGGCCCAGTGTAATCACAGTGTTCCTTAAAAGAGGGAGGTAGAAGGGTCAGTGTCAGAGAATATACAACAATGGAAAAAGGTCAGAGAGAGGCTGAGATTTGAAGATGCTATGTTACTGGCTTTAAAAATAGAGGGACAGGCCCCCAGCCAAGGAAGACAGGCAGCCTCTAGAAGCTGGAAAAGGCAAGGAAGTAGATTCTACCCTAGAGTCTCCAGAAGAAATGTAGTCCTGCTGATACCTCGGTTTTTAGCCTGGTGAAACGCATTTCAGACTTCTGACCTCCAAAGCTATAAGCTATTCCTGTTGTTTTAAGCTGCTAAATGTGTGGTAATTTGTTACAGGAAATATAGGAAACTAATACACCTACCTATCAGAGTCATGAGGATTAAAAGGATTCTTTTAATTATGGCAATATTTATTATTAGAAGAGGCTATTTTTTGAAAATGATTCTGGGAAGTAACTTATCTATACATAAACCATCTCTATAAGCCAAAAATACTTTTATTCAACTGTTCAGATTTTCAAAAAGTCAAAAGTACAGAGTTCATTTTTGTGTATTCAGCTCTCCATATGTAGAGTAGATTTGCTTTCCACGTATCTCCAGAGGGTTAGATATCATTAAAAAAATATTTAATTTCCTGGCTTCCTGACCTTGAAGTCCATATTCAAGGAAGGCCTTTGGCCAAGAAAATTGAATGACTTCTGTGCATTTTTTTAGTTTTTATCAAAAGGAGACAGACCCAAAGCTTATTTCTTTTTCTGAAGGTTTGCCAAGTTTTCTTTGAATGTAAAAATTATCTTCAGTTTGTTCAAGAAGCCAATATCTCTCAAACTCCATGCAAGTGAGTGTAAATTCTAGAAAGATGCAGTAAAATAGCCATCTGATCTCTACCCACACCTAACGTTCCATTCCCTAGTCTCTTTGACCATCAGCACATTTCAAGCATCACATGGCTCGTTTTGCACCTCTACCTGAGAGTCAGTTATCATCTGAGCTCTGACTTGCCCTCCAGGATCCCTCTTCTCTAGACCCTCTCCCATACTTTATTGCCAGTCCCAACTCTGGATAAGTTCCCCCACCTTCCTTCTCTGTACCTTCTCTGTGCCCAGGAGCTTTGCCAGTGTTAGTCTCTGTATGGTCAGGCCATTCAAGATGGCTGTTCTCTCACTCTCTGTCCATCCCCTGCTTGACCAGGCCCTGCTTCACTCACATAACTATCCAATCCTCTTAATTATAGGGCTTAATTGGTCCCTGGTAGCTGAGGAGCCCACCTGACATCAATTCCTGCTATAAAGGTAGCCTCCTTCTCCCTCAAATAGCAAAGACTGCTGAAGCGTCTGGCGCACACAGTGGGGTGTCACTCCAGGACCCTGTGTAAGTCCCCCCTGTCCAATAAATGACTGATGTCTCTGTCACTGTCTTCAGCCTCTTTTTTTAGTCTCAAGACTGGGCAACTACAAGGCTTGCAGGCCTGAGTGGTACAGCGCAACAGTCTCCTAACTGGCCATTTAGATGCATGGTCCACCATAAAACCACCCTGTCATCAGCCTGGCCTGTGGGACTCAGCTATTTATCTTGTTTTGTGCTCATCTTTCATTAGTCTTCCACAGCATGTGCCACGGCAACTATTCCAAATCTTTTTTCCTCTACTAAGCCATTAAACATTCACCATTCCATTCTCTTAGCAAATAGATTTACCTCTGAGCTTCACCCTGCAGATTACAGTAATCTAACAAACTCTTTAACTTCCTTCTACTCTGCCTGAAAAGGCATGCTTCACCAAGGCCCTCTTCCTTTCATCATTTTGTCTTCACTCACCTCTCACATCTCCACGAATCACCCTTTATTCCAGCACCAATATTTTCCTTTACAGTTACTATTTTACTTGGTTAATAAATATTCTCAAGTTTTTCCTGTTCTTCAATCACCTTTCCCTTCTCCTTTCTCAAAAATATCTAAACTTACTGTTTCTACTTATTTTTAACAGCTAATATTTGTGAATGTTTCTTGAGGGCCCAGTACTATGCTAAGCATTAATAAACATTTTCATATTTATTCTTCCTGAGGTAGGTACTGCTTTCTAGTTCATCTATACAAACAAGGAAACTGTCTTGGAAAGTTTAAGTAACTCAACAGAAACACAGAGCTAGTAAATACAGAATGTGGATTTGAACCCGGACTAGCTAACTGCAAATGCTTGTGCTTAACCACCCAGAGGTAACATCTCTTCCTCTGACTGCCCTTTCTCTTTTCAACCTTCTGTGGCCTGACCCTACTCTGCCAAAAACCTCTCCTTGACGTTGTTAAAGAATTCTGGATCCCAAAACCCAGTGGCTTTTTCCTGGTTCTCATCAGAGTGGCCATTTTACTCTCTCTTAACTTCAGGGATGCTGCACTCCACGTTTTCCTCCTTCTCTGATTTCTCCTACTCTGCCTCAACTGATTCCTTTCCTGCTCAGATCTGTTCTTGATTCTCTTCTTTACTGTTCATACTCTTACTTTTTGCTGGCAGCCAGTCCCAAAGAATAAAATATCAGTGTTATTTATATCACTCCTTTCAGTAATTCAACAACAGTTTATTGAGGCTTTCCCCTTTTGGTTCTGAAAATGTTATTCTGACAAATGGTGGGAGCTATTCCAGGACATGGCCACAATGTGCAAAACATTACCCGGTGAAGGTAATCTAGCTAAATGCATTGTGACAGGCTTAACGGTACTGAAAAGAGGGTGTATGAAACACAGGCTCTGGGAAGGCTACTCACTTTTACACTTCCAATCAAGGAAGGCCTTCTAAAACCTCTGTCTCTATTTGTAAAGTGGAAGTAAGATCATCAGCCCACTTCAGCAGCACGGGGGAAGTCTAGAGCATGACCTATACATAGCAAGTATGTAAACCATAAAAGAAACAAGTAAAGGTTCAAACAGCCAACACCAAGTATAATGCACCTATTCAGACTAATTAGCCCTTATTACTGGTAAGTTTACTTGTACAGTGTAAATTTCTATCTGGCTCTTCTTTGAGTTTGTATTTATGTTGAAAGTGGTGGGTATTTGCTGTGCTCTCTCAGCTTAAGCAAGCCTAGTTGAAACTGTTTTTCTGGCTAATGTCTCAGATAACGTCCAATGGACTGACTCCAACAAATTATATTAAGCCAAACTATAATAAAATGATGTTTATTAAGTTGGTGAGCAGCTTTATCTGCTCATTTTTTATTAAGGGGCTTAAATTCTCCTGCTCTGGTTCAGGAGAAACAAAAACATCCCCTCCTGAGCCACAGACATAAACAGAACCTTCAGCCCATTATCCAACAATATTCTCAAAAGTATGCAGGGCTTTTGTTCCCTGAAGCATCCCTTGGCTGTCATTGGGATTCTCACAGCTGTGGTGCTGGTGTTGGCCACCAAAAGGAACTGAGGTGAAGGTGACAGCTATGCACATTTAATTAAGCTCTATCTGTCCCATCCTTCCCAACCTTTGGCAGTGTCCCCTTTGACATCCAAATGGAATTATTAACTTTACCTTTGTGCATTTAATAACCTTAATTTGTGCAAAAAGAATTATAGAAACCAACATGGTCACAAATTCTGTTTTTTTTCCGTATGGCTGTAGGTACCATGGGTTGAGGGGTTCATAATTAGGTAATTTTCCCATACATATCCTAAACTTGGAAGTCAAAAAATTAAGGCCACTTTCTGAAAGTTAATCTAATTAAATCAACACATAATGGGAGGAGACAGAAAATCTCTGTCCCTAAAGACCTGCTCTTCTAAAAACAGTTATCTAAAATTTTTGGTAGTAAGAATGCATCTAAACAGAGAGTGCACCAAGAGAAGTCAGTGGCCAGCAGAAGAATGCTATAGGTCCAGAAGGCAAACCTGGAAGCCTGTGTTCAGTACTAGCCAGGAGACTGAAAACTGCTCAGGCAGAACATTCTGGACCTTGGAGAAATATCTGCTATCTGCTTAGGATTTGAGAAAATTCGATTGCAATATGACCCAACTGAAATGAACTCCAAGACCATTGATCTGCCTGCTTCCCAAGCAAATTTTTCATTGCTAATTTTATTTTCCAGCTACTTCAAAATAAATAATGTAAGTGCCTTGCATTGAAACATAAGATCATTCCCATTCCTACAAAAGGATGACCCTTCATGGTGTATTAAGTTTCCATTCTGTTTTATCCGTTAGGTCTTTGCTTGTGTGGTGTTTATCCATCTATGGGGGTATTGGTGAAAGTCCAGTTTCTATAACTGGAAGACTGGGAGTCACAACCTGTGAGGCCTCCAAGGCCAGTCAGCTGCCACCTTTCCTGGCTCCCAGGCTACCTGTTTTCCTCTTTAAAACACCAGCAATGGACTCACCTGGAAGAAACAGTAATCAAGTTTGGTAGGTGGCCATTACCTAATAAATGTAACAAAAGCCATGGCTCTTATTTATACCAACAATACCTAGTTATAGAATATAATAGGAAAAATCCCTTTCCCAGTGGCAAAAAAAGATAAACATGTAGCCTGTATAAAGAAAATGATAAAATTTAACCAAAGAACATAAAAGATTTTATAAGAGAGACCACATTCTTGAATGAAAAGATTATTATGAAGTCTCAGTAAATTAATCTATAGATTTAATCCAATTCCCATCAGACTCAAAAGTATTTGGAGGAACTTGACAATATAATTCTGAACTTCTACTGAAAGAATAAACTAAAAAGGATTTTCAAGATAAATTTGAAAAGAAAAATAATACAGGAAGGCTGGCCTACCAGATGGTAAAAATACAGCAATTAACCAGCATAGTACCACTGTAGAAAGAAAAAGAAAAAGAGGCAAAGCAATACAAAGTCCAGGAGAGACGAGGGTAAGATGGCGGAAGAGTAAGACGCGGAGATCACCTTCCTCCCCACAGATACACCGGAAATACATCTACACGTGGAACAACTCCTACAGAACACCTACTGAACGCTGGCAGAAGACCTCAGACCTCCCAAAAGGCAAGAAAGTCCCCACGTACCTGGGTAGGGCAAAAGAAAAAAGAATAAACACAGACAAAAGGATAGGGACAGGACCTGCACCAGTGGGAGGCAGCTGTGAAGGAGGAAAGGTTTCAACACACTAGGAAGCCCCTTCGCGGGCGGAGACTGCGGGTGGTGGAGGGGGAAAGCTTCGGAGCCACGGAGGAGAGCACAGCAACAGGGGTGCGGAGGGAAAAGCAAGGAGATTCCCGCACAGAGGATCGGTGCCGACCGGCACTCACCAGCCCGAGAGGCTTGTCTGCTCACCCGCCGGGGCGGGCAGGGCTGGGAGCTGAGGCTCGGGCTTCGGTCGGAGCGCAGGGAGAGGACTGGGGTTGGCAGCGTGAACACAGCCTGCAGGGGGTTGGTGTGCCACGGCTGGCTGGGAGGGAGTCCGGGGAAAAGTCTGGACCTGCCGAAGAGGCAAGAGACTTTTTCTTCCCTCTTTGTTTCCTGGTGCGAGAAGAGAGGGGATTAAGAGCGCTGCTTAAAGGAGCTCCAGAGACAGGCGCGAGCCGCGGCTAAAAGCGCGGACCACAGAGACAGGCATGAGACGCTAAGGCTGCTGCCGCCGCCACCAAGAAGCCTGTGTGCGAGCACAGGTCACTGTCCACACCTCCCTTCCGGGGAGCCTGCCCAGCCCGCCACTGCCAGGGTCCCGGGATCCAGGGACAACTTCCCCGGGGAGAACACACGGCGCGCCTCAGGCAGATGCAACTTCCCACCGGCCTCTGCCGCAGCAGGCTCGCCCGGCACTCCATGCCCCTCCCTCCCCCGCGGCCTGAGTGACCCAGCGCCCCCGAAGCAGCTGCTCCTTTAACCCCGTCCTGTCTGAGCGAAGAACAGACGCCCTCCTGCGACCTACACGCAGAGGCGGGGCCAAATCCAAAACTGAACCCCGGAAGCTGTGCGAACAAAGAATAGAAAGGGAAATCTCTCCCAGTAGCCACAATCTCTCCCAGATTGTGGATTAAATCTCCACAATCAACTTGATGTACCCTGCATCTGTGGAATACCTGAATAGACAACGAATCATCCCAAATTGAGGAGTGGACTTTGAAAGCAAGATTTACGATTTTTTCCCCTTTTCCTATTTTTGTGAGTGTGTATGAGTATGCTTCTGTGTGAGATTTTGTCTGTCGACAAAATCGACAGTGTTTGCTTCCACCATTTGTCCTAAGGTTCTATCCGTCTGTTTTTTTTCTTAAAAATTATTTTTTATTTTAATTATTTTATTTTATCTTACTTTATTTTATTTTATTTTAACTTCTTTCTTTCTTTCCTTCCTTCCCTCCCTCCCTCCCCCTTCCCTCCCTCTCTCCTTCCTTCCTTCCTTCCTTTCTTTCTTCTTTTTCTCTCTTTTATTCTGAGCCATGTGGACGAAAGGCTCTTGGTGCTACAGCCAGGAGTCAGTGCTGTGCCTCTGAGGTGGGAGAGCCAACTTCAGGACACTGGTCCACAAGAGACCTCCCAGCTCCACATAATATCAAACGGCGAAAATCTCCCAGAGATCTCCATCTCAGCACCAGCACCCAGCTTCACTCAGCAAGCTACAGTGCTGGACACACTATGCCAAACAACTAGCAAGACAGGAACACAACCCCACCCATTAGCAGAGAGGCTGCCTAAAATCATAATAAGTCCACAGACACCCCAAAACACACCACCAGACGTGGACGTGCCCACCAGAAAGACAAGATCCAGCCTCATCCACCAGAACACAGGCACTAGTCCCCTCCACCAGGAAACCTACACAACCCACTGAACCAACCTTAGCCACTGGGGACAGACACCAAAAACAACGGGAACGACGAACCTGCAGCCTGCAAAAAGGAGACCCCAAACACAGTAGGATAAGCAAAATCAGAAGACAGAAAAACACACAGCAGATGAAGGAGCAAGATAAAAACCCACCAGACCTAACAAATGAAGAGGAAATAGGCAGTCTACCTGAAAAAGAATTCAGGATAATGACAGTAAAGATGATCCAAAATCTTGGAAATAGAATAGACAAAATGCAAGAAACATTTAACAAGGACCTAGAAGAACTAAAGATGAAACAAGCAATGATGAACAACACAATAAATGAAATGAAAAATACTCTAGATGGGATCAATAGCAGAATAACTGAGGCAGAAGAACAGATAAGTGACCTGGAAGATAAAATAGGGGAAATAACTACTGCAAAGCACAATAAAGAAAAAAGAATGAAAAGAACTGAGGACAGTCTCAGAGACCTCTGGGACAACATTAAACGCACCAACATTCGAATTATAGGGGTCCCAGAAGAAGAAGAGAAAAAGAAAGGGACTGAGAAAATATTTGAAGAGATGATAGTTGAAAACTTCCATAATATGGGAAAAGAAATAGTTAATCAAGTCCAAGAAGCACAGAGAGTCCCATACAGGATAAATCAAAGGAGAAATACGCCAAAACACATATTAATCAAACTGTCAAAAATTAAATACAAAGAAAACATATTAAAAGCAGCAAGGGGAAAACAACAAATAACACACAAGGGAATCCCCATAAGGTTAACAGCTGATCTTTCAGCAGAAACTCTGCCAACCAGAAGGGACTGGCAGGACATATTTAAAGTGATGAAGGAGAAAAACCTGCAACCAAGATTACTCTACCCAGCAAGGATCTCATTCAGATTGGATGGAGAAATTAAAACCTTTACAGACAAGCAAAAGATGAGAGAGTTCAGCACCACCAAACCAGCTTTACAACAAATGCTAAAGGAACTTCTCTAGGCAAGAAACACAAGAGAAGGAAAAGACCTACAATAAAGAACCCAAATCAATTAAGAAAATGGGAATAGGAACATACATATCGATAATTACCTTAAATGTAAATGGACTAAATGCTCCCACCAAAAGACACAGATTGGCTGAATGGATACAAAACCAAGACCCTTATATATGCTGTCTACAAGAGACCCACTTCAGACCTAGAGACACATACAGACTGAAAGTAAGGGGATGGAAAAAGATATTCCATGCAAATGGAAACCAGAAGAAAGCTGGAGTAGCAATTCTCATATCAGACAAAATAGACTTTAAAATAAAGACTGTTAGAAGAGACAAAGAAGGACACTACATAATGATCAAGGGATCAATCCAAGAAGAAGATATAACAATTGTAAATATTTATGCACCCATCATAGGAGCACCTGAATACATAAGGCAAATACTAACAGCCATAAAAGGGGAAATTGACAGTAACACATTCATAGTAGGGGACTTTAACACCCCACTATCACCAATGGCCAGATCATCCAAAATGAAAATAAATAAGGAAACACAAGTTTAAATGATACATTAAACAAGATGGACTTAATTGATATTTATAGGACATTCCATGCAAAAACAACAGAATACACATTTTTCTCAAGTGCTCATGGAACACTCTCCAGGATAGATCATATCTTGGGTCACAAATCAAGCCTTGGTAAATTTAAGAAAATTGAAATCGTATCAAGTATCTTTTCCGACCACAACGCTATGAGACTTGATATCAATTACAGGAGAAGATCTGTAAAAAATACAACCACATGGAGGCTAAACAATACACTACTTAATAATGAAGTGATCACTGAAGAAATCAAAGAGGAAATCAAAAAATACCTAGAAACAAATGACAATGGAAACACGATGACCCAAAACCTATGGGATGCAGCAAAAGCAGTTCTAAGAGGGAAGTTTATAGCAATACAAGCCCACCTTAAGAAGCAGGAAACATCTCAAATAAACAACCTAACCTTGCACCTAAAGCAATTAGAGAAAGAAGAACAAAAAAACCCCAAAGTTAGCAGAAGGAAAGAAATCATAAAGATCAGATCGGAAATAAATGAAAAAGAAATGAAGGAAATGATAGCAAAGATCAATAAAACTAAAGCTGGTTCTTTGAGAAGATAAACAAAATTGATAAACCATTAGCCAGACTCATCAAGAAAAAGAGGGAGAGGACTCAAATCAATAGAATTAGAAATGAAAAAGGAGAAGTAACAACTGACACTGCAGAAATACAAAAGATCAGGACAGATTACTACAAGCAACTCTATGCCAATAAAATGGACAACCTGGAAGAAATGGACAAATTCTTAGAAAAGCACAACCTTCTGAGACTGAACCAGGAAGAAATAGAAAATATGAACAGGCCAATCACAAGCACTGAAATTGAAACTGTGATTAAAAATCTTCCAACAAACAAAAGCCCAGGACCAGATGGCTTCACAGGCGAATACTATCAATCATTTAGAGAAGAGCTAACACCTATCCTTCTCAACTCTTCCAAAATATAGCAGAGGGAGGAACACTCCCAAACTCATTCTACGAGGCCACCATCACCCTGATACCAAAACCAGACAAGGATGTCACCAAGAAGGAAAACTACAGGCCAATATCACTGATGAACATAAATGCAAAAATCCTCAACAAAATACTAGTAAACAGAATCCAACAGCACATTAAACGGATCATACACCATGATCAAGTGGGGTTTATTCCAGGAATGCAAGGATTCTTCAATATACACAAATCAATCAACGTAATACACCATATTAACAAATTGAAGGAGAAAAACCATATGATCATCTAAATAGATGCAGAGAAAGCTTTCGACAAAATTCAATACCCATTTATGATAAAAAACCCTGCAGAAAGTAAGCATAGAGGGAACTTACCTCAACATAATAAAGGCCATATATGACAAACCCACAGCCAACATCATCCTCAATGGTGAAAAACTGAAAGCATTTCCACTAAGATCAGGAACAAGACAAGGTTGCCCACTCTCACCATTCTTATTCAACATAGTTTTGGAAGTTTTAGCCACAGCAATCAGAGAAGAAAAGGAAATAAAAGGAATCCAACTCGGAAAAGAAGAAGTAAAGCTGTCACTGTTTGCAGATGACATGATACTATATATAGAGAATCCTAAAGATGCTACCAGAAAACTACTAGAGCTAATCAATGAATTTGGTAAAGCAGTAGGATACAAAATTAATGCACAGAAATCTCTGGCACTCCTATACACTAATGATGAAAAATCTGAAAGTGAAATCAAGAAAACACTCCCATTTACCACTGCAACAGGAAGAATAAAATATCTAGGAATAAACCTACCTAAGGAGACAAAAGACCTGTATGCAGAAAATTATAAGACACTGATGAAAGAAATTAAAGATGATACAAATAGATGGAGAGATATACCATGTTCTTGGATTGGAAGAATCAACACTGTGAAAATGACTCTACTACCCAAAGGAATCTACAGATTCAATGCAATCCCTATCAAACTACCACTGGCATTTTTCACAGAACTAGAACAAAAAATTTCACAATTTGTATGGAAACACAAAAGATGCCAAATAGCCAAAGCAATCCTAAGAATGAAAAACGGAGCTGGAGGAATCGGAATCAGGCTCCCTGACTTCAGACTATACTACAAAGCTACAGTAATCAAGGCAGTATGGTACTGGCACAAAAACAGAAAGACAGTTAAATGGAACAGGACAGAGAGCCCAGAGATAAACTCACAACATATGGTCACCTTATCTTTGATAAAGGAGGCAGGAATGTACAGTGGAGAAAGGACAGCCTTTTCAATAAGTGGTGCTGGGAAAACTGGACAGATACATGTAAAAGTATGAGATTAGATCTCTCCCTAACACCATACACAAAAATAAGCTCAAAATGGATTAAAGACCTAAATGTAAGGCCAGAAACCATCAAACTCTTAGAGGAAAACATAGGCAGAACACTCTATGACATAAATCACAGCAAGATCCTTTTTGACCCACCTCCTAGAGAAATGGAAATAAAAACAAAAATAAACTAATGGGACCTAATGAAACTTCAAAGCTTTTGAACAGCAAAGGAAACCATAAGCAAGACCAAAAGACAACCCTCAGAATGGGAGAAAATATTTGCAAATGAAGCAACTAACAAAGGATTAATCTCCAAACTTTATAAGCAGCTCATGCAGCTCAATAACAAAAAAAACAAACAAACAAATCCATATATGGGCAGAAGACCTAAATAGACATTTCTCCAAAGAAGATATACAGACTGCCAACAAACACATGAAAGAATGCTCAACATCATTAATCATTAGAGAAAATGCAAATCAAAACTACAATGAGATATCATCTCACACCAGTCACACCACACCCATCATCAAGAATTCTAGGGCTTCCCTGGTGGCGCAGTGGTTGGGAGTCTGCCTGCCGATGCAGGGGACACGGGTTCGTGCCCCCATCCGGAAGGGTCCCACATGCCGTGGAGCGGCTGGGCCTGTGGGCCATGGCCACTGGGCCTGTGCGTCCGGAGCCTGTGCTCCGCAACAGGAGGGGCCCCAACAGTGAGAGGTCCACGTACCACACACACAAAAAAAAATCTAGAAAGAATAAATGCTGGAGAGGGTGTGGAGAAAAGGGAACATTCTTGCACTGCTGGTGGGAATGTGAATTGGTACAGCCACTATGGACGTTCCTTAAAAAACTAAAAATAAAACTACCATATGATCCAATAACCCCACTACTGGGCATATACCCTGAGAAAACCATAATTCAAAAATATTCATGTACCAAAATGTTCACTGCAGCTCTATTTACAATAGCCCGGAGATGGAAACAACCTAAGTGTCCATCATCGGATGAATGGATAAAGAAGATGTGGCACATATATACAATGGAATATTACTCAGCCATAAAAAGAAACAAAATTGAGCTATTTGTAATGAGGTGGATCGACCTAGAGTCTTCTATACAGAGTGAAGTAAGTCAGAAAGAGAAAGACAAATACCATATGCTAACACATATATATGGAATTTAAGAAAAAAATGTCATGAACAACCTAGGGGTAAGACAGGAATAAAGACACAGACCTACTAGAGAATGGACTTGAGGATATGGGGAGGGGGAAGGGTAAGCTGTGACAAAGTGAGAGAGTGGCATGGACATATATACACTACCAAATGTAAAATAGGTAGCTAGTGGGAAGCAGCCGCATAGCACAGGGAGATCAGCTTGGTGCTTTGTGACCACCTAGAGGGGTGGGATAGGGAGGGTGGGAGGGAGGGAGATGCAAGAGGGAAGAGATATGGGAACATATGTATATGTATAACTGATTCACTTTGTTATAAAGCAGAAACTAACACCGCATTGTAAAGCAATTATACTCCAATAAAGGTGTAAAAAAATATATATATACGAAGTCCAGGAACACGTCAAAGATTTGACAAAGATGGGATTTCAAATAATGAAAAAATAATGACTATAACAAATGGCATTGGGATAACTAGCTATCAATTTTAGGAATGGTAATACAGTTAAATCACCATTTCAAAAGTTTAAGTTCTAAATGGATCAATCATTTAAATGAAACTATAAAAGTATCTGAAGAAAATTAAGTTTTATCTGTTTAATTTTATTGCAGTAAGAACACAACATGAAATCTACTCTCTTCACAAATTTTTAGGGGTATAATTCACTACTTCTTGATGACAGGTACAATGTTGTGCAGCAGGTCTCTGGAATTAATTCATCTTACTTAACTGAAACTTTATGCCCATTAACTAGTAACTCCCCATTTCTCCCCTCCTTATAGCCCCTGGCAACCACCGTTCCACTTTTTGATTCTGAGTTTGACTATTTTAGGTGCCTCATATAAGTGGAATCATGCAGTGTTCGTCTTTCTGTGACTACTCATTTCACTTAGAAAAATGTCCTCACGGTTCATCCATATTGTCACATATTACAGAATTTCCTTTTTCAAGGCTAAAGAGTACTCTACTGTATATACATACCACATTTTCTTTATCCATTCACCTGTCAATGGACATTTAGGTTGTTTCCATATCTTGTCACCTATACTTACACTGCAATGAACATGGGAGTGCTATCTCTTCAAGATCCTGATTACAATTCTTTTTGGATAAACATCCAGATTTTGATTTGCATTTCCCTCAAGTGATTACTGACATTGAGAATTTTGTCATATAGCTGTTAGCCATTTGTACATCTTCTTTGGAGAAATGTCTATTTAAGTCTTTACCCCCATTTTCTAATTGGGTTATTAGGTTTTTTGCTATTGAATTGTATGAGTTCCTTATCTATCTTAGATATTAGCCCCTTATCACATATATGGCTTTCCCTCATCCCATAGGTTGTCTTTTCACTCTGTTGATTCTTTCCTTTGCTGTGCAGAAGATTTTTAGTTTGAGGTAGTCCCATTTATTTATTTTTAGTTTTTTGCCTATGCTTTTGATGTCATATTGTCATGCCACAAACAATGTCTTTAAGCTTTTCTCCTATGTTTTCTTCTAGGAGTTTTACAGTTTCAGGTTTTAATTTTAAGTCTTCAATTTTGAGTTAATTTTGTGTATGGTATAATGTAAGAATCCAATTTCATTTTCATATGGACACTCAGTGTTCCCAATACCACTTGCTGAATACACTATTCTTTCTCCATTGTGTATTCTTGGCACCCTTGTGGAAGATAAGCTGACCATATATGTGTAGATCTATTTCTAGGCTCCCTATTCTGTTCCATTGGTCTATATGTCTGTCTTTATGCCAGTACCACATTGTTTCAGTTAACATAATACATTGTAATATACATTGTAAAACATATTGTAATATATTTTGAAATCAAGAAGTGTGATGCCTTCAGATTTGTTCTTATTTCTCAGGATTGGTTTAGCCATTACATGGTCTTTTGTAGTTCCATATGAATTACAGAATTATTTTTCTGTATATTTTTGTAAAAAAAAAAAAAAACCACTGGGATTTAAATAGGGATTGCATTGAATTTGTAGATCACGTTAGATAGTGTTGACACTCTGACAATATTAAGTCTTCCAAGACATAAACACAGGATGTCTTTCCATTTGTTTTTGTCTTCTTTCATTTCTTTCATCGGTGTTCTTATAGTTTTCAGTATACAAGTCTTTCACCTCCTTAGTTTTAAGTTTATTCCTAAGTATTTTGGTTTTTTTGGTGCTAATGTAAATGGGATTGTTTTCTATTCAGATAGTTCACTGTTAGTGTATAGAAACACAACTGATTTTTGTATGTTGATTTTGCATCCTGAAACTACTGAATTTGTTTATTAGTTCTAATAGTTTTTTGGTGGCGTATTTAGGATTTTTCTATATATTTAAGTTCATGTTATCTGCAAACAGGGACAATTTTACTTCTTCCTTTCTGATTTGGAAACCCTTAACTTCTTTTTCTTGACTAACTGCTCTGGCTAGGATTTCCAGTATTAAGTTGAATAGAAGTAGTGAGAGTGGGCATCCTGCCTTGTTCCTTGAGTATAATGTTAGCTGTGGGCTTTTCATATATGGCCTTTATTTTGTCAAGGTACTTTCTTTCTACTCCTAGTTTGTTGAAAGTTTTTAATCATAAAAAGGTGTTTAATTTTGTCAAACAATTTTTCTGAATCTATTGAGATGATCATGTGATTTTTTATCCTTTATTCTGTTAATGTGGTACATCACATTAATTGATTTTTGTCTGTTGATCATCCTTGCAACCCAGGGATAAACCCCATTTGGTCATGGTGTATGATACATTTAATGTGCTATTGGATTCAGCTTTCTAGTATTTTGTTGAGGATTTTTACATCCGTATTCATAAAGAATACTGGCCTGTAGTTTTATTTTCTTGTGGTGTCTTTGCCAAGCTTTAGTGTTGGGGTAATTCTGGACTCATAAAATGAGTTTGGGAGTGTTCCCTTCTCTTCAATTTTTTGGAAGAATTTGAGAAGTATTGGTGTTAACACATTATTGACCAGGGAATTTTTGCAGAAACTAACACCTGTGGCTGTAATACACATCTGGTCAAAAATGTGTTAATTCTTTAAAGATCTGGTAGAATTCATCTGGTTTGGGCTTTTCTTTTTGGGGAGGTTTTTGATTGCTGATTCAATCTTCATACCAGTTACAGGTCTGTTCAAACTTTCTCTTTTTCCATGATTTAGTCTTGGTAGATTGTATGTTTCTAGGAATTTATCCATTTCTTCTAGGTTATCAATTTTGTTGGCATAAATTGTTCATCTAGTCTCTAATAATTCTTTTTATTTATGTTGCAAAAGTTGTAATGTCTCTTCTTTTATTTCTGATTTTATGAGTCTTTTTTTCTTAGCCTAAGGATTTGTCAATTTCGTTTATTTTTTTCAAAAAAACCAACGCTTAGTTTTGTTGATTTTTTTCTATTGTTTTTCTATTTTATTTATTTCTGCTCTAACCTTTATTATTTCCTTTCTTCTACTAACTCTGGCCTTAGTTTGTTCTTCTCTTTCTAGCTCTTTGAGGTGTAAAGTTAAGTTATTTGAGATCTTCTTTTTTTTTTTTTTACTGTTGTTTATTGCTATGAGCTTCCTTTTAGCCCTGTATTTTTTGCATTCCATAAGTTTTATTAATATAAATTTATTTATTGGCTGCATTGGGTTTTTGTTGCTGTGCATGGGCATTCTCTAGTTGTGGTTAGCAGGGGCTACTCTTCATTGCAGTGCATGGGCTTCTCATTAAGGTGTTTCTCTTGTTGCAGAGCACGGGTTCTAGGTGCACAGGCTTCAGTAGTTGTGGCACGCAGGCTCAGTAATTGTGGCTTGTGGGCTCTAGAGTGCAGGCTCAGTAGTTGTGGTGCATGGGCTTAGTTGCTCCATGGTATGTGGGATCTTCCTGGACCAGCTTTCGAATCGTGTCCCCTGCATTGGCAGATGGATTCTTAACCACTGCGCCACCAGGGAAGTCCCCATCCATAAGTTTTGTTATGTCGTGTTTTCATTTTCATTTGTTCCAAGGTATTTTTTAATTTCCTTTTTCAATTCTTCTTTGACCCAATGGTTGTTCAATAGTATGTTGTTTAATTTCTATGCATTTGTGAATTTTCCAGTTTTCCCTCTGCTATTGATCTCTAGTTTCATTCCATTATTGTCAGAAAAGATATTTAGTATGACTTCAATCTTAAATTTGTAAGACTTGTTTTTTCACCTAACGTGATTTATCCTACAGAAAGATCCATGTGGGTTTCAATAGAATGTGTACTGCACTGTTGTTTGATGAAATGTTCAATATATGTCTGTTAGGTCACTTTAGTCTGTGGTGTTGTTCAAGTCCTCTGTTTTCTTATTGATCTTCTGGCTGTATATTTTATCCATTATTGAAAGTGGGGTATTGAAGTCTCCTACTATTATTGTATTACTATTTGTCTCTTTAGTTCTATCAATGTTTGCTTCATATATTAAGGTGTTCTGATGTTGCATGCATATATATTTATAGTTATATCTTCCTATATCTTTCTGGTTGATTAACCCTTTTATCACTATATAATGATCTTCTTTGTCTCTGGTGACAGTTTTTGACTTAAAGTCTATTTTTTTCTGATTAAGTAGCCACCCCTGCTTTCTTTCAGTTCCCATTTGCTTAGAATATCTTTTACTACTCTTCACTCTCAGCTTATTTGTGACATTAAATCTAAAGTGAGTTCTTATAGATAGTATATGGTTGGGTCTTATTTTTTTTTTTATCCATTCAGCTATTTCATATCTTTGACTGGGAAGTTTAATCCATTTAATGTAATTATAGATAGATAAGAATTTACTACTGCCATTTTGTTAACTGTTTCCTGTAGTCTTTTGGTACTTTCGTTTGTCTTTCCTTTGTGTTTTGTTGATTGTTTGTATTGATATGCTTTAACTTCTTTCTCTTTTTCTTTTGTGTAACTTCTACAGGTTTTTTAAAATGTGTATGTGTGGTTACCTTGGGGCTTACATAAATTATCTTATAGTTAAAGCAGCCTATTTTAAGCAGATAATGACTTAAGTTCAGTCACATACAAACACTCTATACCTTAACTTCTCCCCCACACTTTATATAACTGTTGTCATAATTTATATCTATTCATATTGTGTATCTTTTAACACGATTTTAGTTAGTTATTTTTAATATTTTGTCTTTTAACTTTTATACTAGAATTTTAAATGATATACCAAATGCCATTATAGAAATACAGTATTCTATATCTGTCTATATATTCATCTTTACCAGCAAGTACCTTACTTTCTTATGCTATAATGTTGCTGTTTAGCATCCTTTTATTTCAACTTAAAGAACCCTCTCTTGTAAGGCAGGTGTAGTGCTAATGAACTCCTCAGCTTTTGTTTCTCTGGGAAAATCTATCACTCCTTTCTCAGAAAGTAAATAAACATCCATAATGAGCAATTATTAATAATTTTGTTTAACCTTTTGCTAGAATGGATATACCATAAGCTCCTCAAGGAGCTTACTCCATCTCTTATCAGTCAAGTTCTTCACTATATTTAGCTCACGAATCTCCTCTTTTAATTTAAGCCCTTCTCCTTTCTGTCTTCTGGTGACATTAAATTCAATTGGCCAGCATCTTCATAAACACTCTTATTGAAGCCAAGCACCAAATCACCTCCTTGGACCCACTTGACAGTACCTCTCAAAAATAAAGCTTCAAGTTTAAATAAAAGGGGGACAATGGAAGGAGTTCTTCATTAACAATATGTAGAGATTAAATCAGTTTAATATTTACTGTGCAACTACATGAGCAGGACACTACGCTCCTGATTTTAGAGCTCCACCCAGAGTTTATGAGATACATTCACGAACAAACTAAAGTGCATGACAAAAATAGGCACAAATTGATATCTATTAATTATTAACATAATATGATTTTTATTAATTCTCTTTCCCAAGAATAGCACCGTGAACAGTGCTTTATACATACTAAGAATTCATTAAATATTTGAAGATGAAAATTAGGGAAGGGAAGGAAATGAGGAAAAATGAAACAAAGGCTCTTTTTGCCTTAGACATAAGCTTCCCAGGAAACAAATACAACCAAACACCTCCCACTTTGAAACCTAGCTCTTTAGAAGAAAGGGAATATGACCATCAAATTTGAATTCCTTACACCACCTCTAAGAATATGTCTCACTGAAGGAGAGTCAAACTTTAGAAAAGTTGTACTCAGGAAAAATCATTAAATAGGATATCAGAAATCAAGTTTATGTAATTAAAAGGATTGTTTGTCTCACTTTATTAGGGAAAGGAAAAATTAAGTATGAAAATGATCATGCACACGAGTTGACCCCTCTCATGGTATCATTTGAGTATATTTTTAACTAAGTTTATTCACAGTCTGAATTGCTAGGTATGGTTCAGGGAACTGTAGAAAATGATACATTGAAGAAAATTCAAAAAGAGATTGGACAAAGGTAATCACTTCAACAAAATTGCTTTAAACTTATTGAGCTTTGTCCCATTCATAAATGCTAGATTTATGTAAAATGGATCTCACTGAGAGCTCTTTCTTTTGCTTGCATTTTGTGTCCTGCCACCTAATTTGTTAACACATGGTGTGAGAGTTGGACAGTTCATGCCTAGGAACTCAAAAATACATTATGCATAAGAAAAACAGCATGGCTGTGATCTTGATGCAGAACATGTTGCCATCTATTGTTTGTCAGAGGAAAAGGGTTGCAAATTTTAGAACCTGAATAAGATGAATTAGTATCTGGGTGGCATTTGCCTCATAAACATTCAAGTAGAAATGGGGAAACAGGACAATTCATCAAGATTTTAACTAAAGAAAAAAAAAGAATTTTAGTTAAACAAAAATGATTTATAACTATAGAAGTTTCTAGATAGGTTTCATTTGAAATGAGAGATTTAAGTATAGAGACGTTTAAGGCTTTCTAAACTTTAGGTAATGGGCTGTATGGAATTCAGTCAGAAGGTGGAAATGGCTTTTTAGCAAGTGCTGAAAACCAGAGAAATTAAATTATCCTTTACAGTTTATGACAAACCCTCCAAAATGCTTCAAGAGAACCCCCCAAAAATATAGAGATTATTTTGAGAATATGAGCTCCATGAGGACAGAGGTTTATATACCTTTTTCATCCACTGCATCCCCAGTGCTTAGAACCATAACTAGAAGAGAGGAGGTATTCAATAAATTCTGTTTAATTTTTATAGGATTTAATATTATACAGCAGGGGGTAAAATTAGAGTCTCCTTTGTTCAAAATGAAAAAGGAAGGAATGAATGGAGAGAGGAAGAAAGGGAAGAAGGGAAAGAGGAAAAGAAGGAAGAAGAGAGGTGGAAGGAAGGACCATTTCTCTTATTGAATAAAAGAAATAACAAGTTAAATACTGTGCAGTCCATAAAAATACCATCACATCACCCTACTGACTCAGTCAACCCTTCAGGAATTAATTCCACCCCAGTCATCATGGCTACTACAGTGTCTGAAAGCTCTAAAACGTTTTGAATTATGGAGTAAATTGCAACACAGTAGGAAAACAAGACAGTGGCATATAAATCTTTTTCAATTGTAACACTTTCACATATGCTTTTCAAATTTAAAATATATCATGGAAAAATACAGTTAAAGTAATTTATCTGGTAGAATCAGTTACATTTAGTTCAATTCAAGGAGAAAATTTAAGATTTTTCTGTTAATATATAAAGAGCTTCTGTTTTAAGCACTATTTGTCTTACATCTGTAACCCCTGGGTGCCACATTCTTCTTGTTGTCAGTGCCGGTCATCAATAAAAAAGGTGACCCTCTCAAAAAACAAATTTTTTTCTTATACAAGCAGAATATAAACCTCAAAAGTAAAGACTTCCTTTAAATGCTGAAATCCTGAAGTCAGCTTCTTTATGCTAGAATCAGAAGTCCACATTCAATCTATCGTCCTTGTAGAGTTGCTCTCTGGTTATTGATAATTATAAGAATCAATTACAAGCATAATTTAAAAAGTAAACTTGTCTCTCCAGTACAAGTTATTCGTTAAACACTGGTAGTCATTCATCCCCTTGTCCTGTTATCCCATGTCCCCAGTGTAGGTGGCTTGCTGACATGGAAACAGGATTGAAGAGTTGATGGATTTCTCCCAGGGGCAAAGGTGCATATTGGCCCAGCGAATGCAATCTGCTGGTGGGTTAAATCCACCTCTTGTTTTCAATTTGGCTACCAGAAATAATGAACTGCCACACTGAGCCATTCCTCTGAACTTCCAGAAGTTACTTTTTCTTCACAGTGTGAGGTTTCTGTCCATGATAAAGAGCCTCAGGATATTGTAAGAGGAATTACATCAGAAACATGCCACCTGTGGAAGGAGAAATCTGGGAGGCCAAACAATGCTTCACCTTCTGTGCTTCCTCTCAGGCTCAAACAGATTTACAGGCAAAACAGAGGTCTGGCCCTGGGGATATTTTTAGGGAGCCCTCTGAAAAGGCTCTATCTCTCCCCCAGTGTACCCCACACCCTCAAAAATCTTATTCTGAGGAATTCCCAATAACTAAATTTCTTTGACAGAGAAAAAATATGAAAGAAAACTAATATTTAGTATTTGTTCTGGGGTAGGTATTATATACCCTCCCACATCAATTCTTATAACGATATGAAGTGACATTAATTGTCCTCATTTTATAGCACAGGAAACAGAGACTTCAAAGGGACAGAATACTTTCCCAGGCTCATATAGATGGTAGGGGTAGAGTCAAATTTCTTAACCCAGATTTATTGTGTTATTCCATCCTACACTATAGGGCAAGGTAATATGATACAGTCTTGCTAAGAAAGAAATGACTTAAAAATAAAAAAAAGAAATGACTAATACATCATTTTTCCCTAAGAGCAGGTCTTAATAGGAAAGAAGAAGAAATAGTACTTGGTGACTGTATTGTAGTTCAGTCTCAGGACATAACAGAACTCTTGGAGCACTATGACAACCTTCACTGGTATCCCAAGTTTTCCATAAATACATCTGTAGTCTTGGATATAGATACAAACAGAATCGTGTTGTTAGAGTATATTCTGTTGCCAAGTGGCACTAGGGTATAAAGATCAACTATGAGTCATACCCAAGTAAGTATGACAGGTAGATTCTGGGGTCAAGGTTTTATTTGCTTCAGAAAAGACCAAAAATTTGGTCAGCTCAGTACACCTAGGATTGTCCAAATAAAAAGGCCCAAATAAAAGGCTTAGGGTGAGGTAGAGGAAGTGAACACAGACCAACCTGGCCTTTTCGGTCCTCAAAGAGCTGCCCAATAGAACTTTCTGCAATGATGGAAATGGACTGTATCTGTGCTATCCAATAAAGTAGCCACTAGCCTTATGTGGCTATTGAGTACTTGAAAATTAACTAGCACGGTTGAGAAAATGAATTTTTAATTTTATTTAACTTTAAGTTATCTAAATTGAAATAGCCATATATGGATAGTGGGTACCACAGTGCGCAGATTAGCTCTCATGGCCACATGGACACCTGCCTCCTCATGGCATTCTTCCTGATGTATTGATCACCCAGCTTCAACCCAAGCCAGACTCAGACCCAAAAAGCTGACCTGGGCGGGACCAGGATTGGCAAGTATCACGAAAAAGGAGAGATGTGGAAAGGGAGGTAAAGCAGAGGAAGCATCAACAATATCTCTGCTTCATTTTCTTTCTTCAAGTCCCTAAAATCATCAAATCAGTTTGACATTTTTTGAGCAAAATTTCGGTCAATGCAGGAATGAGTAAGACACAGTGTTGGCTCTCTAGATCACAGCCTAGCAGTGACTAAGGTGATACTTCAGTCAAGTAGGAGCTAGCCAGGCAAGGAAATGTGGAAAGGACCCACATGTGAAAAGTCAAGAAGTGAAAGCAAGCAAGGCCTATTTGGAGAGCTGAGAGTGAGTTAGCATGACCAGAGCACAAGTGTTGTTATGGACTGAATTGCATGTCCCCAAAATTCATAGATTGGCATTCTAACCCCCAGTACCTCAGAATGTGACTGTATTTGGAAATAGAGCCTTGAAAGAGGTAATTAAGTTGAAATGCAGTCATTAGGGTGGGCCCTAATCTGATATGACAGGTCTCTTTATAATAAAAGGAATTTGGACACAGACAGACACAGAGTGAAAACCATGTGAAGACATCTCCAACTACAAGCCAAGGAGAGAGGCCTCAGAAGAAACCAACCCAGCTGACACCTCATTCTTGTACTTCTGGCCTCCAGAGCTGTGAGAAAGTAAATTTCTGTTGTGGAAGCCACCCGGCCTGTGGTAGTTTGTGATGGCAGCCCTAGCACACTACCGTGGGTATTTACACAAGGAACAAGCCTAAAAAAGTCAGTCTGGGACACTTCATGATGGGAATTGATGTCATGCTGAGGACTTGAAGATTTATCCTGAAACCACTGAAGGCTTTTAAGCAGACAAGTGATGTGATCTGGTTTGCGTTTTTTTAAGTTTATTGTGTGTGTTAGGTTTAAACCTGCCTTGACTCTAGTCATCTGCTGATATTTGGCTTGCTAGCTTCCAGCCTCGGTTCTGATTTGACTTCAAACATTCCATGACAGCAGGTACAGCTGTGATAAAACAGCCAGTTATTCTTTCTCTCTGATATGTGTCACGGGTCAGTAGACAGCCCTGTCTTAACATGTTTTAAAAGCCTCTACTCGCTGCACCTGGGTCAGACACGATTATTTCGAATTCACTGAATAAAATTCCCTAAGTGCCTAAGTGACTCTAAGGTAAATGGAGTTCAGCAAAAGGGGAGGCACATTAACTCTTTCAGGTCACTAGGCTACCATTTAATGCATTACTGCAAATGCACTTTCAAATAAATAACAGGTTGTAAGAGGCATTGAGACAATTAGCCTCCTTAAGCTGACTTAAAAAAAAAAAAAACGGATGACAGGCAGCTTTGAGACATACGCTGGATGACTATGATGCAAGGAAGCTTTAAAATAAAAATAGACCAGAAAATTTACATGCAAATGAGTACTGTCATCTTGGGCGTCAGTTTGCTTATTCCAAAAACCCTTCCAGTTACTTAAAATACTTTAGAAACCCTCCTTCTGGACATGCCTTCAGAGCTGGGTGATGAGACCTCCAGTTCTCAGGTCTTATTTGAGATCCACCTACAGTCAACATAAGGGAGAATTTGCTCCATCTGTGGAGCAGAGGACTCATCTCTGGGCTTTCTGGAAGCAGAGTCTTCCTGAGCGAGGACAGCCATGCTTTTGAGGAGATGGAGGACCTTTACCTGCACCTGCACCTGCACCTGCACCTGGAAACTGGGCAGAGATCCCTTGAAGAATAAGGAGCCCCAGTGTTTATTTGGCATCTTCCATGGCATGTTGCATTCTTAATTTCCACAATAACCATGCCTTAGGGAAGGTCAGGTGCTGAGGAAGAGATAGAAGGATATGAAGAGGTTTCCTGAACAACAGGATCGTGCATATACCATGGCACACCTGTGTCTGATGGGAGGGAAAATACTACTCCTTCTGACTCCCTAACTGCCAGCCAATGGGCAGAACCCACTATTCCCAACTTGTGCTTCTCCTGTTCCTTGACATTCTACCATACAGTTTCCTCCAAATACGATTGTCCTCCTTTCTATTCATCCTTAAACCCTGCTTCTTCTTTCAGGTCAGTTCCAATGCTACTTCCTTTATTAAGTAGTCTCTGAACTCCCAATCAAGAAATAATCCAGCCTTTTTCTAAATTCCCCTAGCTTCTCTTTTGTCCTTATAGCATGGTAATTTATAGTCTTCTACTAAAGGATGAGCTTCCTAAAGTCAGGGTCTATGTGCCATTAATTTTGGTATCCCCCCAACTCCTAAAGCAATGCCTAGAACAGAATACAAAATCTTCTGAAGCAATCAGTTAAGAAAGAAAAAGATTCATAGTAGTGTCTGGGTCTTAGTTCAGTCTATGATAAAAATGTCATAGATTGGGTGGCTTAAACAATAAAAATTTACTTCTCATAGCTCTGGAGGCTGAAGAGCTTGAGATCAGGGTGCCAGTATGGTCAGATTCTGGTGACAGCCCTCTTCCCAGTTTGCAGGCAGCCATCTTCTTGTTGAGTCCTCACAGGGCAGAAAGAGAGAGATTATCTCTCTTGTGCTCTTCTTATAAGGGCACTAATCTCATTCATAAGGGTTCCAACATACGATTTTTGGGGAAACACAAATATTCAGTAAATGTAATATTCTCCAATTATTAGCATGAAGGGTATGAACAGACTATAATAGCATAAGATCAAGACCCAGAAGGACAGAAGCAAAGGGGCAGATCAAGCAAAAATGCCATGAAGCCATGAGGAAATAGCATGACACAGATTCTGAATCAGAGAGGCAGGTATACACCAAGATATGCCCAAATCAGAATCAACAATAGAGTACAGAACACAGAAATAAAGGAAACTTTACAGACAAAGCAAATTTCTACTTCAGGATCCAAGCCCCTTTGTCATCTGGAAGACATGATAGGAACTAGTTGTGTCCCAAATGTCATCTTCATATGATGGTTATTTAGAATTTAGTATATATTTTCCCATAGAAATAATGCTAAAATGGAAATGAGTTACCTGGTCTGAAATTATATATAATTCATAACATACCTGAAAAACACAACAAATAGAACTAGTTCAACCACAGTTGGCCACCATTTATAGAATAAATAAATGCTTTGAAAAATAAGGGGAAGTTTCCAGTTTGGACTAACATGGAAAAAGCCCATTGTCTTGCCCATGAATTACAAGTAAAAACTCTGGAAAGGAATCATAAAGCAATTATATGAAGATTGAAAAAGTTAATAATAGCATGTTAAATGAGCAGGGAAATCAAAACTTGAGGAATGATCAATATGGTGGTGAGTTTCCTAGAGTTTTCCTTTCCTGTATCTCTGTATTTAGACACTAAGGCAGCCAGAATCATAGGACTTCATAGCAAGTTTAAATAGAAAAATCTCCAAGAGAAACCTTCTCTTTCTGGCTAGAGGACAGTGGATGGAGGTGGGAGCTTATGTGATAGAGAGCATAGGGAAAATCCCCATATTTTTTTCTCTTCACTCTCCTGGCCCTCCCATGAGGCAAATCCAAACACAGGCAGCACCCCCTTGGCTCGGGCAGTATTCAGGGACCTAAAACTCTGAGAGAAAACCTTCTCTTTGACTGGAGAAACTTGGAAATGAGGCTGATGTGCTCTGAATAGTATAGGGAGAATCCCTGTCCTTTCTCTCTCTTTTTTCTTTTGCTCTTTCACCTCCGAGGCAGATTTGGTTGAGGGAAATGTGTGACAGTGCAGGGAAGAAAATGCCCTAGCTTTGTAGCCAGAGACCTATGAAAAGGGGTATCTTAGAACTGGAGGGTTTGGGAGCTGGAGAGAGGAGAGAGGACCCCCCCCACAAACCTATGCATGATGTCCTAGGCTCATGCATGAGCTGTGCATGAGTGCAACTGATCCAAAGCAGAATAGCAAAGGGTTTGAGAATGCACCTACACTGCTTAGGTCCCGGACTGGCCCCTGGGTGGAATACAAACAGAACTTGCTCAGGGCTCCTTCTTGCTCATCTGCTGCAGGTCTCTGATTGGGATGGGGCACTGGAAGGGCTTTGAAAACTAAATTGACATCAGATCCACAGCCCACAGAAGACGGATTGGAACATGTTGTCTAAATTGAACCAGGCTGACTACTGAGTTTCTCCAGAGAATTTTAATAGGACCCAAAGACCCAGATTATCATAATACAATATTCAAAATGTCCAGGACACAATACATTAATCAAAATCTCAACAATTCTCAAGGCAAAAGACAGTCAACAGATGACAATCCCATGATGATGATACTGGAATTACCAAACAAAGACTTTAAAGCAGGTATTGTAACTATGTTCCATGAAGGAAGGGCAAACTCTCTCGAATGGAAAGACAGAAGTGTTCACCAAAGAAATAGAAACTATAAAAAGAGAAATAAATGCAAATTTGTAATTAAAGAACACATTAACTAAAATAAAACATTAATGAGATGGACTCATTAGCAAAACAGAAATACTAAAGAGTGAGGGAACTCTATATAAATTATCCAATCTAAACAACAGAGGTTTATAAAAAGAGAGATTGTGGGAAAATGAACAGAGCTTCAGGAATTTGTCAAACAGTCTCAAAATTCTAGTATTCAGGTTATTAGAGTCCCAAAAGGAGGGGAAAAAAAAGAATTAATGAAGAAAAATATTTCAAGAAATAATGGTTAACTTTTTCCAAACTTTGGTGAAAGACAGAAACTACATAATCAAGAAGTTCAGTGAACCCCTACAGGATAAACTCAAAGAATAAAAATCCTCCATACATCATAATCAAATTGTTGAAAACTAATTTTTTTCAAGCAAAATAATTTGAAAAAGACAATGTAAAACACGTTAAATATAGGGAAACAATGAATCAAATGACTAAAAATTTCTCATCAGAAACCATGGAGGACAAAATACAATGGAACATTTTTAAAGTAAAAGAACTATCAACCAGAGAAAATATCCCTCACAAATGAAGGGGAGGAAAAAGACATTCTCAGATGAAGGAAAACTAAGAGAATTCATCAGCAACACATCTGCTCTAAAAAATGTACTAAGAGAAGATTATCAGGCAACAGGGAAATCATAACAGAAAGAAACCTGGAATTTAAGGAATAAAGAAGAACTACATATATGGTAAATATCTAGGTAAAAAAATTAACTACACTTCTTTTATGTCCTTTAATATATCTAAGCCTGTTGAAAACAAAAATGATAACATTGCCTGGTGGGGTTTAGAATTATGTAGATGTCATGCATATGTCATCTATAACATAAAGAATTCAAATAATCCAAAAGAAGTCAGGAAAGGAAAAATAGAAAAATGAAAAATAGAGGGGACACACAGTAAACAAATTAAAAATTGGCAGACCTAAAACCAACCATATCAGTAATTACATTGAAAGCAAGTGGTCTAAATATACTAATTAAAATACAGAGATTGTCAGAGTAGATGAAATATAAGACCTATAGGGTAAAAGTAAAATGATGGAAAAAGATCTACCACAGAAACACTATTCAAGAGAAAGCCAAAGAGGCTATATTAATATCAGACAAAAACAAAATTTTAGAACATGGAAAGTTATCAGGGATAAAGAAGGTCATTACATAATGATAAAAGAGTCAATTCATACAAATAAGACATAACAATCCTAAATTTCTATGCACCTGAGTAAAGACCTTGAAAATAACCAAAACAAAAGCTGAAACAACTGAAAGGAGAAATAGACAAATCCACATTATATTTGGAATCTTCAACATTTCTCTCTCAACAATCAATAGAACTAAAAGAAAAATCAGGGAAAAGTATGGAAGAACTGAACACCATCACACAACTGGACAGATTTAATTGACATTTATCAAAACACTCCACTCAACAACAGCAGAATACATATTTCTTCAAATGCACATGAAACATTCACCAAGACAGACCATTTTCTATCTTGTAACATGAAACTTAAGAAATGTAAAAGAATTGAAATTATACAAAATATGTTCTCTTACCATAATGGAATTAAACTAGAAATCATAACATAGATGTTTGGGGAAAAAATCCCCAAATATTTGGAAATTAACCAGTATACTTCTAAATAATCCATGGGTCAAAAAAAATTAGAAGATATTCTGAATTAAATGAAAATACAGCTTATCAAAATTTGAGGGATACAGCTAAAACAGTGCTTAGAGGGGAAATTTATAGTATTAAATGGTAATACTAGAAAAGGACAAAAATCTCAAATCAATAAATTACATTCCACTTAAGAAATTAGCAAATAAAAGCAAACTAAACCCCAAGCAAGTAGAAGAAATGATTATAATACCAGAAACCAATGAAAGTGAAAAAAGAAAACAAAGAAAATTAATGAAACCAAAAGCTGGTTCTATAAAGAAATCAATACAATTGATAAATATCTAGCTAAATAAATCAATTTTTTAAAAAGAAAAGATACAAATTATTTATGTCATGAATAAAAGAGGATGTATCACCATAAACCTGAGAGACACTAAAAGGAAAATAAGGGAATGCTAAAAATAACTCCATAGCTATAAATTCAATAACATGAATAAAATCAACCAATTGCCTGAAAGATTCAAATGACCCAAAACCTACTCAAAACAAATAAATTATCTGAATATCCTTATATCTACTAAAGAAACTAAATTTGTAATTAAAATCCTCCTGACAAAGAAAACTCCAAATCCAAATGCTCTTACCAGTGAATTCTACCAGTTGATTTTTTTAAAAGATGCAAAGTAAAATTCAATGGAGAAAGAATAATCTTCACAACAAATGGTGCTGGAACAATAGACATATATATTCAAAAAAAAAGAAGAAGCTATATCTCACACTTCATGCAAAAATTAACTCAAAACGTATCATAGATTTAAATGTCAATCAGAAAACTGTAACATTTTTGAAGAAAACACGGGAAAAAAATCTTTATGACCTTGGGTTACACAAAGAGTTTTTAGATACAACACCAAAAGCATGATCCACTAAAAAAAAAAAAAAAAAAAAAAAAAAACAGATAAATTAGTCTTCACCAAAACTAAAAACTTTTGCTTGGTGAAAGACACTATTAAGAGAATGAAAATACAAGGTACACACTGGGAGAAAATATTTGCATATCACATACCTAACAATGTTGTATTGAGACTATATAAAGAACACTTGGGGCTTCCCTGGTGGCGCAGTGGTTGAGAGTCCGCCTGCCGATGCAGGGGACACAGGTTCGTGCCCCGGTCTGGGAAGATCCCACATGCCGCAGAGCGGCTAGGCCCGTGAGCCATGGCCACTGCGCCTGCGCGTCCAGAGCCTGTGCTCCGCAACGGGAGAAGCCACAACAGTGAGAGGCCCAGGTACCGCAAAAAAAAGAAAAGAACACTTGAAACTCAACAAGAAAACAAAAAATGGGCATAATATATCAACAGACATTTCAAAAAAGATGTACAAATGACAAAAAAGGAAATGAAAACATGCTCAACATCATTAGACATCAGGGAAAAGCAAACTAAAATCACACAAAGATAACTACACTCCCAATAGAATTATTATATATATTTTTTGAAGCAACTGGAATTCTCATACATTGCTGGTAGGAATGCAAAATGGTATAGCCACTTGGGAAAACAATTTGCCAGTTTCTCATAAAATTAAACATATACTTACCATATAACTCAACGTCAGAAATTCTACTCCTATTATTTACACAAGAAAGCTGAAAACTTACGTTCAAAAGAACACCTTTAATACATGGTTTTAAATGTTTTTAAAAGTTTTAAAGAGTTTTAATACATGGTGCAGCAGGAGGGAATTTGGCAGGACAAGGGAACTTTTCTGTCTCCTGCTTGTTAGGTGGGTATGTGATTTTTGCATTTGTCTACATTTTTAAATTTAAAAATGAAATATAATGAAATAAAAACAAAGGGAAATAAACTTCAAATGGAGCACTCACTTCAGCATTAACAATTCCCAGAAACAGGTTCGAATATCATTTTGGTGAGAGGGTCAGAATAGGGAGGGACTGAACTGGCCTTTCTGGACTCTACATCTCTATATTTTTATAACAAAAGATCTTTCCAGCTTATTTACTTTTTTTCCTAGTAGTCCTTAAATGGGACCAGTGGGCCACTGTCTCTAAAAGGGAATGAAGAAGAAAAGCTGACATTGTTTGCATGGGCAAATCCTTCCTAAATTGGTTATTCTTAAATCAAGTATATAATGATACATTATATTCCTTTCACTGCACCTGGAAAAGCCTGACACCATCTAAGTAAAAATTTAAAAATCTACTGCTACTTAATCAAACTCTCTCCTCTCATGTTGGTCCTAAATTGAATAAAATGCTTCTGCTTATTTTTCAACCTGTTGTATTTTGTGTATTTCTGGAAGTTACCTAATTTTTTCTTTGAATGAGTAGGATAATTGTTTTTTAGCTTTAATTTCTTGCTCTTTGTGTTAAAAGCCATTTGTGTGCCTGCGTTTCCTATTATATATCTGACTACCTCAATTTTACTTGCTTATAACCATAATTTTCTATTAAACGGAAAAAGAAATTGTTTCTGCTGTCTTCTTATTATTTTAATTAGGTTTTGGTGTAGTAAAATCAGATTTCCTTGGTTTAAAATATTTTAATGTCCTGTGATTGCACTGAATATTCACTGGGCACAATTTTCTAGAATGGATTAAAAACACTGCTACAATAGTTGTTTTAGCTAGCCTGAATGCTCTAAAAATTGACATTCTTAACATCTCTCTAGTACAAAACTTCAATCTACAAATCAGACTAATCAATCAGAGGCAGTTTGAGTCAGATTATATTATCTTTGCCTTAGATCTTGCAAAAACCACAAAGGTGATATACTGTGAAACAGACCTGAAAAAAATACAATAGAAGTTATATCACATGACTTTAACTAAGCAGCAAAACCTAGAGGGAAAAATAAAATCTCTCTCCTCAACACAGACATGAAAGAGAATGTTTCAGGTTTATAAGACATGAAGACATTGGCTCAAAAATAAATTTTGATTTAGAATGTAGAAAGCCATTACTAGCACTGAAAAACAATGAGATAAACTGGAAAATATTTGGAGAAAAAAATATACAACTGAAACTGCCTCTAAATCTTTCCTTTTTTAATTAACATACTAAGCTTAGAGATGAATTGATTCTTTCCCTTAAGTCAAAGCTATAGGTTGAAAGGCTATTCTTTTTCAGAAGTATTTGAGAACTGACTGGCAGGTAGGTCAAAGGCAAGGCATGTGCTAACTTGCTCTCCCCTGATTCTGCCATCCTGATTCCACTTTGGACATGTCATCCTTCGTTGTGCCATCACCTCAACCTCAGGCTGTGCTCAGAAATCACTAACCCTGGCACTTCTTTTGTTGCCCTGTTACTCTGACAGGTCCTTCAATTACCTCACTGAGTATCCATATAAAGCATGATATTCGATTAACAAAAATAATAAATATAACACAACTACCACTCAGAGAGTGCTATTTATTCATTTATTAATTTAACAAAGAAGTTCTGAGCTGCTTTTATGTATGTTACCTCTGCCAAGGGCTAGAGAAACGATGATGAACAAGACAGAGGTAATCTATGTTCTCATGGACTATAAAGTCTGGTATGTAAAAGACAAGTTAGAAAATAATTGCACAAATAATTATTCATTGTGATATACATTCTGAAAGAAAAGTGCAGGGTGAACTGAGAGCATGTAACAGAGGGACTCCTCTGTCTGGGAAAGCTAAGAATTCCCTAAAGAATTAACATTCAACAAATTGTTAACTATACTGTGACCTGAAGAGGGAGACAGGTGGAAGGAGGATCTGATGGTAGAACAGGAGAGGAGGAAGCAGAGGGAACTAAGAATCAAGAAGTTGGCCTATGTTATCTTACTGAATACGCAAAATGAGAACTTGATGTGTAGTCAGAGGAAATCGGTTTCCGACCCAGCTTTGCCACTTAGATGCCATGTGACCCTGGGTAATTCACTTAATCTTTCTTATCTTCAGTACATTCATCTATAAAGTGAGGATAACTGTCCCATAAATTTCATAATGTTGAAAATACCATACCAACTGGCACCAAAAAATACATTCCACAATTTTTTAATAGTTTCAGTCATAATTCCTGCCAAGTTTTATATAGGCAGGAGGGCATATGGCATAAAAAAGCCAAGCACAGAGCTTCTACTTTTTGCATTCCATTGGTTCCAGGCTTCCATATAAAGTATCCTCCAGGTGGGAGCTAGTTCATCCACAAACCTCTTTCTCCTTTCTTCTTAGGAGGTAGTAAATAGTATTTAAACGAAAATAGGACCAAAGAAGTATCATGAAATAGAGGTATTTAGAGTCAGTAGACTTCTTCCTAAAGAAATTCATAGTATAAGGCTTCCATGGCCAGGAAGCCTTACATGTCCAAGCTACTCGGAATCTTAAAATATTAGAGACTATCTGCAAAGAGAAGATGGTAGAAGGCACATACTCTATAATTCACATTTTCTCTAGAATTAGATTGATGATGCAAATCCAGTAATGCTAGGTAGGTACTACACAGACTCAGGCACCAGGGATAGTGATAAACTTAAGAAACTTCAACTGTGGCTTTCAAATGAGAAGATAAACTTAATGGACTGACGTTCTTCCATCCAAATATTGATTGAAAAAACTCACAGTAATAATGACAAGACTAAATAACACATTTACCTGTCCATGGCCAAGCTTCCAAAAGACCAGAGGACACAGCCAACAACTCGGAGTAACCTCCATTACAAGAATGAGACAATGAAAAAGCTACTAGTTTTGTGAGGCAACATATCCCCTTTACGTCAGCTCAGTAACAGCATTCATCTTTTTGCTTTAGTAAAGGATTCAAAATTGATTTCTGAGTGACTGGCTATTTCACAAAAATTCCAGAGAGATAAAGCCTTTCACCTCTAGCTGCCCAGCCTGAATCAGTAGTGCCTGAAATTGACTACCATTTAAAAGCCAAACGTTGACCTATGTGAAATGAAAGGTTACAGAATATAATGCCACAAAGGCAGATTTCAACAGCTCAGGGTGACATTTGAGTCAATGATGCAAATGGAACAGCTGGAAGGCATGGAAAGCGTTAAATTCCTCTGGCTGGATATTTATTTTTAAAACAAATACCACAAGGAAATTTGACAGGCCATAATTACAAACTCGATGAACAGAGAAGGATTATTTGATGTGTCAGAGACCGCATGACTCACTGTCCGGGCACCAGCTGTGCCTAAGCTTTGTAAATGTTTAATGCATGAGACCCCCTATGCACACACGTTGTCTCTCTCTCTCTCTCTCTCTCTCTCTCTCTCTCTCTCTCTCTCTCTCTCTCACACACACACACACACACACACACACACACACACCCCGGAACAACCAGTTGTTCTTTTCTTCCTAGTGACTCTATGCTCTTTTTAAGATCCTCTCTCACTTGTAACATTCTGACTTTCCTGAACTATAAGGGTGAACTTTCAGCTATTATATTACTAAGAAGAATGAATCAGGAAAAGAAGAAAACTAAAAACCCATCTTGATTCTTTCATTATCCTCTTAAAAGGGGGTTTCTACCTCTACATTGTTCCTCTGCATCAAAGGACCCTGATGCTTATCTCAATAGGCGGGAGCTGCTAGAGAGAAAGACTGGTAGAACCTTGTCATGGCAAAGCGCATTAACAATTCCCAGGAAATAAAAATAGAATCTGGGGGATAAAGTCTAACCTTTTCCTTTTCTTTTGTGATTCGTCTAGTTCCACTTGCTCATAGGGCGTTGTGTGCAGAGGCCTCGCACCCGGCACTTCAAACCACAGCTTCTTGTGGGAAACTGCTGCACCCGACAGCTCACCTGTGGGGCTGTGCGCGGAAGCGCTGAGCACGACACCACAATTCAAGATGGCGGCCGCGGGCCGTGTGAAGAGAGGCTGTGCCTGACAGGCTCGGTGGGGTGGCGGTGGGTCGTGTGCAGAGACGCTGTGTCCGGCACCGTGATCTGGAGCCCTGAGCAGCGCAGCTGTGCCAGCCCAACAAGAACTCCGCCCCACCCCCCAAAGCAGAGCCCTATACAGCAGCCCCGCCCACCGCCTGTGGAGAGAGAGTGTGCTCTAGAGCGGGATCTCCTACCTCTCCGTTCGCTGATCAAAGAAGAAAGCTTTTCTTTGCTTCAGAACCAAACTTGGGCTTGTTCTATTGGGGTGAGCGACACCAGGCAGGAGGACGCATGTTGGCACCAGACTCAAAAAGGTCAGTCGGGCTTCCCTGGTGGCGCAGTGGTTGAGAGTCTGCCTGCCGATGCAGAGGACACGGGTTCGTGCCCCGGTCCGGGAGGATCTCACATGCTGAGGAGCGGCTGGGCCCGTGGGCCATGGCTGCTGAGCCTGCACGTCAGGAGCCTGTGCTCCACAACAGGGGAGGCCACAACAGTGAGAGGCCTGCGTACCGCAAAAAAAAAAAAAAAAAAAAGTCAGTAACACCTTGGCCAATGGGAAAACACTGAACTGCTTTTTGAATGAAAATACCCCACTAGATGACGTCCCTGAGCCTGATCCTGTCACTGCTTATATTGTAATTTGACAGATGGTCACTGGCAGAGGACAGTGAGTTTTTTCTCCCAACCTCTTCCCCATGCCTATAATCTAAGACCTCTGGTGTCCAGCTCTAGGACACTGGCCTTGGGTACCCAGCCCTCCCCACTACAATTCAAGATTTCCACTTTCCATTCATTGCATCGCTCCCACACTCAAAAAAGTTCAATATTGATTTTTACTAGATCAAGCTTAATTTTACTGACTTTCAAGGTCTTTCATAAATGGTGTCATCCCACTTGGTCAGCCTGATTTATCACAATTTGGAGGGCTCTAGTCAGGCCCATCACTTCACAGGCCGAGACAGCTACCCTTGTTCCTAAGATTTTCCAAATCTGCATCCCAGAGCAATGCAGAAAATGTTTCTCCTGGACTGGTATATTCCAGTTGGAAAACTTTGCAGTGATCGTGGTGATAATTATAAATAAGTCATTTTAAAGTTATTGTTTGAATTGTGAATCAAGGAGAATAATTTGACTATTCAAATGTAATTCGTTTATTTATTATAAGAGGATGTTTCTTTTTAGATAATGTAATAACCACCAGAGTGAGTTTGTTATTTGAAATGTGTGCTGGTGGGAATTGATTAAATAACCACAAGTAATCATTAACACAACAGTTCTCAAACTATAGTCAACATCAGAATCCCTTGGAGGGCTTGTTAAAAACACAAGTTGCCAGACCCCCACCCCAGAGTTTCTGAATCAGTAAATCTGTTGTGGGAACAGAGAATTTCCATATTTAACAAGTCCCTGGGTGATACTGATGCTTCTGGTCAAGTGACCACACTTCAAGACCCACTGACCTAGTGTTTACTATATCCCAGGCCATATTCTACATTGTTTACCTATATAATATTATTTCGTAGTTACAATGAAAACCTAAGAGGTTGCATTACTAACATATGCACTCTACAGATAAAGAGGGGAAGTAACTTGCCCAGAGACATGGCTAGTAAGCAATGGAGAAAGCATTCAAAACTAGGAAATCAATTCCAGTCCTGCATGTTTCATCACAAGTATTTCATATGTATTGATTGTGAAAGTGTCATTTGAAATAATTAAACAGATTGGTTCCTTCTTTGGGCACAATATCTGTGTCTGACGGATAAATCAGGGGCTACACTAAAGCCAGCATTAAAGGGGCCACATTGTTCAAAGAAAAATAGAACAGTTACCTAGAGCAGATACATGAGGATTAGTCACCAGTGTCTTTCTAAAGTAAAAGAGAAAAAAAAAGCCCAGCTTCCCTCCATTCCTAAGCCCTTTGGAAGGCAACCCCACATTCTCCAGAGGCTAGTGATGATTTAGACATTTTCCTGCAGAGGAAACCCTCTATACACACACCCCCCCCAGAAAAACTGACTTCTGCCTACTTCAGTAGTTTTTAAAGCTTCCCAGGTGATTCCAGTGCATAGCCAAGTTTGATACCAGCACTCCAAAGCACCTGCTGGATCTCTTCAGCCCAGCTGATGACTTCTCTGCAATAAAGCTTTGACCAGTTCATTCCATCAATCCTCTCTGGACCACTGCTTCTGCTGAACCCATTGAACCAGCCTCTGTCTAGGTGACACAGACATCAGTTCTCTTTCATAGTCCATATGCCCCTCTCCAACCTCTCTAACCATGTGTAGGATGTAGTAGGTCTCTGAATTTGAAGACCTATGTACAACTATATAATTATTTCTGTTTATCGTGGTGGTTGGGGAGACTGGCAAAGAGAGTCAGAGTATTTATTTTGGAAAAACTCTCCCAGTAGAGGAAAATTCTACTTAATATGAAAACACTAAAGCATATGGCACCCACCCTTGTTTTAAGTCATGTTTGATATCTTCATACTAGATGTCCCTTTATGATAGATCTTGATTCTCTGGTGTGAAATGCAAAGCTTAAGACATTCAAAACTACTCGTGAAATGCCAACAGTTTCATCTATTAATGGTGCCTTCTGGCCTTCATTTTTATATACAATGTATATGACATGTAGATTCTGCCCATTTCTAAAAATAATTCAAAGACATATATAAAGATGTATATGAAGCCAAATAGCTGAAATAGACATAAAATAATAATCATTAAAAAGATGAGAGAACAGTGAACTAGGAATTATGAATGAGTGACTTAATTTCTATAACTGAGTATTAAATTTAGTTCTGAGCTTTGTGGCAAACAATGAAAAAGTAGAGAAGTATTGGCTGATACCAATTTCATTATAGAGAAGAAGGGAAAGAGGAAGGGAAAGAAGAAGGGGAAAGCATATTTGAAAAGACAATATCCTGAAATTAAATTCCAGATAAATTAATAAATTAAATTTATTATCACTCTGATCCTCATCCAGGAGACACTTGGTCCCATAACAATCGACGTGTTTTTCAACTTTAACTCCAACCTCTTTGGACTGTCACTCATGGCCTGTGATGAATATGCAAACCATGCTTATCTAAAGGATAGAGAATGATTAATTAGTTAATCATCCTTCCACACTGCCAAACATCAGCAAATATTATGGTTTTCAATCATAATATTTATTTATATGACTATAAATTTATGCAACCAATTCAATAAAAATTAGTCTTATCTCAGTGTTCCCAGCTAGGAACTAGACCTATGTTTTCCTGACCACTTTCCCTCACAATTGTGTACAAAAAAGACATTTCTGAAGTACATCAGGGCTCTATGGAATTCCTCAGTTGAAGGAACAAAATCCTTAGTTTTGAAATAGTCGGTGAATAGAAATCTTTGGTATACTGAATTGAAAATCAGTTCCAAAGAAATAATGAGTGAAAATTGTTCTCTGTATAACAATATGAAACATGGCCAACTTCAATATAGTGTCTGCCTGGCATATAACGGATGCTTAATATGTACTTGCTTTAAAAAAAATAAAAGGTGAATGTCTTTTTAAGTTATTCCAGGCTATGATATCCTGACATCATATGCAGAAGACTCCAGGCTGCATAGACATGTGGCTAGACAGCAGAGCAGTCCTCTAGTTAGCATTTCCAGACCCTGGCTCGCATGCCCCAAAAGGTCTAAACACATCTATCTCTAAGCTTATCCATAGCTATGGGTTAGTGGACAGCCATAAAGTGGGCAGATAGCCTTCTGGTAAAATCCACAGCAAAGTCAGACCATCCCCAAGAATAAGCTCATATACCTGCCCCAATGGTGATTTGTTTGTTTGTCTGTTTGTTTGTTTCCCAGTATTATTTCCAAGTTACTCTAAAACATGTCTAACTTGTGCTGCCCTTCTCCTTCACTGCTATGCATTTACAAGGATTCCTTGGTTCATCTGTGCAAGGCTTAACAGCCCAGAATCACAAAATTAGAAGAGATGTTTTGGATGTCTAGTTCTTTATACTTCCCAAAGCTGAACTACATACAAGGGAGGCACCTAGTAACGGGGAATTCACTCCCTCTTGTGCCAACCCATTCCATTTCTGGAAATCTCTGGTTTTCAGGAAAATTTTGAAAAAGAGCTGCAAACTATTTCCTTCTACCTGCTGGTCAAATTCCACCCATTGAGGCCATAAGTAATCATTCATACATCTGACGATCCCTCAAACATCAAAAACAGGCATTATGTCCCATCAAGATTTTCTTTTGTCAAATTTCAGCATCTCATGAAACTTAAGATTGTTTCCCTAAAGCACAATTTAAAGTCCCTTCACTATTTTGGTCTCTTTCCTCTGAATACAATAAGATTACTTCTATCCTTCTTAAATTGTAAGAGCTTTCAACAAATTGTGCTGGAACAACTGGACATCAAAATGCAAAATAAAAGTATTAGACAGATTTTACACGCTTCACAAAAATTAACGAAAAATCTATCATAGACCTAAATGTAAAACACAGTACCATAAAACTCCTAGACAATAACATAGGAGAAAACCTAGATGACCTTGGTATGGCAATGACTTTTTAGACATGATACCAAAGACATTATCCATGAAAAAATAATCTATAAGCTGGACTTCATTAAAATTAAAAGCTTCTGATCTGCAAAAGACAGTATCAAGAGAATAAGAAGACAAGCCACAGATGGGGGAAAAATATTTGCAAAAGATACATCTAGTAAAAAATAAAACTGTTATCCAAAATTTATAAAGAAATTTTAAAACTCAACAATAAGAAAACAAATGATTTGATTTAAAAATGGGCCAAAGACCTTAACAGACACCTCACAAAGAAGAAATACAGATTGCTAATAAGCATAGGAAAAGATGCTCCACATCTTATGTCATCAGGGAAATGCAAGTTAAAACAATAATGAAATACCACTACATACCTATTAGAATAGCCAAAATCCAGAACACTGACAACACCAAATGCTAGTGTGGATGTGGAGCAACAGGAACTCTCATATGTTGCTGGTGGGAATGCAAAATAGAGCAGACACTTTGGAAGACAATTTAGAGGT